>NW_026962382.1:682431-1364863 GCF_032445375.1 Bacillus rossius redtenbacheri
GTAATTTGGTAAGGCAATTAAGGCAAGCTATTAAGGCAGGTAGTAAAGATAGCCAATTAAGGCAGTCAATAAGGGAGCCAATTAAGGCATGCAATTAAAGCAGGCATTTAAGGCAGGCAATTAAAGCAGGCAATTAAGGCAGGCAGCCATTTAAGGCTGGTAATTAAAGCATGCAATTAAGGCAGCCAATTAAGGCAGGCAATTAAGGCAAGAAATTAAGGTTGGCAATTAAGGAATGCAATTAAGGCAGCCAATTAAGGCAGTCACGTAAGGCAGGCAATTAAGGCAGGCAATAAAGGCAGGCAATCAAGAAAGGCAATTAAGGCAGGCAATTAAGGAAGCAAATAATGCAGGTAATCAGGGAAGTCAATTATGGCAGGCAATTAAGGCAGGCAATTAAGGCAAGCAATCAAGGCAGGAAGTATAGAAAGTCAATTAAGGCTGGCAGCCAATTAAGACAGGTAAATAAGGCATGCAATTAAGGCAGGCAATTAAGCCAGGCAATTAAGGCAAGCAATTAAGGATGGCAATTAAGGAAGCCATTTAAGGAATGCAATTTAGGCAGCCAATTAAGGCAGGCAATTAAGGCAGGCAATTAAGGTAGTCAAATAATGCAAGTTATTAGGAAAGGCAATAAGGCAAGCAATTAAGGCAGGCATTTAAGGCAAGCAATTAAGGCAGGGAGTAAAGAAAGCCAATTAAGGCAAGCGATTAATGCAGGCAATTAAAGCAGGCAGCCAATTAAGGCTGGTAATTAAGGAATGTAATTAAGGCAGGCTATTAAGGCAGGCAATTAAGGCAAGCAATTAAGGATGGCAATTAAAGCAGGCTATTAAGGCAGGCAAATAAGGCAGGCAATTAAGGTAGGCAAATAATGCAGGTAAATCGGGAAGGCAATTAAGGCAGGCAATTAAAGCAGGCAATTAAGGCAAGCAATTAAGGCAGGTAGTTTAGAAAGCCAATTAAGACAGGCAATTAAGGCAGGCAGCCAATTAAGGCTGGTAATTGAGGCATGCAATTAAGTCAGGCAATTAAGCCAAGCAATTAAGGCAGGCAATTAAGGATGGCAATTAAGGCAGCCAATTTAGGAATGCAATTAAGTCAGCCAATTAAGGCAGGTGATTAAGGCAGTCAGCCAATTATAGGCTAATAATTAAGGCATGCAATTAAGGAAGGCAATTAAGGCAGACAATTAAGGCAGGCATCTAAGGCTGGCAATGAAGGTAGGAATTAAAGATAGGAATTAAGGCAGCCAATTTAGGAATGCAATTAAGGCAGCCAATTAAGTCAGGAAATTAAGGCAGGCAATTAAAGCAGGCAATTACGGCAGGCAATTAGTCAAACAATAAAGGCAGACAATTAAGGCAGGCAATTAAGGCTGGCAATGAAGGCAGGCTATTAAGGTAGGCAAATATAGCAGGGAATTAGGGAAGGCAATTAAGGCATGCAATAAAGGCAGGCAATAAAGGCAAGCAATTAATGCATGCAATTAAGGCAGGCAATTAAGGCAGGCAATCAAGAAAGGCAATTAAGGCAGGCAATTAAGGCAGACAATTAATGAAGCAATTAAGGCAGGCAATGAAGGCAGGTAAAGGTAGGCAAATAATGCAGGTAATTAGGGAAGGCAATTAATGCAGGCAATTAAGGCAGGCAATTAAGGCAAGCTATTAAGGCAGGTAGTAAAGATAGCCAATTAAGGCATGCAATTAAGGCAGGCAATTAAGGCAGGCAATTAAGGCAGGCAATTAAAGCAGGCAATTAAAGCAGGCAATCAAGTAAGGCAATTAAGGCAGGCAATTAAGGCAGACAATTAAGACAGGCAATTAAGGCAGGCAATTAAGGCAAGTAATAAATGTAGCCAATTAAGGCAGGCAATTAAGGCAGGCAAATAATGCAGGTAATTTGGTAACACAATTAAGGCAGGCAATTAAGGCAAGTAATTAAGGCAGGTAGTAAAGAAAGCCAATTAAGGCAGTCAATAAGGGAGCCAATTAAGGCATGCAATTAAGGCAGGCAATTAAGGCAGGCAATTTAGGCAGACAATTTAGGCAGGCAATCAAGTAAGGCAATTAAGGCAGGAAATTAAGGCAGGCAATTAAGGTTGGCAATTAAGGCAAGCAATTAAGGCAGGGAGTAAAGAAAGCCAATTTAGGCAGTCGATTAATGCAGGCAATTAAGGCAGGCAGCCATTTAAGGCTGGTAATTAAGGCATGCAATTAAGGCAGCCAATTAAGGCAGGCAATTAAGGCAGGCAATTAAGGCAAGCAATTAAGGTTGGCAATTAAGGAATGCAATTAAGGCAGCCAATTAAGGCAGTCACGTAAGGCAGGAAATTAAGGCAGGCAATAAAGGCAGGCAATCAAGAAAGGCAATTAAGGCAGGCAATTAAGGCAAGCAATCAAGGCAGGAAGTATAGAAAGCCAATTAAGGCTGGCAGCCAATTAAGACTGGTAATTAAGGCATGCAATTAAGGCAGGCAATTAAGGCAGTTAATTAAGGCAGGCAAATAATGCAAGTAATTTGGTAAGGCAATTAAGGCAAGCTATTAAGGCAGGTAGTAAAGATAGCCAATTAAGGCAGTCAATAAGGGAGCCAATTAAGGCATGCAATTAAAGCAGGCATTTAAGGCAGGCAATTAAAGCAGGCAATTAAGGCAGGCAGCCATTTAAGGCTGGTAATTAAAGCATGCAATTAAGGCAGCCAATTAAGGCAGGCAATTAAGGCAAGCAATTAAGGTTGGCAATTAAGGAATGCAATTAAGGCAGCCAATTAAGGCAGTCATGTAAGGCAGGCAATTAAGGCAGGCAATAAAGGCAGGCAATCAAGAAAGGCAATTAAGGCAGGCAATTAAGGAAGCAAATAATACAGGTAATCAGGGAAGTCAATTATGGCAGGCAATTAAGGCAGGCAATTAAGGCAAGCAATCAAGGCAGGAAGTATAGAAAGTCAATTAAGGCTGGCAGCCAATTAAGACAGGTAAATAAGGCATGCAATTAAGGCAGGCAATTAAGCCAGGCAATTAAGGCAAGCAATTAAGGATGGCAATTAGGAAGCCATTTAAGGAATGCAATTTAGGCAGCCAATTAAGGCAGGCAATTAAGGCAGGCAATTAAGGTAGTCAAATAATGCAAGTTATTAGGAAAGGCAATAAGGCAAGCAATTAAGGCAGGCATTTAAGGCAAGCAATTAAGGCAGGGAGTAAAGAAAGCCAATTAAGGCAAGCGATTAATGCAGGCAATTAAAGCAGGCAGCCAATTAAGGCTGGTAATTAAGGAATGTAATTAAGGCAGGCTATTAAGGCAGGCAATTAAGGCAAGCAATTAAGGATGGCAATTAAAGCAGGCTATTAAGGCAGGCAAATAAGGCAGGCATTCAAGGAAGGCAATTAAGGCAAGCAATTAATGTAGCCAATTAAGGCAGGCATTTAAGTCAAGCAATAAAGGCATGCAATTAAGGCAGGTAATTAAGGCAGGCAATTAAGGCAGACATTTTAGGCAGTCAATTAAGGCTGTAATTGAAGGCAGGCAATTAAATTAGGCAAATAATGCAGGTAATAAGGTAAAGCAATTAAGGCAGGCAATTAAGGCAGTCAATTAAGGCAAGCAATTAAGGCAGGTAGTAACGAAAGCCAATTAAGGCAGGCAATTAAGGCTGGCATTTAAAGCAGGCATCTAATTAAGGCTGCTTATTAAGGCATGCAATTAAGGCAGGCAATTAAGGCAGGCAATTAAGAGAAGCAATTAAGGATGGCAATTAAAGATTGCAATAAAGGAAGCCAATTAAGGCAGTCATGTAACGCAGTTATTAGGGCAGGCAATTAAGGCAAGCAATTAAGGCAGGTAGTAAATAAAGCCAATTACGGCAGGCAATTAAGGCAGGCATTTAAGGCAGGCAACCAATTAAGGCTAGTAATTAAGGCATGCAATTAAGGCAGGCAATTAAGGCAAGCAATTAAGTATGGCAATTAAGGCAGCAAATTTAGGAATGCAATTAAGGCAGCCAATTAAGTCAGGCAATTAAGGCAGGCAATTAGAGAAGGCAATTAGGCAGTCAATTAAGGCAGACTATTAAGGCAGGCAATTAAGTCTGGCAATGAAGGCAGGCTATAAGGTTAGGCAAATAATGCAGGTAATTAGGGAAGGCAATTAAGGCAGGCAATTAAGGCAAGCAATTAAGGCAATCTATTTAGGCGGGTAGTAAAGAAAGCCAATTCAGGCAAGCGTTTAAGGCAGGCAATTAAGGCAGGCAGCCAATTAAGGCAGGTAAATAAGGCTGGCATTTTAGGCAGACAATTGAGGCAGTCAATTAAGACAGGCAATTAAAGCAAGCAATGAAGGCAGGCAATTAAGGCAGGCTATTAAGGCAGGCAATTAAGGCAGGCAATTAAGGAAAGCAATTAAGGCAGGAAATAAATAAATCCAATTAAGGCAGGCGATTTAGGCAGGCAACTAAGGCAGGCAGCCAATTAAGGCTGGTAATTAAGTCATGCAATTAAGGCAGGCAATTAAGGCAGGCAATTAAGGCAGGCAATTAAGGCAGAAAATTAAGACAGACAATTAAGGCAGGCAATTATGCAAGCAATTAATGTAGCCAATTAAGGCAGGCAATTTAGGCAGGCAAATAATGCAGGTAATTTGGTTAGCCAATTAAGGCAGGCAATGAAGGCAGGCAATTAAGGGAGTCAAATAATGCAGGAAATTAGGAAAGGCAATAAGGCAAGTAAATAAGGCAGGCATTTAAGGCAAGCAATTAAGGCAATGAGTAAAGAAAGCCAATTAAGGCAGGCGATTAATGCAGGCAATTAAGGCAGGCAGCCAATTAAGGCTAGTAATAAGGCATGCAATTAAGGCAGGCAATTAAATCAGGCTATTAAGGCAGGCAATTAAGGCAGGCAATTAAGGTAGGAAATTAAGGCCGACAATTAAGACAGGCAATTAAGGCTGGCAATGAAGGCAGACAATTAAGGTAGTCAAATAATGCAGGTAATTAGGGAAGGCAATTAAGGCAAGCAATTAAGGCCTGCAATTAATGCAGGCAATTAAGGCAGCAAATCGAGGAAGGCAATTAAGGCATGTAATTAATTTAGCCAATTAAGGCAGGCAATTAAGGCAGGCAAATAATGCAGTTAATTTGGTAAGGCAATTAAGGCAAGCAATTAAGTCAGGTAGTAAAGATAGCCAATTAAGGCATGCAATTAAGGCAGGCAATTAATGCAGGCAATTAAGGCAGGCAATAAAGGCAGGCAATCAAGTAAGGCAATTAAGGCAGGCAATTAAGGCAGACAATTAAAACAGGCAATTAAGGCTGGCAATTAAGGCAAGCATTTAATGTAGCCAATTAAGGCAGGCAATTAAGGCAGGCAAATAATGCAGGTAATTTGGTATGGTAATTAAGGCAGGCAAGTAGGCAAGCAATTAAGGCAGGTAGTAAAGAAAGCCAATTAAGGCAGTCAATTAAGGCAGCCAATTAAGGCATGCAATTAAGGCAGGCAATTAAGGCAGGCATTTTAGGCAGGCAATCAAGTAAGGCAATTAAGGCAGGAAATTAAGGCAGGCAATTAACGCAGACAATTAAGACAGGCAATTAAGGCAGGCAATGAAGGCAGGCAATTAAGGTAGTCAAATAATGCAAGTTATTAGGAAAGGCAATAAGGCAAGCAATTAAGGCAGGCATTAGGGGCAAGCAATTAAGGCAGGGAGTAAAGAAAGCCAATTAAGGCAAGCGATTAATGCAGGCAATTAAAGTAGGCAGCCAAGTAAGGCTGGTAATTAAGGAATGTAATTAAGGCAGGCTATTAAGGCAGGCAATTAAGGCAAGCAATTAAGGATGGCAATTAAAGCAGGCTATTAAGGCAGGCAAATAAGGCAGGCATTCAAGGAAGGCAATTAAGGCAAGCAATTAATGTAGCCAATTAAGGCAGGCATTTAAGTCAGGCAATAAAGGCATGCAATTAAGGCAGGTAATTAAGGCAGGCAATTAAGGCAGACATTTTAGGCAGTCAATTAAGGCTGTAATTGAAGGCAGGCAATAAAATTAGGCAAATAATGCAGGTTATAAGGGAAAGCAATTAAGGCAGGCAATTAAGGCAGTCAATTAAGGCAAGCAATTAAGGCAGGTAGTAACGAAAGCCAATTAAGGCAGGCAATTAAGGCTGGCATTTAAAGCAGTCATCTAATTAAGGCTGGTTATTAAGGCATGCAATTAAGGCAGGCAATTAAGGCAGGCAATTAAGAGAAGCAATTAAGGATGGCAATTAAAGATTGCAATAAAGGAAGCCAATTAAGGCAGACATGTAACGCAGCCATTAAGGCAGGCAATTAAGGCAAACAATTAAGGCAGGTAGTAAATAAAGCCAATTACGGCAGGCAATTAAGGCAGGCATTTAAGGCAGGCAACCAATTAAGGCTAGTAATTAAGGCATGCAATTAAGGCAGGCAATAAAGGCAGGCAATTATGGCATGCAATTAAGGATGGCAATTAAAAAAAGCAATAAAGGCAGGCAATTAAGGCGGCAAATAAGGCAAGCAATTAAGGCAGTTAGTTAAGAAAGCTAATTAAGGGAGGCAATTAAGGCAGGCAGCCAATAAAGGCTGGTAATTAAGGCATGTAATTAAGGCAGGCAATTAAGGCAGGCAATTAAGGCAAGCAATTAAGGATGGCAATAGGGGCAGCCAATTAAGGGATGCCATTAAGGCAGCCAATAAAGGCAGGCAATTAAAGCAGGCAATTATGGCAGGCAATTAAGGCAGTAAATTAGGGCAGACAATTAAGGCAGGCAATTAAGGCTGGCAATCAACACAGGCAATTAAGGCTTGAAAATAATGCAGGTAATTAGGGAAGGCAATTAAGACAGCCAATTAAGGCAGGCAGTTAAGGCAAGCAATTAAGGCAGGTAGTAAAGAAAGCCAATTAAGGCAGGCAATTAAAGCAGGCAGCCAATTAAGGCTGGTAATTAATACATGCAATTAAGGCAGGCAATTAAGTAAGGCAATTAAGGCAGACAATTAAGGCAGGCAATAAGGCAGGCAATCAATAAATTCAATTAAGGAAGGCAGCCAATAAAGGCTGGTAATTAAGGCATGCAATTAAGGCAGGCAATTAAGGCAGGCAATTAAGGCAAGCAATTAAGGATTGCAATTAAGGCAGTCAATAAAGGAATGCCATTAAGGCAGCCAATTAAGGCAGGCAATTAAAGCAGGCATTTATGGCAGGCAATTAAGGCAGTCAATTAAGGCAGACAATTAAGGCAGGCAATTAAGGCTGGCAATCAAGGCAGGCAATTAAAGTAGGCAAATAATGCTGGTAATTAGGGAAGGCAATTAAGGCAGGCAATTAAGGCAGGCATTTAAGGCAAGCAATTAAGGCAGGTAGTAAAAAAAGCCAATTAAGGCTGGTAATTAAGGCAGGCAATTAAGGCAGGCAATTAAGGCAGGCAATCAAGAAATGCAATTAAGGCAGGCAATAAAGTCAGGCAATTAAAGCAGGCAATTATGGCCGGCAATGAAGGCAGTCAATTAAGGCAGATAATTAAGGCAGGCAATTAAGGCTGGCAATGAAGGAAGGCTATGAATGCAAGAAATTAATGTAGCCAATTAAGGCAGGCAATTAGGGCAGGCAAATAGTGCAGGTAATTAGGGAAGACAATTAAGGAAGGCAATTAAGGCAGGCAAATAATGCAGGTAATTAGGGGAGGCAATTAAGGCAGGCAATTAATGCAGGCAATTAATGCAGGCAAATAAGGCAGGCAATCAAGGAAGGCAATTAAGGCAAGCAATTAATGTAGCCAATTAAGGCAGGCAATTATGGCAGGCAGGCAATTAAGACTGGTAATTAAGGCAGGTAAATAAGGCTGGCAATTTAGGCAGGCAATTAAGGCAGGCAATTAAGACAGGCAATTAAAGCAGGAAATAAAGGCAGGCAATTAAGGCAGGCAATTAAGGTAGGCAATTAATGCTGGATATTAAGGCAGGCAAATAATGCAGGTAATTAATGCAGGCAATTAAGGCAGGCAATTAGGGCAGGCAATTAATGCAGGCAAATAAGGCAGGCAATTAAGGTAGGCAAATAATGCAGGTAAATCGGGAAGGCAATTAAGGCAGGCAATTAAAGCAGGCAATTAAGGCAAGCAATTAAGGCAGGTAGTTTAGAATGCCAATTAAGACAGGCAATTAAGGCAGGCAGCCAATTAAGGCTGGTAATTGAGGCATGCAATTAAGTCAGGCAATTAAGCCAAGCAATTAAGGCAGGCAATTAAGGATGGCAATTAAGGCAGCCAATTTAGGAATGCAATTAAGTCAGCCAATTAAGGCAGGCGATAAAGGCAGTCAGCCAATTAAGGCTGGTAATTAAGGCATGCAATTAAGGCAGGCAATTAAGGCAGACAATTAAGGCAGGCAATTAAGGCTGGCAATGAAGGCAGGCAATTAAGGCAGGCAGGCAAATAAAACTGGTAATTAAGGCAGGCAATTAAGGTAGGCAAATAATGCATGTAATTACGGAAGGCAATTAAGGCAGGCAATTAAGGCAGGCAATTAAGGCAAGCAATTAAGAATAGCAATTAAGGCAGCCAATTTAGGACTGCAATTAAGGCAGCCAATTAAGTCAGGAAATTAAGGCAGGCAATTAAAGCAGGCAATTACGGCAGGCAATTAAGTCAATCAATAAAGGCAGACAATTAAGGCAGGCAATTAAGGCTGGCAATGAAGGCAGGCTATTAAGGTAGGCAAATATAGCAGGTAATTATGGAAGGCAATTAAGGCATGCAATTAAGGCAGGCAATAAAGGCAAGCAATTAATGCAGGCAATTATGGCAGGCAATCAAGGAAGGGAATTAAGGCAAGAAATTAATGTAGCCAGTTAAGGCTGGTATTTAAGGCATGCAATTAAGGCAGGGAATTAAGGCAGGCAATCAAGAAAGGCAATTAAGGCAGGCAATTAAGGCAGACAATTAAAGAAGCAATTAAGGCTGGCAATGAAGGCAGGTAAAGGTAGGCAAATAATGCAGGTAATTAGGGAAGGCAATTAATGCAGGCAATTAAGGCAGGCAATTAAGGCAAGCTGTTAAGGCAGGTAGTAAAGATAGCCAATTAAGGCATGCAATTAAGGCAGGCAATTAAGGCAGGCAATTAAAGCAGGCAATTAAGGCAGGCAATCAAGTAAGGCAATTAAGGCAGGCAATTAAGGCAGACAATTAAGACAGGCAATTAAGGCAGGCAATTAAGGCAAGCAATAAATGTAGCCAATTAAGGCAGGCAATTAAGGCAGGAAAATAATGCAGGTAATTTGGTAAGGCAATTGAGGCAGGCAATTAAGGCAAGCAATTAAGGCAGGTAGTAAAGAAAGCCAATTAAGGCAGTCAATAAGGGAGCCAATTAAGGCATGCAATTAAGGCAGGCAATTAAGGCAGGCAATTTAGGCAGACAATTTAGGCAGGCAATCAAGTAAGGCAATTAAGGCAGGAAATTAAGGCAGGCAATTAAAGCAGACAATTAAGAAAGGCAATTAAGGCAGGCAATGAAGGCAGGCAATCAAGGTAGTCAAATAATGCGGGTAATTAGGAAAGGCAATTAAGCAAGCAATTAAGGCAGGCATTTAAGGCAAGCAATTAAGGCAGGGAGTAAAGAAAGCCAATTTAGGCAGTCGATTAATGCAGGCAATTAAGGCAGGCAGCCATTTAAGGCTGGTAATTAAGGCATGCAATTAAGGCAGCCAATTAAGGCAGGCAATTAAGGCAGGCAATGAAGGCAAGCAATTAAGGTTGGCAATTAAGGAATGCAATTAAGGCAGCCAATTAAGGCAGTCACGTAAGGCAGGCAATAAAGGCAGGCAATCAAGAAAGGCAATTAAGGCAGGCAATTAAGGCAAGCAATCAAGGCAGGAAGTATAGAAAGCCAATTAAGGCTGGCAGCCAATTAAGACTGGTAATTAAGGCATGCAATTAAGGCAGGCAATTAAGGCAGTTAATTAAGGCAGGCAAATAATGCAAGTAATTTGGTAAGGCAATTAAGGCAAGCTATTAAGGCAGGTAGTAAAGATAGCCAATTAAGGCAGTCAATAAGGGAGCCAATTAAGGCATGCAATTAAAGCAGGCATTTAAGGCAGGCAATTAAAGCAGGCAATTAAGGCAGGCAGCCATTTAAGGCTGGTAATTAAGGCATGCAATTAAGGCAGCCAATTAAGGCAGGCAATTAAGGCAAGCAATTAAGGTTGGCAATTAAGGAATGCAATTAAGGCAGCCAATTAAGGCAGTCACGTAAGGCAGGCAATTAAGGCAGGCAATAAAGGCTGGCAATCAAGAAAGGCAATTAAGGCAGGCAATTAAGGAAGCAAATAATGCAGGTAATCAGGGAAGTCAATTATGGCAGGCAATTAAGGCAGGCAATTAAGGCAAGCAATCAAGGCAGGAAGTATAAAAAGCCAATTAAGGCTGGCAGCCAATTAAGACAGGTAATTAAGGCATGCAATTAAGGCAGGCAATTAAGCCAGGCAATTAAGGCAAGCAATTAAGGATGGCAATTAAGGAAGCCATTTAAGGAATGCAATTTAGGCAGCCAATTAAGGCAGGCAATTATAGCAGGCAATTTTGGGAGGCAATAAAGGTAGGCAATTATGGCAAGCAGTTAAGGATGGCAATTAAGGCAGGCAATTAAGGCTGGCAATGAAGGCAAGCAATTAAGGAAGCAAATAATGCAGGTTATTAGGGAAGTCAATTACGGCAGACAATTAAGGCAGGCAATAAAGGCTGGCAATGAAGGTAGGCAATTAAGGAAGCAAATAATGCAGGTTATTAGGGAAGTCAATTATGGCAGACAATTAAGGCAGGCAATTAAGGCAAGCAATCAAGGCAGGTAGTATAGAAAGACAATTAAGGCTGGCAGCCAATTAAGACTGGTAAATAAGGCATGCAATTAAGGAAGGTAATTTAGGCAGGAAATTAAGGCAAGCTATTAAGGATGGCATTTAAGGCAGCTAATTAAGGAATGCAATTAAGGCAGGCAATTAATGCAAGCAATTAAGGCAGGCAATAAAGGCAGGCAATCAAGAAAGGCAATTAAGGCAGGCAATTAAGGCAGGCAATTAAGGCAGGCAATTATGGCAGGCAATTAAGGCAGTCAATTTAGGCAGACAATTAAGGCTGGCAATGAAGGCAGGCAATTAAGGTAGGCAAAAATTGCAGGTAATTAGGGAAGGCAATTATGGCAGGCAATTAAGGCAGGCAATTAAGGCAAGCAATCAAGGCAGGTAGTAAAGAAAGCCAATTAAGGCTGGCAACCAATTAAGACTGGTAATTAAGGCATGCAATTAAGGCAGGCAATTAAGCCAGGCAATTAAGGCAAGCAATTAAGGATGGCAATTAAGGCAGCCAATTAAGGAATGCAATTAAGGCAGCCAATTAAGGCAGGCAATTAAGGCAGGGAATTAAAGCAGGCAATTATAGCAGGCAATTAAGGCAGTCATTTAAGGCAGACAATTAAGGCAGGTAATTAAGGCATGCAATGAAGGCAGGCGATTAAGGTAGGCAAATAATGCAGGTAATTAGGGAAGGCTATTAAGGCAGGCAATTAAGGCAGGCAATTAAGGCAAGCAATTAAGGCAGGTAGTAAAGAAAGCCAATTAAGGCAGGCAATTAAGGCAGGCAATTAAGGCAAGCAATTAAGGCAGGCAATTAAGTCAAGCAATTAAGGAAGGAAATTAAGGCAGGCAATTAATCCAGTCCGCAGTTCGCAGATCGTAGTTTGTAGATTGAAGTTTGCATAGTTCGCATTTCGCTGTTTGCAGTTAGCATTTAGCATTTTGCAGATCGCAGTTCGCGGTTTGCAGTTCCCAGTTTAGGGTTCTCAGTTCGAAGTTTGCAGTTCAGAGTTTGCAGTTCCATTCCACTATGTGGTTCGCAATTCATAGGTTTGGATTTCGCAATTTGCAGTTCCCAGTTCGCAGTTCGCAGTTGCAGTTCGCAGTTCGCAAATTGCTGTTCTAAGTTTGCAGTTTGCAGTTTGCAGTTTGCAGTTAGCAGTTCGCAGGGCGCAGTTGGCGGTTTGCAGTTCGAAATTCGCATTTTGCAGTTCGCTTTTTGCAGTTCGCGTATTTCATTTCGCAGTGTGCAGTTTGCAAACTGCCGTTTGCGGTTTGCGGTTTGCAGTTTAGAGTTTTAATTTTGCAATTTGCTGTTCGCAGTTTGCAGTTTTAGTTTGCAGTGCGCAGTTCACAGATTTTTCGTAGGTCGTAGGTTGACATTTCGCATTTTCAGTTGGTAGTTAGCAGTTTGCAGTTGGCAATTCGCATTTCGCATTTCGCAGTTCTCAGTTCGTGGTTTGCAGTTCGAAGTTTGCAGTTATCAGTTCGCAGTTTTAGTCTGTAGTTTATGGTTTGCAGTCCGCAGTTTGCAGTTCGCAGTTCGTAGGTTTTTATTTCGCATTTTGCCGTTCGTAGTTTGTAGTTTGCAGTCTGCAGTTCAAAGTTCGTAGGTTTGCATTTTGCAATTTGGAATTTTCAGTTTAGAGTTTGCTGTTTGCAGTTCGTTACTGCAGTTCGCTCTTTGTGGTTTGGGGTTTGCTGTTTGAATTTACGGATTGAAGTTTTCAGTTTGCGGTAGGCATTATGCAGTTGGCAGTTTGCTGACAGCAGTTTACAGTTCGCAGTTTGCAGTTCGTAATTTGCAGTTTGCAGTTTGCATTTTGCTGTTTGCAGTTTTCAATAGGCAGTTCGCGGTTTGCAGTTCGCATTTTGCCGTTCGTAGTTTAACATTTCTCAAATTGCAATTTGCAGGTTGCAGTACGCAGTTTGCAGTTTTTAGTTCGCTTTATGATTTTTGCAGTTTGCAGTACACAGTTCGCAGTTCTTGGTTCTCATATTGCAAATTGCTGTTTGCAGTTCACAATTCGCAGTTTGCAGTTCGCTGTTTGTGTTTCGAATTACACAGTTTGCAGATTGCAGTTCGGAAATCACAAATCGCAGTTTGTGGTTTACGGTTTAAGGTTTTAAGGTTTGCGTTTTGCGTTTTGTGGTTTGCAGTTTGCGTTTTGCAGTGTGCGGTTTACACCTCGTAGTTCGCAGTTCGCATTTTGCGGTTCACTGTTTGAAGTTTGCCTTTTACGGTTTGGGGTTTACAGTTTGCAGTTTTGATTTTACAATTTCCAGTACGCAGTTCGCAGTTGACAATTCACAGTTTGCAGTTTGCCGTTCGCAGTCTGCAGTTCGCAGTTTTTAGTCTTCAATTCGCAGATTGCATTTGGTAGTTCGCAGTTTTCTTTTCGCAATTTTTATTTCGCAGTTTGCAGTTCACATTTCGCAGTCTGCAGTTAGCAGTTTGCAGTCCGCTGTTCGCAGTTTGCATTTCACAGCTTGCAGTTCGCTTATTGCTTTTCGCATTTTGAAGCAGTTGACAAATATCTGTTTGCAGTGCGCAGTTCACAGTTTTTTTGTTCGCAGTTCACAGTTCAACATTTCACAGTTTGCAGAAGGTAGTTAGCAGTTTGTACTTTGCAATTCGTATTACGCAGTTCGCACGTTGCAGTTCGCGGTTTGCAGTTCTAAGTTCGCACTTTGCAGTTTTTATGTTAGCGGTTCGCAGTTGTAGGGTTGCATTACGCAGTTTGCAGTTCGCAGTTTGTAGGTTCGCATTTCGCTGTTTTCATTTCGCAAATTAAAGTTCGCTGTTTGCAGTTCGCAGTTCGCAGTTGGCAATTCGTAGTCTACAGTTCATAGTTAGCAGTCCGCAGTTTGCAGTTTGCAATTTTAAATTTTGCGGTTCGCAGTTCGTAGGTTTCCATTTCGCAATTTGGAGTTCGCTGTTTGCTGTTTGCAGATCGCAGTTCATTGTCTGCATTTCGCTCTTTGTGGTATGGGGTTTGCGGTTTTCGGTTTGTGGTTGGCATTTTGCAGATTGCAGTTTGCAGTTTTCAATAGGCAGTTCGAAGTTTGCAGTACGCATTTCGCAGTTCGTAGTTGGATTTCGCAGATTGCAGTTTGCATTTACTGTTTGCAGTTTCCTGTTTGAAGTTTGTGGTTTGTGGTTTGCGGATTGCAGTTTTCAGTTCGCAGTTAGCAATTCGCTGTTTGCAGTTCGCTTATAGCAATTTGCAGTTAGATGTTTAAAAATTGCAATTTTTGGTTTACGGTTTGCAGTCTTCAGTTTACATTTTGAAATTTGCAGTTCGCAGTTTGCATTTCGAAGATTGCAGTTCGCAGATTGCTGTTCAAAGTTCGTTGGATCGTATCCCAAGGTTTGCAGTATGCAGTTCTCAGTGTGCAATTTGCTGTTTCGAAATTTAGTAGTTCGCAGTTTGAAGAACGCGGTTTGCAGTTCATAGTATACAATTCTCAGTTCGCAATTTGCTGTTCGCAGTTGGCAGTTCGCAGTTTGCTGTTCGCAGTTGGCAGTTCACAGTATGCTGTTCGCTGTGCGTGGTTTGGCATTTCGCAATTTTACATTTCGCCGATTGAAGTTTGCAATTTTCAGTTCGCATTTCATGTTTGCATAGTATGCATTTCGCAGTTCGTTGTATGCAATGGTTTCCTTTTTGCGATTGGCATTTATCAGTTCGCAGTTTGCAGTTCGTAAATTGCATTTTGCAGTGTGCAGTTTGCATTTTGCCGTTCGCATTCTGCAGTTCGCTATATGCAGTCTGCAGTTCGCAGATCGCAGTTGGCAGTTCGCAATTTGCAGTTCTCAGTTTGCATTTCACAGTTTGAAGTACGCTTATTATATTTCGAAATTTAATGAAGTTTGCTAAAATGAATTTTTTGTTTGCGTTTTGTAGTTTGCAGTTCTTATTTTGCGCTTTGCAGTTCTTCATTGATCAGTTAATTAAGGCCAGCAATTAATTCAGGCAATTAAGGCAGGCAATTAAGGCAGGTAGTAAAGAAAGCCAATTAAGGCAGCCAATTAAGGCAGTCAATTAAGGCTTATAATTAAGGCATGCAATTATGGCCGGCAATTAAGGCAGTCAATTAAGGCAGACAATTAAGTCAAGCAATTAAGGAATTAAATTAAGGCAGGCAATTAAGACACACAATTAAAGCAGGCAATGCAGGCAGGCAATTAAGGCAGGCAATTAAGGCAGGCAATTAAGGCAGGTAATTAGGGAAGGCAATTAAGGCAGGCGATTAAGGCAGGCAATTAAGGCAAGCAATTAAGGCAGGTAGTAAAGAAATCCAATTAAGGCAGGCAATTAAGGCAGGCAATTAAAGCAGGCAGCAAATTAAAGCTGGTAATTAAGGCGAGCAATTAACGATGGCAATTAAGGCAGCCAATTAAGGAATGCAATAAAGGCAGCCAATAAGGGCAGTCAATTGAGGCAGGCAATTAAGACAGGCAATTAAGGCAGGCAATTAAGGCAGGCAATTAAGGTAGTCAAATAATGCAGGTAATTAGGGAAGGCAATTAAGGCAGGCAATAAAGGCAAGCAATTAATGCAGGCAATTAAGGCAGGCAATCAAGGAAGGCAATTAAGGCAAGCAATTAATGCAGGCAAATAAGGCAGGCAATCAAGGAAGGCAATTAAGAAATGCAATTAAGGCAAGCAATTAAGGCAGGCAATAAAGGCAGGCAATAAAGGCAGGCAATTAAGGCAGGTAGTTTAGAAAGCCAATTAAGACAGGCAATTAAGGCAGGCAGCCAATTAAGGCTGGTAATTAAAGCATGCAATTAAGGCAGGCAATTTAGGCACGCAATTAAGGCAAGCTATTAAGGATGGCATTTAAGGCAGCCAATTGAGGAATGTAATTAAGGCAGGCAATTAAAGCAGTCAATTACGGCAGGCAATTAAGTCAATCAATTAAGGCAGACAATTAAGGCAGGCAATTAAGGCTGGCAATGAAGGCAGGCTATTAAGGTAGGCAATTAATGCTGGCAATTAAGGCAGGCAAATTATGCAGGTAATTAAGACAGTCCATTTAGGCAGACAATTAAGGCAGGTTATTAAGGCTGGCAATGAAAGCAGGCTGATAAAGTAGGCAAATAATGCAGGTAATTAGGGAAGGCAATTAAGGCAGGCAATTAAGGCAGGCAATTAAGGCAAGCTATTTAGGCAGGTAGTAAAGAAAGCCAATTAAGACAGGCAATTAAGGCAGGCAGCCAATTAAGGCTGGTAATTAAAGCATGCAATTAAGGCAGGTAGTATAGAAAGCCAATTAAGAAAGGCAATTAAGGCAGGCAGCCAATTAAGGCTGGTAATTAAGGCATGCAATTAAGGCAGGCAATTAAGCCAGGAAATTAAGGCAGGCAATTAAGTCAATCAATTAAAGCAGACAATTAAGGCAGGCAATTAAGGCTGGCAATGAAGGCAGGCTATTAAGGTAGGCAAATAATGCAGGTAATTAGGGAAGGCAATTAAGGCAGGCAATTAAGGCAGGCAATTAAGGCAAGCAATTAAGGCAGGTAGTATAGAAAGCCAATTAAGAAAGGCAATTAAGGCAGGCAGCCAATTAAGGCTGGTAATTAAGGCATGCAATTAAGGCAGGCAATTAAGCCAGGCAATTAAGGCAAGCAATTAAGTATGGCAATTAAGGCAGCAAATTTAGGAATGCAATTAAGGCAGCCAATTAAGGCAGGCAATTAAGGCAGGCAATTAGAGAAGGCAATTAGGCAGTCAATTAAGGCAGACTATTAAGGCAGGCAATTAAGTCTGGCAATGAAGGCAGGCTATAAGGTTAGGCAAATAATGCAGGTAATTAGGGAAGGCAATTAAGGCAGGCAATTAAGGCAAGCAATTAAGGCAATCTATTTAGGCGGGTAGTAAAGAAAGCCAATTCAGGCAAGCGATTAAGGCAGGCAATTAAGGCAGGCAGCCAATTAAGGCAGGTAAATAAGGCTGGCATTTTAGGCAGACAATTGAGGCAGTCAATTAAGACAGGCAATTAAGGCAGGCAGTTAAGGCAGGCAATTAAGGAAAGCAATTAAGGCAGGTAATAAAGAAAGCCAATTAAGGCAGGCGATTTAGGCAGGCAATTAAGGCAGGCAGCCAATTAAGGCTGGTAATTAAGGCATGCAATTAAGGCAGGCAATTAAGGCAGGCAATTAAGGCAGGCAATTAAGGCAGAAAATTAAGACAGACAATTAAGGCAGGCAATTATGCAAGCAATTAATATAGCCAATTAAGGCAGGCAATTTAGGCAGGCAAATAATGCAGGTAATTTGGTTAGCCAATTAAGGCAGGCAATGAAGGCAGGCAATTAAGGGAGTCAAATAATGCAGGAAATTAGGAAAGGCAATAAGGCAAGTAAATAAGGCAGGCATTTAAGGCAAGCAATAAAGGCAATGAGTAAAGAAAGCCAATTAAGGCAGGCGATTAATTCAGGCAATTAAGGCAGGCAGCCAATTAAGGCTAGTAATTAAGGCATGCAATTAAGGCAGGCAATTAAATCAGGCTATTAAGGCAGGCAATTAAGGCAGGCCATTAAGGTAGGAAATTAAGGCCGACAATTAAGACAGGCAATTAAGGCTGGCAATGAAGGCAGACAATTAAGGTAGTCAAATAATGCAGGTAATTAGGGAAGGCAATTAAGGCAAGCAATTAAGGCAGGTAGTAAAGATAGCCAATTAAGGCATGCAATTAAGGCAGGCAATTAATGCAGGCAATTAAGGCAGGCAATAAAGGCAGGCAATCAAGTAAGGCAATTAAGGCAGGCAATTAAGGCAGACAATTAAGACAGGCAATTAAGGCTGGCAATTAAGGCAAGCAATTAATGTAGCCAATTAAGGCAGGCAATTAAGGCAGGCAAATAATGCAGTTAATTTGGTAAGGCAATTAAGGCAAACAATTAAGGCAGGTAGTAAAGATAGCCAATTAAGGCATGCAATTAAGGCAGGCAATTAATGCAGGCAATTAAGGCAGGCAATAAAGGCAGGCAATCAAGTAAGGCAATTAAGGCAGGCAATTAAGGCAGACAATTAAGACAGGCAATTAAGGCTGGCAATTAAGGCAAGCAATTAATGTAGCCAATTAAGGCAGGCAATTAAGGCAGGCAAATAATGCAGGTAATTTGGTATGGTAATTAAGGCAGGCAATTAGGCAAGCAATTAAGGCAGGTAGTAAAGAAAGCCAATTAAGGCAGTCAATTAAGGCAGCCAATTAAGGCATGCAATTAAGGCAGGCAATTAAGGCAGGCATTTTAGGCAGGCAATCAAGTAAGGCAATTAAGGCAGGAAATTAAGGCAGGCAATTAAGGCAGACAATTAAGACAGGCAATTAAGGCAGGCAATGAAGGCAGGCAATTAAGGTTGTCAAATAATGCAAGTTATTAGGAAAGGCAATAAGGCACGCAATTAAGGCAGGCATTTAAGGCAGGGAGTAAAGAAAGCCAATTAAGGCAAGCGATTAATGCAGGCAATTAAAGCAGGCAGCCAATTAAGGCTGGTAATTAAGGAATGTAATTAAGGCAGGCTATTAAGGCAGGCAATTAAGGCAAGCAATTAAGGATGGCAATTAAAGCAGGCTATTAAGGCAGGCAAATAAGGCAGGCATTCAAGGAAGGCAATTAAGGCAAGCAATTAATGTAGCCAATTAAGGCAGGCATTTAAATCAGGCAATAAAGGCATGCAATTAAGGCAGGCAATTAAGGCAGGCAATTAAGGCAGACATTTTAGGCAGTCAATTAAGGCTGTAATTGAAGGCAGGCAATTAAATTAGGCAAATAATGCAGGTAATAAGGGAAAGCAATTAAGGCAGGCAATTAAGGCAGTCAATTAAGGCAAGCAATTAAGGCAGGTAGTAACAAAAGCCAATTAAGGCAGGCAATTAAGGCTGGCATTTAAAGCAGGCATCTAATTAAGGCTGGTTATTAAGGCATGCAATTAAGGCAGGCAATTAAGGCAGGCAATTAAGAGAAGCAATTAAGGATGGCAATTAAAGATTGCAATAAAGGAAGCCAATTAAGGCAGTCATGTAACGCAGCCATTAAGGCAGGCAATTAAGGCAAGCAATTAAGGCAGGTAGTAAATAAAGCCATTTACGGCAGGCAATTAAGGCAGGCATTTAAGGCAGGCAACCAATTAAGGCTAGTAATTAAGGCATGCTATTAAGGCAGGCAATTAAGGCAAGCAATTAAGTATGGCAATTAAGGCAGCAAATTTAGGAATGCAATTAAGGCAGCCAATTAAGGCAGGCAATTAAAGCAGGCAATTAGAGAAGGCAATTAGGCAGTCAATTAAGGCAGACTATTAAGGCAGGCAATTAAGTCTGGCAATGAAGGCAGGCTATAAGGTTAGGCAAATAATGCAGGTAATTAGGGAAGGCAATTAAGGCAGGCAATTAAGGCAAGCAATTAAGGCAATCTATTTAGGCGGGTAGTAAAGAAAGCCAATACAGGCAAGCGATTAAGGCAGGCAATTAAGGCAGGCAGCCAATTAAGGCAGGTAAATAAGGCTGGCATTTTAGGCAGACAATTGAGGCAGTCAATTAAGACAGGCAATTAAAGCAAGCAATGAAGGCAGGCAATTAAGGCAGGCAATTAAGGCAGGCAATTAAGGCAGGCAATTAAGGAAAGCAATTAAGGCAGGAAATAAATAAAGCCAATTAAGGCAGGCGATTTAGGCAGGCAATTAAGGCAGGCAGCCAATTAAGGCTGGTAATTAAGGCATGCAATTAAGGCAGGCAATTAAGGCAGGCAATTAAGGCAGGCAATTAAGGCAGAAAATTAAGACAGACAATTAAGGCAGGCAATTATGCAAGCAATTAATGTAGCCAATTAAGGCAGGCAATTTAGGCAGGCAAATAATGCAGGTAATTTGGTTAGCCAATTAAGGCAGGCAATGAAGGCAGGCAATTAAGGGAGTCAAATAATGCAGGAAATTAGGAAAGGCAATAAGGCAAGTAAATAAGGCAGGCATTTAAGGCAAGCAATTAAGGCAATGAGTAAAGAAAGCCAATTAAGGCAGGCGATTAATGCAGGCAATTAAGGCAGGCAGCCAATTAAGGCTAGTAATTAAGGCATGCAATTAAGGCAGGCAATTAAATCAGGCTATTAAGGCAGGCAATTAAGGCAGGCAATTAAGGTAGGAAATTAAGGCCGACAATTAAGACAGGCAATTAAGGCTGGCAATGAAGGCAGACAATTAAGGTAGTCAAATAATGCAGGTAATTAGGGAAGGCAATTAAGGCAAACAATTAAGGCCTGCAATTAATGCAGGCAATTAAGGCAGCAAATCGAGGAATGCAATTAAGGCATGCAATTAATTTAGCCAATTAAGGCAGGCAATTAAGGCAGGCAAATAATGCAGTTAATTTGGTAAGGCAATTAAGGCAAGCAATTAAGGCAGGTAGTAAAGATAGCCAATTAAGGCATGCAATTAAGGCAGGCAATTAATGCAGGCAATTAAGGCAGGCAATAAAGGCAGGCAATCAAGTAAGGCAATTAAGGCAGGCAATTAAGGCAGACAATTAAGACAGGCAATTAAGGCTGGCAATTAAGGCAAGCATTTAATGTAGCTAATTAAGGCAGGCAATTAAGGCAGGCAAATAATGCAGTTAATTTGGTAAGGCAATTAAGGCAAGCAATTAAGGCAGGTAGTAAAGATAGCCAATTAAGGCATGCAATTAAGGCAGGCAATTAATGCAGGCAATTAAGGCAGGCAATAAAGGCAGGCAATCAAGTAAGGCAATTAAGGCAGGAAATTAAGGCAGGCAATTAAGGCAGACAATTAAGACAGGCAATTAAGGCAGGCAATGAAGGCAGGCAATTAAGGTAGTCAAATAATGCAAGTTATTAGGAAAGGCAATAAAGCAAGCAATTAAGGCAGGCATTTAAGGCAAGCAATTAAGGCAGGGAGTAAAGAAAGCCAATTAAGGCAAGCGATTAATGCAGGCAATTAAAGCAGGCAGCCAATTAAGGCTGGTAATTAAGGAATGTAATTAAGGCAGGCTATTAAGGCAGGCAATTAAGGCAAGCAATTAAGGATGGCAATTAAAGCAGGCTATTAAGGCAGGCAAATAAGGCAGGCATTCAAGGAAGGCAATTAAGGCAAGCAATTAATGTAGCCAATTAAGGCAGGCAATTAAGTCAGGCAATAAAGGCATGCAATTAAGGCAGGTAATTAAGGCAGGCAATTAAGGCAGACATTTTAGGCAGTCAATTAAGGCTGTAATTGAAGGCAGGCAATTAAATTAGGCAAATAATGCAGGTAATAAGGGAAAGCAATTAAGGCAGGCAATTAAGGCAGTCAATTAAGGCAAGCAATTAAGGCAGGTAGTAACGAAAGCCAATTAAGGCAGGCAATTAAGGCTGGCATTTAAAGCAGGCATCTAATTAAGGCTGGTTATTAAGGCATGCAATTAAGGCAGGCAATTAAGGCAGGCAATTAAGAGAAGCAATTAAGGATGGCAATTAAAGATTGCAATAAAGGAAGCCAATTAAGGCAGTCATGTAACGCAGCCATTAAGGCAGGCAATTAAGGCAAGCAATTAAGGCAGGTAGTAAATAAAGCCAATTACGGCAGGCAATTAAGGCAGGCATTAGAGGCAGGCAACCAATTAAGGCTAGTAATTAAGGCATGCAATTAAGGCAGGCAATAAAGGCTGGCAATTATGGCATGCAATTAAGGATGGCAATTAAAAAAAGCAATAAAGGCAGGCAATTAAGGCGGCAATTAAGGCAAGCAATTAAGGCAGTTAGTTAAGAAAGCTAATTAAGGGAGGCAATTAAGGCAGGCAGCCAATAAAGGCTGGTAATTAAGGCATGTAATTAAGGCAGGCAATTAAGGCAGGCAATTAAGGCAAGCAATTAAGGATGGCAATAGGGTCAGCCAATTAAGGGATGCCATTAAGGCAGCCAATAAAGGCAGGCAATTAAAGCAGGCAATTATGGCAGGCAATTAAGGCAGTAAATTAAGGCAGACAATTAAGGCAGGCAATTAAGGCTGGCAATCAACACAGGCAATTAAGGCTTGAAAATAATGCAGGTAATTAGGGAAGGCAATTAAGACAGCCAATTAAGGCAGGCAGTTAAGGCAAGCAATTAAGGCAGGTAGTAAAGAAAGCCAATTAAGGCAGGCAATTAAAGCAGGCAGCCAATTAAGGCTGGTAATTAATACATGCAATTAAGGCAGGCAATTAAGTCAGGCAATTAAGGCAGACAATTAAGGCAGGCAATAAGGCAGGCAATCAATAAATTCAATTAAGGAAGGCAGCCAATAAAGGCTGGTAATTAAGGCATGCAATTAAGGCAGGCAATTAAGGCAGGCAATTAAGGCAAGCAATTAAGGATTGCAATTAAGGCAGTCAATAAAGGAATGCCATTAAGGCAGGCAATTAAAGCAGGCATTTATGGCAGGCAATTAAGGCAGTCAATTAAGGCAGACAATTAAGGCAGGCAATTAAGGCTGGCAATCAAGGCAGGCAATTAAAGTAGGCAAATAATGCTGGTAATTAGGGAAGGCAATTAAGACAGGCAATTAAGGCAGGCAGTTAAGGCAAGCAATTAAGGCAGGTAGTAAAAAAAGCCAATTAAGGCTGGTAATTAAGGCAGGCAATTAAGGCAGGCAATAAAGGCAGGCAATCAAGAAATGCAATTAAGGCAGGTAATAAAGTCAGGCAATTAAAGCAGGCAATTATGGCCGGCATTGAAGGCAGTCAATTAAGGCAGATAATTAAGGCAGGCAATTAAGGCTGGCAATGAAGGAAGGCTATGAATGCAAGAAATTAATGTAGCCAATTAAGGCAGGCAATTAGGTTAGGCAATTAGTGCAGGTAATTAGGAAAGACAATTAAGGAAGGCAATTAAGGCAGGCAAATAATGCAGGTAATTAGGGAAGGCAATTAAGGAAGGCAATTAAGGCAGGCAATTAATGCAGGCAATTAATGCAGGCAAATAAGGCAGGCAATCAAGGAAGGCAATTAAGGCAAGCAATTAATGTAGCCAATTAAGGCAGGCAATTATGGCAGGCAGGCAATTAAGACTGGTAACTAAGGCAGGTATATAAGGCTGGCAATTTAGGCAGGCAATTAAGGCAGGCAATTAAGACAGGCAATTAAAGCAGGAAATAAAGGCAGGCAATTAAGGCAGGCAATTAAGGTAGGCAATTAATGCTGGCAATTAAGGCAGGCAAATAATGCAGGTAATTAATGCAGGCAATTAAGGCAGGCAATTAGGGCAGGCAATTAATGCAGGCAAATAAGGCAGGCAATTAAGGTAGGCAAATAATGCAGGTAAATCGGGAAGGCAATTAAGGCAGGCAATTAAAGCAGGCAATTAAGGCAAGCAATTAAGGCAGGCAATTAAGGCAGACAATTAAGGCAGGCAATTAAGGCTGGCAATGAAGGCAGGCAATTAAGGCAGGCAGGCAAATAAAACTGGTAATTAAGACAGGCAATTAAGGTAGGCAAATAATGCATGTAATTACGGAAGGCAATTAAGGCAGGCAATTAAGGCAGGCAATTAAGGCAAGCAATTAAGAATAGCAATTAAGGCAGCCAATTTAGGAATGCAATTAAGGCAGCCAATTAAGTCAGGAAATTAAGGCAGGCAATTAAAGCAGGCAATTACGGCAGGCAATTAAGTCAATCAATAAAGGCAGACAATTAAGGCAGGCAATTAAGGCTGGCAATGAAGGCAGGCTATTAAGGTAGGCAAATATAGCAGGTAATTAGGGAAGGCAATTAAGGCATGCAATTAAGTCAGGCAATTAAGCCAAGCAATTAAGGCAGGCAATTAAGGATGGCAATTAAGGCAGTCAATTTAGGAATGCAATTAAGTCAGCCAATTAAGGCAGGCGATTAAGGCAGTCAGCCAATTAAGGCTGGTAATTAAGGCATGCAATTAAGGCAGGCAATTAAGGCAGACAATTAAGGCAGGCAATTAAGGCTGGCAATGAAGGCAGGCAATTAAGGCAGGCAGGCAAATAAAACTGGTAATTAAGGCAGGCAATTAAGGTAGGCAAATAATGCATGTAATTATGGAAGGCAATTAAGGCAGGCAATTAAGGCAGGCAATTAAGGCAAGCAATTAAGAATAGCAATTAAGGCAGCCAATTTAGGAATGCAATTAAGGCAGCCAATTAAGTCAGGAAATTAAGGCAGGCAATTAAAGCAGGCAATTACGGCAGGCAATTAAGTCAATCAATAAAGGCAGACAATTAAGGCAGGCAATTAAGGCTGGCAATGAAGGCAGGCTATTAAGGTAGGCAAATATAGCAGGTAATTAGGGAAGGCAATTAAGGCATGCAATTAAGGCAGGCAATAAAGGCAAGCAATTAATGCAGGCAATTATGGCAGGCAATCAAGGAAGGGAATTAAGGCAAGAAATTAATGTAGCCAGTTAAGGCTGATATTTAAGGCATGCAATTAAGGCAGGCAATTAAGGCAGGCAATCAAGAAAGGCAATTAAGGCAGGCAATTAAGACAGACAATTAAAGAAGCAATTAAGGCTGGCAATGAAGGCAGGTAAAGGTAGGCAAATAATGCAGGTAATTAGGGAAGGCAATTAATGCAGGCAATTAAGGCAGGCAATTAAGAAAAGCTATTAAGGCAGGTAGTAAAGATAGCCAATTAAGGCATGCAATTAAGGCAGGCAATTAAGGCAGGCAATTAAAGCAGGCAATTATGGCAGGCAATCAAGTAAGGCAATTAAGGCAGGCAATTAAGGCAGACAATTAAGACAGGCAATTAAGGCAGGCAATTAAGGCAAGGAATAAATGTAGCCAATTAAGGCAGGCAATTAAGGCAGGCAAATAATGCAGGTAATTTGGTAAGGCAATTAAGGCAGGCAATTAAGGCAAGCAATTAAGGCAGGTAGTAAAGAAAGCCAATTAAGGCAGTCAATAAGGGAGCCAATTAAGGCATGCAATTAAGGCAGGCAATTAAGGCAGGCAATTTAGGCAGACAATTTAGGCAGGCAATCAAGTAAGGCAATTAAGGCAGGAAATTAAGGCAGGCAATTAAAGCAGACAATTAAGAAAGGCAATTAAGGCAGGCAATGAAGGCAGGCAATCAAGGTAGTCAAATAATGCGGGTAATTAGGAAAGGCAATTAGGCAAGCAATTAAGGCAGGCATTTAAGGCAAGCAATTAAGGCAGGGAGTAAAGAAAGCCAATTTAGGCAGTCGATTAATGCAGGCAATTAAGGCAGGCAGCCATTTAAGGCTGGTAATTAAGGCATGAAATTAAGGCAGCCAATTAAGGCAGGCAATTAAGGCAGGCAATTAAGGCAAGCAATTAAGGTTGGCAATTAAGGAATGCAATTAAGGCAGCCAATTAAGGCAGTCACGTAAGGCAGGAAATTAAGGCAGGCAATAAAGGCAGGCAATTAAGAAAGGCAATTAAGGCAGGCAATTAAGGCAAGCAATCAAGGCAGGAAGTATAGAAAGCCAATTAAGGCTGGCAGCCAATTAAGACTGGTAATTAAGGCATGCAATTAAGGCAGGCAATTAAGACAGTTAATTAAGGCAGGCAAATAATGCAAGTAATTTGGTAAGGCAATTTAGGCAAGCTATTAAGGCAGGTAGTAAAGATAGCCAATTAAGGCAGTCAATAAGGGAGCCAATTAAGGCATGCAATTAAAGCAGGCATTTAAGGCAGGCAATTAAAGCAGGCAATTAAGGCAGGCAGCCATTTAAGGCTGGTAATTAAGGCATGCAATTAAGGCAGCCAATTAAGGCAGGCAATTAAGGCAAGCAATTAAGGTTGGCAATTAAGGAATGCAATTAAGGCAGCCAATTAAGGCAGTCACGTAAGGCAGGCAATTAAGGCAGGCAATAAAGGCAGGCAATCAAGAAAGGCAATTAAGGCAGGCAATTATGGAAGCAAATAATGCAGGTAATCAGGGAAGTCAATTAAGGCAGGCAATTAAGGCAGACAATTAAGACAGGCAATTAAGGCTGGCAATTAAGGCAAGCAATTAATGTAGCCAATTAAGGCAGGCAATTAAGGCAGGCAAATAATGCAGGTAATTTGGTATGGTAATTAAGGCAGGCAATTAGGCAAGCAATTAAGGCAGGTAGTAAAGAAAGCCAATTAAGGCAGTCAATTAAGGCAGCCAATTAAGGCATGCAATTAAGGCAGGCAATTAAGGCAGGCATTTTAGGCAGGCAATCAAGTAAGGCAATTAAGGCAGGAAATTAAGGCAGGCAATTAAGGCAGACAATTAAGACAGGCAATTAAGGCAGGCAATGAAGGCAGGCAATTAAGGTAGTCAAATAATGCAAGTTATTAGGAAAGGTATTAGGCAAGCAATTAAGGCAGGCATTTAAGGCAGGGAGTAAAGAAAGCCAATTAAGGCAAGCGATTAATGCAGGCAATTAAAGCAGGCAGCCAATTAAGGCTGGTTATTAAGGAATGTAATTAAGGCAGGCTATTAAGGCAGGCAATTAAGGCAAGCAATTAAGGATGGCAATTAAAGCAGGCTATTAATGCAGGCAAATAAGGCAGGCATTCAAGGAAGGCAATAAGGCAAGCAATTAATGTAGCCAATTAAGGCAGGCATTTAAGTCAGGCAATAAAGGCATGCAATTAAGGCAGGTAATTAAGGCAGGCAATTAAGGCAGACATTTTAGGCAGTCAATTAAGGCTGTAATTGAAGGCAGGCAATTAAATTAGGCAAACAATGCAGGTAATAAGGGAAAGCAATTAAGGCAGGCAATTAAGGCAGTCAATTAATGCAAGCAATTAAGGCAGGTAGTAACAAAAGCCAATTAAAGCAGGCAATTAAGGCTGGCATTTAAAGCAGGCATCTAATTAAGGCTGGTTATTAAGGCATGCAATTAAGGCAGGCAATTAAGGCGTCAATTAAGAGAAGCAATTAAGGATGGCAATTAAAGATTGCAATAAAGGAAGCCAATTAGTCAGTCATGTAACGCAGCCATTAAGGCAGGCAATTAAGGCAAGCAATTAAGGCAGGTAGTAAATAAAGCCAATTACGGCAGGCAATTAAGGCAGGCATTTAAGTCAGGCAACCAATTAAGGCTAGTAATTAAGGCATGCAATTAAGGCAGGCAATTAAGGCAAGCAATTAAGTATGGCAATTAAGGCAGCAAATTTAGGAATGCAATTAAGGCAGCCAATTAAGGCAGGCAATTAAGGCAGGCAATTAGAGAAGGCAATTAGGCAGTCAATTAAGGCAGACTATTAAGGCAGGCAATTAAGTCTGGCAATGAAGGCAGGCTATAAGGTTAGGCAAATAATGCAGGTAATTAGGGAAGGCAATTAAGGCAGGCAATTAAGGCAAGCAATTAAGGCAATCTATTTAGGCGGGTAGTAAAGAAAGCCAATACAGGCAAGCGATTAAGGCAGGCAATTAAGGCAGGCAGCCAATTAAGGCAGGTAAAAAAGGCTGGCATTTTAGGCAGACAATTGAGGCAGTCAATTAAGACAGGCAATTAAAGCAAGCAATGAAGGCAGGCAATTAAGGCAGGCAATTAAGGCAGGCAATTAAGGCAGGCAATTAAGGAAAGCAATTAAGGCAGGAAATAAATAAAGCCAATTAAGGCAAGGGATTTAGGCAGGCAATTAAGGCAGGCAGCCAATTAAGGCTGGTAATTAAGGCATGCAATTAAGGCAGGCAATTAAGGCAGGCAATTAAGGCAGGCAATTAAGGCAGAAAATTAAGACAGACAATTAAGGCAGGCAATTATGCAAGCAATTAATGTAGCCAATTAAGGCAGGCAATTTAGGCAGGCAAATAATGCAGGTAATTTGGTTAGCCAAATAAGGCAGGCAATGAAGGCAGGCAATTAAGGGAGTCAAATAATGCAGGAAATTAGGAAAGGCAATAAGGCAAGTAAATAAGGCAGGCATTTAAGGCAAGCACTTAAGGCAATGAGTAAAGAAAGCCAATTAAGGCAGGCGATTAATGCAGGCAATTAAGGCAGGCAGCCAATTAAGGCTAGTAATTAAGGCATGCAATTAAGGCAGGCAATTAAATCAGGCTATTAAGGCAGGCAATTAAGGCAGGCAATTAAGGTAGGAAATTAAGGCCGACAATTAAGACAGGCAATTAAGGCTGGCAATGAAGGCAGACAATTAAGGTAGTCAAATAATGCAGGTAATTAGGGAAGGCAATTAAGGCAAGCAATTAAGGCCTGCAATTAATGCAGGCAATTAAGGCAGCAAATCGAGGAAGGCAATTAAGGCATGCAATTAATTTAGCCAATTAAGGCAGGCAATTAAGGCAGGCAAATAATGCAGTTAATTTGGTAAGGCAATTAAGGCAAGCAATTAAGGCAGGTAGTAAAGATAGCCAATTAAGGCATGCAATTAAGGCAGGCAATTAATGCAGGCAATTAAGGCAGGCAATAAAGGCAGGCAATCAAGTAAGGCAATTAAGGCAGGCAATTAAGGCAGACAATTAAGACAGGCAATTAAGGCTGGCAATTAAGGCAAGCATTTAATGTAGCCAATTAAGGCAGGCAATTAAGGCAGGCAAATAATGCAGGTAATTTGGTATGGTAATTAAGGCAGGCAATTAGGCAAGCAATTAAGGCAGGTAGTAAAGAAAGCCAATTAAGGCAGTCAATTAAGGCAGCCAATTAAGGCATGCAATTAAGGCAGGCAATTAAGGCAGGCATTTTAGGCAGGCAATCAAGTAAGGCAATTAAGGCAGAAAATTAAGGCAGGCAATTAAGGCAGACAATTAAGACAGGCAATTTGGCAGGCAATGAAGGCAGGCAATTAAGGTAGTCAAATAATGCAAGTTATTAGGAAAGGCAATAAGGCAAGCAATTAAGGCAGGCATTTAAGGCAAGCAATTAAGGCAGGGAGTAAAGAAAGCCAATTAAGGCAAGCGATTAATGCAGGCAATTAAAGCAGGCAGCCAATTAAGGCTGGTAATTAAGGAATGTAATTAAGGCAGGCTATTAAGGCAGGCATTTAAGGCAAGCAATTAAGGATGGCAATTAAAGCAGGCTATTAAGGCAGGCAAATAAGGCAGGCATTCAAGGAAGGCAATTAAGGCAAGCAATTAATGTAGCCAATTAAGGCAGGCATTTAAGTCAGGCAATCAAGGCATGCAATTAAGGCAGGTAATTAAGGCAGGCAATTAAGGCAGACATTTTAGGCAGTCAATTAAGGCTGTAATTGAAGGCAGGCAATTAAATTAGGCAAATAATGCAGGTAATAAGGGAAAGCAATTAAGGCAGGCAATTAAGGCAGTCAATTAAGGCAAGCAATTAAGGCAGGTAGTAACGAAAGCCAATTAAGGCAGGCAATTAAGGCTGGCATTTAAAGCAGGCATCTAATTAAGGCTGGTTATTAAGGCATGCAATTAAGGCAGGCAATTAAGGCAGGCAATTAAGAGAAGCAATTAAGGATGGCAATTAAAGATTGCAATAAAGGAAGCCAATTAAGGCAGTCATGTAACGCAGCCATTAAGGCAGGCAATTAAGGCAGGTAGTAAATAAAGCCAATTACGGCAGGCAATTAAGGCAGGCATTTAAGGCAGGCAACCAATTAAGGCTAGTAATTAAGGCATGCAATTAAGGCAGGCAATAAAGGCAGGCAATTATGGCATGCAATTAAGGATGGCAATTAAAAAAAGCAATAAAGGCAGGCAATTAAGGCGGCAATTAAGGCAAGCAATTAAGGCAGTTAGTTAAGAAAGCTAATTAAGGGAGGCAATTAAGGCAGGCAGCCAATAAAGGCTGGTAATTAAGGCATGTAATTAAGGCAGGCAATTAAGGCAGGCAATTAAGGCAAGCAATTAAGGATGGCAATAGGGGCAGCCAATTAAGGGATGCCATTAAGGCAGCCAATAAAGGCAGGCAATTAAAGCAGGCAATTATGGCAGGCAATTAAGGCAGTAAATTAAGGCAGACAATTAAGGCAGGCAATTAAGGCTGGCAATCAACACAGGCAATTAAGGCTTGAAAATAATGCAGGTAATTAGGAAAGGCAATTAAGACAGCCAATTAAGGCAGGCAGTTAAGGCAAGCAATTAAGGCAGGTAGTAAAGAAAGCCAATTAAGGCAGGCAATTAAAGCAGGCAGCCAATTAAGGCTGGTAATTAATACATGCAATAAAGGCAGGCAATTAAGTCAGGCAATTAAGGCAGACAATTAAGGCAGGCAATAAGGCAGGCAATTAAGGCAAGCAATTAAGGATTGCAATTAAGGCAGTCAATAAAGGAATGCCATTAAGGCAGCCAATTAAGGCAGGCAATTAAGGCAGGCAATTAAGGCAGGCAATTAAGGCAAGCAATTAAGGATTGCAATTAAGGCAGTCAATAAAGGAATGCCATTAAGGCAGCCATTTAAGGCAGGCAATTAAAGCAGGCATTTATGGCAGGCAATTAAGGCAGTCAATTAAGGCAGACAATTAAGGCAGGCAATTAAGGCTGGCAATCAAGGCAGGCAATTAAAGTAGGCAAATAATGCTGGTAAATAGTGAAAGCAATTAAGGCAGGCAATTAAGGCAGGCAGTTAAGGCAAGCAATTAAGGCAGGTAGTAAAAAAAGCCAATTAAGGCTGGTAATTAAGGAAGGCAATTAAGGCAGGCAATAAAGGCAGGTAATCAAGAAATGCAATTAAGGCAGGCAATAAAGTCAGGCAATTAAAGCAGGCAATTATGGCCGGCAATGAAGGCAGTCAATTAAGGCAGATAATTAAGGCAGGCAATTAAGGCTGGCAATGAAGGAAGGCTATGAATGCAAGAAATTAATGTAGCTAATTAAGGCAGGCAATTAGGGCAGGCAAATAGTGCAGGTAATTAGGGAAGACAATTAAGGAAGGCAATTAAGGCAGGCAAATAATGCAGGTAATTAGGGAAGGCAATTAAGGAAGGCAATTAAGGCAGGCAATTAATGCAGGCAATTAATGCAGGCAAATAAGGCAGGCAATCAAGGAAGGCAATTAAGGCAAGCAATTAATGTAGCCAATTAAGGCAGGCAATTATGGCAGGCAGGCAATTAAGACTGTTAACTAAGGCAGGTAAATAAGGCTGGCAATTTAGGCAGGCAATTAAGGCAGGCAATTAAGACAGGCAATTAAAGCAGGAAATAAAGGCAGGCAATTAAGGCAGGCAATTAAGGTAGGCAATTAATGCTGGCAGTTAAGGCAGGCAAATAATGCAGGTAATTAATGCAGGCAATTAAGGCAGGCAATTAGGGCAGGCAATTAATGCAGGCAAATAAGGCAGGCAATTAAGGTAGGCAAATAATGCAGGTAAATCGGGAAGGCAATTAAGGCAGGCAATTAAAGCAGGCAATTAAGGCAAGCAATTAAGGCAGGTAGTTTAGAAAGCCAATTAAGACAGGCAATTAAGGCAGGCAGCCAATTAAGGCTGGTAATTGAGGCATGCAATTAAGTCAGGCAATTAAGCCAAGCAATTAAGGCAGGCAATTAAGGATGGCAATTAAGGCAGCCAATTTAGGAATGCAATTAAGTCAGCCAATTAAGGCAGGCGATTAAGGCAGTCAGCCAATTAAGGCTGGTAATTAAGGCATGCAATTAAGGCAGGCAATTAAGGCAGACAATTAAGGCAGGCAATTAAGGCTGGCAATGAAGGCAGGCAATTAAGGCAGGCAGGCAAATAAAACTGGTAATTAAGGCAGGCAATTAAGGTAGGCAAATAATGCATGTAATTACAGAAGGCAATTAAGGCAGGCAATTAAGGCAGGCAATTAAGGCAAGCAATTAAGAATAGCAATTAAGGCAGCCAATTTAGGAATGCAATTAAGGCAGCCAATTAAGTCAGGAAATTAAGGCAGGCAATTAAAGCAGGCAATTACGGCAGGCAATTAAGTCAATCAATAAAGGCCGACAATTAAGGCAGGCAATTAAGGCTGGCAATGAAGGCAGGCTATTAAGGAAGGCAAATATAGCAGGTAATTAGGGAAGGCAATTAAGGCATGCAATTAAGGCAGGCAATAAAGGCAAGCAATTAATGCAGGCAATTATGGCAGGCAATCAAGGAAGGGAATTAAGGCAAGAAATTAATGTAGCCAGTTAAGGCTGGTATTTAAGGCATGCAATTAAGGCAGGCAATTAAGGCAGGCAATCAAGAAAGGCAATTAAGGCAGGCAATGAAGGCAGGCAATTAAGGCAGGCAATTAAGGCTGGCAATGAAGGCAGGTAAAGGTAGGCAAATAATGCAGGTAATTAGGGAAGGCAATTAATGCAGGCAATTAAGGCAGGCAATTAAGGCAAGCTATTAAGGCAGGTAGTAAAGATAGCCAATTAAGGCATGCAATTAAGGCAGGCAATTAAGGCAGGCAATTAAAGCAGGCAATTAAGGCAGGCAATCAAGTAAGGCAATTAAGGCAGGCAATTAAGGCAGACAATTAAGACAGGCAATTAAGGCAGGCAATTAAGGCAAGCAATAAATGTAGCCAATTAAGGCAGGCAATTAAGGCAGGCAAATAATGCAGGTAATTTGGTAAGGCAATTAAGGCAGGCAATTAAGGCAAGCAATTAAGGCAGGTAGTAAAGAAAGCCAATTAAGGCAGTCAATAAGGGAGCCAATTAAGGCATGCAATTAAGGCAGGCAATTAAGGCAGGCAATTTAGGCAGACAATTTAGGCAGGCAATCAAGTAAGGCAATTAAGGCAGAAAATTAAGGCAGGCAATTAAAGCAGACAATTAAGAAAGGCAATTAAGGCAGGCAATGAAGGCAGGCAATCAAGGTAGTCAAATAATGCGGGTAATTAGGAAAGGCAATTAGGCAAGCAATTAAGGCAGGCATTTAAGGCAAGCAATTAAGGCAGGGAGTAAAGAAAGCCAATTTAGGCAGTCGATTAATGCAGTCAATTAAGGCAGGCAGCCATTTAAGGCGGGTAATTAAGGCATGCAATTAAGGCAGCCAATTAAGGCAGGCAATTAAGGCAGGCAATTAAGGCAAGCAATTAAGGTTGGCAATTAAGGAATGCAATTAAGGCAGCCAATTAAGGCAGTCACGTAAGGCAGGCAATTAAGGCAGGCAATAAAGGCAGGCAATCAAGAAAGGCAATTAAGGCAGGCAATTAAGGCAAGCAATCAAGGCAGGAAGTATAGAAAGCCAATTAAGGCTGGCAGCCAATTAAGACTGGTAATTAAGGCATGCAATTAAGGCAGGCAATTAAGGCAGTTAATTAAGGCGGGCAAATAATGCAAGTAATTTGGTAAGGCAATTAAGGCAAGCTATTAAGGCAGGTAGTAAAGATAGCCAATTAAGGCAGTCAATAAGGGAGCCAATTAAGGCATGCAATTAAAGCAGGCATTTAAGGCAGGCAATTAAAGCAGGCAATTAAGGCAGGCAGCCATTTAAGGCTGGTAATTAAGGCATGCAATTAAGGCAGCCAATTAAGGCAGGCAATTAAGGCAAGCAATTAAGGTTGGAAATTAAGGAATGCAATTAAGGCAGCCAATTAAGGCAGTCACTTATGCAGGCAATTAAGGCAGGCAATAAAGGCAGGCAATCAAGAAAGGCAATTAAGGCAGGCAATTAAGGAAGCAAATAATGCAGGTAATCAGGGAAGTCAATTATGGCAGGCAATTAAGGCAGGCAATTAAAGCAAGCAATCAAGGCAGGAAGTATAGAAAGCCAATTAAGGCTGGCAGCCAATTAAGACAGGTAATTAAGGCATGCAATTAAGGCAGGCAATTAAGCCAGGCAATTAAGGCAAGCAATTAAGGATGGCAATTAAGGAAGCCATTTAAGGAATGCAATTTAGGCAGCCAATTAAGGCAGGCAATTAAGGCATTCAATTATAGCAGGCAATTTTGGGAGGCAATAAAGGTAGGCAATTATGGCAAGCAGTTAAGGATGGCAATTAAGGCAGGCAATTAAGGCTGGCAATGAAGGCAAGCAATTAAGGAAGCAAATAATGCAGGTTATTAGGGAAGTCAATTACGGCAGACAATTAAGGCAGGCAATAAAGGCTGGCAATGAAGGTAGGCAATTAAGGAAGCAAATAATGCAGGTTATTAGGGAAGTCAATTATGGCAGACAATTAAGGCAGGCAATTAAGGCAAGCAATCAAGGCAGGTAGTATAGAAAGACAATTAAGGCTGGCAGCCAATTAAGACTGGTAAATAAGGCATGCAATTATGGAAGGTAATTAAGGCAGGAAATTAAGGCAAGCTATTAAGGTTGGCATTTAAGGCAGCTAATTAAGGAATGCAATTAAGGCAGGCAATTAATGCAAGCAATTAAGGCAGGCAATAAAGGCAGGCAAACAAGAAAGGCAATGAAGGCAGGCAATTAAGGCAGGCAATTAAGGCAGGCAATTATGGCAGGCAATTAAGGCAGTCAATTTAGGCAGACAATTAAGGCTGGCAATGAAGGCAGGCAATTAAGGTAGGCAAAAATTGCAGGTAATTAGGGAAGGCAATTATGGCAGGAAATTAAGGTAGGCAATTAAGGCAAGCAATCAAGGCAGGTAGTAAAGAAAGCCAATTAAGGCTGGCAACCAATTAAGACTGGTAATTAAGGCATGCAATTAAGGCAGGCAATTAAGCCAGGCAATTAAGGCAAGCAATTAAGGATGGCAATTAAGGCAGCCAATTAAGGAATGCAATTAAGGCAGCCAATTAAGGCAGGCAATTAAGGCAGGGAATTAAAGCAGGCAATTATGGCAGGCAATTAAGGCAGTCAATTAAGGCAGACAATTAAGGCAGGTAATTAAGGCATGCAATGAAGGCAGGCGATTAAGGTAGGCAAATAATGCAGGTAATTAGGGAAGGCTATTAAGGCAGGCAATTAAGGCAGGCAATTAAGGCAAGCAATTAAGGCAGGTAGTAAAGAAAGCCAATTAAGGCAGGCAATTAAGGCAGGCAATTAAGGCAAGCAATTAAGGCAGGCAATTAAGTCAAGCAATTAAGGAAGGAAATTAAGGCAGGCAATTAAAGCAGGCAATTAATCCAGTCCGCAGTTCGCAGATCGTAGTTTGTAGATTGAAGTTTGCATAGTTCGCATTTCGCTGTTTGCAGTTAGCATTTAGCATTTTGCAGATCGCAGTTCGCGGTTTGCAGTTCCCAGTTTAGGGTTCTCAGTTCGAAGTTTGCAGTTCAGAGTTTGCAGTTCCATTCCACTATGTGGTTCGCAATTCATAGGTTTGGATTTCGCAATTTGCAGTTCCCAGTTCGCAGTTCGCAGTTGCAGTTCGCAGTTCGCAAATTGCTGTTCTAAGTTTGCAGTTTGCAGTTTGCAGTTTGCAGTTAGCAGTTCGCAGGGCGCAGTTGGCGGTTTGCAGTTCGAAATTCGCATTTTGCAGTTCGCTTTTTGCAGTTCGCGTATTTCATTTCGCAGTGTGCAGTTTGCAAACTGCCGTTTGCGGTTTGCGGTTTGCAGTTTAGAGTTTTAATTTTGCAATTTGCTGTTCGCAGTTTGCAGTTTTAGTTTGCAGTGCGCAGTTCACAGATTTTTCGTAGGTCGTAGGTTGACATTTCGCATTTTCAGTTGGTAGTTAGCAGTTTGCAGTTGGCAATTCGCATTTCGCATTTCGCAGTTCTCAGTTCGTGGTTTGCAGTTCGAAGTTTGCAGTTATCAGTTCGCAGTTTTAGTCTGTAGTTTATGGTTTGCAGTCCGCAGTTTGCAGTTCGCAGTTCGTAGGTTTTTATTTCGCATTTTGCCGTTCGTAGTTTGTAGTTTGCAGTCTGCAGTTCAAAGTTCGTAGGTTTGCATTTTGCAATTTGGAGTTCTCAGTTTAGAGTTTGCTGTTTGCAGTTCGTTACTGCAGTTCGCTCTTTGTGGTTTGGGGTTTGCTGTTTGAATTTACGGATTGAAGTTTTCAGTTTGCGGTAGGCATTATGCAGTTGGCAGTTTGCTGACAGCAGTTTACAGTTCGCAGTTTGCAGTTCGTAATTTGCAGTTTGCAGTTTGCATTTTGCTGTTTGCAGTTTTCAATAGGCAGTTCGCGGTTTGCAGTTCGCATTTTGCCGTTCGTAGTTTAACATTTCTCAAATTGCAATTTGCAGGTTGCAGTACGCAGTTTGCAGTTTTTAGTTCGCTTTATGATTTTTGCAGTTTGCAGTACACAGTTCGCAGTTCTTGGTTCTCATATTGCAAATTGCTGTTTGCAGTTCACAATTCGCAGTTTGCAGTTCGCTGTTTGTGTTTCGAATTACACAGTTTGCAGATTGCAGTTCGGAAATCACAAATCGCAGTTTGTGGTTTACGGTTTAAGGTTTGAGGTTTGCGTTTTGCGTTTTGTGGTTTGCAGTTTGCGTTTTGCAGTGTGCGGTTTACACCTCGTAGTTCGCAGTTCGCATTTTGCGGTTCACTGTTTGAAGTTTGCCTTTTACGGTTTGGGGTTTACAGTTTGCAGTTTTGATTTTACAATTTCCAGTACGCAGTTCGCAGTTGACAATTCACAGTTTGCAGTTTGCCGTTCGCAGTCTGCAGTTCGCAGTTTTTAGTCTTCAATTCGCAGATTGCATTTGGTAGTTCGCAGTTTTCTTTTCGCAATTTTTATTTCGCAGTTTGCAGTTCACATTTCGCAGTCTGCAGTTAGCAGTTTGCAGTCCGCTGTTCGCAGTTTGCATTTCACAGCTTGCAGTTCGCTTATTGCTTTTCGCATTTTGAAGCAGTTGACAAATATCTGTTTGCAGTGCGCAGTTCACAGTTTTTTTGTTCGCAGTTCACAGTTCAACATTTCACAGTTTGCAGAAGGTAGTTAGCAGTTTGTACTTTGCAATTCGTATTACGCAGTTCGCACGTTGCAGTTCGCGGTTTGCAGTTCTAAGTTCGCACTTTGCAGTTTTTATGTTAGCGGTTCGCAGTTGTAGGGTTGCATTACGCAGTTTGCAGTTCACAGTTTGTAGGTTCGCATTTCGCTGTTTTCAATCGGAAATTAAAGTTCGCTGTTTGCAGTTCGCAGTTCGCAGTTGGCAATTCGTAGTCTACAGTTCATAGTTAGCAGTCCGCAGTTTGCAGTTTGCAATTTTAAATTTTGCGGTTCGCAGTTCGTAGGTTTCCATTTCGCAATTTGGAGTTCGCTGTTTGCAGTTTGCAGATCGCAGTTCATTGTCTGCATTTCGCTCTTTGTGGTTTGGGGTTTGCGGTTTTCGGTTTGTGGTTGGCATTTTGCAGATTGCAGTTTGCAGTTTTCAATAGGCAGTTCGAAGTTTGCAGTACGCATTTCGCAGTTCGTAGTTGGATTTCGCAGATTGCAGTATGCATTTACTGTTTGCAGTTTCCTGTTTGAAGTTTGTGGTTTGTGGTTTGCGGATTGCAGTTTTCAGTTCGCAGTTAGCAATTCGCTGTTTGCAGTTCGCTTATAGCAATTTGCAGTTAGATGTTTAAAAATTGCAATTTTTGGTTTACGGTTTGCAGTCTTCAGTTTACATTTTGAAATTTGCAGTTCGCAGTTTGCATTTCGAAGATTGCAGTTCGCAGATTGCTGTCAAAGTTCGTTGGATCGTATCCCAAGGTTTGCAGTATGAAGTTCTCAGTGTGCAATTTGCTGTTTCGAAATTTAGTAGTTCGCAGTTTGAAGAACGCGGTTTGCAGTTCATAGTATACAATTCTCAGTTCGCAATTTGCTGTTCGCAGTTGGCAGTTCGCAGTTTGCTGTTCGCAGTTGGCAGTTCACAGTATGCTGTTCGCTGTGCGTGGTTTGGCATTTCGCAATTTTACATTTCGCCGATTGAAGTTTGCAATTTTCAGTTCGCATTTCATGTTTGCATAGTATGCATTTCGCAGTTCGTTGTATGCAATGGTTTCCTTTTTGCGATTGGCATTTATCAGTTCGCAGTTTGCAGTTCGTAAATTGCATTTTGCAGTGTGCAGTTTGCATTTTGCCGTTCGCATTCTGCAGTTCGCTATATGCAGTCTGCAGTTCGCAGATCGCAGTTGGCAGTTCGCAATTTGCAGTTCTCAGTTTGCATTTCACAGTTTGAAGTACGCTTATTATATTTCGAAATTTAATGAAGTTTGCTAATATGAATTTTTTGTTTGCGTTTTGTAGTTTGCAGTTCTTATTTTGCGCTTTGCAGTTCTTCATTGATCAGTTAATTAAGGCCAGCAATTAATTCAGGCAATTAAGGCAGGCAATTAAGGCAGGTAGTAAAGAAAGCCAATTAAGGCAGCCAATTAAGGCAGTCAATTAAGGCTTATAATTAAGGCATGCAATTATGGCCGGCAATTAAGGCAGTCAATTAAGGCAGACAATTAAGTCAAGCAATTAAGGAATTAAATTAAGGCAGGCAATTAAGACACGCAATTAAAGCAGGCAATGCAGGCAGGCAATTAAGGCAGGCAATTAAGGCAGGCAATTAAGGCAGGTAATTAGGGAAGGCAATTAAGGCAGGCGATTAAGGCAGGCAATTAAGGCAAGCAATTAAGGCAGGTAGTAAAGAAATCCAATTAAGGCAGGCAATTAAGGCAGGCAATTAAAGCAGGCAGCAAATTAAAGCTGGTAATTAAGGCGAGCAATTAACGATGGCAATTAAGGCAGCCAATTAAGGAATGCAATAAAGGCAGCCAATAAGGGCAGTCAATTGAGGCAGGCAATTAAGACAGGCAATTAAGGCAGGCAATTAAGGCAGGCAATTAAGGTAGTCAAATAATGCAGGTAATTAGGGAAGGCAATTAAGGCAGGCAATAAAGGCAAGCAATTAATGCAGGCAATTAAGGCAGGCAATCAAGGAAGGCAATTAAGGCAAGCAATTAATGCAGGCAAATAAGGCAGGCAATCAAGGAAGGCAATTAAGAAATGCAATTAAGGCAAGCAATTAAGGCAGGCAATAAAGGCAGGCAATAAAGGCAGGCAATTAAGGCAGGCAATTAAGGCAAGCACATCAGGCAGGTAATAAAGATAGCCAATTAAGGCAGGCAATAAAGGCAGGCAATTAAGGCAGGCAGCCAATTAAGGCTGGTAATTAAGGCATGCAATTAAGGCAGGCAATTAAGGCAGGCAATTAAGGCAGGCAATAAAGGCAGGCAATTAAGGCAGGCAATAAAGGCAGGCAATCAAGAAATGCAATTAAAGCAGGCAATTAAGGCAGACAATTAAAGCAGGCAATTATAGCAGGCAATTAAGGCAGTCCATTTAGGCAGACAATTAAGGCAGGTTATTAAGGCTGGCAATGAAAGCAGGCTGTTAAAGGTAGGCAAATAATGCAGATAATTAGGGAAGGCAATTAAGACAGGCAATTAAGGCAGGCAATTAGGGCAAGCTATTTAGGCAGGTATTGAAGAAAGCCAATTAAGACAGGCAATTAAGGCAGGCAATTTAGGGACGCAGTTAAGGCAAGCTATTAAGGATGGCATTTAAGGCAGCCAATTAAGGAATGTAATTAAGTCAGGCAATTTAGACAGGCAATTAAGGCAAGCAATTAAGGCACGTATTATAGAAAGCCAATTTAGCAGGCAATTAAGGCAGGCAGCCAATTAAGGCTGGTAATTAAGGCATGCAATTAAGGCAGGCAATTAAGGCAGGCATTTAAGGCAGGCAATTAAGGCAAGCAATTAAGGCACGAAATTAAGGCAGGAAATTAAGGCAGACAATTAAGACAGGCATTTAAGGCTGGCAATGAAGGCAGGCAATCAAGGTAGTCAAATAATGCAGGTAATTAAGGCAGGCAATCAAGAAAGGCAATTAAGGCAGGCAATTAAGGCAGACAATTAAAGAAGCATTTAAGGCTGGCAATGAAGGCAGGTAAAGGTAGGCAAATAATGCAGGCAATTAAGGCAGGCAATTAAGGCAAGCTATTAAGGCAGGTAGTAAAGATAGCCAATTAAGGCATGCAATTAAGGCAGGCAATTAAGGCAGGCAATTAAAGCAGGCAATTAAGGCAGGCAATCAAGTAAGGCAATTAAGGCAGGCAATTAAGGCAGACAATTAAGACAGGCAATTAAGGCAGGCAATTAAGGCAAGCAATAAATGTAGCAAATTAAGGCAGGCAAATAATGCAGGTAATTTGGTAAGGCAATTAAGGCAGGCAATTAAGGCAAGCAATTAAGGCAGGTAGTAAAGAAAGCCAATTAAGGCAGTCAATAAGGGAGCCAATTAAGGCATGCAATTAAGGCAGGAAATTAAGGCAGGCAATTAAGGCAGACAATTAAGACAGGCAATTAAGGCAGGCAATGAAGGCAGGCAATCAAGGTAGTCAAATAATGCGGGTAATTAGGAAAGGCAATTAGGCAAGCAATTAAGGCAGGCATTTAAGGCAAGCAATTAAGGCAGGGAGTAAAGAAAGCCAATTAAGGCAGTCGGTTAATGCAGGCAATTAAGGCAGGCAGCCATTTAAGGCTGGTAATTAAGGCATGCAATTAAGGCAGCCAATTAAGGCAGGCAATTAAGGCAGGCAATTAAGGCAAGCAATTAAGGTTGGCAATTAAGGAATGCAATTAAGGCAGCCAATTAAGGCAGTCACGTAAGGCAGGCAATTAAGGCAGGCAATAAAGGCAGGCAATCAAGAAAGGCAATTATGTCAGGCAATTAAGGCAAGCAATCAAGGCAGGTAGTAAAGATAGCCAATTAAGGCAGTCAATAAGGGAGCCAATTAAGGCATGCAATTAAAGCAGGCAATTAAGGCAGGCAATTTAAGCAGGCAATTAAGGCAGGCAATCAAGTAAGGAAATTAAGGCAGGCAATTAAGGCAGGCAATTAAGGCAGGCAATAAAGGTAGACAATTAAGACAGGCAATTAAGGCAGGCAATTAAGGCAGGCAATTAAGGTAGACAATTAAGACAGGCAATTAAGGCAGGCAATTAAGGCAGGCAATTAAGGCAGGAATTTAAGGGAGGAAATTAAGGCAGACAATTAAGACAGGCAATTAAGGCTGGCAATGAAGGCAGGCAATTAAGGTAGTCAAATAATGCAGGTAATTAGGGAAGGCAATTAAGGCAAGCAATTAAGGCCTGCAATTAATGCAGGCAATTAGGGCAGCAAATCAAGGAAGGCAATTAAGGCATGCAATTAATGTAGTTAAATAAGGCAGTTAATTAAGGCAGGCAAATAATGCAAGTAATTTGGTAAGGCAATTAAGGCAAGCTATTAAGGCAGTTAGTAAAGATAGCCAATTAAGGCAGCCAATTAAGGCATGCAAATAAGGCAGGCAATTAAGGCAGCAAATTAAAGCAGGCAATTAAGGCAGGCAATCAAGTAAGGCAATTAAGGCAGGCAATTAAGGCAGGCAATTAAGGCAGTTAATTAAGGCAGGCAAATAATGCAAGTAATTTGGTAAGGCAATTAAGGCAAGCTATTAAGGCAGGTAGTAAAGATAGCCAATTAAGGCAGTCAATAAGGGAGCCAATTAAGGCATGCAATTAAAGCAGGCAATTAAGGCAGGCAATTTAAGCAGGCAATTAAGGCAGGCAATCAAGTAAGGAAATTAAGGCAGGCAATTAAGGCAGGCAATTAAGGCAGGCAATTAAGGTAGACAATTAAGACAGGCAATTAAGGCAGGCAATTAAGGCAGGCAATTAAGGCAGGTATTTAAGGCAGGAAATTAAGGCAGACAATTAAGACAGGCAATTAAGGCTGGCAATGAAGGCAGGCAATTAAGGTAGTCAAATAATGCAGGTAATTAGGGAAGGCAATTAAGGCAAGCAATTAAGGCCTGCAATTAATGCAGGCAATTAGGGCAGCAAATCAAGGAAGGCAATTAAGGCATGCAATTAATGTAGCCAAATAAGGCAGTTAATTAAGGCAGGCAAATAATGCAAGTAATTTGGTAAGGCAATTAAGGCAAGCTATTAAGGCAGGTAGTAAAGATAGCCAATTAAGGCAGCCAATTAAGGCATGCAAATAAGGCAGGCAATTAAGGAAGGCAATTAAAGCAGGCAATTAAGGCCGGCAATCAAGTAAGGCAATTAAGGCAGGCAATTAAGGCAGACAATTAAGACAGGCAATTAAGGCAGGCAATTAAGGCAAGCAATAAATGTAGCCAATTAAGGCAGGCAATTAAGGCAGGCAAATAATGCAGGTAATTTGGTAAGGCAATTAAGGAAGCAATTAAGGCAAGCAATAAATGTAGCCAATTAAGGCAGTCGATTAATGCAGGCAATTAAGACAGGCAGCCATTTAGGCTGGTAATTAAGGCATGCAATTAAGGCAGCCAATTAAGGCAGGCAATTAAGGCAGGCAATTAAGGCAAGCAATTAAGGTTGGCAATTAAGGAATGCAATTAAGGCAGCCAATTAAGGCAGTAACGTAAGGCAGGCAATTAAGGCAGGCAATAAAGGCAGGCAATCAAGAAAGGATATTAAGGCAGGCAATTAAGGAAGCAAATAATGCAGGTAATCAGGGAAGTCAATTATGGCAGGCAATTAAGGCAGGCAATTAAGGCAAGCAATCAAGGCAGGAAGTATAGAAAGCCAATTAAGGCTGGCAGCCAATTAAGACAGGTAATTAAGGCATGCAATTAAGACAGGCAATTAAGCCAGGCAATTAAGGCAAGCAATTAAGGATGGCAATTAAGGAAGCCATTTAAAGAATGCAATTTAGGCAGCCAATTAAGGCAGGCAATTAAGGCAGGCAATTATAGCAGGCTATTTTGGGAGGCAATAAAGGTAGGCAATTATGGCAAGCAGTTAAGGATGGTAATTAAGGCAGGCAATTAAGGCTGGCAATGAAGGCAAGCAATTAAGGAATCAAATAATGCAGGTTATTAGGGAAGTCAATTATGGCAGACAATTAAGGCAGGCAATAAAGGCTGGCAATGAAGGTAGGCAATTAAGGAAGCAAATAATGCAGGTTATTAGGGAAGTCAATTATGGCAGACAATTAAGGCAGGCAATTAAGGCAAGCAATCAAGGCAGGTAGTATAGAAAGACAATTAAGGCTGGCAGCCAATTAAGAATGGTAAATAAGGCATGCAATTAAGGAAGGTAATTAAGGCAGGAAATTAAGGCAAGCTATTAAGGATGGCATTTAAGGCAGCTAATTAAGGAATGCAATTAAGGCAGGCAATTAAGGCAAGCAATTAAGGCAGGCAATAAAGGCAGGCAATCAAGAAAGGCAATTAAGGCAGGCAATTAAGGCAGGCAATTATGGTAGGCAATTAAGGCAGTCAATTTAGGCAGACAATTAAGGCTGGCAACTAAGGCAAGCAATCAAGGCAGGTAGTAAAGAAAGCCAATTAAGGCTGGCAACCAATTAAGACTGGTAAATAAGGCATGCAATTAAGGAAGGTAATTAAGGCAGGAAATTAAGGCAAGCTATTAAGGATGGCATTTAAGGCAGCTAATTAAGGAATGCAATTAAGGCAGGCAATTAAGGCAAGCAATTAAGGCAGGCAATAAAGGCAGGCAATCAAGAAAGGCAATTAAGGCAGGCAATTAAGGCAGGCAATTAAGGCAGTCAATTTAGGCAGACAATTAAGGCAGTCAATTAAGGCAGACAATTAAGGCAGGTAATTAAGGCATGCAATGAAGGCAGGCGATTAAGGTAGGCAAATTGTGCAGGTAATTAGGGAAGGCTATTAAGGCAGGCAATTAAGGCAGGCAATTAAGGCAAGCAATTAAGGCAGGTAGTAAAGAAAGCCAATTAGGGCAGGCAATTAAGGCAGGCAATTAAGGCAAGCAATTAAGGCAGGCAATTAAGTCAAGCAATTAAGGAAGGAAATTAAGGCAGGCAATTAAAGCAGGCAATTAATCCAGTCCGCAGTTCGCAGATCGCAGTTTGTAGATTGAAGTTTGCATAGTTCGCATTTCGCTGTTTGCAGTTAGCATTTAGCATTTTGCAGATCGCAGTTCGCGTTTTGCAGTTCCCAGTTTAGGGTTCTCAGTTCGAAGTTTGCAGTTCAGAGTTTGCAGTTCCATTCCACTATGTGGTTCGCAATTCATAGGTTTGGATTTCGCAATTTGCAGTTCCCAGTTCGCAGTTCGCAGTTGCAGTTCGCAGTTCGCAAATTGCTGTTCTAAGTTTGCAGTTTGCAGTTTGCAGTTTGCAGTTAGCAGTTCGCAGGGCGCAGTTGGCGGTTTGCAGTTCGAAATTCGCATTTTGCAGTTCGCTTTTTGCAGTTCGCGTATTTCATTTCGCAGTGTGCAGTTTGCAAACTGCCGTTTGCGGTTTGCGGTTTGCAGTTTAGAGTTTTAATTTTGCAATTTGCTGTTCGCAGTTTGCAGTTTTAGTTTGCAGTGCGCAGTTCACAGATTTTTCGTAGGTCGTAGGTTGACATTTCGCATTTTCAGTTGGTAGTTAGCAGTTTGCAGTTGGCAATTTGCATTTCGCATTTCGCAGTTCTCAGTTCGTGGTTTGCAGTTCGAAGTTTGCAGTTATCAGTTCGCAGTTTTAGTCTGTAGTTTATGGTTTGCAGTCCGCAGTTTGCAGTTCGCAGTTCGTAGGTTTTTATTTTTGCCGTTCGTAGTTTGCAGTTTTTAGTTCGCTTTATGATTTTTGCAGTTTGCAGTACACAGTTTGCAGTTCTTGGTTCTCATATTGCAAATTGCTGTTTGCAGTTCACAATTCGCAGTTTGCAGTTCGCTGTTTGTGTTTCGAATTACACAGTTTGCAGATTGCAGTTCGGAAATCACAAATCGCAGTTTGTGGTTTACGGTTTAAGGTTTGAGGTTTGCGTTTTGCGTTTTGTGGTTCGCAGTTCGCATTTTGCGGTTCACTGTTTGAAGTTTGCCTTTTACGGTTTGGGGTTTACAGTTTGCAGTTTTGATTTTACAATTTCCAGTACGCAGTTCGCAGTTGACAATTCACAGTTTGCAGTTTGCCGTTCGCAGTCTGCAGTTCGCAGTTTTTAGTCTTCAATTCGCAGATTGCATTTGGTAGTTCGCAGTTTTCTTTTCGCAATTTTTATTTCGCAGTTTGCAGTTCACATTTCGCAGTCTGCAGTTAGCAGTTTGCAGTCCGCTGTTCGCAGTTTGCATTTCACAGCTTGCAGTTCGCTTATTGCTTTTCGCATTTTGAAGCAGTTGACAAATATCTGTTTGCAGTGCGCAGTTCACAGTTTTTTTGTTCGCATTTCACAGTTCAACATTTCACAGTTTGCAGAAGGTAGTTAGCAGTTTGTACTTTGCAATTCGTATTACGCAGTTCGCACGTTGCAGTTCGCGGTTTGCAGTTCTAAGTTCGCACTTTGCAGTTTTTATGTTAGCGGTTCGCAGTTGTAGGGTTGCATTACGCAGTTTGCAGTTCGCAGTTTGTAGGTTCGCATTTCGCTGTTTACATTTCGCAAATTAAAGTTCGCTGTTTGCAGTTCGCAGTTCGCAGTTGGCAATTCGTAGTCTACAGTTCATAGTTAGCAGTCCGCAGTTTGCAGTTTGCAATTTTAAATTTTGCGGTTCGCAGTTCGTAGGTTTCCATTTCGCAATTTGGAGTTCGCTGTTTGCAGTTTGCAGATCGCAGTTCATTGTCTGCATTTCGCTCTTTGTGGTTTGGGGTTTGCTGTTTGCAGTTTACTCATTGCGGTTTTCGGTTTGTGGTTGGCATTTTGCAGATTGCTGTTTGCAGTTTTCAATAGGCAGTTCGAAGTTTGCAGTACGCATTTCGCAGTTCGTAGTTGGATTTCGCAGATTGCAGTTTGCATTTACTGTTTGCAGTTTCCTGTTTGAAGTTTGTGGTTTGTGGTTTGCGGATTGCAGTTTTCAATTCGCAGTTAGCAATTCGCTGTTTGCAGTTCGCTTATAGCAATTTGCAGTTAGATGTTTAAAAATTGCAATTTTTGGTTTACGGTTTGCAGTCTTCAGTTTACATTTTGAAATTTGCAGTTCGCAGTTTGCATTTTGAAGATTGCAGTTCGCAGATTGCTGTTCAAAGTTCGTTGGTTCGTATCCCAAGGTTTGCAGTATGCAGTTCTCAGTGTGCAATTTGCTGTTTCGAAATTTAGTAGTTCGCAGTTTGAAGAACGCGGTTTGCAGTTCATAGTATACAATTCTCAGTTCGCAATTTGCTGTTCGCAGTTGGCAGTTCGCAGTTTGCTGTTCGCAGTTGGCAGTTCGCAGTATGCTGTTCGCTGTGCGTGGTTTGGCATTTCGCAATTTTACATTTCGCCGATTGAAGTTTGCAATTTTCAGTTCGCATTTCATGTTTGCATAGTATGCATTTCGCAGTTCGTTGTATGCAATGGTTTCCTTTTTGCGATTGGCATTTATCAGTTCGCAGTTTGCAGTTCGTAAATTGCATTTTTCAGTGTGCAGTTTGCATTTTGCCGTTCGCATTCTGCAGTTCGCTATATGCAGTCTGCAGTTCGCAGATCGCAGTTGGCAGTTCGCAATTTGCAGTTCTCAGTTTGCATTTAACAGTTTGAAGTATGCTTATTATATTTCGAAATTTAATAAAGTTAGCTAATATAAATTTTTTGTTTGCGTTTTGTAGTTTGCAGTTCTTATTTTGCGCTTTGCAGTTCTTCATTGATCAGTTAATTAAGGCCAGCAATTAATTCAGGCAATTAAGGCAGGCAATTAAGGCAGGCAATAAAGGCAGGCAATTAAGGCAGGCAATTAAGGCAGGTAGTAAAGAAAGCCAATTAAGGCAGCCAATATAGGCAGTCAATTATAGCTAATAATTAAGGCATGCAATTATGGCCGGAAATTAAGGCAGTCAATTAAGGCAGACAATTAAGTCAAGCAATTAAGGAATTAAATTAAGGCAGGCAATTAAGACACGCAATTAAAGCAGGCAATGAAGGCAGGCAATTAAGGCAGGCAATTAAGGCAGGCAATTAAGGCAGGTAATTAGGGAAGGCAATTAAGGCAGGCGATTAAGGCAGGCAATTAAGGCAAGCAATTAAGGCAGGTAGTAAAGAAATCCAATTAAGGCAGGCAATTTAGGCAGGCAATTAAAGCAGGCAGCAAATTAAAGCTGGTAATTAAGGCGAAAAATTAACGATGGCAATTAAGGCAGCCAATTAAGGAATGCAATAAAGGCATCCAATAAGGGCAGTCAATTGAGGCAGGCAATTAAGACAGGCAATAAAGGCAGGCAATTAAGGCAGGTAGTAAAGAAAGCCAATTAAGGCAGCCAATTAAGGCTGGCAGCCAATAAAGGCTGGTAATTAAGGCATGCAATTAAGGCAAGCAATTAAGCCAGACAATTAAGGCAAGCAATTAAGGATGGCAATTAAGGCAGCCAATTTAGGAGTGCAATTAAGGCAGCCAATTATGGAAGGCGATTAAGGCTGGCAGCCAATTAAGGCTGTTAATTAAAGGCATGCAATTAAGGCAGGCAATTAAGGCAGGCAATTAAGGCAGACAATTAAGGCAGGCAATTAAGGCTGCAATTAAGGCAGGCAATTAAAGCAGGCAGGCAAATAAGACTGGTAATTAAGGCAGGCAATTAAGGTAGGCAAATAATGCAGGTAATTAGGGAAGGCAATTAAGGCAGACAATTAAGCCAGGCAATAAAGGCAAGCAATTAAGGATGGCAATAAAGGCAGCCAATTTAGAAATGCAATTAAGGCAGCCAATTAAAGCCGGCCAATAAGGCAGGCAGCCAATTAAGGCTGGTAATTAAGGCATGCAATTAAGGCAGGCAATTTAGGAAGGCAATTGAGGCAGGCAATTAAGACAGGCAATTAAACAAGGCAATGAAGAAAGGCAATTAAGGCAGGCAATTAAGGCAGGCAATTAAGGCAGGCAATAAAGGCAGGCAATCAAGAAAGGCAAATAAGGCAGGCAATTGAGGCAGGCAATTATGGCAGGCAATTAAGGCAGTCAATTAAGGCAGACAATTCAGGCAGGCAATTAAGGAATGCAATGAAAGCAGGCAATTAAGGTAGGCAAATAATGCAGGTAATTAGGGAAGGCAATTAAGGCAGGCAATTTAGGCAGGCAATTTAGGCAGGCAATTAAGGCAAGCAATTAAGGCAGGTAGTTGAGAAAGCCAATTAAGGCAGGCAATTAAGGCAGGCAGCCAATTAAGGCTGGTAATTTAGGCATCAATTAAGGCAGGCAATTAAGCCAGGCAATTGAGGCAAGCAATTAACGATGGCAATTAAGGCAGCCAATTTAGGAATGCAATTAAGGAAGCCAATAAGGCAGGAAATTAAGGCAGGCAATTAAAGCAGGCAATTACGGCAAGAAATTAAGTCAATCAATTAAGGCAGACAATTGAGGCAGGCAATTAAGGCTGGCAATGAAGGCAGGCTCTTAAGGTAGGCAAATATGCAAGTAATTAGGGAAGGCAATAAGGCATGCAATTAAGGCAGGCAATAAAGGCAAGCAATTAACGATGGCAATTAAGGCAGCCAATTTAGGAATGCAATTAAGGAAGCCAATAAGGCAGGAAATTAAGGCAGGCAATTAAAGCAGGCAATTACGGCAAGAAATTAAGTCAATCAATTAAGGCAGACAATTGAGGCAGGCAATTAAGGATGGCAATTAAGGCAGCCAATTAAGGCAGGCAATTAAGCCAGGCAATTAAGGCAAGCAATTAAGGATGGCAATTAAGGCAGCAAATTTTGGAATGCAATTAAGGCAGCCAATTAAGGAAAGCAATAATGGCAGGCAATTAAGGCAGGCAATAATCGGCAGGCAATCAAGAAATGCAATTAAAGCAGGCAATTAAGGCAGGCAATTAAAGCAGGCAATTATGGAAGGCAATTAAGGCAGTCAATTTAGGCAGTCAATTTAGGCAGACAATTAAGGCAGGTTATTAAGGCAATCTATTTAGGCAGGAAGTAAAGAAAGTGAATTAAGACAGGCAATTAGGCAGGCAGCCAATTAAGGCTGGTAATTAAAGCATGCAATTAAGGCAGGCAATTTAGGCACGCAATTAAGGCAAGCTATTAAGGATGGCATTTAAGGCAGCCAATTAAGGAATGTAATTAAGGCAGGCAATTTAGAAAGGCAATTAAGGCAAGCAATTAAGGCACGTATTAAAGAAAGCCAATTAAGGCAAGCAACTAAGGCAGGCAGCCAATTAAGGCTGGTAATAAAGGCATGCAATTAAGGATGGCAATTAAGGCAGGCAATTAAGGCAAACAATTAAGGCAAGCAATTAAGGATGGCAATTAAGGCAGCCAATTAAGGCAGGTAATAAAGGCAGGCAATTAAGGCAAGCAATTAAGGATGTCAATTAAGGCAGCCAATTAAGGCAGGCAATAAAGGCAGGCAATCGAGAAAGGCAATTAAGGTAGGCAAATAATGCAGGTAATTAGGGAAGGCAATTAAGGCAGGCAATTAAGTCAGGCAATTAAGGGAAGCAATTAAGGCAGGTAGTTTAGAAAGCCAATTAAGGCAAGCAGCCAATTAAGGCTGGTAATTAAGGCATGCAATTAAGGCAGGCAATTAAGCCAGGCAATTAAGGCAAGCAATTAAGGATGGCAATAAAGGCAGCAAATTTAGGAATGCAATTAAGGCAGGCAATTAAGGCAGGCAATTACGGCAGGCTATTAAGGCAGTCAATTAAGGCAGACAATTAAGGCAGGCAATTAAGACTGGCAATGAAAGCAGGCTATTAGGGTAGGCAAATAATGCAGGTAATTAGGGAAGGCAATTAAGGCAGGCAATTAAGGCAGGCAATTAAGGCAAGCTATTTAGGCGGGTGGTAAATAAAGCCAATTAAGGCAAGCGATTAAGGCAGGCAGTTAAGGCAGGCAGCCAATTAAGGCAGGTAAATAAGGTTGGCATTTTAGGCAGACAATTGAGGCAGTCAATTAAGACAGGCAATTAAAGCAGGCAATGAAGGCAGGCAATTAAGGCAGGAATTTAAGGCAGGCAATTAAGACAGGCAATTAAGGAAAGCAAATAAGGCAGGTAATAAAGAAAGCCAATTAAGGCAGGCGATTTAGGCAGGCAATTAAAGCAGGCAGCCAAGAAGGCTGGTAATTAAGGCATGCAATTAAGGCAGGCAATTATGGCAGGCAATTAAGGCAGGCAATTAAGGCAGACAATTAAGACAGGCAATTAAGGCAGGCAATTAAGGCAAGCAATTAATGTAGCCTATTAAGGCAGGCAATTAAGGCAGGCAATTAATGCAGGGAATTTGGTAAGGCAATTAAGGCAGGCAATGAAGGCAGGCAATTAAGGTAGTCAAATAATGCAGGTTATTAGGAAAGGCAATTAGGCAAGCAAATAAGGCAGGCATTTAAGGCAAGCAATTAAGGCAGGGAGTAAAGAAAGCCAATTAAGGCAGGCGATTAATGCAGGCAATTAAGGCAAGCAGCCAATTAAGGCTGGTAATTAAGGCATGCAATTAAGGCAAGCAATTAAGGCAGGCTATTAAGGCAGGCAATTTAGGCATGCAATTAAGGCAGGAAATTAAGGCAGACAATTAAGACAGGCAATTAAGGCTGGCAATGAAGGCAGACAATTAAGGTAGTAAAATAATGCAGGTAATTAGGGAAGGCAATTAAGGCAAGCAATTAAGGCCTGCAATTAATGCAGGCAATTAAGGCAGCAAATCGAGGAAGGCAATTAAGGCATGCAATTAATTTAGCCAATTAAGGCAGGCAATTAAGGCAGGCAAATAATGCAGGTAATTTGGTAAGGCAATTAAGGCAGGTAATTAAGGCAAGCAATTAAGGCAGGTGTTAAAGATAGCCAATTAAGGCAGCCAATTAAGGCATGCAATTAATGCAGGCAATTAAGGCAGGCAATCAAGTAAGGCAATTAAGGCAGGCAATTAAGGCAGACAATTAAGAAAGGCAATTAAGGCTGGCAACAAGGCAAGCAATTAATGTAGCCAATTAAGGCAGGCAATTAATGTAGCCAATTAAGGCAGGCAATTAAGGAAGGCAAATAATGCAGGTAATTTGGTAAGACATAAGGCAGGCAATTAAGGCAAGCAATTAAGGCAGGTAGTAAAGAAAGCCAATTAAGGCAGTCAATTAAGGCAGCCAATTAAGGCATGCAATTAAGGCAGGCAATTAAGGCAGGCATTTTAGGCAGGCAATCAAGTAAGGCAATTATGGCAGGGATTTAAGGCAGGCAATCAAGTAAGGCAATTAAGGCAGGAAATTAAGGCAGGCAATTAAGGTAGAGAATTAAGACAGGCAATTAAGGAAGTAATGAAGGCAGGCAATTAAGGCAAGCAATTAAGGCAGGTAGTTAATAAAGCCAATTAAGGCAAGCAATTAAGGATGGCAATTAAGGCAGCCTATTTAGGAATGCAATTAAGGCAGCCAATTAAGGCAGGCGATTAAGGCAGGCAGACAATTAAGGCTGGTAATTAAGGCATGCAATTAAGGCAGACAATTAAGGCAGGCAATTAAGGCAGGCAATTAAGGCAGACAATTAAGGCAGCCAATTTAGGAATGCAATTAAGGCAGCCAATTAATGCAGGCGATTAAGACAGGCAGCCAATTAAGGCTGGTAATTTAGGCATGCAATTAAGGCAGGCAATAAAGGCAGGCAATTAAGGCAGACAATTAAAGCAGGCAATTAAGGCAGCCAATTAAGGCAGGCGATTAAGGCAGGCAGCCAATTAAGGCTGGTAATTAAGGCATGCAATTAAGGCAGGCAATTAAGACAGGCAATTAAGGCAGACAATTAAGGCAAGCAATTAAGCCAGGCAATTAGGCAGGCAATTAAGGCTGGCAATGAAGGCAGGCTAATGAGGTAGGTAAATAATTCAGGTAATTAGGGAAGGCAATTAAGGCAGGCAATTAAGGCAGGCAATTAAGGCAAGCTATTTAGGCGGGTAGTAAAGAAAGCCAATTAAGGCAAACGATTAAGGCAGGCAATTAAGGCAGGCAGCCAATTAAGGCAGGTAAATAAGGCTGGAGTTTTAGGCAGACAATTGAGGCAGTCAATTAAGACAGGCAATTAAAGCAGGCAATGAAGGCAGGCAATTAAGGCAGGCAATTAAAACAGGCAATTAAGACAGGCAATTATGGAAAGCAATTAAGGCAGGTTTTAAAGAAAGCCAATTAAGGCAGGCGATTTAGGCAGGTAATTAAGGCAGGCAGCCAATTAAGGCTGGATATTAAGGCATGCAATTAAGGCAGGCAATTAAGGCAGGCAATTAAAGCAGGCAATTAAGGCAGACAATTAAGACAGGCAATTAAGCCAGGCAATTAAGGCAAGCAATTAATGTAGCCAATTAAGGCAGGCAATTAAGGCAGGCAAATAATGCAGGTAATTTAGTAAGGCAATTAAGGCAGGCAATGAAGGCAGGCAATTAAGGTAGTCAAATAATGCAGGTAATTAGGAAAGGCAATTAGGCAAGCAAATAAGGCAGGCATTTAAGGCAAGCAATTAAGGCAGGGAGTAAAGAAAGCCAACTAAGGCAGGCGATTAAGACAGGCAATTAAGGATGGCAATTAAGGCAGGAAATTAAGGCAGACAATTAAGACAGGCAATTAAGGCTGGCAATGAAGGCAGACAATTAAGGTAGTCAAATAATGCAGGTAATTAGGGAAGGCAATTAAGGCAAGCAATTAAGGCAGGCAATTTAGGCAGGCAATTAATGCAGGCAAATAAGGCAGGCAATCATGAAAGGCAAATAAGGCAAGCAATTAATGTAGCCAATTAAGGCAGGCAATTAAGGCAGACAGGCAATTAAGACTGGTAATTAAGGCAGGTAAATAAGGCTGGCAATTTAGGCAGGCAATTGAGGCAGGCAATTAAGACAGGCAATTAAAGCAGGCAATTAAGGCAGCAAATCAAGGAAGGCAATTAAGGCATGCAATTAATTTTGCCAATTAAGGCAGGCAATTAAGTCAGGCAAATAATGCAGGTAATTTGGTAAGGCAATTAAGGCAGGCAATTAAGGCAAGCAATTAAGGCAGGTAGTTTAGAAAGCCAATTAAGACAGGCAATTAAGGCAGGCAGCCAATTAAGGCTGGTAATTAAGGCATGCAATTAAGGCAGGCAATTAAGACAGGCATTTAAGGCAGGTAATTAAGGCTGGCAATGAAGGCAAGCTAATGAGGTAGGCAAATAATGCAGGTAATTAGGGAAGGCAATTAAGGCAGGTAATTAAGATAGGCAATTTAGGCAAGCTATTTAGGCAGGTAGTAACGAAAGCAATTAAGGCAGGCAATTATGGCAGTAATTTAAGGCAGGCATCTAATTAAGGCTGGTAATAAAGACATGCAATTAAGGCAGGCAATTAAGGCAGGCAATTGAAGCAGGCAATTAAGAAAGGCAATTAAGGTAGGCAATTAAGGCAGGCAATTAAAGCAGGCAATTAAGGCAAGCAATTTAGGATGGCAATTAAGGCAGCCAATTAAGGAATGCAATTAAGGCAGGCAATTAAGGCAGGCAATTAAAGCAGGCAATTAGTGCAGGCAATCAAGGCAGGCAATTAAGGAAGGAAAAAGGCAGGCAATTAAGGCAGGCAATGATGGCAGGCAATAATGGCAGGCAATAATGGCAGGCAATTAAGGCAGACAATTAAGGCAGGCAATTAAGGCTGGCAATAAAGGCAGGCAATTAATGCAGGAAATTCAAGCAGGCAATAAAGGCAGGCAATAAAGGCAGGCAATTAAGGCAGGCAATTAAGGCAGGCAATTAAGGCAGGCAATTAAAGCAGGCAATTAAGGCTAGCAATGAAGGCAGGCTATTAAGGTAGGCAAATATGCAGGTAATTAGGGAAGGCAATAAGGCATGCAATTAAGGCAGGCAATAAAGGCAAGCTATTAAGGATGGCAATTAAGGCAGCCAATTAAGGCAGGCAATAAAGGCAGGCAATTAAGGCAAGCAATTAAGGATGGCAATTAAGGCAGCCAATTAAGGCAGGCAATAAAGGCAGGCAATCGAGAAAGGCAATAAGGTAGGCAAATAATGCAGGTAATTAGGGAAGGAAATTAAGGCAGGCAATTAAGGCAGGCAATTTAGGCAAGCAATTAAGGCAGGTAGTTTAGAAAGCCAATTAAGACAGGCAATTAAGGCAGTTAGCCAATTAATTCTGGTAATTAAGGCATGCAATTAAAGCAGGCAATTAAGCCAGGCAATTAAGGCAAGCAATTAAGGATGGCAATTAAGGCAGCAAATTTTGGAATGCAATTAAGGCAGCCAATTAAGGAAAGCAATAATGGCAGGCAATTAAGGCAGGCAATAAAGGCAGGCAATCGAGAAAGGCAATTAAGGTAGGCAAATAATGCAGGTAATTAGGGAAGGAAATTAAGGCAGGCAATTAAGGCAGGCAATTTAGGCAAGCAATTAAGGCAGGTAGTTTAGAAAGCCAATTAAGACAGGCAATTAAGGCAGTTAGCCAATTAATTCTGGTAATTAAGGCATGCAATTAAGGCAGGCAATTAAGCCAGGCAATTAAGGCAAGCAATTAAGGATGGCAATTAAGGCAGCAAATTTTGGAATGCAATTAAGGCAGCCAATTAAGGAAAGCAATAATGGCAGGCAATTAAGGCAGGCAATAATCGGCAGGCAATCGTGAAATGCAATTAAAGCAGGCAATTAAGGTAGGCAAATAATGCAGGTAATTAGGGAAGGCAATTAAGGCAGGCAATTAAGACAGGCAATTAAGGCAATCTATTTAGGCAGGGAGTAAAGAAAGCGAATTAAGACAGGCAATTAAGGCAGGCAGCCAATTAAGGCTGGTAATTAAAGCATGCAATTAAGGCAGAAAATTTAGGCACGCAATTAAGGCAAGCTATTAAGGATGGCATTTAAGGCAGCCAATTGAGGAATGTAATTAAGGCAGGCAATTTAGAAAGGCAATTAAGGCAAGCAATTAAGGCACGTATTAAAGAAAGCCAATTAAGGCAAGCAATTAAGGCAGGCAGCCAATTAAGGCTGGTAATTAAGGCATGCAATTAAGGCAGGCAATTAAGGCAGGCAATTAAGGCAGGCAATTAAGGCAAGCAATTAAGGATGGCAATTAAGGCAGCCAATAAAGGCAGGCAATAAAGGCAGGCAATTAAGGCAAGCAATTAAGGATGTCAATTAAGGAAGCCAATTAAGGCAGGCAATAAAGGCAGGCAATCGAGAAAGGCAATTAAGTTAGGCAAATAATGCAGGTAATTTAGTAATGCAATTAAGGCAGGCAATGAAGGCAGGCAATTAAAGTAGTCAAATAATGCAGGTAATTAGGAAAGGCAATTAGGCAAGCAAATAAGGCAGTCAATTAAGGCAGACAATTAAGGCAGGCAATTAAGTCTGGCAATGAAAGCAGGCTATTAGGGTAGGCAAATAATGCAGGTAATTAGGGAAGGCAATTAAGGCAGGCAATTAAGGCAGGCAATTAAGGCAAGCTATTTAGGCGGGTGGTAAATAAAGCCAATTAAGGCAAGCGATTAAGGCAGGCAATTAAGGCAGGCAGCCAATTAAGGCAGGTAAATAAGGCTGGCATTTTAGGCAAACAATTGAGGCAGTCAATTAAGACAGGCAATTAAAGCAGGCAATGAAGGCAGGCAATTAAGGCAGGCAATTAAAGGCAGGCAATTAAGGAAAGCAATTAAGGCAGGTAATAAAGAAAGCCAATTAAGGCAGGCGATTTAGGCAGGCAATTAAGGCAGGCAGTCAATTAAGGCTGGTAATTAAGGCATGCAATTAAGGCAGGCAATTATGGCAGGCAATTAAGACAGGCAATTAAGGCAGTCAATTAAGACAGGCAATTAAGGCAGGCAATTAAGGCAAGCAAATAATGTAGCCAATTAAGGCAGGCAATTAAGGCAGGCAAATAATGCAGGTATTTTGGTAAGGCAATTAAGGCAGGCAATGAAGGCAGGCAATTAAGGTAGTCAAATAATGCAGGTAATTAGGAAAGGCAATTAGGCAAGCAAATAAGGCAGGCATTTAAGGGAAGCAATTAAGGCAGGGAGTAAAGAAAGCCAATTAAGGCAGGCGATTAATGCAGGCAATTAAGGCAGGCAGCCAATTAATGCTGGTAATTAAGACATGCAATTAAGGCAGGCTATTAAGGCAGGCTATTAAGGCAGGCAATTTAGGCATGCAATTAAGGCAGGCAAATTAAGGCAGGCATTTAAGGCAAGCAATTAGGGCAGGGAGTAAAGAAAGCCAATTAAGGCAGGCGATTAATGCAGGCAATTAAGACAGGCAGCCAATTAAGGCTGGTAATTAAGGCATGCAATAGGGGAAGGAAATTAAGGCAGGCTATTAAGGCAGGCAATTAGGCAGGCAATTAAGGCAGGAAATTAAGGCAGACAATTAAGACAGGCAATTAAGGCTGGCAATGAAGGCAGACAATTAAGGTAGTCAAATAATGCAGGTAATTAGGGAAGGCAATTAAGGCAAGCAATTAAGGCCTGCAATTAATGCAGGCAATTAAAGCAGGCAATTAAGGCATGCAATTAATGTAGCCAATATAGGCAGGCAATTAAGGCAGGCAAATAATGCAGGTAATTTGGTAAGGAAATTAAGGCAGGCAATTAAGGCAAGCAATTAAGGCAGGTAGTAAAGAAAGCCAATTAAGGCAGTCAATTAAGGCAGCCAATTAAGGCATGCAATTAAAGCAGGCAATTAAGGCAGGCAAATAATGCAGGTAATTAGGAAAGGCAATTAGGCAGGCAATTAATGCAGGCAAATAAGGCAGGCAATCATGGAAGGCAATTAAGGGAAGCAATTAATGTAGCCAATTAAGGCAGGCAATTAAGGCAGGCAGGCAATTAAGACTGGTTATTAGGCAGGTAAATAAGGCTGGCAATTTAGGCAGGCAATTGAGGCAGGCAATTAAGACAGGCAATTAAAGCAGGCAATTAAGGCAGCAAATCAAGGAAGGCAATTAAGGCATGCAATTAATGTAGCCAATATAGGCAGGCAATTAATTCAGGCAAATAATGCAGGTAATTTGGTAAGGCAATTAAGGCAGGCAATTAAGGCAAGCAATTAAGGCAGGTAGTTTAGAAAGCCAATTAAGACAGGCAATTAAGAAAGGCAGCCAATTAAGGCTGGTAATTAAGGCATGCAATTAAGGCAGGCAATTAAGCCAGGCATTTAAGGCAGGTAATTAAGGCTGGCAATGAAGGCAGGCTAATGAGGTAGGCAAATAATGCAGGTAAATAGGGAAGGCAATTAAGGCAGGTAATTAAGGCAGGCAATTAAGGCAAGCTATTTAGGCAGGTAGTAACGAAAGCCAATTAAGGCAAGCAATTATTGCAGTAATTTAAGGCAGGCATCTAATTAAGGCTGGTAATAAAGACATGCAAAAAAGGCAGGCAATTAAGGCAGGTAATTGAAGCAGGCAATTAAGAAAGGCAATTAAGGTAGGCAATTAAGGCAGGCAATTAAAGCAGGCAATTAAGGCAAGCTATTAAGGATGGCAATTAAGGCAGCCAATTAAGGAATGCAATTAAGGCAGGCAATTAAGGCAGGCAATTAAAGCAGGCAATTAGTGCAGGCAATCAAGGCAGGCAATTAAGGAAGGAAAAAGGCAGGCAATTAAGGCAGGCAATGATGGCAGGCAATAATGGCAGGCAATAATGGCAGGCAATTAAGGCAGACAATTAAGGCAGACAATTAAGGCAGGCAATTAAGGCTGGCAATAAAGGCAGGCAATTAATGCAGGAAATTCAAGCAGGCAATAAAGGCAGGCAATAAAGGCAGGCAATTAAGGCAGGCAATTAAGGCAGGCAATTAAGGCAGGCAATTGAATCAGGCAATTAAGGCTGGCAATGAAGGCAGGCTATTAAGGTAGGCATATATGCAGGTAATTAGGGAAGGCAATAAGGCATGCAATTAAGGCAGGCAATAAAGGCAAGCAATTAAGGATGGAAATTAAGGCAGCCAATTAAGGCAGGCAATAAATGCAGGCAATTAAGGCAAGCAATTAAGGATGGCAATTAAGGCAGCCAATTAAGGCAGGCAATAAAGGCAGGCAATCGAGAAAGGCAATTAAGGTAGGCAAATAATGCAGGTAATTAGGGAAGGAAATTAAGGCAGGCAATTAAGGCAGGCAATTTAGGCAAGCAATTAAGGCAGGTAGTTTAGAAAGCCAATTAAGACAAACAATTAAGGCAGTTAGCCAATTAATTCTGGTGATTAAGGCATGCAATTAAGGCAGGCAATTAAGCCAGGCAATTAAGGCAAGCAATTAAGGATGGCAATTAAGGCAGCAAATTTTGGAATGCAATTAAGGCAGCCAATTAAGGAAAGCAATAATGGCAGGCAATTAAGGCAGGCAATAATCGGCAGGCAATCGAGAAATGCAATTAAAGCAGGCAGTTAAGGCAGGCATTTAAAGCAGGCAATTATGGAAGGCAATTAAGGCAGTCAATTTAGCCAGTCAATTTAGGCAAACAATTAAGGCAGGTTATTAATGCTGGCAATGAAAGCAGGCTGGTAAAGGTAGGCAAATAATGCACGTAATTAGGGAAGGCAATTAAGGCAGGCAATTAAGACAGGCAATTAAGTCAATCTATTTAGGCAGGAAGTAAAGAAAGCGAATTAAGACAGGCAATTAAGGCAGGCAGCCAATTAAGGCTGGTAATTAAAGCATGCAATTCAGGCAGGCAATTTAGGCACGCAATTAAGGCAAGCTATTAAGGATGGAATTTAATGCAGCCAATTGAGGAATGTAATTAAGGCAGGCAATTTAGAAAGGCAATTAAGGCAAGCAATTAAGGCACGTATTAAAGAAAGCCAATTAAGGCAAGCAATTTAGGCAGGCAGCCAATTAAGGCTGGTAATTAAGGCATGCAATTAAGGCAGGCAATTAAGGCAGGCAATTAAGGCAAGCAATTAATGATGGCAATTAAAACAGCCAATTAAGGCAGGCAATTAAGGCAGGCAATTAAGGCAGGCAATTAAGGCAAGCAATTAAGGATGTCAATTAAGGCAGCCAACTAAGGCAGGCAATAAAGGCAGGCAATCGAGAAAGGCAATTAAGGTAGGCAAATAATGCAGGTAATTTAGTAAGGCAATTAAGGCAGGCAATGAAGGCAGGCAATTAAGGTAGTCAAATAATGCAGGTAATTAGGAAAGGCAATTAGGCAAGCAAATAAGGCAGTCAATTAAGGCAGACAATTAAGGCAGGCAGTTAAGTCTGGCAATGAAAGCAGGCTATTAGGGTAGGCAAATAATGCAGGTAATTAGGGAAGGCAATTAAGGCAGGCAATTAAGGCAGGCAATTAAGGCAAGCTATTTAGGCGAATGGTAAATAAAGCCAATTAAGGCAAGCGATTAAGGCAGGCAATTAAGGCAGGCAGCCAATTAAGTCAGGTAAATAAGGCTGGCATTTTAGGCAGACAATTGAGGCAGTCAATTAAGACAGGCAATTAAAGCAGGCAATGAAGGCAGGCAATTAAGGCAGGCAATTAAGGCAGGCAATTAAAGGCAGGCAATTAAGGAAAGCAATTAAGGCAGGTAATAAAGAAAGCCAATTAAGGCAGGCGATTTAGGCAGGCAATTAAGGCAGGCAGTCAATTAAGGCTGGTAATTAAGGCATGCAATTTAGGCAGGCAATTATGGCAGGCAATTAAGACAGGCAATTAAGGCAGACAATTAAGACAGGCAATTAAGGCAGGCAATTAAGGCAAGCAATTAATGTAGCCAATTAAGGCAGGCAATTAAGGCAGGCAAATAATGCAGGTATTTTGGTAAGGCAATTAAGGCAGGCAATGAAGGCAGGCAATTAAGGTAGTCAAATAATGCAGGTAATTAGGAAAGGCAATTAGGCAAGCAAATAAGGCAGGAATTAAGAGGCAAGCAATTAAGGCAGCGAGTAAAGAAATCCAATTAAGGCAGGCGATTAATACAGGCAATTAAGGCAGGCAGCCAATTAAGGCTGGTAATTAAGGCATGCAATTAAGGCAGGCAATTAAGGTTGGCTATTAAGGCAGGCAATTTAGGCATGCAATTAAGGCAGGCAATTAGGGCAGGCAATTAAGGCAGACAATTAAGGCAGGCAATTAAGCCAGGCAATTAGGCAGGCAATTAAGGCTAGCAATGAAGGCAGGCTAATGAGGTAGGCAAATAATGCAGGTAATTAGGGAAGGCAATTAAGGCAGGCAATTAAGGCAGGCAATTAAGGCAAGCTATTTAGGCGGGTAGTAAAGAAAGCCAATTAAGGCAAGCGATTAAGGCAGGCAATTAAGGCAGGCAGCCAATTAAGGCAGGTAAATAAGGCTGGCATTTTAGGCAGACAATTGAGGCAGTCAATTAAGACAGGCAATTTAAGCAGGCAATGAAGGCAGGCAATAAAGGCAGGCAATTAAGGCAGGCAATTAAGACAGGCAATTAAGAAAAGCAATTAAGGCAGGTAATAAAGAAAGCCAATTAAGGCAGGCGATTTAGGCAGGTAATTAAGGCAGGCAGCCAATTAAGGCTGGTTATTAAGGCATGCAATTAAGGCAGGCAATTAAGGCAGGCAATTAAGGCAGGCAATTAAGGCAGGCAATTAAGGCAGACAATTAAGACAGGCAATTAAGGCAGGCAATTAAGGCAAGCAATTAATGTAGCCAATTAAGGCAGGCAATTAAGGCAGGCAGGCAATTAAGACTGGTAATTAAGGCAGGTAAATAAGGCTGGCAATTTAGGCAGGCAATTGAGGCAGGCAATTAAGACAGGCAATTAAAGCAGGCAATTAAGGCAGCAAATCAAGGAAGGCAATTAAGGCATGCAATTAATGTAGCCAATATAGGCAGGCAATTAATTCAGGCAAATAATGCAGGTAATTTGGTAAGGCAATTAAGGCAGGCAATTAAGGCAAGCAATTAAGGCAGGTAGTTTAGAAAGCCAATTAAGACAGGCAATTAAGGCAGGCAGCCAATTAAGGCTGGTAATTAAGGCATGCAAATAAGGCAGGCAATTAAGCCAGGCATTTAAGGCAGGTAATTAATGCTGGCAATGAAGGCAGGCTAATGAGGTAGGCAAATAATGCAGGTAATTAGGGAAGGCAATTAAGGCAGGTAATTAAGGCAGGCAATTAAGGCAAGCTATTTAGGTAGGTAGTAACGAAAGCCAATTAAGGCAAGCAATTATGGCAGTAATTTAAGGCAGGCATCTAATTAAGGCGGGTAATAAAGACATGCAAAAAAGGCAGGCAATTAAGGCAGGTAATTGAAGCAGGCAATTAAGAAAGGCAATTAAGGTAGGCAATTAAGGCAGGCAATTAAAGCAGGCAATTAAGGCAAGCTATTAAGGATGGCAATTAAGGCAGCCAATTAAGGAATGCAATTAAGGCAGGCAATTAAGGCAGGCAATTAAAGCAGGCAATTAGTGCAGGCAATCAAGGCAGGCAATTAAGGAAGGAAAAAGGCAGGCAATTAAGGCAGGCAATGATAGCAGGCAATAATGGCAGGCAATAATGGCAGGCAATTAAGGCAGACAATTAAGGCAGACAATTAAGGCAGGCAATTAAGGCTGGCAATAAAGGTAGGCAATTAATGCAGGAAATTCAAGCAGGCAATAAAGGCAGGCAATAAAGGCAGGCAATTAAGGCAGGCAATTAAGGCAGGCAATTAAGGCAGGCAATTAAAGCAGGCAATTAAGGCTGGCAATGAAGGCAGGCAATTAAGGCAGGCAATTAAAGCAGGCAATTAGTGCAGGCAATCAAGGCAGGCAATTAAGGAAGGAAAAAGGCAGGCAATTAAGGCAGGCAATGATGGCAGGCAATAATGGCAGGCAATAATGGCAGGCAATTAAAGGCAGGCAATTAAGGAAAGCAATTAAGGCAGGTAATAAAGAAAGCCAATTAAGGCAGGCGATTTAGGCAGGCAATTAAGACAGGCAGTCAATTAAGGCTGGTTATTAAGGCATGCAATTTAGGCAAGCAATTATGGCAGGCAATTAAGACAGGCAATTAAGGCAGACAATTAAGACAGGCAATTAAGGAAAGCAATTAAGGCAGGTAATAAAGAAAGCCAATTAAGGCAGGCGATTTAGGCAGGCAATTAAGGCAGGCAGTCAATTAAGGCTGGTAATTAAGGCATGCAATTTAGGCAGGCAATTATGGCAGGCAATTAAGACAGGCAATTAAGGCAGACAATTAAGACAGGCAATTAAGGCAGGCAATTAAGGCAAGCAATTAATGTAGCCAATTAAGGCAGGCAATTAAGGCAGGCAAATAATGCAGGTATTTTGGTAAGGCAATTAAGGCAGGCAATGAAGGCAGGCAATTAAGGTAGTCAAATAATGCAGGTAATTAGGAAAGGCAATTAGGCAAGCAAATAAGGCAGGAATTCAAGGCAAGCAATTAAGGCAGGGAGTAAAGAAAGCCAATTAAGGCAGGCGATTAATGCAGGCAATTAAGGCAGGCAGCCAATTAAGGCTGGTAATTAAGGCATGCAATTAAGGCAGGCAATATAGGTTGGCTATTAAGGCAGGCAATTTAGGCATGCAATTAAGGCAGGCAATTAGGGCAGGCAATTAAGGCAGACAATTAAGGCAGGCAATTAAGCCAGGCAATTAGGCAGGCAATTAAGGCTAGCAATTAAGGCAGGCTAATGAGGTAGGCAAATAATGCAGGTAATTAGGGAAGGCAATTAAGGCAGGCAATTAAGGCAGGCAATTAAGGCAAGCTATTTAGGCGGGTAGTAAAGAAAGCCAATTAAGGCAAGCGATTAAGGCAGGCAATTAAGGCAGGCAGCCAATTAAGGCAGGTAAATAAGGCTGGCATTTTAGGCAGACAATTGAGGCAATCAATTAAGACAGGCAATTTAAGCAGGCAATGAAGGCAGGCAATAAAGGCAGGCAATTAAGGCAGGCAATTAAGACAGGCAATTAAGAAAAGCAATTAAGGCAGGTAATAAAGAAAGCCAATTAAGGCAGGCGATTTAGGCAGGTAATTAAGGCAGGCAGCCAATTAAGGCTGGTTATTAAGGCATGCAATTAAGGCAGGCAATTAAGGCAGGCAATTAAGGCAGGCAATTAAGGCAGACAATTAAGACAGGCAATTAAGGCAGGCAATTAAGGCAAGCAATTAATGTAGCCAATTAATGCAGGCAATGAAGGCAGGCAGGCAATTAAGACTGGTAATTAAGGCAGGTAAATAAGGCTGGCAATTTAGGCAGGCAATTGAGGCAGGCAATTAAGACAGGCAATTAAAGCAGGCAATTAAGGCAGCAAATCAAGGAAGGCAATTAAGGCATGCAATTAATGTAGCCAATATAGGCAGGCAATTAATTCAGGCAAATAATGCAGGTAATTTGGTAAGGCAATTAAGGCAGGCAATTAAGGCAAGCAATTAAGGCAGGTAGTTTAGAAAGCCAATTAAGACAGGCAATTAAGGCAGGCAGCCAATTAAGGCTGGTAATTAAGGCATGCAAATAAGGCAGGCAATTAAGCCAGGCATTTAAGGCAGGTAATTAATGCTGGCAATGAAGGCAGGCTAATGAGGTAGGCAAATAATGCAGGTAATTAGGGAAGGCAATTAAGGCAGGTAATTAAGGCAGGCAATTAAGGCAAGCTATTTAGGTAGGTAGTAACGAAAGCCAATTAAGGCAAGCAATTATGGCAGTAATTTAAGGCAGGCATCTAATTAAGGCTGGTAATAAAGACATGCAAAAAAGGCAGGCAATTAAGGCAGGTAATTGAAGCAGGCAATTAAGAAAGGCAATTAAGGTAGGCAATTAAGGCAGGCAATTAAACCAGGCAATTAAGGCAAGCTATTAAGGATGGCAATTAAGGCAGCCAATTAAGGAATGCAATTAAGGCAGGCAATTAAGGCAGGCAATTAAAGCAGGCAATTAGTGCAGGCAATCAAGGCAGGCAATTAAGGAAGGAAAAAGGCAGGCAATTAAGGCAGGCAATGATGGCAGGCAATAATGGCAGGCAATAATGGCAGGCAATTAAGGCAGACAATTAAGGCAGACAATTAAGGCAGGCAATTAAGGCTGGCAATAAAGGCAGGCAATTAATGCAGGAAATTCAAGCAGGCAATAAAGGCAGGCAATAAAGGCAGGCAATTAAGGCAGGCAATTAAGGCAGGCAATTAAGGCAGGCAATTAAAGCAGGCAATTAAGGCTGGCAATGAAGGCAGGCTATTAAGGTAGGCAATAAAGGCAGGCATTTAAGGCAGGCAATTAAGGAAAGCAATTAAGGCAGCCAATTAAGGCAGGCAATAAAGGCAGGCATTTAAGGCAGGCAATTAAGGCAGGCAATTAAAGGCAGGCAATTAAGGAAAGCAATTAAGGCAGGTAATAAAGAAAGCCAATTAAGGCAGGCGATTTAGGCAGGCAATTAAGACAGGCAGTCAATTAAGGCTGGTTATTAAGGCATGCAATTTAGGCAAGCAATTATGGCAGGCAATTAAGACAGGCAATTAAGGCAGACAATTAAGACAGGCAATTAAGGCAGGCAATTAAGGCAAGCAATTAAAGTAGCCAATTAAGGCAGGCAATTAAGGCAGGCAAATAATGCAGGTATTTTGGTAAGGCAATTAAGGCAGGCAATGAAGTCAGGCAATTAAGGTAGTCAAATAATGCAGGTAATTAGGAAAGGCAATTAGGCAAGCAAATAAGGCAGGCATTTAAGGCAAGCAATTAAGGCAGGGAGTAAAGAAAGCCAATTAAGGCAGGCGATTAATGCAGGCAATTAAGGCAGGCAGCCAATTAAGGCTGGTAATTAAGGCATGCAATTAAGGCAGGCTATTAAGGCAGGCAATTTAGGCATGCAATTAAGGCAGGCAATTAAGGCAGGCAATTAAGGCAGACAATTAAGGCAGGCAATTAAGCCAGGCAATTAGGCAGGCTAATGAGGTAGGCAAATAATGCAGGTAATTAGGGAAGGCAATTAAGGCAGGCAATTAAGGCAGGCAATTAAGGCAAGCTATTTAGGCGGGTAGTAAAGAAAGCCAATTAAGGCAAGCGATTAAGGCAGGCAATTAAGGCAGGCAGCCAATTAAGGCAGGTAAATAAGGCTGGCATTTTAGGCAGACAATTGAGGCAGTCAATTAAGACAGGCAATTTAAGCAGGCAATGAACGCAGGCAATAAAGGCAGGCAATTAAGGCAGGCAATTAAGACAGGCAATTAAGAAAAGTAATTAAGGCAGGTAATAAAGAAAGCCAATTAAGGCAGGCGATTTAGGCAGGTAATTAAGGCTGGTTATTAAGGCATGCAATTAAGGCAGGCAATTAAGGCAGGCAATTAAGGCAGACAATTAAGACAGGCAATTAAGGCAGGCAATTAAGGCAAGCAATTAATGTAGCCAATTAAGGCAGGCAAATAATGCAGGTAATTTAGTAAGGCAATTAAGGCAGGCAATGAAGGCAGGCAATTAAGGTAGTCAAATAATGCAGTTTATTAGGAAAGGCAATTAGGCAAGCAAATAAGGCAGGCATTTAAGGCAAGCAATTAAGGCAGGGAGTAAAGAAAGCCAATTAAGGCAGGCGATTAATGCAGGCAATTAAGGCAGGCAGCCAATTAAGGCTGGTAATTAAGGCATGCAATAGGGGAAGGAAATTAAGGCAGGCTATTAAGGCAGGCAATTAAGGCAGGCAATTAAGGCAGGCAATTAAGGCAGGAAATTAAGGCAGACAATTAAGACAGGCAATTAAGGCTGGCAATGCAGGCAGACAATTAAGGTAGTCAAATAATGCAGGTAATTAGGGAAGGCAATTAAGGAAAGCAATTAAGGCAGGCAATTAAGGCAAGCTATTTAGGCGGGTAGTAAAGAAAGCCAATTAAGGGAAGCGATTAAGGCAGGCAATTAAAGCAGGCAGCCAATTAAGGCAGGTAAATAAGGCTGGCATTTTAGGCAGACAATTTAGGCAGTCAATTAAGACAGGCAATTTAAGCAGGCAATGAAGGCAGGCAATAAAGGCAGGCAATTAAGGCAGGCAATTAAGACAGGCAATTAAGAAAAGCAATTAAGGCAGGTAATAAAGAAAGCCAATTAAGGCAGGCGATTTAGGCAGGTAATTAAGGCAGGCAGCCAATTAAGGCTGGTTATTAAGGCATGCAATTAAGGCAGGCAATTAAGGCAGGCAATTAAGGCAGACAATTAAGACAGGCAATTAAGGCAGGCAATTAAGGCAAGCAATTAATGTAGCCAATTAAGGCAGGCAATTAAGGCAGGCAAATAATGCAGGTAATTTAGTAAGGCAATTAAGGCAGGCAATGAAGGCAGGCAATTAAGGTAGTCAAATAATGCAGGTAATTAGGAAAGGCAATTAGGCAAGCAAATAAGGCAGGCATTTAAGGCAAGCAATTAAGGCAGGGAGTAAAGAAAGCCAATTAAGGCAGGCGATTAATGCAGGCAATTAAGGCAGGCAGCCAATTAAGGCTGGTAATTATGACTTGCAATAGGGGAAGGAAATTAAGGCAGGCTATTAAGGCAGGCAATTAAGGCAGGCAATTAAGGCAGGAAATTAAGGCAGACAATTAAGACAGGCAATGAAGGCTGGCAATGAAGGCAGACAATTAAGGTAGTCAAATAATGCAGGTAATTAGGGAAGGCAATTAAGGCAAGCAATTAAGGCCTGCAATTAATGCAGGCAATTAAAGCAGGCAATTAAGGCATGCAATTAATGTAGCCAATATAGGCAGGCAATTAAGGCAGGCAAATAATGCAGGTAATTTGGTAAGGCAATTAAGGCAGGCAATTAAGGCAAGCAATTAAGGCAGGTAGTAAAGAAAGCCAATTAGGCAGGCAATTAATGCAGGCAAATAAGGCAGGCAATCATGGAAGGCAATTAAGGGAAGCAATTAATGTAGCCAATTAAGGCAGGCAATTAAGGCAGGCAGGCAATTAAGACTGGTAATTAAGGCAGGTAAATAAGGCTGGCAATTTAGGCAGGCAATTGAGGCAGGCAATTAAGACAGGCAATTAAAGCAGGCAATTAAGGCAGCAAATCAAGGAAGGCAATTAAGGCATGCAATTAATGTAGCCAATATAGGCAGGCAATTAATTCAGGAAAATAATGCAGGTAATTTGGTAAAGCAATTAAGGCAGGCAATTAAGGCAAGCAATTAAGGCAGGTAGTTTAGAAAGCCAATTAAGACAGGCAATTAAGGCAGGCAGCCAATTAAGGCTGGTAATTAAGGCATGCAATTAAGGCAGGCAATTAAGCCAGGCATTTAAGGCAGGTAATTAAGTCTGGCAATGAAGGCAGGCTAATGAGGTAGGCAAATAATGCAGGTAATTAGGGAAGGCAATTAAGGCAGGTAATTAAGGCAGGCAATTAAGGCAAGCTATTTAGGCAGGTAGTAATGAAAGCCAATTAAGGCAGGCAATTATGGCAGTAATTTAAGGCAGGCATCTAATTAAGGCTGGTTATAAATACATGCAATTAAGGCAGGCAATTAAGGCAGGCAATTGAAGCAGGCAATTAAGAAAGGCAATTAAGGTAGGCAATTAAGGCAGGCAATTAAAGCAGGCAATTAAGGCAAGCTATTAAGGATGGCAATTTAGGCAGCCAATTAAGGAATGCAATTAAGGCAGGCAATTAAGGCAGGCAATTAAAGCAGGCAATTAATGCAGGCAATCAAGGCAGGCAATTAAGGAAGGAAAAAGGCAGGCAATTAAGGCAGGCAATGATGGCAGGCAATAATGGCAGGCAATAATGGCAGGCAATTAAGGCAGACAATTAAGGCAGACAATTAAGGCAGGCAATTAAGGCTGGCAATAAAGGCAGGCAATTAATGCAGGAAATTCAAGCAGGCAATAAAGGCAGGCAATAAAGGCAGGCAATTAAGGCAGGCAATTAAGGCAGGCAATTAAAGCAGGCAATTAAGGCTGGCAATGAAGGCAGGTTATTAAGGTAGGCATATATGCAGGTAATTAGGGAAGGCAATAAGGCATGCAATTAAGGCAGGCAATAAAGGCAAGCAATTAAGGATGGCAATAAAGGTAGTCAATTAAGGCAGGCAATAAAGGCAGGCAATTAAGGCAAGCAATTAAGGATGGCAATTAAGGCAGCCAATTAAGGCAGGCAATAAAGGCAGGCAATCGAGAAAGGCAATTAAGGTAGGCAAATAATGCAGGTAATTAGGGAAGGAAATTAAGGCAGGCAATTAAGGCAGGCAATTTAGGCAAGCAATTAAGGCAGGAAATTCAAGCAGGCAATAAAGGCAGGCAATAAAGGCAGGCAATTAAGGCAGGCAATTAAGGCAGGCAATTAAAGCAGGCAATTAAGGCTGGCAATGAAGGCAGGCTATTAAGGTAGGCATATATGCAGGTAATTAGGGAAGGCAATAAGGCAGGCAATTAAGCCAGGCAATTAAGGCAAGCAATTAAGGATGGCAATTAAGGCAGCAAATTTTGGAATGCAATTAAGGCAGCCAATTAAGGAAAGCAATAATGGCAGGCAATTAAGGCAGGCAATAATCGGCAGGCAATCGAGAAATGCAATTAAAGCAGGCAATTAAGGCAGGCAATTAAAGCAGGCAATTATGGAAGGCAATTAAGGCAGTCAATTTAGGCAGTCAATTTAGGCAAACAATTAAGGAAGGTTATTAATGCTGGCAATGAAAGCAGGCTGTTAAAGGTAGGCAAATAATGCAGGTAATTAGGGAAGGCAATTAAGGCAGGCAATTAAGACAGGCAATTAAGGCAATCTATTTAGGCAGGAAGTAAAGAAAGCGAATTAAGACAGGCAATTAAGGCAGGCAGCCAATTAAGGCTGGTAATTAAAGCATGCAATTAAGGCAGGCAATTTAGGCACGCAATTAAGGCAAGCTATTAAGGATGGCATTTAAGGCAGCCAATTGAGGAATGTAATTAAGGCAGGCAATTTAGAAAGGCAATTAAGGCAAGCAATTAAGGCACGTATTAAAGAAAGCCAATTAAGGCAAGCAATTTAGGCAGGCAGCCAATTAAGGCTGGTAATTAAGGCATGCAATTAAGGCAGGCAATTAAGGCAGGCAATTAAGGCAAGCAATTAAAGATGGCAATTAAGGCAGCCAATTAAGGCAGGCATAAAGGCAGGCAATTAAGGCAAGCAATTAAGGATGTCAATTAAGGCAGCCAATTAAGGCAGGCAATAAAGGCAGGCAATCGAGAAAGGCAATTAAGGTAGGCAAATAATGCAGGTAATTTAGTAAGGCAATTAAGGCAGGCAATGAAGGCAGGCAATTAAGGTAGTCAAATAATGCAGGTAATTAGGAAAGGCAATTAGGCAAGCAAATAAGGCAGTCAATTAAGGCAGACAATTAAGGCAGGCAGTTAAGTCTGGCAATGAAAGCAGGCTATTAGGGTAGGCAAATAATGCAGGTAATTAGGGAAGGCAATTAAGGCAGGCAATTAATGCAGGCAATTAAGGCAAGCTATTTAGGCGGGTGGTAAATAAAGCCAATTAAGGCAAGCGATTACGGCAGGCAATTAAGGCAGGCAATAAAGGCTGGCAATGAAGGCAGCAATTAAGGTAGGCAAATAATGCAGGTAATTAGGGAAAGCAATTAAGGCAGCCAATTAAGGCAGGCAATTAAGGCAAACAATTAAGGCAGGTAGTTTAGAAAGCCAATCAAGGCAGGCAATTAAGGCAGGCTATTTGCTCGGGTAGTAAAGAAAGCCAATTAAGGCAAGCGATTAAGGCAGGCAATTAAGGCAGGCAGCCAATTAAGGCAGGTAAATAAGGCTGGCATTTTAGGCAGACAATTGAGGCAGTCAATTAAGACAGGCAATTAAGGCAGGCAATTAAGGCAGGCAATTGAGGCAGGCAAATAAAAAGGCAATTAAAGACGGCAATGGAGGCAGGCAATTAAGGCAGGCAATTAAGGCAGGCAATTAAGGCAAGCTATTAAGGCAGGCAATTAAGGCAGGCAATTAAGGCAGGCAATTAAGGCAAGCAATTAAGGCAGGTAGTAAAGAAAGCCAATTAAGGCAGGCAATTAAGGCAGGCAGCCAATTAAGGCTGGTAATTAAGGCATGCAATTAAGGCAGGCAATTAAGCCAGGCAATTAAGGCAAGCAATTAAGGATGGTAATTAAGGCAGCCAATTTAGGAATGCAATTAAGTCAGCCAATTAAGGCAGGCGATTAAGGCAGTCAGCCAATTAAGGCTGGTAATTAAGGCATGCAATTAAGGCAGGCAATTAAGTCAGGCAATTTAGGCAGACAATTAAGGCAGGCAATTAAGGCTGGCAATAAAAGCAGGCAATTAAGGCAGGCAGGCAAATAAAACTGGTAATTAAGGCAGGCAATTAAGGTAGGCAAATAATGCATGTAATTAGGGAAGGCAATTAAGGCAAGCAATTAAGCCAGGCAATTAAGGCAAGCAATTAAGAATGGCAATTAAGGCAGCCAATTTAGGAATGCAATTAAGGCAGCCAATTTAGTCAGGAAATTAAGGCAGGCAATTAAAGCAGGCAATTACGGCAGGCAATTAAGTCAATCAATTAAGGCAGACAATTAAGGCAGGCAATTAAGGCTGGCAATGAAGGCAGGCTATTAAGGTAGGCAAATAATGCAGGTAATTAGGGAAGGCAATTAAGGCATGCAATTAAGGCAGGCAATAAAGGCAAGCAATTAATGCAGGCAATTATGACAGGCAATCAAGGAAGGGAATTAAGGCAAGAAATTAATGTAGCCAGTTAAGGCTGGTATTTAAGGCATGCAATTAAGGCAGGCAATCAAGAAAGGCAATAAAGGCAGGCAATTAAGGCAGACAATTAAAGAAGCAATTAAGGCTGGCAATGAAGGCAGGTAAAGGTAGGCAAATAATGCAGGTAATTAGGGAAGGCAATTAATGCAGGCAATTTAGGCAGGCAATTAAGGCAAGCTATTTAGGCAGGTAGTAAAAAAAGCCAATTAAGGCAGCAATTAAGGCAAGCAATTAAGGCAAGCAGCCAATTAAGGCTGGTAATTAAGGCATGCAATTAAGGCAGACATATAGGCAGGCAATTAAGGCAGGCAATTAAGGCAAGCTATTAAGGATGGCAATAAGGCAGCCAATCAAGGAATACTATTAAAGCAGCCAATTAAGGCCGGCAATTAAGGCAGGCAATTAAGGCAGGCAATTAAGGCAAGCAATTAAGGCAGGCAATAAAGGCAGGCAATCACGAAATGCAATTAAAGCAGGCAATTAAGGCAGGCAATTAAAGCAGGCAATTATGGCAGGCAATTAAGGCAGTCCATTTAGGCAGACAATTAAGGCAGGTTATTAAGGCTGGCAATGAAAGCAGGCTGTTAAAGGTAGGCAAATAATGCAGGTAATTAGAAAAGGCAATTAAGACAGGCAATTAAGGCAGGCAATTAGGGCAAGCTATTTAGGCAGGTATTGAAGAAAGCCAATTAAGACAGGCAATTAAGGCAGGCAGCCAATTAAGGCTGGTAATTAAAGCATGCAATTAAGGCAGGCAATTTAGGGACGCAGTTAAGGCAAGCTATTAAGGATGGCATTTAAGGCAGCCAATTGAGGAATGTAATTAAGGCAGGCAATTTAGACAGGCAATTAAGGCAAGCAATTAAGGCACGTATTAAAGAAAGCCAATTAATTCAGGCAATTAAAACAGGCAGCCAATTAAGGCTGGTAATTAAGGCATGCTATTAAGGCAGGCAATTAGGCAGGCATTTAAGGCAGGCATTTAAGGTAGCAATTAAGGATGGCAATTAAGGCAGCCAATTAAGGCAGGCAATAAAGGCAGGCAATTAAGGCAAGCAATTTAGGATGGCAATTAAGGCAGCCGATTAAGGCAGGCAATAAAGGCAGGCAATCGAGAAAGGCAATTAAGGTAGGCAAATAATGCAGGTAATTAGGGAAGGCAATTAAGGCGGGCAATTAAGGCAGGCAATTAAGGCAAGCAATTAAGGCAGGTAGTTTAGAAAGCCAATTAAGACAGGCAATTAAGGCAGACAGCCAATTAAGGCTCGTAATTAAGGCATGCAATTAAGGTAGGAAATTAAGCCAAGCAATTAAGGCAAGCAATTAAGGATGGCAATTAAGGCAGCAAATTTAGGAATGCAATTAAGGCAGCCAATTAAGGCAGGCAATTTAGGCAGGCAATTACGGCAGGCAATTAAGGCAGTCAATTAAGGCAGACAATTAAGGCAAGCAATTGAGGCTGGCAATGACGGCAGGCTATTAGGGTAGGCAAATAATGCAGGTAATTAAGGAAAGGCAATTAAGGCAGGCAATTAAGGCAAGCTATTTGCGCGGGTAGTAAAGAAAGCCAATTAAGGCAAGCGATTAAGGCAGGCAATTAAGGCAGGCAGCCAATTAAGGCAGGTAAATAAGGCTGGCATTTTAGGCAGACAATTGAGGCAGTCAATTAAGACAGGCAATTAAAGCAGGCAATGAAGGCAGGCAATTAAGGCAGGCAATTAAGGCAGGCAATTAAGGCAGGCAATTAAGGCAAGCAATTAAGGCAGGTAATAAAGAAAGCCAATTAAGGCAGGCAATTTAGGCAGGCAATTAAGGCAGGCAGCCAATTAAGGCTGGTAATTAAGGCATGCAATTAAGGCAGGCAATTAAGTCAGGTAATTAAGGCAGACAATTAAGACAGGCAATTAAGGCAAGCAATTAATGTAGCCAATTAAGGCAGGCAATTAAGGCAGGCAAATAATGCAGGTAATTTGGTAAGGCAATTAAGGCAGGCAATAAAGGCAAGCAATTAAGGCAGGTAGTAAAGAAAGCCTATTAAGGCAGTCAATTAAGGCAGCCAATTAAGGCATGCAAATAAGGCAGGCAATTAAGACAAGCAATTTAGGCAGGCAATCAAGTAAGGCAATTAAGACAGGAAATTAAGGCAGGCAATTAAGGCAGACAATTAAGACAGGCAATTAAGGCAGGCAATGAAGGCAGGCAATTAAGGTAGTCAAATAATGCAGGTAATTAGGAAAGGCAATTAGGCAAGCAATTAAGGCAGGCATTTAAGGCAAGCAATTAAGGCAGGGAGTTAAGAAAGCCAATTAAGGCAGGCGATTAATGCAGGCAATTAAGGCAGGCAGCCAATTAAGGCTGGTAATTAAGGCATGCATTTAAGGCAGGCAATTAAGGCAGGCTATTAAGGCAGGCAATTAAGGCAGGAAATTAAGGCAGGAAATTAAGGCAGGAAATTAAGGCAGACAATTAAGACAGGCATTTAAGGCTGGCAATGAAGGCAGGCAATCAAGGTAGTCAAATAATGCAGGTTATTAGGGAAGGCAATTAAGGCAAGCAATTAAGGCCTGCAATTAATGCAGGCAATTAAGGCAGCAAATCAAGGAAGGCAATTAAGGCATGCAATTAATGTAGCCAATTAAGGCAGTTAATTAAGGCAGGCAAATAATGCAAGTAATTTGGTAAGGCAATTAAGGCAAGCTATTAAGGCAGGTAGTAAAGAAAGCCAATTAAGGCAGCCAATTAAGGCAGGCAATTAAGGCAGGCAATTAAAGCAGGCAATTAAGGCAGGTAATCAAGTAAGGCAATTAAGGCAGGCAATTAAGGCAGGCAATTAAGGCAGACATTTAAGACAGGCAATTAAGGCAGGCAATTAAGGCAAGCAATAAATGTAGCCAATTAAGGCAGGCAATTAAGGCAGGCAAATAATGCAGGTAATTTGGTAAGGCAATTAAGGCAGGCAATTAAGGCAGGTAGTAAAGAAAGCCAATTAAGGCAGTCAATAAGGGAGCCAATTAAGGCATGCAATTAAGGCAGGCAATTAAGGCAGGCAATTTAGGCAGGCAATTTAGGCAGGCAATCAAGTAAGGCAATTAAGGCAGAAATTAAGGCAGGCAATTAAGGCAGTCAATTAATACAGGCAATAAAGACAGGCAATGAAGGCAGGCAATTAAGGTAGTCAAATAATGCGGGTAATTAGGAAAGGCAATTAGGCAAGCAATTAAGGCAGGCAACTAAGGCAAGCAATTAAGGCAGGGAGTAAAGAAAGCCAATTAAGGCAGTCGATTAATGCAGGCAATTAAGGCAGGCAGCCAATTAAGGCTGGTAATTAAGGCATGCAATTAAGGCAGGCTATTAAGGCAGGCTATTTAGGCAGGCAATTAAGGTAGGCAATTAAGGCAAGAAATTAAGGCAGACAATTAAGACAGGCAATTAAGGCTGGCAATAAAGGCAGGCAATAAAGGTAGAAAATAATGCAGGTAATTAGAGAAGGCAATTAAGGCAAGCAATTAAGGCCTGCAATTAATGCAGGCAATTAAGGCAGCAAATCAAGGAAGGCAATTAAGGCATGCAATTAATGTAGCCAATTAAGGCAGGCAATTAAGGCAGGCAAATAATGCAGGTAATTTGGTAAGGCAATTAAGGCAGGCAATTAAGGCAAGCAATTAAGGCAGGTAGTAAAGATAGCCAATTAAGGCAGCCAATTAAGGCATGCAATTAAGGCAGGCAATTAAGGCAGGCAATTTAGGCAGGCAATCAAGTAAGGCAATTACGCAGGCAATTAAGGTTGGCAATTAAGGCTGCCAATTAACGAATGCAATTAAAGCAGCCAATTAAGACAGTCAATTAAGGTAGGCAATTAAGGCAGGCAATTAAGGCAGGCAATTAAGGCAGGCAATTAAGGCAGGCAATCAAGTAAGGCATTTAAGGCAGGCAATTAAGGCAGGCAATTAAGGCAGACAATTAAGACAGGCATTTAAGGCAGGCAATTAAGGCAAGCAATTAATGTAGCCAATTAAGGCAGGCAATAAAGGCAGGCAAATAATGCAGGTAATTTGGTAAGGCAATTAAGCCAGGCAATTAAGGCAAGCAATTAAGGCAGTTTGTAAAGAAAGCCAATTAAGGCAGTCAATTAAGGCAGCCAATTAAGGCATGCAATTAAGGCAGGCAATTAAGGCAGGCAATTTAGGCAGGCAATCAAGTAAGGCAATTACGCAGTGCAATTAAGGTTGGCAATTAAGGCTGCCAATTAACGAATGCAATTAAAGCAGCCAATTAAGACAGTCAATTAAGGTAGGCAATTAAGACAGGCAATTAAAGCAGGCTATATAGGCAGGCAAATAAAGCAGGCATTCAAGGAAGGCAATTAAGGCAAGCAATTAATGAAGCCAATTAAGGCAGGCAATTAAGTCAGGAAATAAAGGCATGCAATTAAGGCAGGTAATTAAGGCAGGAAATTAAGGCAGGCAATTAAGGTAGGCAACTAAGGCAGACATTTAAGGCAGTCAATTAAGGCTGTCAATGAAGGCAGGCAATTAAAGTAGGCAAATAATGCAGGTAATTAGGGAAAGCAATTAAGGCAGGCAATTAAGGCAGTCAATTAAGGCAAGCAATTATGGCAGGTAGTAACAAAAGCCAATTAAGGCAGGCAATTAGGGCAGGCATTTAAGGCAGGCATCTAATTAAGGCTGGTAATTAAGGCATGCAATTAAGGCAGGCAATTAAGGCTGGCAATCAAGGCAGTCAATTAAGGCAAGCAATTAAGGATGGCAATTAAGGAATGCAATTAAGGAAGCCAATTAAGGCAGTCACGTAGCGCAGCCATTAAGGCAGGCAATTAAGGCAAGCAATAAAGGCAGGTAGTAAATAAAGCCTATTAAGGTAGGCAGCCAATTAAACCGGCGGGTAATTAAGGCATGCAATTAAGGCAGGCAATTAAGGCAGGCAATTAAGGCAGGCATTTAAGGCAGGCAACCAATTCAGGCTAGTAATTAAGGCATGCAATTAAGGCAGGCAATAAAGGCAGGCAATTATGGCAAGCAATTAAGCATGGCAATTAAAAAAAACAATAAAGGCGGGCAATTAAGGCGGCATTTAAGGCAAGCAATTAAGGCAGTTAGTAAAGAAAGCTAATTAAGGCAGGCAATAAGGCAGGCAGCCAATAAAGGCTGGTAATTAAGGCAGGCAATTAAGGCAGGCAATTAAGGCAAGCACATAAGGCAGTCAATTAAGGCAGCCAATTAAGGCATGCAATTAAGGCAGGCAATTAAGGCAGACAATTTAGGCAGGCAATCAAGTAAGGCAATTACGCAGGCAATTAAGGTTGGCAATTAAGGCTGCCAATTAACGAATGCAATTAAAGCAGCTAATTAAGACAGTCAATTAAGGTAGGCAATTAAGACAGGCAATTAAAGCAGGCTATATAGGCAGGCAAATAAGGCAGGCATTAAAGGAAGGCAATTAAGGCAAGCAATTAATGTAGCCAATTAAGGCAGGCAAATAAGTCAGGCAATAAAGGCATGCAATTAAGGCAGGTAATTAAGGCAGGAAATTAAGGCAGGCAATTAAGGTAGGCAATTAAGGCAGACCTTTAAGGCAGTCAATTAAGGCTGTCAATGATGGCAGGCAATTAAAGTAGGCAAATAATGCAGGTAATTAGGGAAAGCAATTAAGGCAGGCAATTAAGGCAGTCAATTAAGGCAAGCTATTATGGCAGGTAGTAACGAAAGCCAATTAAGGCAGGCAATTAGGGCAGGCATTTAAGGCAGGCATCTAATTAAGGCTGGTAATTAAGGCATGCAATTAAGGCAGGCAATTAAGGCAGGCAATTAAGGCAGTCAATTAAGGCAAGCAATTAAGGATGGCAATTAAGGAATGCAATTAAGGAAGCCAATTAAGGCAGTCACGTAGCGCAGCCATTAAGGCAGGCGATTAAGGCAAGCAATTAAGGCAGGTAGTAAATAAAGCCTATTAAGGTAGGCAGCCAATTAAACCGTCGGGTAATTAAGGCATGCAATTAAGGCAGGCAATTACGGCAGGCAATTAAGGCATTCATTTAAGGCAGGCAACCAATTAAGGCTAGTAATTAAGGCATGCAATTAAGGCAGGCAATAAAGGCAGGCAATTATGGCAAGCAATTAAGCATGGCAATTAAAAAAAACAATAAAGGCGGGCAATTAAGGCGGCAATTAAGGCAAGCAATTAAGGCAGTTAGTAAAGAAAGCTAAATAAGGCAGGCAATAAGGCAGGCAGCCAATAAAGGCTGGTAATTAAGGCATGCAATTAAGGCAGGCAATTAAGGCAGGCAATAAAGGCAGGCAATAAAGGCAGGCAATAAAGGCAGGCAATAAAGGCAGGCAATTAAGGCAGGCAATTAAGGCAAGCACATAAGGCAGGTAGTAAAGATAGCTAATTAAGGCAGGCAATAAAGGCAGGCAATTAAGGCAGGCAGCCAATTAAGGCTGGTAATTAAGGCATGCAATTAAGGCAGGCAATTAAGGCAGGCAATTAAGGCAGGCAATAAAGGCAGGCAATTAAGGCAGGCAATAAAGGCAGGCAATCAAGAAATGCAATTAAAGCAGGCAATTAAGGCAGGCAATTAAAGCAGGCAATTATGGCAGGCAATTAAGGCAGTCCATTTAGGCAGACAATTAAGGCAGGTTATTAAGGCTGGCAATGAAAGCAGGCTGTTAAAGGTAGGCAAATAATGCAGGTAATTAGGGAAGGCAAATAAGACAGGCAATTAAGGCAGGCAATTAGAGCACGCTTTTTAGGCAGGTATTGAAGAAAGCCAATTAAGACAGGCAATTAAGGCAGGCAGCCAATTAAGGCTGGTAATTAAAGCATGCAATTAAGGCAGGCAATAAGGCAGGCAATAAAGGCAGGCAATTAAGGCAGGCAGCCAATTAAGGCTGGTAATTAAGGCATGCAATTAAGGCAGGCAATTTAGACAGGCAATTAAGGCAAGCAATTAAGGCACGTATTAAAGAAAGCCAATTAAGGCAGGCAATTAAAACAGGCAGCCAATTAAGGCTGGTAATTAAGGCATGCTATTAAGGCAGGCAATAAGGCAGGCAATAAGGCAGGCATTTAAGGCAGGCAATTAAGGCAAGCAATTAAGGATGGCAATTAAGGCAGCCAATTAAGGCAGGCAATAAAGGCAGGCAATTAAGGCAAGCAATTTAGGATGGCAATTAAGGCAGCCGATTAAGGCAGGCAATAAAGGCAGGCAATCGAGAAAGGCAATTAAGGTAGGCAAATAATGCAGGTAATTAGGGAAGGCAATTAAGGCGGGCAATTAAGGCAGGCAATTAAGGCAAGCAATTAAGGCAGGTAGTTTAGAAAGCCAATTAAGACAGGCAATTAAGGCAGGCAGCCAATTAAGGCTCGTAATTAAGGCATGCAATTAAGGTAGGAAATTAAGCCAAGCAATTAAGGCAAGCAATTAAGGATGGCAATTAAGGCAGCAAATTTAGGAATGCAATTAAGGCAGCCAATTAAGGCAGGCAATTTAGGCAGGCAATTACGGCAGGCAATTAAGGCAGTCAATTAAGGCAGACAATTAAGGCAAGCAATTAAGGCTGGCAATGACGGCAGGCTATTAGGGTAGGCAAATAATGCAGGTAATTAAGGAAAGGCAATTAAGGCAGGCAATTAGGGCAAGCTATTTGCGCGGGTAGTAAAGAAAGCCAATTAAGGCAAGCGATTAAGGCAGGCAATTAAGGCAGGCAGCCAATTAAGGCAGGTAAATAAGGCTGGCATTTTAGGCAGACAATTGAGGCAGTCAATTAAGACAGGCAATTAAAGCAGGCAATGAAGGCAGGCAATTAAGGCAGGCAATTAAGGCAGGCAATTAAGGCAGGCAATTAAGGCAAGCAATTAAGGCAGGTAATAAAGAAAGCCAATTAAGGCAGGCAATTTAGGCAGGCAATTAAGGCAGGCAGCCAATTAAGGCTGGTAATTAAGGCATGCAATTAAGGCAGGCAATTAAGTCAGGCAATTAAGGCAGGTAATTAAGGCAGACAATTAAGACAGGCAATTAAGGCAAGCAATTAATGTAGCCAATTAAGGCAGGCAATTAAGGCAGGCAAATAATGCAGGTAATTTGGTAAGGCAATTAAGGCAGGCAATAAAGGCAAGCAATTAAGGCAGGTAGTAAAGAAAGCCTATTAAGGCAGTCAATTAAGGCAGCCAATTAAGGCATGCAAATAAGGCAGGCAATTAAGACAAGCAATTTAGGCAGGCAATCAAGTAAGGCAATTAAGACAGGAAATTAAGGCAGGCAATTAAGGCAGACAATTAAGACAGGCAATTAAGGCAGGCAATGAAGGCAGGCAATTAAGGTAGTCAAATAATGCAGGTAATTAGGAAAGGCAATTAGGCAAGCAATTAAGGCAGGCATTTAAGGCAAGCAATTAAGGCAGGGAGTTAAGAAAGCCAATTAAGGCAGGCGATTAATGCAGGCAATTAAGGCAGGCAGCCAATTAAGGCTGGTAATTAAGGCATGCATTTAAGGCAGGCAATTAAGGCAGGCTATTAAGGCAGGCAATTAAGGCAGGAAATTAAGGCAGGAAATTAAGGCAGGAAATTAAGGCAGACAATTAAGACAGGCATTTAAGGCTGGCAATGAAGGCAGGCAATCAAGGTAGTCAAATAATGCAGGTTATTAGGGAAGGCAATTAAGGCAAGCAATTAAGGCCTGCAATTAATGCAGGCAATTAAGGCAGCAAATCAAGGAAGGCAATTAAGGCATGCAATTAATGTTGCCAATTAAGGCAGTTAATTAAGGCAGGCAAATAATGCAAGTAATTTGGTAAGGCAATTAAGGCAAGCTATTAAGGCAGGTAGTAAAGAAAGCCAATTAAGGCAGCCAATTAAGGCAGGCAATTAAGGCAGGCAATTAAAGCAGGCAATTAAGGCAGGTAATCAAGTAAGGCAATTAAGGCAGGCAATTAAGGCAGGCAATTAAGGCAGACATTTAAGACAGGCAATTAAGGCAGGCAATTAAGGCAAGCAATAAATGTAGCCAATTAAGGCAGGCAATTAAGGCAGGCAAATAATGCAGGTAATTTGGTAAGGCAATTAAGGCAGGCAATTAAGGCAGGTAGTAAAGAAAGCCAATTAAGGCAGTCAATAAGGGAGCCAATTAAGGCATGCAATTAAGGCAGGCAATTAAGGCAGGCAATTTAGGCAGGCAATTTAGGCAGGCAATCAAGTAAGGCAATTAAGGCAGAAATTAAGGCAGGCAATTAAGGCAGTCAATTAATACAGGCAATAAAGACAGGCAATGAAGGCAGGCAATTAAGGTAGTCAAATAATGCGGGTAATTAGGAAAGGCAATTAGGCAAGCAATTAAGGCAGGCAACTAAGGCAAGCAATTAAGGCAGGGAGTAAAGAAAGCCAATTAAGGCAGTCGATTAATGCAGGCAATTAAGGCAGGCAGCCAATTAAGGCTGGTAATTAAGGCATGCAATTAAGGCAGGCTATTAAGGCAGGCTATTTAGGCAGGCAATTAAGGTAGGCAATTAAGGCAAGAAATTAAGGCAGACAATTAAGACAGGCAATTAAGGCTGGCAATAAAGGCAGGCAATAAAGGTAGAAAATAATGCAGGTAATTAGAGAAGGCAATTAAGGCAAGCAATTAAGGCCTGCAATTAATGCAGGCAATTAAGGCAGCAAATCAAGGAAGGCAATTAAGGCATGCAATTAATGTAGCCAATTAAGGCAGGCAATTAAGGCAGGCAAATAATGCAGGTAATTTGGTAAGGCAATTAAGGCAGGCAATTAAGGCAAGCAATTAAGGCAGGTAGTAAAGATAGCCAATTAAGGCAGCCAATTAAGGCATGCAATTAAGGCAGGCAATTAAGGCAGGCAATTTAGGCAGGCAATCAAGTAAGGCAATTACGCAGGCAATTAAGGTTGGCAATTAAGGCTGCCAATTAACGAATGCAATTAAAGCAGCCAATTAAGACAGTCAATTAAGGTAGGCAATTAAGGCAGGCAATTAAGGCAGGCAATTAAGGCAGGCAATTAAGGCAGGCAATCAAGTAAGGCATTTAAGGCAGGCAATTAAGGCAGGCAATTAAGGCAGACAATTAAGACAGGCATTTAAGGCAGGCAATTAAGGCAAGCAATTAATGTAGCCAATTAAGGCAGGCAATTAAGGCAGGCAAATAATGCAGGTAATTTGGTAAGGCAATTAAGCCAGGCAATTAAGGCAAGCAATTAAGGCAGTTTGTAAAGAAAGCCAATTAAGGCAGTCAATTAAGGCAGCCAATTAAGGCATGCAATTAAGGCAGGCCATTAAGGCAGGCAATTTAGGCAGGCAATCAAGTAAGGCAATTACGCAGGCAATTAAGGTTGGCAATTAAGGCTGCCAATTAACGAATGCAATTAAAGCAGCCAATTAAGACAGTCAATTAAGGTAGGCAATTAAGACAGGCAATTAAAGCAGGCTATATAGGCAGGCAAATAAGGCAGGCATTCAAGGAAGGCAATTAAGGCAAGCAATTAATGAAGCCAATTAAGGCAGGCAATTAAGTCAGGAAATAAAGGCATGCAATTAAGGCAGGTAATTAAGGCAGGAAATTAAGGCAGGCAATTAAGGTAGGCAACTAAGGCAGACATTTAAGGCAGTCAATTAAGGCTGTCAATGAAGGCAGGCAATTAAAGTAGGCAAATAATGCAGGTAATTAGGGAAAGCAATGAAGGCAGGCAATTAAGGCAGTCAATTAAGGCAAGCAATTATGGCAGGTAGTAACAAAAGCCAATTAAGGCAGGCAATTAGGGCAGGCATTTAAGGCAGGCATATAATTAAGGCTGGTAATTAAGGCATGCAATTAAGGCAGGCAATTAAGGCTGGCAATCAAGGCAGTCAATTAAGGCAAGCAATTAAGGATGGCAATTAAGGAATGCAATTAAGGAAGCCAATTAAGGCAGTCACGTAGCGCAGCCATTAAGGCAGGCAATTAAGGCAAGCAATAAAGGCAGGTAGTAAATAAAGCCTATTAAGGTAGGCAGCCAATTAAACCGGCGGGTAATTAAGGCATGCAATTAAGGCAGGCAATTAAGGCAGGCAATTAAGGCAGGCATTTAAGGCAGGCAACCAATTCAGGCTAGTAATTAAGGCATGCAATTAAGGCAGGCAATAAAGGCAGGCAATTATGGCAAGCAATTAAGCATGGCAATTAAAAAAAACAATAAAGACGGGCAATTAAGGCGGCATTTAAGGCAAGCAATTAAGGCAGTTAGTAAAGAAAGCTAATTAAGGCAGGCAATAAGGCAGGCAGCCAATTAAGGCTGGTAATTAAGGCATGCAATTAAGGCAGGTTATTAAGGCAGGCAATAAAGGCAGGCAATAAAGGCAGGCAATAAAGGCAGGCAATTAAGGCAGGCAATTAAGGCAAGCACATAAGGCAGTCAATTAAGGCAGCCAATTAAGGCATGCAATTAAGGCAGGCAATTAAGGCAGACAATTTAGGCAGGCAATCAAGTAAGGCAATTACGCAGGCAATTAAGGTTGGCAATTAAGGCTGCCAATTAACGAATGCAATTAAAGCAGCTAATTAAGACAGTCAATTAAGGTAGGCAATTAAGACAGGCAATTAAAGCAGGCTATATAGGCAGGCAAATAAGGCAGGCATTAAAGGAAGGCAATTAAGGCAAGCAATTAATGTAGCCAATTAAGGCAGGCAAATAAGTCAGGCAATAAAGGCATGCAATTAAGGCAGGTAATTAAGGCAGGAAATTAAGGCAGGCAATTAAGGTAGGCAATTAAAGCAGACCTTTAAGGCAGTCAATTAAGGCTGTCAATGATGGCAGGCAATTAAAGTAGGCAAATAATGCAGGTAATTAGGGAAAGCAATTAAGGCAGGCAATTAAGGCAGTCAATTAAGGCAAGCTATTATGGCAGGTAGTAACGAAAGCCAATTAAGGCAGGCAATTAGGGCAGGCATTTAAGGCAGGCATCTAATTAAGGCTGGTAATTAAGGCATGCAATTAAGGCAGGCAATTAAGGCAGGCAATTAAGGCAGTCAATTAAGGCAAGCAATTAAGGATGGCAATTAAGGAATGCAATTAAGGAAGCCAATTAAGGCAGTCACGTAGCGCAGCCATTAAGGCAGGCGATTAAGGCAAGCAATTAAGGCAGGTAGTAAATAAAGCCTATTAAGGTAGGCAGCCAATTAAACCGGCGGGTAATTAAGGCATGCAATTAAGGCAGGCAATTACGGCAGGCAATTAAGGCATTCATTTAAGGCAGGCAACCAATTAAGGCTAGTAATTAAGGCATGCAATTAAGGCAGGCAATAAAGGCAGGCAATTATGGCAAGCAATTAAGCATGGCAATTAAAAAAAACAATAAAGGCGGGCAATTAAGGCGGCAATTAAGGCAAGCAATTAAGGCAGTTAGTAAAGAAAGCTAAATAAGGCAGGCAATAAGGCAGGCAGCCAATAAAGGCTGGTAATTAAGGCATGCAATTAAGGCAGGCAATTAAGGCAGGCAATAAAGGCAGGCAATAAAGGCAGGCAATAAAGGCAGGCAATTAAGGCAGGCAATTAAGGCAAGCACATAAGGCAGGTAGTAAAGATAGCCAATTAAGGCAGGCAATAAAGGCAGGCAATTAAGGCAGGCAGCCAATTAAGGCTGGTAATTAAGGCATGCAATTAAGGCAGGCAATTAAGGCAGGCAATTAAGGCAGGCAATAAAGGCAGGCAATTAAGGCAGGCAATAAAGGCAGGCAATCAAGAAATGCAATTAAAGCAGGCAATTAAGGCAGGCAATTAAAGCAGGCAATTATGGCAGGCAATTAAGGCAGTCCATTTAGGCAGACAATTAAGGCAGGTTATTAAGGCTGGCAATGAAAGCAGGCTGTTAAAGGTAGGCAAATAATGCAGGTAATTAGGGAAGGCAAATAAGACAGGCAATTAAGGCAGGCAATTAGAGCACGCTTTTTAGGCAGGTATTGAAGAAAGCCAATTAAGACAGGCAATTAAGGCAGGCAGCCAATTAAGGCTGGTAATTAAAGCATGCAATTAAGGCAGGCAATTTAGGGACGCAGTTAAGGCAAGCTATTAAGGATGGCATTTAAGGCAGCCAATTGAGGAATGTAATTAAGGCAAACAATTTAGACAGGCAATTAAGGCAAGCAATTAAGGCACGTATTAAAGAAAGCCAATTAAGGCAGGCAATTAAGGCAGGCAGCCAATTAAGGCTGGTAATTAAAGCATGCTATTAAGGCAGGCAATTAAGGTAGGCATTTAAGGCAGGCAATTAAGGCAAGCAATTAAGGATGGCAATTATGGCAGCCAATTAAGGCAGGCAATTAAGGCAAGCAATTAAGGATGGCAATTAAGGCAGCTAATTAAGGCAGGCAATAAAGGCAGGCAATCGAGAAAGGCAATTAAGGTAGGCAAATAATGCAGGTAATTAGGGAAGGCAATTAAGGCAGGCAATTAAGGCAGGCAATTAAGGCAAGCAATTAAGGCAGGCAGTTTAGAAAGCCAATTAAGACAGGCAATTAAGGCAGGCAGCCAATTAAGACTGGTAATTAAGACATGCAATTAGGGCAGGAAATTAAGCCAAGCAATCAAGGCAAGCAATTAAGGATGGCAATTAAGGCAGCAAATTTAGGAATGCAATTAAGGCAGCCAATTAAGGCAGGCAATTTAGGCAGGCAATTACGGCAGGCAATTAAGGCAGTCAATTAAGTCAGACAATTAAGGCACGCAATTAAGGCAGGCAATCAAGAAATGCAATTAAAGCAGGCAATTAAGGCAGGCAATTAAAGCAGGAAATTATGGCAGTCAATTAAGGCAGTCCATTTAGGCAGACAATTAAGGCAGGTTATTAAGGCTGGCAATGAAAGCAGGCTGTTAAAGGTAGGCAAATAATGCAGGTAATTAGGGAAGGCAATTAAGACAGGCAATTAAGGCAGGCAATTAGGGCAATCTTTTTAGGCAGGTATTGAAGACAGCCAATTAAGACAGGCAATTAAGGCAGGCAGCCAATTAAGGCTGGTAATTAAAGCATGCAATTAAGGCAGGCAATTTAGGGACGCAGTTAAGGCAAGCTATTAAGGATGGCATTTAAGGCAGCCAATTGAGGAATGTAATTAAGGCAGGCAATTTAGACAGGCAATTAAGGCAAGCAATTAAGGCACGTATTAAAGAAAGCCAATTAAGGCAGGCAATTAAGGCAGGCAGCCAATTAAGGCTGGTAATTAAAGCATGCTATTAAGACAGGCAATTAAGGTAGGCATTTAAGGCAGGCAATTAAAGCAAGCAATTAAGGATGGCAATTATGGCAGCCAATTAAGGCAGGCAATTAAGGCAAGCATTTAAGGATGGCAATTAAGGCAGCCAATTAAGGCAGGCAATAAAGGCAGGCAATCGAGAAAGGCAATTAAGGTAGGCAAATAATGCAGGTAATTAGGGAAGGCAATTAAGGCAGGCAATTAAGGCAGGCAATTAAGGCAAGCAATTAAGGCAGGCAGTTTAGAAAGCAAATTAAGACAGGCAATTAAGGCAGGCAGCCAATTAAGGCTGGTAATTAAGACATGCAATTAAGGCAGGAAATTAAGCCAAGCAATCAAGGCAAGCAATTAAGGATGGCAATTAAGGCAGCAAATTTAGGAATGCAATTAAGGCAGCCAATTAAGGCAGGCAATTTAGGCAGGCAATTACGGCAGGCAATTAAGGCAGTCAATTAAGGCAGACAATTAAGGCACGCAATTAAGCCTGGAAATGAAGGCAGGCTATTAGGGTAGGCAAATAATGCAGGTAATTAAGGAAAGGCAATTAAGGCAGGCAATTAAGGCAGGCAATTAAGGCAAGCTATTTAGGCGGGTGGTAAAGAAAGCCAATTAAGGCAAGCGATTAAGGCAGGCAATTAAGGCAGGCAGCCAATTAAGGCAGGTAAATAAGGCTGGCCTTTTAGGCAGACAATTGAGGCAGGCAATTAAGAAAGGCAATTAAAGCAGGCAATGAAGGCAGGCAATTAAGGCAGGCAATTAAGGCAGGTAATAAAGAAAGCCAATTAAGGCAGGCGATTTAGGCATGCAATTAAGGCAGGCAATTTAGGGACGCAGTAAAGGCAAGCTATTAAAACCCAGATAAGACTGGCGTCCTTTGTGTAGAACACGTGTACTTAAGTTATTGATATATTTTTCCTTTTTGTTCTGTTTATTATTTTGGTGTTGAAATAAATTCTCTGTCATCCTTAATGTTTCTGGTTTTTGCATTAATTAATTTGCCTAGCAATATCCAATACACGTATATTTGAAGGTGAATGATATCATCAATGATAATTTAGTTGGAAAATTTTACATTTGACAATGCGAATGACGTTATAGTTTCTCTGTATCCGTTTGGAATTTTATGTGGTTCTCAGAATAAGTGAAGTATGTATCAATTTATATTATGTATTTATTATTACACTAAAAAAATATTTCTTATCAAATTTATGGAAACTTTTACTTCAGTGTACTAAATATAGGACGCCAGTCCATCAGGGTAATATTACATGGCACAACAATGTTGTTTATTTTTATAAGAAAGCAAGTGTCTGGCATTTTTATATCTATATAAAATAAGAACCAAACTATTTTCCATCTTTCAGTTCTTTTTTATTTGTGAATTCACCCCGTGTAACTTTTTTGTGGAGTGTCTACAAATGTTCACAGATGGCAGCACTGGCATTTACAGTGTTTCAGAAGTACACACAGAAGTGTGCTGCTCTTTTCTGTAGTGCTGCTTTTAGCTATCAATGGGAGCAAAATTTTACTTTATCTTGTTTTCTGTGATTATTTATTTATTTTAGAAGATTGTTAGAAAGAATCAACGATGGCTGAAGATCCATTCATAACATTTGAAAGGTATGTATTGTCACATTTCAAAATGGTATTACTTCGTTTACTTCAATGAACAAAATGACCGTATGTATCTGTGCAACACATAACTATGTATGTAAATAACTATTTATAAATATATAATTTATGTATAGGTTACAAAAAAATACAAACATATAAAATCATACACAGTTACTAATTATATATAAAAAAATTATTTATATGTGTCTTGCTGAATAAATCTGTATATTGTATGTATAGATATATATACCGTACACACTTCATAACTATGAATCATCAAATTCGCTTTCTTGTATGCAACTTTTCTAAACATGTTAATTATTTTTGGTAAAACATTGGTTTCATATAAAGTCTTTTTTTTTGTTTATTTTTGTTTCAGAGGATTCTCACTAAATGAAGCACTGGAAATGCTAGCAGCATCTGATACGGATGAAGAAACTGGAGAAATTGAAATCACTGCTCTTCCGCCTGCAACTGCATGTGATCCAGTAACAGACGAAGATTCCGGTGGAGAGGAAAATCCATTACTGGATAATCTCCCTGGTAGTCAGTTATGTTCGAATGTTGAGGTATCAGGTAAACAAATTTCACACAGTGTTTCCAAAAACCCTTCGAAGCAGAAGAAAAGTTATCACTGGTCAGAAGGCGATATTGTACAAGATGATTCAGAATGGCCATTGTTGCAGATGGCTAAAAACTCTCTTACACCTGAACAATTGTTTTATCTTTTTTTTGATGATGAAGTTGTTTCATTGATGACAACGTATACTAACCAGTACGCAGCAAAGAAAAATCAGTCGGGTGACATAACTGAAACTGAAATGAGATGTTTTATTGCTGTTTTATTGCTGAGTGGTTATGTAGATCTTCCACGAAAGAATATGTTCTGGGAATGTAGTCCGGACACTCACAATCCATTGGTATCAAATGCTATTTCAAGAGATAGGTTCAAATTTATTATGGGGGACATACATGTCTGCAACAATGACAATCTTGACAAAAGTGATAAATTTGCTAAAGTTCGTCCATTGTTTACAGAACTCAATAAACGTTTACTTCTTCATACCCCTCATTGTGAAAACCACAGTATTGATGAGACCATGGTGCCATATTTTGGAAAACATGGATGCAAGCAGTTCATAAAAGGAAAGCCCATTCGCTATGGATATAAGTTGTGGACAGGTGCGACTAGCAGTGGCTACATTGTTTGGACAGACCCATACCAAGGTGCTAACACTGTCGCAGTTCCAGAATATAAAGACTTGGGTTTAGGTGCTAGTGTTGTCCTGCAGTATGTCGATGTACTATCAAACATTGGTCCTTTCAAATACCACGTGTTCACTAACAATTTCTTCACTTCCTTGCCATTACTTGCCAAACTTCGTGAAAGGAACATAAAAGGAACGGGCACCATAAGAGAAAATAGAGTAGGGGGCTGTCCTTTGACACGTTCTGAAGCACTCAAGAAAACTGCTCGAGGAACAAGTGAAACAAAAGTAGAGAAAACTAACAATATCGTCTTGACCAAGTGGAACGATAACAGGGTTGTGACTGTTGCTTCAAACAGTGTTCCAGCATCTCCAGTACACCATGTTAGCAGGTATTCTCAAAAGCAAAAAAAGAGGATCCGTATCACCCAACCACACAACATTCATGTTTACAACCAATACATGGGCGGTGTCGACAGAGCCGATCAGAACATTAGCTTGTACATAACTTCAATTCGTGGCAAAAAGTGGTATTTCAGTTTGATAGCTCATTGCATCGATGTTGCTGAACAAAATGCCTGGCAACTTCATAGACAAAGCTACGGCGAACTGGACCACTTATCATTCCGTAGAAGACTGGCCATTTCAGTTCTCGAACAAAATGCCACTCCACGGAAGTCAAAGGGCAGACCATCAAAGAATGAGCATCAAGATTCAAGATTTGATAGAAAGGACCACTGGATTGTACCACAAGATAAGCAAACTCGCTGCAGAATGTGTCATGCGAAAACAACAACAAGATGTTTCAAATGTGATGTTGGCGTTCATGTGAAATGTTTCAAAGATTTTCACACAGTAAAATAAATAGTTTTGTCATATTAGTATAAGTAAATAATATTGATAGTAAAATAAATAATTGACATTAATTGGACTGGTGTCCTATATATAGGACATTTTGTGTATTGATTGGACTGGCGTCCTAAATATAGTACTGCAGTTTTTGTGGCTTTGTGTTCGGAAAAAAATTGTTATATAGTATGAACATCATTTTTGTAGTGTATTGATCCCATTTTGAAGGAAAAAATGTTTTAAAAGAGAAAAAATTATCTCAGTCTTATCTGGGTTAAGGATGGCATTTAAGGCAGCCAATTGAGGAATGTAATTAAGGCAGGCAATTTAGACAGGCAATTAAGGCAAGCAATTAAGGCACGTATTAAAGAAAGCCAATTAAGGCAGGCAATTAAGGCAGGCAATTATGCAAGCAATTAATGTAGCCGATTAAGGCAGGCAATTAAGGCAGGCAAATAATGCAGGTAATTTGGTAAGGCAATTAAGGCAGGCAATGAAGGCAGGCAATTAAGGGAGTCAAATAATGCAGGTAATTAGGAAAGGCAATTAGGCAAGCAAATAAGGCAGGCATTTAAGGCAAGCAATTAAGGCAATGAGTAAAGAAAGCCAAATAAGGCAGGCGATTAATGCAGGCAATTAAGGCAGGCAGCCAATTAAGGCTGGTAATTAAGGCATTCAATTAAGGCAGGCAATTAAGGCAGGCTATTAAGGCAGGCAATTAAGGCAGGCAATTAAGGTAGGAAATTAAGGCCGACAATTAAGACAGGCAATTAAGGCTGGCAATGAAGGCAGACAATTAAGGTAGTCAAATAATGCAGGTAATTAGGGAAGGCAATTAAGGCAAGCAATTAAGGCCTGCAATTAATGCAGGCAATTAAGGCAGCAAATCGAGTAAGGCAATTAAGGCATGCAATCAATTTAGCCAATAAAGGCAGGCAATTAAGGCAGGCAAATAATGCAGTTAATTTGGTAAGGCAATTAAGGCAAGCAATTAAGGCAGGTAGTAAAGATAGCCAATTAAGGCAGCCAATTAAGGCATGCAATTAAGGCAGGCAATTAAGGCAGGCAATTAAGGCTTACAATAAAGGCAGGCAATCATATAAGGCAATTAAGGCAGGCAATTAAGGCAGACAATTAAGACAGGCATTTAAGGCTGGCAATTAAGGCAAGCAATTAATGTAGCCAATAAAGGCAGGCAATTAAGGCAGGCAAATAATGCAGGTAATTTGGTAAGGCAATTAAGGCAGGCAATTAAGGCAAGCAATTAAGGCAGGTAGTAAAGAAAGCCAATTAAGGCAGTCAATTAAGGCAGCCAATTAAGGCATGCAATTAAGGCAGGTAATTAAGGCAAGCATTTTAGGCAGGCAATCAAGTAAGGCAAATAAGGCAGGCAATTAAGGCAGACAATTAAGACAGGCAATTAAGACAGGCAATTAAGGCAGGCAATGAAGGCAGGCAATTAAGGTAGTCAAATAATGCAGGTAATTAGGAAAGGCAATTAGGCAAGCAATTAAGGCAGGCATTTAAGGCAAGCAATATAGGAAGGGAGTAAAGAAAGCAAATTAAGGCATGCAATTAAGGCAGGCAATTAAGGCAGACAATTTAGGCAGGCAATTTAGGCAGGCAATCAAGTAAGGCAATTAAGGCAGGAAATTAAGGCAGTCAATTAAGGCATGCAATTAAGGCAGGCAATTAAGGCAGGCATTTTAGGCAGGCAATCAAGTAAGGCAATTAAGGCAGGCAATTAAGGCAGACAATTAAGACAGGCAATTAAGGCAGGCAATGAAGGCAGGCAATTAAGGTAGTCAAATAATGCGGGTAATTAGGAAAGGCAATTAGGCAAGCAATTAAGGCAGGCATTTAAGGCAAGCAATTAAGGCAGGGAGGAAAGAAAGCCAATTAAGGCAGTCGATTAATGCAGGCAATTAAGGCAGGCAGCCAATTAAGGCTGGTAATTAAGGCATGCAATTAAGGCAGGCAATTAAGGCAGGCTATTTAGGCAGGCAATTAAGGTAGGCAATTAAGGCAGGAAATTAAGGCAGACCATTAAGACAGGCAATTAAGGCTGGCAATAAAGGCAGGCAATAAAGGTAGAAAATAATGCAGGTAATTTTAAAAGGCAATTAAGGCAAGCAATTAAGGCCTGCAATTAATGCAGGCAATTAAGGCAGCAAATCAAGGAAGGCAATTAAGGCATGCAATTAATGTAGCCAATTAAGGCAGGCAATTAAGGCAGGCAAATAATGCAGGTAATTTGGTAAGGCAATTAAGGCAGGCAAATAAGGCAAGCAATTAAGGCAGGTAGTAAAGATAGCCAATTAAGGCAGCCAATTAAGGCATGCAATTAAGGCAGGCAATTAAGGCAGGCAATTAAGGCAGGCAATTAAGGCAGGCAATCAAGTAAGGCAATTAAGGCAACCAATTAAGGCAGGCAATTAAGGCAGACAATTAAGACAGGCAATTAAGGCAGTCAATTAAGGCAAGCAATTAATGTAGCCAATTAAGGCAGGCAATTAAGGCAGGCAAATAATGCAGGTAATTTGGTAAGGCAATTAAGGCAGGCAATTAAGGCAAGCAATTAAGGCAGTTAGTAAAGAAAGCCAATTAAGGCAGTCAATTAAGGCAGCCAATTAAGGCATGCAATTAAGGCAGGCAATTAAGGCAGGCAATTTAGGCAGGCAATCAAGTAAGGCAATTACGCAGGCAATTAAGGTTGGCAATTAAGGCTGCCAATTAACGAATGCAATTAAAGCAGCCAATTAAGACAGTCAATTAAAGTAGGCAATTAAGACAGGCAATTAAAGCAAGCTATATAGGCAGGCAAATAAGGCAGGCATTCAAGGAAGGCAATTAAGACAAGCAATTAATGTAGCCAATTAAGGCAGGCAATTAAGTCAGGCAATAAAGGCATGCAATTAAGGCAGGTAATTAAGGCAGGAAATTAAGGCAGGCAATTAAGGTAGGCAACTAAGGCAGACATTTAAGGCAGTCAATTAAGGCTGTCAATGAAGGCAGGCAATTAAAGTAGGCAAATAATGCAGGTAATTAGGGAAAGCAATTAAGGCAGGCAATTAAGGCAGTCAATTAAGGCAAGCAATTATGGCAGGTAGTAACGAAAGCCAATTAAGGCAGGCAATTAGGGCAGGCATTTAAGGCAGGCATCTAATTAAGGCTGGTAATTAAGGCATGCAATTAAGGATGGCAATTAAGGCAGGCAATTAAGGCAGGCAATTAAGGCAAGCAATTAAGGATGGCAATAAGGCAGCCAATTAAGGCAGGTAATAAAGGCAGGCAATTAAGGCAGGCAATAAAGGCAGGCAATCGAGAAAGGCAATTAAGGTAGGCAAATAATGCAGGTAATTAGGGAAGGCAATTAAGGCAGGCAATTAGTGCAGGCAATCAAGGCAGGCAATTAAGGAAGGAAAAAGGCAGGCAATTAAGGCAGGCAATGATGGCAGGCAATAATGGCAGGCAATAATGGCAGGCAATTAAGGCAGACAATTAAGGCAGACAATTAAGGCAGGCAATTAAGGCTGGCAATAAAGGCAGGCAATAAATGCAGGAAATTCAAGCAGGCAATAAAGGCAGGCAATAAAGGCAGGCAATTAAGGCAGGCAATAAAGGGAGGCAACTAATGCAGGCAATTGAAGCAGGCAATTAAGAAAGGCAATTAAGGTAGGCAAAAAAAGGCAGGCAATTAAAGCAGGCAATTAAGGCAAGCTATTAAGGATGGCAATTAAGGCAGCCAATTAAGGAATGCAATTAAGGCAGGCAATTAAGGCAGGCAATTAAAGCAGGCAATTAGTGCAGGCAATCAAGGCAGGCAATTAAGGAAGGAAAAAGGCAGGCAATTAAGGCAGGCAATGATGGCAGGCAATAATGGCAGGCAATAATGGCAGGCAATTAAGGCAGACAATTAAGGCAGACAATTAAGGCAGGCAATTAAGGCTGGCAATAAAGGCAGGCAATTAATGCAGGAAATTCAAGCAGGCAATAAAGGCAGGCAATAAAGGCAGGCAATTAAGGCAGGCAATTAAGGCAGGCAATTAAAGCAGGCAATTAAGGCTGGCAATGAAGGCAGGCTATTAAGGTAGGCATATATGCAGGTAATTAGGGAAGGCAATAAGGCATGCAATTAAGGCAGGCAATAAAGGCAAGCAATTAAGGATGGCAATTAAGGCAGCCAATTAAGGCAGGCAATAAAGGCAGGCAATTAAGGCAAGCAATTAAGGATGGCAATTAAGGCAGCCAATTAAGGCAGGCAATAAAGGCAGGCAATCGAGAAAGGCAATTAAGGTAGGCAAATAATGCAGGTAATTAGGGAAGGAAATTAAGGCAGCCAATTAAGGCAGGCAATTTAGGCAAGCAATTAAGGCAGGTAGTTTAGAAAGCCAATTAAGACAAACAATTAAGGCAGTAAGCCAATTAATTCTGGTAATTAAGGCATGCAATTAAGGCAGGCAATAAGCCAGGCAATTAAGGCAAGCAATTAAGGATGGCAATTAAGGCAGCAAATTTTGGAATGCAATTAAGGCAGCCAATTAAGGAAAGCAATAATGGCAGGCAATTAAGGCAGGCAATAATCGGCAGGCAATCGAGAAATGCAATTAAAGCAAGCAATTAAGGCAGGCAATTAAAGCAGGCAATTATGGAAGGCAATTAAGGCAGTCAATTTAGGCAGTTAATTTAGGCAAACAATTAAGGAAGGTTATTAATGCTGGCAATGAAAGCAGGCTGTTAAAGGTAGGCAAATAATGCAGGTAATTAGGGAAGGCAATTAAGGCAGGCAATTAAGACAGGCAATTAAGGCAATCTATTTAGGCAGGAAGTAAAGAAAGCGAATTAAGACAGGCAATTAAGGCAGGCAGGCAATTAAGGCTGGTAATTAAAGCATGCAATTAAGGCAGGCAATTTAGGCACGCAATTAAGGCAAGCTATTAAGGATGGCATTTAAGGCAGCCAATTGAGGAATGTAATTAAGGCAGGCAATTTAGAAAGGCAATTAAGGCAAGCAATTAAGGCACGTATTAAAGAAAGCCAATTAAGGCAAGCAATTTAGGCAGGCAGCCAATTAAGGCTGGTAATTAAGGCATGCAATTAAGGCAGGCAATTAAGGCAGGCAATTAAGGCAAGCAATTAAGGATGGCAATTAAGGCAGCCAATTAAGGCAGGCAATAAAGGCAGGCAATTAAGGCAAGCAATTAAGGATGTCAATTAAGGCAGCCAATTAAGGCAGGCAATAAAGGCAGGCAATCGAGAAAGGCAATTAAGGTAGGCAAATAATGCAGGTAATTTAGTAAGGCAATTAAGGCAGGCAATGAAGGCAGGCAATTAAGGTAGTCAAATAATGCAGGTAATTAGGAAAGGCAATTAGGCAAGCAAATAAGGCAGTCAATTAAGGCAGACAATTAAGGCAGGCAGTTAAGTCTGGCAATGAAAGCAGGCTATTAGGGTAGGCAAATAATGCAGGTAATTAGGGAAGGCAATTAAGGCAGGCAATTAAGGCAGGCAATTAAGGCAAGCTATTTAGGCGGGTGGTAAATAAAGCCAATTAAGGCAAGCGATTAAGGCAGGCAATTAAGCCAGGCAGCCAATTAAGTCAGGTAAATAAGCCTGGCATTTTAGGCAGTAAATTGAGGCAGTCAATTAAGACAGGCAATTAAAGCAGGCAATGAAGGCAGGCAATTAAGGCAGGCAATTAAGGCAGGCAATTAAAGGCAGGCAATTAAGGAAAGCAATTAAGGCAGGTAATAAAGAAAGCCAATTAAGGCAGGCGATTTAGGCAGGCAATTAAGGCAGGCAGTCAATTAAGGCTGGTAATTAAGGCATGCAATTTAGGCAGGCAATTATGGCAGGCAATTAAGACAGGCAAATAAGGCAGACAATTAAGACAGGCAATTAAGGCAGGCAATTAAGGCAAGCAATTAATGTAGCCAATTAAGGCAGGCAATTAAGGCAGGCAAATAATGCAGGTATTTTGGTAAGGCAATTTAGGCTGGCAATGAAGGCAGACAATTAAGGTAGTCAAATAATGCAGGTAATTAGGGAAGGCAATTAAGACAAGCAATTAAGGCCTGCAATTAATGCAGGCAATTAAGGCAGCAAATCGAGGAAGGCAATCAAGGCATGCAATCATTTTAGCCAATAAAGGCAGGCAATTAAGGCAGGCAAATAATGCAGTTAATTTGGTAAGGCAATTAAGGCAAGCAATTAAGGCAGGTAGTAAAGATAGCCAATTAAGGCAGCCAATTAAGGCATGCAATTAAGGCAGGCAATTAAGGCAGGCAATTAAGGCTTACATTAAAGGCAGGCAATCATATAAGGCAATTAAGGCAGGCAATTAAGGCAGACAATTAAGACAGGCATTTAAGGCTGGCAATTAAGGCAAGCAATTAATGTAGCCAATAAAGGCAGGCAATTAAGGCAGGCAAATAATGCAGGTAATTTGGTAAGGCAATTAAGGCAGGCAATTAAGGCAAGCAATTAAGGCAGGTAGTAAAGAAAGCCAATTAAGGCAGTCAATTAAGGCAGCCAATTAAGGCATGCAATTAAGGCAGGTAATTAAGGCAGGCATTTTAGGCAGGCAATCAAGTAAGGCAATTAAGGCAGGAAATTAAGGCAGACAATTAAGACAGGCAATTAAGGCAAACAATGAAGGCAGGTAATTAAGGTAGACAAATAATGCAGGTTATTAGGAAAGGCAATTAGGCAAGCAATTAAGGCAGGCATTTAAGGCAAGCAATATAGGAAGGGAGTAAAGAAAGCCAATTAAGGCATGCAATTAAGGCAGGCAATTAAGACAGACAATTTAGGCAGGCAATTTAGGCAGGCAATCAAGTAAGGCAATTAAGGCAGGAAATTAAGGCAGTCAATTAAGGCATGCAATTAAGGCAGGCAATTAAGGCAGGCATTTTAGGCAGGCAATCAAGTAAGGCAATTAAGGCAGGCAATTAAGGCAGACAATTAAGACAGGCAATTAAGGCAGACAATGAAGGCAGGCAATTAAGGTAGTCAAATAATGCGGGTAATTAGGAAAGGCAATTAGGCAAGCAATTAAGGCAGGCATTTAAGGCAAGCAATTAAGGCAGGGAGGAAAGAAAGCCAATTAAGGCAGTCGATTAATGCAGGCAATTAAGGCAGGCAGCCAATTAAGGCTGGTAATTAAGGCATGCAATTAAGGCAGGCAATTAAGGCAGGCTATTTAGGCAGGCAATTAAGGTAGGCAATTAAGGCAGGAAATTAAGGCAGACAATTAAGACAGGCAATTAAGGCTGGCAATAAAGGCAGGCAATAAAGGTAGAAAATAATGCAGGTAATTAGAGAAGGCAATTAAGGCAAGCAATTAAGGCCTGCAATTAATGCAGGCAATTAAGGCAGCAAATCAAGGAAGGCAATTAAGGCATGCAATAAATGTAGCCAATTAAGGCAGGCAATTAAGGCAGGCAAATAATGCAGGTAATTTGGTAAGGCAATTAAGGCAGGCAAATAAGGCAAGCAATTAAGGCAGGTAGTAAAGATAGCCAATTAAGGTAGCCAATTAAGGCATGCAATTAAGGCAGGCAATTAAGGCAGGCAATTAAGGCAGGCAATTAAGGCAGGCAATCAAGTAAGGCAATTAAGGCAACCAATTAAGGCAGGCAATTAAGGCAGACAATTAAGACATGCAATTAAGGCAGGCAATTAAGGCAAGCAATTAATGTAGCCAATTAAGGCAGGCAATTAAGGCAGGCAAATAATGCAGGTAATTTGGTAAGGCAATTAAGGCAGGCAATTAAGGCAAGCAATTAAGGCAGTTAGTAAAGAAAGCCAATTAAGGCAGTCAATTAAGGCAGCCAATTAAGGCATGCAATTAAGGCAGGCAATTAAGGCAGGCAATTTAGGCAGGCAATCAAGTAAGGCAATTACGCAGGCAATTAAGGTTGGCAATTAAGGCTGCCAATTAACGAATGCAATTAAAGCAGCCAATTAAGACAGTCAATTAAGGTAGGCAATTAAGACAGGCAATTAAAGCAAGCTATATAGGCAGGCAAATAAGGCAGGCATTCAAGGAAGGCAATTAAGACAAGCAATTAATGTAGCCAATTAAGGCAGTCAATTAAGTCAGGCAATAAAGGCATGCAATTAAGGCAGGTAATTAAGGCAGGAAATTAAGGCAGGCAATTAAGGTAGGCAACTAAGGCAGACATTTAAGGCAGTCAATTAAGGCTGTCAATGAAGGCAGGCAATTAAAGTAGGCAAATAATGCAGGTAATTAGGGAAAGCAATTAAGGCAGGCAATTAAGGCAGTCAATTAAGGCAAGCAATTATGGCAGGTAGTAACGAAAGCCAATTAAGGCAGGCAATTAGGGCAGGCATTTAAGGCAGGCATCTAATTAAGGCTGGTACTTAAGGCATGCAATTAAGGATGGCAATTAAGGCAGGCAATTAAGGCAGGCAATTAAGGCAAGCAATTAAGGATGGCAATAAGGCAGCCAATTAAGGCAGGTAATAAAGGCAGGCAATTAAGGCAAGCAATTAAGGATGTCAATTAAGGAAGCCAATTAAGGCAGGCAATAAAGGCAGGCAATCGAGAAAGGCAATTAAGGTAGGCAAATAATGCAGGTAATTAGGGAAGGCAATTAAGGCAGGCAATTAAGTCAGGCAATTAAGGGAAGCAATTAAGGCAGGTAGTTTAGAAAGCCAATTAAGACAGGCAATTAAGGCAGGCAGCCAATTAAGGCTGGTAATTAAGGCATGCAATTAAGGCAGGCAATTAAGGCAGGCAATTAAGGCAGGCAATTAGTGCAGGCAATCAAGGCAGGCAATTAAGGAAGGAAAAAGGCAGGCAATTAAGGCAGGCAATGATGGCAGGCAATAATGGCAGGCAATAATGGCAGGCAATTAAGGCAGACAATTAAGGCAGACAATTAAGGCAGGCAATTAAGGCTGGCAATAAAGGCAGGCAATTAATGCAGGAAATTCAAGCAGGCAATAAAGGCAGGCAATAAAGGCAGGCAATTAAGGCAGGCAAATAAGGCAGGCAATTAATGCAGGCAGTTGAAGCAGGCAATTAAGAAAGGCAATTAAGGTAGGCAAAAAAAGGCAGGCAATTAAAGCAGGCAATTAAGGCAAGCTATTAAGGATGGCAATTAAGGCAGCCAATTAAGGAATGCAATTAAGGCAGGCAATTAAGGCAGGCAATTAAAGCAGGCAATTAGTGCAGGCAATCAAGGCAGGCAATTAAGGAAGGAAAAAGGCAGGCAATTAAGGCAGGCAATGATGGCAGGCAATAATGGCAGGCAATAATGGCAGGCAATTAAGGCAGACAATTAAGGCAGACAATTAAGGCAGGCAATTAAGGCTGGCAATAAAGGCAGGCAATTAATGCAGGAAATTCAAGCAGGCAATAAAGGCAGGCAATAAAGGCAGGCAATTAAGGCAGGCAATTAAGGCAGGCAATTAAAGCAGGCAATTAAGGCTGGCAATGAAGGCAGGCTATTAAGGTAGGCATATATGCAGGTAATTAGGGAAGGCAATAAGGCATGCAATTAAGGCAGGCAATAAAGGCAAGCAATTAAGGATGGCAATTAAGGCAGGCAATAAAGGCAGGCAATTAAGGCAAGCAATTAAGGATGGCAATTAAGGCAGCCAATTAAGGCAGGCAATAAAGGCAGGCAATCGAGAAAGGCAATTAAGGAAGGCAAATAATGCAGGTAATTAGGGAAGGAAATTAAGGCAGGCAATTAAGGCAGGCAATTTAGGCAAGCAATTAAGGCAGGTAGTTTAGAAAGCCAATTAAGACAAACAATTAAGGCAGTAAGCCAATTAATTCTGGTAATTAAGGCATGCAATTAAGGCAGGCAATTAAGGCAAGCAATTAAGGATGGCAATTAAGGCAGCAAATTTTGGAATGCAATTAAGGCAGCCAATTAAGGAAAGCAATAATGGCAGGCAATTAAGGCAGGCAATAATCGGCAGGCAATCGAGAAATGCAATTAAAGCAAGCAATTAAGGCAGGCAATTAAAGCAGGCAATTATGGAAGGCAATTAAGGCAGTCAATTTAGGCAGTCAATTTAGGCAAACAATTAAGGAAGGTTAATAATGCTGGCAATGAAAGCAGGCTGTTAAAGGTAGGCAAATAATGCAGGTAATTAGGGAAGGCAATTAAGGCAGCAATTAAGGCAGGCAATTAAGGCAAGCTATTTAGGCGGGTGGTAAATAAAGCCAATTAAGGCAAGCGATTAAGGCAGGCAATTAAGCCAAGCAGCCAATTAAGTCAGGCAAATAAGCCTGGCATTTTAGGCAGACAATTGAGGCAGTCAATTAAGACAGGCAATTAAAGCAGGCAATGAAGGCAGGCAATTAAGGCAGGCAATTAAGGCAGGCAATTAAAGGCAGGCAATTAAGGAAAGCAATTAAGGCAGGTAATAAAGAAATCCAATTAAGGCAGGCGATTTAGGCAAGCAATTAAGGCAGGCAGTCAATTAAGGCTGGTAATTAAGGCATGCAATTTAGGCAGGCAATTATGGCAGGCAATTAAGACAGGCAATTAAGGCAGACAATTAAGACAGGCAATTAAGGCAGGCAATTAAGGCAAGCAATTAATGTAGCCAATTAAGGCAGGCAATTAAGGCAGGCAAATAATGCAGGTATTTTGGTAAGGCAATTAAGGCAGGCAATAAAGGCAGGCAATTAAGGTAGTCAAATAATGCAGGTAATTAGGAAAGGCAATTAGGCAAGCAAATAAGGCAGGCATTTAAGTCAAGCAATTAAGGCAGGGAGTAAAGAAAGCCAATTAAGGCAGGCGATTAATGCAGGCAATTAAGGCAGGCAGCCAATTAAGGCTGGTAATTAAGGCATGCAATTAAGGCAGGCAATTAAGGCAGGCTATTAAGGCAGGCAATTTAGGCATGCAATTAAGGCAGGCAATTAAGGCAGGCAATTAAGGCAGACAATTAAGGCAGGCAATTAAGCCAGGCAATTAGGCAGGCAATTAAGGCTAGCAATGAAGGCAGGCTAATGAGGTAGGCAAATAATGCAGGTAATTAGGGAAGGCAATTAAGGCAGGCAATTAAGGCAGGCAATTAAGGCAAGCTATTTAGGTGGGTAGTAAAGAAAGCCAATTAAGGCAAGCGATTAAGGCAGGCAATTAAGGCAGGCAGCCAATTAAGGCAGGTAAATAAGGCTGGCATTTTAGGCAGACAATTGAGGCAGTCAATTAAGACAGGCAATTTAAGCAGGCAATGAAGGCAGGCAATAAAGGCAGGCAATTAAGGCAGGCAATTAAGAAAAGCAATTAAGGCAGGTAATAAAGAAAGCCAATTAAGGCAGGCGATTTAGGCAGGTAATTAAGGCAGGCAGCCAATTAAGGCTGGTTATTAAGGCATGCAATTAAGGCAGGCAATTAAGGCAGGCAATTAAGGCAGGCAATTAAGGCAGGCAATTAAGGCAGACAATTAAGACAGGCAATTAAGGCAGGCAATTAAGGCAAGCAATTAATGTAGCCAATTAAGGCAGGCAATTAAGGCAGGCAAATAATGCAGGTAATTTAGTAAGGCAATTAAGGCAGGCAATAAAGGCAGGCAATTAAGGTAGTCAAATAATGCAGGTTATTAGGAAAGGCAATTAGGCAAGCAAAAAAGGCAGGCATTTAAGGCAAGCAATTAAGGCAGGGAGTAAAGAAAGCCAATTAAGGCAGGCGATTAATGCAGGCAATTAAGGCAGGCAGCCAATTAAGGCTGGTAATTAAGGCATGCAATAGGGTAAGTAAATTAAGGCAGGCTATTAAGGCAGGCAAATAAGGCAGGCAATTAAGGCAGGAAATTAAGGCAGACAATTAAGACAGGCAATTAAGACTGGCAATGAAGGCAGACAATTAAGGTAGTCAAATAATGCAGGTAATTAGGGAAGGCAATTAAGGCAAGCAATTAAGGTCTGCAATTAATGCTGGCAATTAAAGCAGGCAATTAAGGCATGCAATTAATGTAGCCAATATAGGCAGGCAATTAAGGCAGGCAAATAATGCAGGTAATTTGGTAAGGCAATTAAGGCAAAAAATTAAGGAAAGCAATTAAGGCAGGTAGTAAAGAAAGCAAATTAAGGCAGTCAATTAAGGCAGCAAATTAAGGCATGCAATTAAAGCAGGCAATTAAGGCAGGCAAATAATGCAGGTAATTAGGAAAGGCAATTAGGCAGGCAATTAATGCAGGCAAATAAGGCAGGCAATCATGGAAGGCAATTAAGGGAAGCAATTAATGTAGCCAATTAAGGCAGGCAATTAAGGCAGGCAGGCAATTAAGACTAATAATTAAGGCAGGTAAATAAGGCTGGCAATTTAGGCAGGCAATTGAGGCAGGCAATTTAGACAGGCAATTAAAGCAGGCAATTAAGGCAGCAAATCAAGGAAGGCAATTAAGGCATGCAATTAATGTAGCCAATATAGGCAGGCAATTAATTCAGGCAAATAATGCAGGTAATTTGGTAAGGCAATTAAGGCAGGCAATTAAGGCAAGCAATTAAGGCAGGTAGTAAAGAAAGCCAATTAAGGCAGTCAATTAAGGAAGCCAATTAAGGCATGCAATTAAAGCAGGCAATTAAGGCAGGCATTTTAGGCAGGCAATCAAGTAAGGCAATTAAAGCAGGAAATTAAGGCAGGCAATTAAGGCAGACATTTAAGACAGGCAATTAAGGCAGGCAATGAAGGCAGGCATTAAGGTAGTCAAATAATGCCGGTAATTAGGAAAGGAAATTAGGCAGGCAATTAAGGTTGGCAATTAAATCAGCCAATTAACAAATGCAATTAAAGCAGCCAAATAAGGCAGTCAATTAAGGTAGTCAATTAAGAGAGGCAATTAAAGCAGGCTATTAAGGCGGGCAAATAAGGCAGGCATTCAAGGAAGGCAATTAAGGCAAGCAATTAATGTAGCCAATTAAGGCAGGCAATTAAGTCAGGCAATGAAGGCATGCAATTAAGGCAGGTAATTAAGGCAGGTAATTAAGGCAGGTAATTAAGGCAGGCAATTATGGCAGACATATAAGGCAGTCAATTAGGCTGTAATTATAGACAGGCAATTAAATTAGGCAAATATTGCAGGTAATGAGGGAAAGCAATTAAGGCAGGCAATTAAGGCAGTCAATTAAGGCAAACAATTAAGGCAGGTAGTAACGAAAGCCAATTAAGGCAGGCAATTAAGGCAGGCAACCAATTAAAGCTGGTAATTAAGGCATGCAATTAAGGCAGGCAATTAAGGCAGGCAATTAAGGCAAGCAATCAAGAAATGCAATTAAGGCAGGCAATTAAGTCAGGCAATTAAAGCAGGCATTTATGGCCGGCAATTAAGGCAGTCAATTAAGGCAGACAAATAAGTCAGGCAATTAAGGCAGGCAATAAAGGAATGCTATTAAGGCAAGAAATTAATGTAGCCAATTAAGTCAGGCAATTAAGGCAGGCAAATAGTGCAGATAATTAGGGAAGACAATTAAGGAAGGCAATTAACGCGGGCAAATAATGCAGGTAATTAGTGAAGGCAAATAAGGAAGGCAATTAAGGCAGGCAATTTAGGCAGGCAATTAATGCAGGCAAATAAGGCAGGCAATCATGAAAGGCAATTAAGGCAAGCAATTAATGTAGCCAATTAAGGCAGGCAATTGAGGCAGACTGGCAATTAAGACTGGTAATTAAGGCAGGTAAATAAGGCTGGCAATTTAGGCAGGCAATTGAGGCAGGCAATTAAGACAGGCAATTAAAGCAGGCAATTAAGGCAGCAAATCAAGGAAGGCAATTAAGGCATGCAATTAATGTAGCCAATTAAGGCAGGCAATTAAGGCAAGCAAATAATGCAGGTAATTTGGTAAGGCAATTAAGGCAGGCAATTAAGGCAAGCAATTAAGGCAGGTAGTTTAAAAAGCCAATTAAGACAGGCAAATAAGGCAGGCAGCCAATTAAGGCTGTTAATTAAGGCATGCAATTAAGGCAGGCAATTAAGCCAGGCAATTAAGGCAGGTAATTAAGGCTGGCAATGAAGGCAGGCTAATGAGGTAGGCAAATAATGCAGGTAATTAATGAAGGCAATTAAGGCAGGTAATTAAGACAGGAAATTAAGGCAAGCTATTTAGGCAGGTAGTAACGAAAGCCAATTAAGGCAGGCAATTATGGCAGTCATTTAAGGCAGGCATCTAATTAAGGCTGGTAATAAAGACATGCAATTAAGGCAGGCAATTAAGGCTGGCAATTGAGGCAGGCAATTAAGAAAGGCAATTAAGGTAGGCAATTAATGCAGGCAATTAAAGCAGGCAATTAAGGCAGGCAATTAAGGCAAGCTATTAAGGATGGCAATTAAGGCAGCCAATTAAGGAATGCAATTAAGGCAGGCAATTAAGGCAGGCAGTTAAAGCAGGCAATTAGTGCAGGCAATCAAGGCAGGCAATTAAGGAAGGAAAAAGGCAGGCCATTAAGGCAGGCAATGATGGCAGGCAATAATGGCAGGCAATAATGGCAGGCAATTAAGGCAGACAATTAAGGCAGACAATTAAGGCAGGCAATTAAGGCTGGCAATAAAGGCAGGCAATTAATGCAGGAAATTCAAGCAGGCAATAAAGGCAGGCAATAAAGGCAGGCAATTAAGGCAGGCAATTAAAGCAGGCAATTAAGGCAGGCAATCAAGGCAGGCAATTAAGGAAGGAAAAAGGCAGGCAATTAAGGCAGGCAATTAAGGCAAGCAATTAAGGCAGGTAGTTAAGAAAGCCAATTAAGGCAGGCAATTAAGGCAGGCAGCCAATTATGGCTGGTTATAAAGGCATGCAATTAATGCAGGCAATTAAGGCAGGCAAAAATGGCAGGCAATTAAGGCAGTCAATTAAGGCAGACAATTAAGGCAGGCAATTAGGGCTGGCAATGAAGGCAGGCAATTAAGGTAGACAAATAATGCAGGTAATTAGTTAAGGCAATTAAGGCAGCCAATTAGGCAGGCAATTAATGCAGGCAATTAAGGCAGCAAATCAAGGAAGGCAATTAAGGCATGCAATAAATGTAGCCAATTAAGGCAGGCAATTAAGGCAGGCAAATAATGCAGGTAATTTGGTAAGGCAATTAAGGCAGGCAAATAAGGCAAGCAATTAAGGCAGGTAGTAAAGATAGCCAATTAAGGCAGCCAATTAAGGCATGCAATTAAGGCAGGCAATTAAGGCAGGCAATTAAGGCAGGCAATTAAGGCAGGCAATCAAGTAAGGCAATTAAGGCAACCAATTAAGGCAGGCAATTAAGGCAGACAATTAAGACATGCAATTAAGGCAGGCAATTAAGGCAAGCAATTAATGAAGCCAATTAAGGCAGGCAATTAAGGCAGGCAAATAATGCAGGTAATTTGGTAAGGCAATTAAGGCAGGCAATTAAGGTAAGCAATTAAGGCAGTTAGTAAAGAAAGCCAATTAAGGCAGTCAATTAAGGCAGCCAATTAAGGCATGCAATTAAGGCAGGCAAATAAGGCAGGCAATTTAGGCAGGCAATCAAGTAAGGCAATTACGCAGGCAATTAAGGTTGGCAATTAAGGCTGCCAATTAACGAATGCAATTAAAGCAGCCAATTAAGACATTCAATTAAGGTAGGCAATTAAGACAGGCAATTAAAGCAAGCTATATAGGCAGGCAAATAAGGCAGGCATTCAAGGAAGGCAATTAAGACAAGCAATTAATGTAGCCAATTAAGGCAGGCAATTAAGTCAGGCAATAAAGGCATGCAATTAAGGCAGGTAATTAAGGCAGGAAATTAAGGCAGGCAATTAAGGTAGGCAACTAAGGCAGACATTTAAGGCAGTCAATTAAGGCTGTCAATGAAGGCAGGCAATTAAAGTAGGCAAATAATGCAGGTAATTAGGGAAAGCAATTAAGGCAGGCAATTAAGGCAGTCAATTAAGGCAAGCAATTATGGCAGGTAGTAACGAAAGCCAATTAAGGCAGGCAATTAGGGCAGGCATTTAAGGCAGGCATCTAATTAAGGCTGGTAATTAAGGCATGCAATTAAGGATGGCAATTAAGGCAGGCAATTAAGGCAGGCAATTAAGGCAAGCAATTAAGGATGGCAATAAGGCAGCCAATTAAGGCAGGTAATAAAGGCAAGCAATTAAGGATGTCAATTAAGGCAGCCAATTAAGGCAGGCAATAAAGGCAGGCAATCGAGAAAGGCAATTAAGGTAGGCAAATAATGCAGGTAATTAGGGAAGGCAATTAAGGCAGGCAATTAAGTCAGGCAATTAAGGGAAGCAATTAAGGCAGGTAGTTTAGAAAGCCAATTAAGACAGGCAATTAAGGCAGGCAGCCAATTAAGGCTGGTAATTAAGGCATGCAAATAAGGCAGGCAATTAAGGCAGGCAATTAAGGCAGGCAATTAGTGCAGGCAATCAAGGCAGGCAATTAAGGAAGGAAAAAGGCAGGCAATTAAGGCAGGCAATGATGGCAGGCAATAATGGCAGGCAATAATGGCAGGCAATTAAGGCAGACAATTAAGGCAGACAATTAAGGCAGGCAATTAAGGCTGGCAATAAAGGCAGGCAATTAATGCAGGAAATTCAAGCAGGCAATAAAGGCAGGCAATAAAGGCAGGCAATTAAGGCAGGCAAATAAGGCAGGCAATTAATGCAGGCAATTGAAGCAGGCAATTAAGAAAGGCAATTAAGGTAGGCAAAAAAAGGCAGGCAATTAAAGCAGGCAATTAAGGCAAGCTATTAAGGATGGCAATTAAGGCAGGCAATTAAGGCAGGCAATTAAAGCAGGCAATTAGTGCAGGCAATCAAGGCAGGCAATTAAGGAAGGAAAAAGGCAGGCAATTAAGGCAGGCAATGATGGCAGGCAATAATGGCAGGCAATAATGGCAGGCAATTAAGGCAGACAATTAAGGCAGACAATTAAGGCAGGCAATTAAGGCTGGCAATAAAGGCAGGCAATTAATGCAGGAAATTCAAGCAGGCAATAAAGGCAGGCAATAAAGGCAGGCAATTAAGGCAGGCAATTAAGGCAGGCAATTAAAGCAGGCAATTAAGGCTGGCAATGAAGGCAGGCTATTAAGGTAGGCATATATGCAGGTAATTAGGGAAGGCAATAAGGCATGCAATTAAGGCAGGCAATAAAGGCAAGCAATTAAGGATGGCAATTAAGGCAGCCAATTAAGGCAGGCAATAAAGGCAGGCAATTAAGGCAAGCAATTAAGGATGGCAATTAAGGCAGCCAATTAAGGCAGGCAATAAAGGCAGGCAATCGAGAAAGGCAATTAAGGAAGGCAAATAATGCAGGTAATTAGGGAAGGAAATTAAGGCAGGCAATTAAGGCAGGCAATTTAGGCAAGCAATTAAGGCAGGTAGTTTAGAAAGCCAATTAAGACAAACAATTAAGGCAGTAAGCCAATTAATTCTGGTATTTAAGGCATGCAATTAAGGCAGGCAATTAAGCCATGCAATTAAGGCAAGCAATTAAGGATGGCAATTAAGGCAGCAAATTTTGGAATGCAATTAAGGCAGCCAATTAAGGAAAGCAATAATGGCAGGCAATTAAGGCAGGCAATAATCGGCAGGCAATCGAGAAATGCAATTAAAGCAAGCAATTAAGGCAGGCAATTAAAGCAGGCAATTATGGAAGGCAATTAAGGCAGTCAATTTAGGCAGTCAATTTAGGCAAACAATTAAGGCAGGTTATTAATGCTGGCAATGAAAGCAGGCTGTTAAAGGTAGGCAAATAATGCAGGTAATTAGGGAAGGCAATTAAGGCAGGCAATTAAGACAGGCAATTAAGGCAATCTATTTAGGCAGGGAGTAAAGAAAGCGAATTAAGACAGGCAATTAAGGCAGGCAGCCAATTAAGGCTGGTAATTAAAGCATGCAATTAAGGCAGGCAATTTAGGCACGCAATTAAGGCAAGCTATTAAGGATGGCATTTAAGGCAGCCAATTGAGGAATGTAATTAAGGCAGGCAATTTAGAAAGGCAATTAAGGCAAGCAATTAAGGCACATATTAAAGAAAGCCAATTAAGGCAAGCAATTTAGGCAGGCAGCCAATTAAGGCTGGTAATTAAGGCATGCAATTAAGGCAGGCAATTAAGGCAGGCAATTAAGGCAAGCAATTAAGGATGGCAATTAAGGCAGCCAATTAAGGCAGGCAATAAAGGCAGGCAATTAAGGCAAGCAATTAAGGATGTCAATTAAGGCAGCCAATTAAGGCAGGCAATAAAGGCAGGCAATCGAGAAAGGCAATTAAGGTAGGCAAATAATGCAGGAAATTTAGTAAGGCAATTAAGGCAGGCAATGAAGGCAGGCAATTAAGGTAGTCAAATAATGCAGGTAATTAGGAAAGGCAATTAGGCAAGCAAATAAGGCAGTCAATTAAGGCAGACAATTAAGGCAGGCAGTTAAGTCTGGCAATGAAAGCAGGCTATTAGGGTAGGCAAATAATGCAGGTAATTAGGGAAGGCAATTAAGGCAGCAATTAAGGCAGGCAATTAAGGCAAGCTATTTAGGCGGGTGGTAAATAAAGCCAATTAAGGCAAGCGATTAAGGCAGGCAATTAAGCCAGGCAGCCAATTAAGTCAGGTAAATAAGCCTGGCATTTTAGGCAGACAATTGAGGCAGTCAATTAAGACAGGCAATTAAAGCAGGCAATGAAGGCAGGCAATTAAGGCAGGCAATTAAGGCAGGCAATTAAAGGCAGGCAATTAAGGAAAGCAATTAAGGCAGGTAATAAAGAAAGCCAATTAAGGCAGGCGATTTAGGCAGGCAATTAAGGCAGGCAGTCAATTAAGGCTGGTAATTAAGGCATGCAATTTAGGCAGGCAATTATGGCAGGCAATTAAGACAGGCAATTAAGGCAGACAATTAAGACAGGCAATTAAGGCAGGCAATTAAGGCAAGCAATTAATGTAGCCAATTAAGGCAGGCAATTAAGGCAGGCAAATAATGCAGGTATTTTGGTAAGGCAATTAAGGCAGGCAATAAAGGCAGGCAATTAAGGTATTCAAATAATGCAGGTAATTAGGAAAGGCAATTAGGCAAGCAAATAAGGCAGGCATTTAAGTCAAGCAATTAAGGCAGGGAGTAAAGAAAGCCAATTAAGGCAGGCGATTAATGCAGGCAATTAAGGCAGGCAGCCAATTAAGGCTGGTAATTAAGGCATGCAATTAAGGCAGGCAATTAAGGCAGGCTATTAAGGCAGGCAATTTAGGCATGCAATTAAGGCAGGCAATTAAGGCAGGCAATTAAGGCAGACAATTAAGGCAGGCAATTAAGCCAGGCAATTAGGCAGGCAATTAAGGCTAGCAATTAAGGCAGGCTAATGAGGTAGGCAAATAATGCAGGTAATTAGGGAAGGCAATTAAGGCAGGCAATTAAGGCAGGCAATTAAGGCAAGCTATTTAGGCGGGTAGTAAAGAAAGCCAATTAAGGCAAGCGATTAAGGCAGGCAATTAAGGCAGGCAGCCAATTAAGGCAGGTAAATAAGGCTGGCATTTTAGGCAGACAATTGAGGCAGTCAATTAAGACAGGCAATTTAAGCAGGCAATGAAGGCAGGCAATAAAGGCAGGCAATTAAGGCAGGCAATTAAGAAAAGCAATTAAGGCAGGTAATAAAGAAAGCCAATTAAGGCAGGCGATTTAGGCAGGTAATTAAGGCAGGCAGCCAATTAAGGCTGGTTATTAAGGCATGCAATTAAGGCAGGCAATTAAGGCAGGCAATTAAGGCAGGCAATTAAGGCAGGCAATTAAGGCAGACAATTAAGACAGGCAATTAAGGCAGGCAATTAAGGCAAGCAATTAATGTAGCCAATTAAGGCAGGCAATTAAGGCAGGCAAATAATGCAGGTAATTTAGTAAGGCAATTAAGGCAGGCAATGAAGGCAGGCAATTAAGGTAGTCAAATAATGCAGGTTATTAGGAAAGGCAATTAGGCAAGCAAAAAAGGCAGGCATTTAAGGCAAGCAATTAAGGCAGGGAGTAAAGAAAGCCAATTAAGGCAGGCGATTAATGCAGGCAATTAAGGCAGGCAGCCAATTAAGGCTGGTAATTAAGGCATGCAATAGGGAAAGTAAATTAAGGCAGGCTATTAAGGCAGGCAATTAAGGCAGGCAATTAAGGCAGGAAATTAAGGCAGACAATTAAGACAGGCAATTAAGGCTGGCAATGAAGGCAGACAATTAAGGTAGTCAAATAATGCAGGTAATTAGGGAAGGCTATTAAGGCAAGCAATTAAGGTCTGCAATTAATGCTGGCAATTAAAGCAGGCAATTAAGGCATGCAATTAATGTAGCCAATATAGGCAGGCAATTAAGGCAGGCAAATAATGCAGGTAATTTGGTAAGGCAATTAAGGCAAAAAATTAAGGCAAGCAATTAAGGCAGGTAGTAAAGAAAGCAAATTAAGGCAGTCAATTAAGGCAGCAAATTAAGGCATGCAATTAAAGCAGGCAATTAAGGCAGGCAAATAATGCAGGTAATTAGGAAAGGCAATTAGGCAGGCAATTAATGCAGGCAAATAAGGCAGGCAATCATGGAAGGCAATTAAGGGAAGCAATTAATGTAGCCAATTAAGGCAGGCAATTAAGGCAGGCAGGCAATTAAGACTAATAATTAAGGCAGGTAAATAAGGCTGGCAATTTAGGCAGGCAATTGAGGCAGGCAATTAAGACAGGCAATTAAAGCAGGCAATTAAGGCAGCAAATCAAGGAAGGCAATTAAGGCATGCAATTAATGTAGCCAATATAGGCAGGCAATTAATTCAGGCAAATAATGCAGGTAATTTGGTAAGGCAATTAAGGCAGGCAATTAAGGCAAGCAATTAAGGCAGGTAGTAAAGAAAGCCAATTAAGGCAGTCAATTAAGGAAGCCAATTAAGGCATGCAATTAAAGCAGGCAATTAAGGCAGGCATTTTAGGCAGGCAATCAAGTAAGGCAATTAAAGCAGGAAATTAAGGCAGGCAATTAAGGCAGACATTTAAGACAGGCAATTAAGGCAGGCAATGAAGGCAGGCATTAAGGTAGTCAAATAATGCAGGTAATTAGGAAAGGAAATTAGGCAGGCAATTAAGGTTGGCAATTAAATCAGCCAATTAACAAATGCAATTAAAGCAGCCAAATAAGGCAGTCAATTAAGGTAGTCAATTAAGAGAGGCAATTAAAGCAGGCTATTAAGGCGGGCAAATAAGGCAGGCATTCAAGGAAGGCAATTAAGGCAAGCAATTAATGTAGCCAATTAAGGCAGGCAATTAAGTCAGGCAATGAAGGCATGCAATTAAGGCAGGTAATTAAGGCAGGTAATTAAGGCAGGTAATTAAGGCAGGCAATTATGGCAGACATATAAGGCAGTCAATTAGGCTGTAATTATAGACAGGCAATTAAATTAGGCAAATATTGCAGGTAATGAGGGAAAGCAATTAAGGCAGGCAATTAAGGCAGTCAATTAAGGCAAACAATTAAGGCAGGTAGTAACGAAAGCCAATTAAGGCAGGCAATTAAGGCAGGCAACCAATTAAAGCTGGTAATTAAGGCATGCAATTAAGGCAGGCAATTAAGACAGGCAATTAAGGCAAGCAATCAAGAAATGCAATTAAGGCAGGCAATTAAGTCAGGCAATTAAAGCAGGCATTTATGGCCGGCAATTAAGGCAGTCAATTAAGGCAGACAAATAAGTCAGGCAATTAAGGCAGGCAATAAAGGAATGCTATTAAGGCAAGAAATTAATGTAGCCAATTAAGTCAGGCAATTAAGGCAGGCAAATAGTGCAGATAATTAGGGAAGACAATTAAGGAAGGCAATTAACGCGGGCAAATAATGCAGGTAATTAGTGAAGGCAAATAAGGAAGGCAATTAAGGCAGGCAATTTAGGCAGGCAATTAATGCAGGCAAATAAGGCAGGCAATCATGAAAGGCAATTAAGGCAAGCAATTAATGTAGCCAATTAAGGCAGGCAATTGAGGCAGACTGGCAATTAAGACTGGTAATTAAGGCAGGTAAATAAGGCTGGCAATTTAGGCAGGCAATTGAGGCAGGCAATTAAGACAGGCAATTAAAGCAGGCAATTAAGGCAGCAAATCAAGGAAGGCAATTAAGGCATGCAATTAATGTAGCCAATTAAGGCAGGCAATTAAGGCAAGCAAATAATGCAGGTATTTTGGTAAGGCAATTAAAGCAGGCAATTAAGGCAAGCAATTAAGGCAGGTAGTTTAAAAAGCCAATTAAGACAGGCAAATAAGGCAGGCAGCCAATTAAGGCTGTTAATTAAGGCATGCAATTAAGGCAGGCAATTAAGCCAGGCAATTAAGGCAGGTAATTAAGGCTGGCAATGAAGGCAGGCTAATGAGGTAGGCAAATAATGCAGGTAATTAATGAAGGCAATTAAGGCAGGTAATTAAGACAGGAAATTAAGGCAAGCTATTTAGGCAGGTAGTAACGAAAGCCAATTAAGGCAGGCAATTATGGCAGTCATTTAAGGCAGGCATCTAATTAAGGCTGGTAATAAAGACATGCAATTAAGGCAGGCAATTAAGGCTGGCAATTGAGGCAGGCAATTAAGAAAGGCAATTAAGGTAGGCAATTAATGCAGGCAATTAAAGCAGGCAATTGAGGCAGGCAATTAAGGCAAGCTATTAAGGATGGCAATTAAGGCAGCCAATTAAGGAATGCAATTAAGGCAGGCAATTAAGGCAGGCAGTTAAAGCAGGCAATTAGTGCAGGCAATCAAGGCAGGCAATTAAGGAAGGAAAAAGGCAGGCCATTAAGGCAGGCAATGATGGCAGGCAATAATGGCAGGCAATAATGGCAGGCAATTAAGGCAGACAATTAAGGCAGACAATTAAGGCAGGCAATTAAGGCTGGCAATAAAGGCAGGCAATTAATGCAGGAAATTCAAGCAGGCAATAAAGGCAGGCAATAAAGGCAGGCAATTAAGGCAGGCAATTAAAGCAGGCAATTAAGGCAGGCAATCAAGGCAGGCAATTAAGGAAGGAAAAAGGCAGGCAATTAAGGCAGGCAATTAAGGCAAGCAATTAAGGCAGGTTGTTAAGAAAGCCAATTAAGGCAGGCAATTAAGGCAGGCAGCCAATTATGGCTGGTTATAAAGGCATGCAATTAAGGCAGGCAATTAAGGCAGGCAAAAATGGCAGGCAATTAAGGCAGTCAATTAAGGCAGACAATTAAGGCAGGCAATTAGGGCTGGCAATGAAGGCAGGCAATTAAGGTAGACAAATAATGCAGGTAATTAGTTAAGGCAATTAAGGCAGCCAATTAGGCAGGCAATTTAGACAAGCAATTAAGGCAGGTAGTTTAGAAAGCCAATTAAGACAGGCAATTAAGGCAGGCAGCCAATAAAGACTGGTAATTAAGGCATGCAATTAAGGCAGGCAATTAAGCCAGGCAATTAAGGCAAGCAATTAAGGATGGCAATTAAGGCAGCCAATTTAGGAATGCAATTAAGGCAGCCAATTAAGGCAGGCGATTAAGGCAGGCAGCCAATTAAGGCTTGTAATTAAGGCATGCAATTAAGGCAGGCAATTAAGGCAGGCAATAAAGGCAGACAATTAAGGCAGGCAATTAAGGCTGGCAATGAAGGCAGGCAATTAAGGCAGGCAGGCAAATAAGACTGGTATTTAAGGAGGCAATAAATGTAGGCAAATAATGCAGGTAATTAAGGAAGGCAATTTAGGCAGGCATTTAAGCCAGGCAATTAAGGGAAGCAATGAAGGATGGCAATTAAGGCAACTAATTTAGAAATGCAATTAAGGCAGCCAATTAAGGCAGGCGATTAAGGCAGGCAGCCAATTAAGGCTGGTAATTAGGGCATGCAATTAAGGCAGACAATTTAGGCAGGCAATTGAGGCAGGCAATTAAGACAGGCAATTAAACAAGGCAATGAAGTAAGGCAATTAAGGCAGGCAATTAAGGCAGGCAATAAAGGCAGGCAATCAAGAAAGGCAATTAAGGCGGGCAATTGAGGCAGGCAATTATGGCAGGCAGTTATGGCAGGCAATTAAGGCAGTCAATTAAGGCAGACAATTCAGGCAGGCAATTAAGGAATGATATGAAACCAGGTAATTAAGGTAGGCAAATAATGCAGTCAATAAGGGAAGGCAGTTAAGGCAGGCAATTAAGGCAGGCAATTAAGCCAGGCAATTAAGGCAAGCAATTTAGGATGGCAATTAAGGCAGCCAATTTAGAAATGCAATTAAGGAAGCCAATAAGGCAGGAAATTAAGGCAGGCAATTAAAGCAGGCAATTATGGCAGGCAATTAAGTCAATCAATTAAGGCAGACAATTAAGGCAGGCAATTAAGGCTGGCAATGAAGGCAGGCTATTAAGGAAAGCAAATATTCAGGTAATTAGGGAAGGCAATTAAGGCATGCAATTAAGGCAGGCAATAAAGGCAAGCAATTAAGGATGGCAATTAAGGCAGCCAAGTAAGGCAGGCAATAAAGGCAGGCAATAAAGGCAAGCAATTAAGGATGGCAATTAAGGCAGCCAATTAGGCAGGCAATTAAGGCAAGCAATCGACAAAGGCAATTAAGGTAGGCAAATAATGCAGGTAATTTGGGAAGGCATTTAAGGCAAGCAATTAAAGGAAGGCAATTTAGGCAAGCAATTAAGGTAGGTAGTTTAGAAAGCCAATTAAGACAGGCAATTAAGGCAGGCAGCCAATTAAAGGTGGTAATTAAGGCATGCAATTAAGGCAGGCAATTAAGCTAGGCAATTAAGGCAAGCAATTAAGGATGGCAATTAAAGCTGCAAATTTAGGAATGCAATTAAGGCAGCCAATTAAGGCAGGCAATTAAGGCAGGCAATTAGCACAGGCAATTAAGGCAGGCAATAAAGGCAGGCAATCAAGAAATGCAATTAAAGCAGGCAATTAAGGCAGGCAATTAAAGCAGGCAATTATGGCAGGCAATTAAGGCAGTCCATTTAGGCAGACAATTAAGGCAGGTTATTAAGGCTGGCAATGAAAGCAGGCTGTTAAAGGTAGACAAATAATGTAGGTAATTAGGGATAGCAATTAAAGCAGGCAATTAAGGCAGGCAATTAAGGCAAGCTATTTAGGCAGGTAGTAAAGAAAGCCAATTAAGACAGGCAATTAAGGCAGGCAGCCAATTAAGGCTGGTAATTAAAGCATGCAATTAAGGCAGGCAATTTAGGCACGCAATTAAGGCAAGCTATTAAGGATGGCATTTAAGGCAGCCGATTGACGAATGTAATTAAGGCAGGCAATTAAAGCAGGCAATTACGGCAGGCAATTATGTCAATCAATTAGGCAGACAATTAAGGCAGGCAATTAAGGTTGGCAATGAAGGCAGGCTATTAAGGTAGGCAAATATGCAGAAAATTAGGGAAGGCAATTAAGCCATGCAATTAAGGCAGGCAATTAAGGCAAGCAATTAAGGATGGCAATTAAGGCAGCCAATTAAGGCAGGCAATAAAGGCAGGCAATTAAGGCAAGCAATTAAGGATTGCAATTAAGGCAGCCAATTAAGGCAGGCAATAAAGGCAGGCAATTGAGAAAGGCAATTAAGGTAGGCAAATAATGCAGGTAATTAGGGAAGGCAATTAAGGCAGGCAATTAAGGCAGGCAATTAAGGCAAGCAATTAAGGCAGGTAGTTTAGAAAGCCAATTAAGACAGGCAATTAAGGCAGGCAGCCAATTAAGGCTGGTAATTAAGGCATGCAATTAAGGCAGGCAGTTTAGGGACGCAGTTAAGGCAAGCTATTAAGGATGGCATTTAAGGCAGATAATTGAGGAATGTAATTAAGGCAGGCAATTTAGACAGGCAATTAAGGCAAGCAATTAAGGCATGTATTAAAGAAAGCCAATTAAGGCAGGCAATTAAGGCAGGCAATTATGCAAGCAATTAATGTAGCCAATTAAGGCAGGCAATTAAGGCAGGCAAATAATGCAGGTAATTTGGTAAGGCAATTAAGGCAGGCAATGAAGGCAGGCAATTAAGGGAGTCAAATAATGCAGGTAATTAGGAAAGGCAATTAGGCAAGCAAATAAGGCAGGCATTTAAGGCAAGCAATTAAGGCAATGAGTAAAGAAAGCCAATTAAGGCAGGCGATTAATGCAGGCAATTAAGGCAGGCAGCCAATTAAGGCTGGTAATTATGGCATTCAATTAAGGCAGGCAATTAAGGCAGGCTATTAAGGCAGGCAATTAAGGCAGGCAATTAAGGTAGGAAAATAAGGCCAATAATTAAGACAGGCAATTAAGGCTGGCAATGAAGGCAGACAATAATGATAGTCAAATAATGCAGGTAATTAGGGAAGGCAATTAGGCAAGCAATTAAGGCCTGCAATTAATGCAGGCAATTAAGGCAGCAAATCGAGGAAGGCAATTAAGGCATGCAATTAATTTAGCCAATTAAGGCAGGAAATTAAGGCAGGCAAATAATGCAGTTAATTTGGTAAGGCAATTAAGGCAAGCAATTAAGGCAGGTAGTAAAGATAGCCAATTAAGACAGCCAATTAAGGCATGCAATTAAGGCAGGCAATTAAGGTAGGCAATTAAGGCAGACAATGAAGACAGGCAATTAAGGCTGGCAATTAAGCCAAGCAATTAATGTAGCCAATTAAGGCAGGCAATTAAGGCAGGCAAATAATGCAGGTAATTTGGTAAGGCAATTAAGGCAGGCAATTAAGGCAAGCAATTAAGGCAGGTAGTAAAGAAAGCCAATTAAGGCAGTCAATTAAGGCAGCCAATTAAGGCATGCAATTAAGGCAGGCAATTAAGGCAGGCATTTAAGGCAGGCAATCAAGTAAGGCAATTAAGGCAGGAAATTAAGGCAGGCAATTAAGGCAGACAATTAAGACAGCCAATTAAGGCAGGCAATGAAGGCAGGCAATTAAGGTAGTCAAATAATGCAGGTAATTAGGAAAAGCAATTAGGCAAGCAATTAAGGCAGGCATTTAAGGCAAGCAATTAAGACAGGGAGTAAAGAAAGCCAATTAAGGCAAGCGATTAATGCAGGCAATTAAAGCAGGCAGCCAATTAAGGCTGGTAATTAAGGCATGTAATTAAGGCAGGCAATTAAGGCAGGCAATTAAGGCAGCCAATTAACAAATGCAATTAAAGCAGCCAATTTAGGCAGTCAATAAAGGTAGGCAATTAAGACAGGCAATTAAAGCAGGCAATTAAGGCAGGCAAATAAGGCAGGCATTCAAGGAAGGCAATTAAGTCAAGCAATTAATGTAGCCAGTTAAGGCAGGCAATTAAGTCAGGCAATTAATGCAGGTAATTAAGGCAGGCAATTAAGGCAGGCAATTAAGGCAGACATTTTAGGCAGTCAATTAAGGCTGTAATTGAAGGCAGGCAATTAAATTAGGCAAATAATGCAGGTAATAAGGGAAAGCAATTAAGGCAGGCCATTAAGGCAGTCAATTAAGGCAAGCAATTAAGGCAGGTTGTAACGAAAGCCAATTAAGGCAGGCAATTAAGGCTGGCATTTAAAGCAGGCATCTAATTAAGGCTGGTAATTAAGGCATGCAATTAAGGCAGGCAATTAAGGAAGCAAATTAAGGCGAGCAATTAAGGCAAGCAATTAAGGATGGCAATTAAAGAATGCAATTAAGGAAGCCAATTAAAGTAGTTTTGTAACACAGCCATTAAGGCAGGAAATTAAGGCAAGCAATTAAAGCAGGTATTAAATAAAGCTAATTAAGGCAGGCAGCTAATTAAGGCTGGTAATTAAGGCATGCAAATAAGGCAGGCAATTACGGCAGGCAATTAAGGCAGGCATTTAAGGAAGGCAACCAATTAAGGCTAGTAATTAAGGCATGCAATTAAGGCAGGCAATAAAGGCAGGCAATTATGGCATGCAATTAAGGATGGCAATTAAAAAAAGCAATAAAGGCAGGCAATTAAGGCAGCAATTAAAGCAAGCAATTAAGGCAGTTAGTTAAGAAAGCTAATTAAGGGAGGCAATTAAGGCAGGCAGCCAATAAAGTCTGGTAATTAAGGCATGCAATTAAGGCAGGCAATTAAGGCAAGCAATTAAGGATGGCAATTAAGGCAGCCAATTAAGGAATGCCATTAAGGCAGCCAATAAAGGCAGGCAATTAAAGCAGGCAATTATGGCAGGCAATTAAGGCAGTAAATTAAGGCAGACAATTAAGGCAGGCAATTAAGGCTGGCAATCAACACAGGCAATTAAGGTTTGAAAATAATGCAGGTAATTAGGGAAGGCAATAAAGGCAGCCAATTAAAGCAGGCAGTTAAGGCAAGCAATTAAGGCAGGTAGTAAAGAAATCCAATTAAGGCAGGCAATTAAGGAAGGCAGCCAATTAAGGCTGGTAATTAATGCATGCAATTAAGGCAGGCAATTAAGGCAGGCAATTAAGGCAGGCAATAAAGGCAGGCAATAAAGGCAAGCAATTAAGGATGGCAATTAAGGCAGGCAATTAAGGCAGGCAATTAAGGCAGGCAATCGACAAAGGCAATTAAGGTAGGCAAATAATGCAGGTAATTTAAGAAGGCAATTAAGGCAAGCAATTAAGGCAGGCAATTTAGGCAAGCAATTAAGGCAGGTAGTTTAGAAAGCCAATTAAGACAGGAAGTTAAGGCAGGCAGCCAATTAAAGGTGGTAATTAAGGCATGCAATTAAGGCAGGCAATTAAGCTAGGCAATTAAGGCAAGCAATTAAGGATGGCAATTAAGGAAGCAAATTTAGGAATGCAATTAAGGCAGCCAATTAAGGCAGGCAATTATGGCAGGCAATTAGCACAGGCAATTAAGGCAGGCAATAAAGGCAGGCAATCAAGAAATGCAATTAAAGCAGGCAATTAAGGCAGGCAATTAAAGCAGGCAATTATGGCAGGCAATTAAGGCAGTCCATTTAGGCAGACAATTAAGGCAGGTTATTAAGGCTGGCATTGAAAGCAGGCTGTTAAAGGTAGGCAAATAATGCAGGTAATTAGGGAAGGCAATTAAAGCAGGCAATTAAGGCAGGCAATTAAGGCAAGCTATTTAGGCAGGTAGTAAAGAAACCAATTAAGACAGGCAATTAAGGCAGGCAGCCAATTAAGGCTGGTAATTAAAGCATGCAATTAAGGCAGGCAATTTAGGCACGCATTTAAGGCAAGCTATTAAGGATGGCATTTAAGGCAGCCAATTGACAAATGTAATTAAGGCAGGCAATTAAAGCAGGCAATTACGGCAGGCAATTAAGTCAATCAATTAGGCAGACAATTAAGGCAGGCAATTAAGGCTGGCAATGAAGGCAGGCTATTAAGGTAGGCAAATATGCAGGTAATTAAGGAAGGCAATTAAGCCATGCAATTAAGGCAGGCAATTAAGGCAAGCAATTAAGGATGGCAATTAAAGCAGGCAATTATGGAAGGCAATTAAGGCAGGCAATTAAGGCAGACAATTAAGGAAGGCAATTAAGGCTGGCAATCAACACAGGCAATTAAGGTTTGAAAATAATGCAGGTAATTAGGGAAGGCAATAAAGGCAGCCAATTAAAGCAGGCAGTTAAGGCAAGCAATTACGGCAGGTAGTAAAGAAATCCAATTAAGGCAGGCAATTAAAGCAGGCAGCCAATTAAGGCTGGTAATTAATACATGCAATTAAGGCAGGCAATTAAGTCAGGCAATTATGGCAGGCAATTAAGGCAGGCAATAGGGCAGGCAATCAAGAAATGCAATTAAGGAAGGCAGCCAATTAAGGCTGGTAATTAAGGCATGCAATTAAGGCAGGCAATTAAGGCAGACAATTAAGGCTGGCAATCAAGGCAGGCAATTAAAGTAGGCAAATAATGCTGGTAATTAGGGAAGGCAATTAAGGCAGGCAATTAAGGCAGGCAGTTAAGGCAAGCAATTAAGGCAGGTATTAAAGAAAGCCAATTAAGGCAGGCAGCCAATTAAGGCTGGTAATTAAGGCAGGCAATTAAGGCAGGCAATTAAGGCAGGCAATCAAGTAATGCAATTAAGGCAGGCAATTAAGTCAGGCAATTAAAGCAAGCAATTATGGCCGGCAATTAAGGCAGTCAATAAAGGCAGACAATTAAGGCAGGCAATTAAGGCTGGCAATGAAGGAAGGCTATGAATGCAAGAATTTAATGTAGCCAATTAAGGCAGGCAATCAGGGCAGGCAAATAGTGCAGTTATTAGGGAAGACAATTAAGGAAGGCAATTAAGGCAGGCAAATAACGCAGGTAATTAGGGAAGGCAATTAAGGAAGGCAATTAAGGCAGGCATTTAATGCAGGCAATTAATGCAGGCAAATAAGGCAGGCAATCAAGGAAGGCAATTAAGGCAAGCAATTAATGTAGCCAATTAAGGCAGGCAATTATGTCAGGCAGGCAATTAAGACTGGTAATTAAGGCAGGTAAATAAGGCTGGCAATTTAGGCAGGCAATTAAGGCAGGCAAATTAGACAGGCAATTAAAGCAGGCAATGAAGGCAGGCAATTAAGGCAGGCAATTAAGGTAGGCAATTAAGGCTGGCAATTAAGGCAGGCAAATAATGCAGGTAATTAGGGAAGGCAATTAAGGAAAGCAATTAAGGCAGGCAATTAATGCAGGCAAATAAGGCAGGCAATCAAGGAAGGCAATTAAGGCAAGCAATTAATGTAGCCAATTAAGGCAGGCAATTAAGGCAGGCAGGCAAGCAATTAAGACTGGCAATTAAGGCATGTAAATAAGGCTGGCAATTTAGGCAGGCAATTGAGGCAGGCAATTAAGACAGGCAGGCAATTAAGACTGGTAATTAAGGCAGGTAAATAAGGCTGGCAATTAAGGCAGGCAATTGAGGCAAGCAATTAAGACAGGCAATTAAAGCAGGCAATGAAGGCAGGCAATTAAGGAAGGCGATTTAGGCAGCAATGAAGGCAGGCAGCCAATTAAGGCTGGTAATTAAGGCTTGCAATTAAGGCAGGTAATTAAGGCAGGCAATTAAGGCTAGCAATCAAGGATGGCAATTAAAGGAGCCAATAAGGAATTCAACCAAGGCAGCCAATTAAGGCAGTCAATAAAGGGAGGCAATTAAGGCAGGCAATTAAGGCAGGCAATTAATGCAGGCAAATAAGTCAGGCAATCAAGGAAGGCAATTAAGGAAGCAATAAATGTAGCCAATTAAGGCAGGCAATTAAGGCAGGCAGGCAATTAAGACTGGTAATTAAGGCAGGAAATGAAGGCAGGCAATTAATGCAGGCAAATAAGGCAGGCAATTAAGGTAGGCAAATAATGCAGGTAAATCGGGAAGGCAATAAAGGCAGGCAATTAAAGCAGGCAATTAAGGCAAGCAATTAAGGCAGGTAGTTTAGAAAGCCAATTAAGACAGGCAATTAAGGCAGGCAGCCAATTAAGGCTGGTAATTGAGGCATGCAATTAAGGCAGGCAATTAAGCCAAGCAATTAAGGCAGGCAATTAATGCTGGCAATGAAGGCAGGCTAATGAGGTAGGCAAATAATGCAGGTAATTAGGGAAGGCAATTAAGGCAGGTATTTAAGGCAGGCAATTAAAGCAAGCTATTTAGGCAGGTAGTAACGAAAGCCAATCAAGGCAGCCAATTAAGGCAGGCATTTAAGGCAGGCATCTAATTAAGGCTGGTAATAAAGACATGCAATTAAGGCAGGCAATTAAGGCAGGCAATTAAGGCAGGCAATTGAGGCAGGCAATTAAAAAAGGCAATTAAAGAAGGCAATGAAGGCAGGCAATTAAGGCAGGCAATTAAGGCAGGCAATTATAGCAGGCAATTAAGGCAGGCAATTAAGGCAAGCTATTAAGGCAGGCAATTAAGGCAGGCAATTAAGGCAGGTAATTAAGGCAAGCAATTAAGGCAGGTAGTAAAGAAAGCCAATTAAGGCAGGCAATTAAGGCAGGCAGCCAATTAAGGCTGGTAACTAAGGCATGCAATTAAGGCAGGCAATTAAGGCAGGCAATAAAGGCAGGCAATAAAGGCAGGCAATTAAGGCAGGCAATTAAGGCAGACAATTAAGGCAGGCAATTAAGGCTGGCAATAAAGGCAGGCAATTATGGCAGGCAATTCAAGGAGGCAATAAAGGCAGGCAATAAAGGCAGGCAATTAAGGCAGGCAATTAAGGCAGGCAATTAAGGCAGGCAATTAAAGCAGGCAATTAAGGCAGGCAATCAAGGCAGGCAATTAAGAAAGAAAAAGGCAGACAATTAAGGCAGGCAAATAAGGCAGGCAATTAAGGCAAGCAATTAAGGCAGGTAGTTAAGAAAGCCAATTAAGGCAGGCAATTAAGGCAGGCAGCTAATTAAGGCTGGTAATTAAGGCATGCAATTAAGGCAGGCAATTAAGGCAGGCAATAAAGGCTGGCAATGAAGGCAGGCAATTAAGGTAGGCAAATAATGCAGGTAATTAGGGAAAGCAATTAAGGCAGCCAAAATAAGGCAAGCAATTAAGGCAGGTAGTTTAGAAAGCCAATTAAGACAGGCAATTAAGGCAGGCAGCCAATAAAGGCTAGTAATTAGGGCATGCAATTAAGGCAGGCAATTAAGCCAGGCAATTAAGGCAAGCAATTAAGGATGGCAATTAAGGCAGCCAATTTAGGAATGCATTTAAGTCAGACTATTAAGGCAGGCGATTAAGGCAGTCAGCCAATTAAGGCATGGTAATTAAGGCATGCAATTAAGGCAGGCAATTAGGGCAGGCAATTAAGGCAGACAATTAAGGCTAGCAATTAAGGCTAGCAATGAAGGCAGGCAATTAAGGCAGGCAGGCAAATAAAACTGGTAATTAAGGCAGGCAATTAAGGTAGGCAAATAATGCATGTAATTAGGGAAGGCAATTAAGGCAGGCAATTAAGCCAGGCAATGAAGGCAAGCAATTAAGGCAGGCAATTAAGACAGGCAATTAAAAAAAGGCTTTTAAAGAAGGCAATGAAGGCAGGCAATTAAGGCAGGCAATAAGGCAGGCAATTATAGCAGGCAATTAAGGCAGGCAATTAAGGCAAGCTAATAAGGCAGGCAATTAAGGCAGGCAATTAAGGCAGGCAATTTTTGGCAAGCAATTAAGGCAGGTAGTAAAGAAAGCCAATTAAGGCAGGCAATTAAGGCAGGCAGCCAATTAAGGCTGGTAATTAAGGCATGCAATTAAGGCAGGCAATTAAGGCAGGCAATAAAGGCTGGCAATGAAGGCAGCAATTAAGGTAGGCAAATAATGCAGGTAATTAGGGAAAGCAATTAAGGCAGCCAATTAAGGCAGGCAATTAAGGCAAACAATTAAGGCAGGTAGTTTAGAAAGCCAATCAAGGCAGGCAATTAAGGCAATCTATTTGCGCGGGTAGTAAAGAAAGCCAATTAAGGCAAGCGATTAAGGCAGGCAATTAAGGCAGGCAGCCAATTAAGGCAGGTAAATAAGGTTGGCATTTTAGGCAGACAATTGAGGCAGTCAATTAAGACAGGCAATTAAGGCAGGCAATTAAGGCAGGCAATTGAGGCAGGCAAATAAAAAAAGGCAATTAAAGAAGGCAATGGAGGCAGGCAATTAAGGCAGGCAATTAAGGCAGGCAATTAAGGCAAGCTATTAAGGCAGGCAATTAAGGCAGGCAATTAAGGCAGGCAATTAAGGCAAGCAATTAAGGCAGGTAGTAAAGAAAGCCAATTAAGGCAGGCAATTAAGGCAGGCAGCCAATTAAGGCTGGTAATTAAGGCATGCAATTAAGGCAGGCAATTAAGCCAGGCAATTAAGGCAAGCAATTAAAGATGGTAATTAAGGCAGCCAATTTAGGAATGCAATTAAGTCAGCCAATTAAGGCAGGCGATTAAGGCAGTCAGCCAATTAAGGCTGGTAATTAAGGCATGCAATTAAGGCAGGCAATTAAGGCAGGCAATTTAGGCAGACAATTAAGGCAGGCTTTTAAGGCTGGCAATAAAAGCAGGCAATTAAGGCAGGCAGGCAATTAAAACTGGTAATTAAGGCAGGCAATTAAGGTAGGCAAATAATGCATGTAATTAGGGAAGGCAATTAAGGCAGGCAATTAAGCCAGGCAATTAAGGCAAGCAATTAAGAATGGCAATTAAGGCAGCCAATTTAGGAATGCATTTAAGGCAGCCAATTTAGTCAGGAAATTAAGGCAGGCAATTAAAGCAGGCAATTACGGCAGGCAATTAAGTCAATCAATTAAGGCAGACAATTAAGGCAGGCAATTAAGGCTGGCAATGAAGGCAGGCTATTAAGGTAGGAAAATAATGCAGGTAATTAGGGAAGGCAATTAAGGCATGCAATTAAGGCAGGCAATAAAGGCAATCAATTAATGCAGGCAATTATGGCAGGCAATCAAGGAAGGGAATTAAGGCAAGAAATTAATGTAGCCAGTTAAGGCTGGTATTTAAGGCATGCAATTAAGGCAGGCATTCAAGAAAGACAATTAAGGCAGGCAATTAAGGCAGACAATTAAAGAAGCAATTAAGGCTGGCAATGAAGGCAGGTAAAGGTAGGCAAATAATGCAGGTAATTAGGGAAGGCAATTAATGCAGGCAATTTAGGCAGGCAATTAAGGCAAGCTATTTAGGCAGGTAGTAAAAAAAGCCAATTAAGGCAGCAATTAAGGCAAGCAATTAAGGCAGGCAGCCAATTAAGGCTGGTTATTAAGGAATGCAATTAAGGCAGACATATAGGCAGGCAATGAAGGCAGGCAATTAAGGCAAGCTATTAAGGATGGCAATAAGGCAGCCAATTATGGAATACAATTAAAGCAGCCAATTAAGGCCGGCAATTAAGGCAGGCAATTAAGGCAGGCAATTAAGGCAAGCAATTAAGGCAGGCAATAAAGGCAGGCAATCAAGAAATGCAATTAAAGCAGGCAATTAAGGCAGGCAATTAAAGCAGGCAATTATGGCAGGCAATTAAGGCAGTCCATTTAGGCAGACAATTAAGGCAGGTTATTAAGGCTGGCAATGAAAGCAGGCTGTTAAAGGTAGGCAAATAATGCAGGTAATTAGGAAAGGCAATTAAGACAGGCAATTAAGGCAGGCAATTAGGGCAAGCTATTTAAGCAGGTATTGAAGAAAGCCAATTAAGACAGGCAATTAAGGCAGGCAGCCAATTAAGGCTGGTAATTAAAGCATGCAATTAAGGCAGGCAATTTAGGGACGCAGTTAAGGCAAGCTATTGAGGATGGCATTTAAGGCAGCCAATTGAGGAATGTAATTAAGGCAGGCAATTTAGACAGGCAATTAAGGCAAGCAATTAAGGCACGTATTAAAGAAAGCCAATTAAGGCAGGCAATTAAAACAGGCAGCCAATTAAGGCTGGTAATTAAGGCATGCTATTAAGGCAGGCAATTAGGCAGGCATTTAAGGCAGGCAATTAAGGCAAGCAATTAAGGATGGCAATTAAGGCAGCCAATTAAGGCAGGCAATAAAGGCAGGCAATTAAGGCAAGCAATTTAGGATGACAATTAAGGCAGCCGATTAAGGCAGGCAATAAAGGCAGGCAATCGAGAAAGGCAATTAAGGTAGCCAATTAAGGCAGGCAATTAAGGCAGGCAAATAATACAGGTAATTTGGTAAGGCAATTAAGGCAGGCAATTAAGGCAAGCAATTAAGGCAGTTAGTAAAGAAAGCCAATTAAGGCAGTCAATTAAGGCAGCCAATTAAGGCATGCAATTAAGGCAGGCAATTAAGGCAGGCAATTTAGGCAGGCAATCAAGTAAGGCAATCACGCAGGCAATTAAGGTTGGCAATTAAGGCTGCCAATTAACGAATGCAATTAAAGCAGCCAATTAAGACAGTCAATTAAGGTAGGCAATTAAGACAGGCAATTAAAGCAGGCTATATAGACAGGCAAATAAGGCAGGCATTCAAGGAAGGCAATTAAGGCAAGCAATTAATGAAGCCAATTAGGGCAGGCAATTAAGTCAGGAAATAAAGGCATGCAATTAAGGCAGGTAATTAAGGCAGGAAATTAAGGCAGGCAATTAAGGTAGGCAACTAAGGCAGACATTTAAGGCAGTCAATTAAGGCTGTCAATGAAGGCAGGCATATAAAGTAGGCAAATAATGCAGGTAATTAGGAAAAGCAATTAAGGCAGGCAATTAAGGCAGTCAATTAAGGCATGCAATTATGGCAGGTAGTAACAAAAGCCAATTAAGGCAGGCAATTAGGGCAGGCATTTAAGGCAGGCATCTAATTAAGGCTGGTAATTAAGGCATGCAATTAAGGCAGGCAATTAAGGCTGGCAATTAAGGCAGTCAATTAAGGCAAGCAATTAAGGATGGCAATTAAGGAATGCAATTAAGGAAGCCAATTAAGGCAGTCACGTAGCGCAGCCATTAAGGCAGGCAATTAAGGCAAGCAAATAAGGCAGGTAGTAAATAAAGCCTATTAAGGTAGGCAGCCAATTAAACCGGCGGGTAATTAAGGCATGCAATAAAGGCAGGCAATTAAGGCAGGCAATTAAGGCAGGCATTTAAGGCAGGCAACCAATTCAGGCTAGTAATTAAGGCATGCAATTAAGGCAGGCAATAAAGGCAGGCAATTATGGCAAGCAATTAAGCATGGCAATTAAAAAAAACAATAAAGGCGGGCAATTAAGGCGGCAATTAAGGCAAGCAATTAAGGCAGTTAGTAAAGAAAGCTAATTAAGGCAGGCAATAAGGCAGGCAGCCAATAAAGGCTGGTAATTAAGGCATGCAACTAAGGCAGATTATTAAGGCAGGCAATAAAGGCAGGCAATAAAGGCAGGCAATAAAGGCAGGCAATTAAGGCAGGCAATTAAGGCAAGCACATAAGGCAGGTAGTAAAGAAAGCCAATTAAGGCAGTCAATTAAGGCAGCCAATTAAGGCATGCAATTAAGGCAGGCAATTAAGGCAGACAATTTAGGCAGGCAATCAAGTAAGGCAATTACGCAGGCAATTAAGGTTGGCAATTAAGGCTGCCAATTAACGAATGCAATTAAAGCAGCCAATTAAGACAGTCAATTAAGGTAGGCAATTAAGACAGGCAATTAAAGCAGGCTATATAGGCAGGCAAATAAGGCAGGCATTCAAGGAAGGCAATTAAAGCAAGCAATTAATGTAGCCAATTAAGGCAGGCAATTAAGTCAGGCAATAAAGGCATTCAATTAAGGCAGGTAATTAAGGCAGGAAATTAAGGCAGGCAATTAAGGTAGGCGATTAAGGCAGACCTTTAAGGCAGTCAATTAAGGCTGTCAATGATGGCAGGCAATTAAAGTAGGCAAATAATGCAGGTAATTAGGGAAAGCAATTAAGGCAGGCAATTAAGGCAGTCAATTAAGGCAAGCAATTATGGCAGGTAGTAACGAAAGCCAATTAAGGCAGGCAATTAGGGCAGGCATTTAAGGCAGGCATCTAATTAAGGCTGGTAATTAAGGCATGCAATTAAGGCAGGCAATTAAGGCAGGCAATTAAGGCAGTCAATTAAGGCAAGCAATTAAGGATGGCAATTAAGGAATGCAATTAAGGAAGCCAATTAAGGCAGTCACGTAGCGCAGCCATTAAGGCAGGCGATTAAGGCAAGCAATTAAGGCAGGTAGTAAATAAAGCCTATTAAGGTAGGCAGCCAATTAAACCGGCGGGTAATTAAGGCATGCAATTAAGGCAGGCAATTATGGCAGGCAATTAAGGCATTCATTTAAGGCAGGCAACCAATTAAGGCTAGTAATTAAGGCATGCAATTAAGGCAGGCAATAAAGGCAGGCAATTATGGCAAGCAATTAAGCATGGCAATTAAAAAAAACAATAAAGGCGGGCAATTAAGGCGGCAATTAAGGCAAGCAATTAAGGCAGTTAGTAAAGAAAGCTAAATAAGGCAGGCAATAAGGCAGGCAGCCAATAAAGGCTGGTAATTAAGGCATGCAATTAAGGCAGGCAATTAAGGCAGGCAATAAAGGCAGGCAATAAAGGCAGGCAATAAAGGCAGGCAATTAAGGCAGGCAATTAAGGCAAGCACATAAGGCAGGTAGTAAAGATAGCCAATTAAGGCAGGCAAAAAAGGCAGGCAATTAAGGCAGGCAGCCAATTAAGGCTGGTAATTAAGGCATGCAATTAAGGCAGGCAATTAAGGCAGGCAATTAAGGCAGGCAATAAAGGCAGGCAATTAAGGCAGGCAATAAAGGCAGGCAATCAAGAAATGCAATTAAAGCAGGCAATTAAGGCAGGTAATTAAAGCAGGCAATTATGGCAGGCAATTAAGGCAGTCCATTTAGGCAGACAATTAAGGCAGGTTATTAAGGCTGGCAATGAAAGCAGGCTGTTAAAGGTAGGCAAATAATGCAGGTAATTAGGGAAGGCAATTAAGACAGGCAATTAAGGCAGGCAATTAGGGCACGCTTTTTAGGCAGGTATTGAAGAAAGCCAATTAAGACAGGCAATTAAGGCAGGCAGCCAATAAAGACAGGTAATTAAAGCATGCAATTAAGGCAGGCAATTTAGGGACGCAGTTAAGGCAAGCTATTAAGGATGGCATTTAAGGCAGCCAATTGAGGAATGTAATTAAGGCAGGCAATTTAGACAGGCAATTAAGGCAAGCAATTAAGGCACGTATTAAAGAAAGCCAATTAAGGCAGGCAATTAAGGCAGGCAGCCAATTAAGGCTTGTAATTAAAGCATGCTATTAAGGCAGGCAATTAAGGTATGCATTTAAGGCAGGCAATAAAGGCAGGCAATCGAGAAAGGCAATTAAGGTAGGCAAATAATGCAGGTAATTAGGGAAGGCAATTAAGGCAGGCAATTAAGGCAGGCAATTAAGGCAAGCAATTAAGGCAGGCAGTTTAGAAAGCCTATTAAGACAGGCAATTAAGGCAGGCAGCCAATTAAGGCTGGTAATTAAGACATGCAATTAAGGCAGGAAATTAAGCCAAGCAATCAAGGCAAGCAATTAAGGATGGCAATTAAGGCAGCAAATTTAGGAATGCAATTAAGGCAGCCAATTAAGGCAGGCAATTTAGGCAGGCAATTATGGCAGGCAATTAAGGCAGTCAATTAAGTCAGACAATTAAGGCACGCAATTAAGGCAGGCAATCAAGAAATGCAATTAAAGCAGGCAATTAAGGCAGGCAATTAAAGCAGGCAATTATGGCAGGCAATTAAGGCAGTCCATTTAGGCAGACAATTAAGGCAGGTTATTAAGGCTGGCAATGAAAGCAGGCTGTTAAAGGTAGGCAAATAATGCAGGTAATTAGGGAAGGCAATTAAGACAGGCAATTACGGCAGGCAATTAGGGCAAGCTTTTTAGGCAGGTATTGAAGAAAGCCAATTAAGACAGGCAATTAAGGCAGGCAGCCAATTAAGGCTGGTAATTAAAGCATGCAATTAAGGCAGGCTATTTAGGGACGCAGTTAAGGCAAGCTATTAAGGATGGCATTTAAGGCAGCCAATTGAGGAATGTAATTAAGGCAGGCAGTTTAGAAAGCAAATTAAGACAGGCAATTAAGGCAGGCAGCCAATTAAGGCTGGTAATTAAGACATGCAATTAAGGCAGGAAATTAAGCCAAGCAATCAAGGCAAGCAATTAAGGATGGCAATTAAGGCAGCAAATTTAGGAATGCAATTAAGGCAGCCAATTAAGGCAGGCAATTTAGGCAGGCAATTACGGCAGGCAATTAAGGCAGTCAATTAAGGCAGACAATTAAGGCACGCAATTAAGGCTCGAAATGAAGGCAGGCTATTAGGGTAGGCAAATAATGCAGGTAATTAAGGAAAGGCAATTAAGGCAGGCAATTAAGGCAGGCAATTAAGGCAAGCTATTTAGGCGGGTGGTAAAGAAAGCCAATTAAGGCAAGCGATTAAGGCAGGCAATTAAGGCAAGCAATTAAGGCAAGCAATTAAGGCTCGAAATGAAGGCAGGCTATTAGGGTAGGCAAATAATGCAGGTAATTAGGGAAGGCTATTAAGGCAGGCAATTAAGGCAGGCAATTAAGGCAAGCAATTAAGGCAGGCAGTTTAGAAAGCAAATAAAGACAGGCAATTAAGGCAGGCAGCCAATTAAGGCTGGTAATTAAGACATGCAATTAAGGCAGGAAATTAAGCCAAGCAATCAAGGCAAGCAATTAAGGATTGCAATTAAGGCAGCAAATTTAGGAATATAATTAAGGCAGCCAATTAAGGCAGGCAATTTAGGCAGACAATTACGGCAGGCAATTAAGGCAGTCAATTAAGGCAGACAATTAAGGCACGCAATTAAGGCTGGTATTTAAGACATGCAATTAAGGCAGGAAATTAAGCCAAGCAATCAAGGCAAGCAATTAAGGATGGCAATTAAGGCAGCAAATTTAGGAATGCAATTAAGGCAGCCAATTAAGGCAGGCAATTTAGGCAGGCAATTTAGGCAGGCAATTACGGCAGGCAATTAAGGCAGTCAATTAAGGCAGACAATTAAGGCACGCAATTAAGGCTCGAAATGAAGGCAGGCTATTAGGGTAGGCAAATAATGCAGGTAATTAGGGAAGGCAATTAAGGCAGGCAATTAAGGCAGGCTATTTAGGGACGCAGTTAAGGCAAGCTTTTAAGGATGGCATTTAAGGCAGCCAATTGAGGAATGTAATTAAGGCAGACAGTTTAGAAAGCAAATTAAGACAGGCAATTAAGGCAGGCAGCCAATTAAGGCTGGTAATTAAAGCATGCAATTAAGGCAGGCTATTTAGGGACGCAGTTAAGGCAAGCTATTAAGGATGGCATTTAAGGCAGCCAATTGAGGAATGTAATTAAGGCAGGCAGTTTAGAAAGCAAATTAAGACAGGCAATTAAGGCAGGCAGCCAATTAAGGCTGGTAATTAAGACATGCAATTAAGGCAGGAAATTAAGCCAAGCAATCAAGGCAAGCAATTAAGGATGGCAATTAAGGCAGCAAATTTAGGAATGCAATTAAGGCAGCCAATTAAGGCAGGCAATTTAGGCAGGCAATTACGGCAGGCAATTAAGGCAGTCAATTAAGGCAGACAATTAAGGCACGCAATAAAGGCTCGAAATGAAGGCAGGCTATTAGGGTAGGCAAATAATGCAGGTAATTAGGGAAGGCAATTAAGGCAGGCAATTAAGGCAGGCAATTAAGGCAAGCAATTAAGGCAGGCAGTTTAGAAAGCAAATTAAGACAGGCAATTAAGGCAGGCAGCCAATTAAGGCTGGTAATTAAGACATGCAATTAAGGCAGGAAATTAAGCCAAGCAATCAAGGCAAGCAATTAAGGATGGCAATTAAGGCAGCAAATTTAGGAATGCAATTAAGGCAGCCAATTAAGGCAGGCAATTTAGGCAGGCAATTACGGCAGGCAATTAAGGCAGTCAATTAAGGCAGACAATTAAGGCACGCAATTAAGGCTCGAAATGAAGGCAGGCTATTAGGGTAGGCAAATAATGCAGGTAATTAAGGAAAGGCAATTAAGGCAGGCAATTAAGGCAGGCAATTAAGGCAAGCTATTTAGGCGGGTGGTAAAGAAAGCCAATTAAGGCAAGCGATTAAGGCAGGCAATTAAGGCAGGCAGCCAATTAAGGCAGGTAAATAAGGCTGGCATTTTAGGCAGACAATTGAGGCAGTCAATTAAGACAGGCAATTAAAGCAGGCAATGAAGGCAGGCAATTAAGGCAGGACATTAAGGCAGGCAATTAAGGCATAAATTAAGGCAAGCAATTAAGGCAGGTAATAAAGAAAGCCAATTAAGGCAGGCGATTTAGGCATGCAATTAAGGCAGGCAATTTAGGGACGCAGTAAAGGCAAGCTATTAAGGATGGCATTTAAGGTTGCCAATTGAGGAATGTAATTAAGGCAGGCAATTTAGACAGGCAATTAAGGCAAGCAATTAAGGCACGTATTAAAGAAAGCCAATTAAGGCAGGCAATTAAGACAGGCAATTATGCAAGCAATTAATGTAGCCAATTAAGGCAGGCAATTAAGGCAGGCAAATAATGCAGGTAATTTGGTAAGGCAATTAAGGCAGGCAATTAAGGCAGGCAATTAAGGGAGTCAAATAATGCAGGTAATTAGGAAAGGCAATTAGGCAAGCAAATAAGGCAGGCATTTAAGGCAAGCAATTAAGGCAATGAGTAAAGAAAGCCAAATAAGGCAGGCGATTAATGCAGGCAATTAAGGCAGGCAGCCAATTAAGGCTGGTAATTAAGGCATTCAATTAAGGCAGGCAATTAAGGCAGGCTATTAAGGCAGGCAATTAAGGCAGGCAATTAAGGTAGGAAATTAAGGCCGACAATTAAGACAGTCAATTAAAGCTGGCAATGAAGGCAGACAATTAAGGTAGTCAAATAATGCAGGTAATTAGGGAAGGCAATTAAGGCAAGCAATTAAGGCCTGCAATTAATGCAGGCAATTAAGGCAGCAAATCGAGGAAGGCAATTAAGGCATGCAATCAATTTAGCCAATAAAGGCAGGCAATTAAGGCAGGCAAATAATGCAGTTAATTTGGTAAGGCAATTAAGGCAAGCAATTAAGGCAGGTAGTAAAGATAGCCATTTAAGGCAGCCATTTAAGGCATGCAATTAAGGCAGGCAATTAAGGCAGGCAATTAAGGCTTACAATAAAGGCAGGCAATCATATAAGGCAATTAAGGCAGGCAATTAAGGCAGACAATTAAGACAGGCATTTAAGGCTGGCAATTAAGGCAAGCAATTAATGTAGCCAATTAAGGCAGGCAATTAAGGCAGGCAAATAATGCAGGTGATTTGGTAAGGCAATTAAGGCAGGCAATTAAGGCAAGCTATTAAGGCAGGTAGTAAAGAAAGCCAATTAAGGCAGTCAATTAAGGCAGCCAATTAAGGCATGCAATTAAGGCAGGCAATTAAGGCAGGCATTTTAGGCAGGCAATCAAGTAAGGCAATTAAGGCAGGCAATTAAGGCAGACAATTAAGACAGGCAATTAAGGCAGGCAATGAAGGCAGGCAATTAAGGTAGTCAAATAATGCAGGTAATTAGGAAAGGAAATTAGGCAAGCAATTAAGGCAGGCATTTAAGGCAAGCAATATAGGAAGGGAGTAAAGAAAGCCAATTAAGGCATGCAATTAAGGCAGGCAATTAAGGCAGACAATTTAGGCAGGCAATTTAGGCAGGCAATCAAGTAAGGCAATTAAGGTAGGAAATTAAGGCAGTCAATTAAGGCATGCAATTAAGGCAGGCAATTAAGGCAGGCATTTTAGGCAGGCAATCAAGTAAGGCAATTAAGGCAGGCAATTAAGGCAGACAATTAAGACAGGCAATTAAGGCAGGCAATGAAGGCAGGCAATTAAGGTAGTCAAATAATGCGGGTAATTCGGAAAGGCAATTAGGCAAGCAATTAAGGCAGGCATTTAAGGCAAGCAATTAAGGCAGGGAGGAAAGAAAGCCAATTAATGCAGTCGATTAATGCAGGCAATTAAGGCAGGCATCCAATTAAGGCTGGTAATTTAGGCATGCAATTAAGGCAGGCAATTAAGGCAGGCTATTTAGGCAGGCAATTAAGGTAGGCAATTAAGGCAGGAAATTAAGGCAGACAATTAAGACAGGCAATTAAGGCTGGCAATAAAGGCAGGCAAAAAAGGTAGAAAATAATGCAGGTAATTAGAGAAGGCAATTAAGGCAAGCAATTAAGGCCTGCAATTAATGCAGGCAATTAAGGCAGCAAATCAAGGAAGGCAATTAAGGCATGCAATTAATGTAGCCAATTAAGGCAGGCAAATAATGCAGGTAATTTGGTAAGGCAATTAAGGCAGGCAAATAAGGCAAGCAATTAAGGCAGGTAGTAAAGATAGCCAATTAAGGCAGCCAATTAAGGCATGCAATTAAGGCAGGCAATTAAGGCAGGCAATTAAGGCAGGCAATTAAGGCAGGCAATCAAGTAAGGCAATTAAGGCAACCAATTAAGGCAGGCAATTAAGGCAGACAATTAAGACAGGCAATTAAGGCAGGCAATTAAGGCAAGCAATTAATGTAGCCAATTAAGGCAGGCAATTAAGGCAGGCAAATAATGCAGGTAATTTGGTAAGGCAATTAAAACAGGCAATTAAGGCAAGCAATTAAGGCAGTTAGTAAAGAAAGCCAATTAAGGCAGTCAATTAAGGCAGCCAATTAAGGCATGCAATTAAGGCAGGCAATTAAGGCAGGCAATTTAGGCAGGCAATCAAGTAAGGCAATTACGCAGGCAATTAAGGTTGGCAATTAAGGCTGCCAATTAACGAATGCAATTAAAGCAGCCAATTAAGACAGTCAATTAAGGTAGGCAATTAAGACAGGCAATTAAAGCAAGCTATATAGGCAGGCAAATAAGGCAGGCATTCAAGGAAGGCAATTAAGACAAGCAATTAATGTAGCCAATTAAGGCAGGCAATTAAGTCAGGCAATAAAGTCATACAATTAAGGCAGGTAATTAAGGCAGGAAATTAAGGCAGGCAATTAAGGTAGGCAACTAAGGCAGACATTTAAGGCAGTCAATTAAGGCTGTCAATGAAGGCAGGCAATTAAAGTAGGCAAATAATGCAGGTAATTAGGGAAAGCAATTAAGGCAGGCAATTAAGGCAGTCAATTAATGCAAGCAATTATGGCAGGTAGTAACGAAAGCCAATTAAGGCAGGCAATTAGGGCAGGCATTTAAGGCAGGCATCTAATTAAGGCTGGTAATTAAGGCATGCAATTAAGGATGGCAATTAAGGCAGGCAATTAAGGCAGGCAATTAAGGCAAGCAATTAAGGATGGCAATTAAGGCAGCCAATTAAGGCAGGTAATAAAGGCAGGCAATTAAGGCAAGCAATTAAGGATGTCAATTAAGGCAGCCAATTATGCAGGCAATAAAGGCAGGCAATCGAGAAAGGCAATTAAGGTAGGCAAATAATGCAGGTAATTAGGGAAGGCAATTAAGGCAGGCAAATAAGTCAGGCAATTAAGGGAAGCAATTAAGGCAGGTAGTTTAGAAAGCCAATTAAGACAGGCAATTAAGGCAGGCAGCCAATTAAGGCTGGTAATTAAGGCATGCAATTAAGGCAGGCAATTAAGCCAGGCAATTAAGGCAAGCAATTAAGGATGACAATTAAGGCAGAAAAATTTAGGAATGCAATTAAGGCAGGCAATTAAGGCAGGCAATTATGGCAGGCAATTAAGGCAGTCAATTAAGGCAGACAATTAAGGCAGGCAATTAAGTCTGGCAATGAAAGCAGGCTATTAGGGTAGGCGAATAATGCAGGTAATTAGGGAAGGCAATTAAGGCAGGCAATTAAGGCAGGCAATAAAGGCAAGCAATTAAGGATGACAATTAAGGCAGAAAAATTTAGGAATGCAATTAAGGCAGGCAATTAAGGCAGGCAATTACGGCAGGCAATTAAGGCAGTCAATTAAGGCAGACAATTAAGGCAGGCAATTAAGTCTGGCAATGAAAGCAGGCTATTAGGGTAGGCAAATAATGCAGGTAATTAGGGAAGGCAATTAAGGCAGGCAATTAAGGCAGGCAATTAAGGCAAGCTATTTAGGCGGGTGGTAAAGAAAGCCAATTAAGGCAGGCAATTAAGGCAGACAATTTAGGCAGGCAATCAAGTAAGGCAATTACGCAGGCAATTAAGGTAGGAAATTAAGGCCGACAATTAAGACAGTCAATTAAAGCTGGCAATGAAGGCAGACAATTAAGGTAGTCAAATAATGCAGGTAATTAGGGAAGGCAATTAAGGCAAGCAATTAAGGCCTGCAATTAATGCAGGCAATTAAGGCAGCAAATCGAGGAAGGCAATTAAGGCATGCAATCAATTTAGCCAATAAAGGCAGGCAATTAAGGCAGGCAAATAATGCAGTTAATTTGGTAAGGCAATTAAGGCAAGCAATTAAGGCAGGTAGTAAAGATAGCCATTTAAGGCAGCCATTTAAGGCATGCAATTAAGGCAGGCAATTAAGGCAGGCAATTAAGGCTTACAATAAAGGCAGGCAATCATATAAGGCAATTAAGGCAGGCAATTAAGGCAGACAATTAAGACAGGCATTTAAGGCTGGCAATTAAGGCAAGCAATTAATGTAGCCAATTAAGGCAGGCAATTAAGGCAGGCAAATAATGCAGGTGATTTGGTAAGGCAATTAAGGCAGGCAATTAAGGCAAGCTATTAAGGCAGGTAGTAAAGAAAGCCAATTAAGGCAGTCAATTAAGGCAGCCAATTAAGGCATGCAATTAAGGCAGGCAATTAAGGCAGGCATTTTAGGCAGGCAATCAAGTAAGGCAATTAAGGCAGGCAATTAAGGCAGACAATTAAGACAGGCAATTAAGGCAGGCAATGAAGGCAGGCAATTAAGGTAGTCAAATAATGCAGGTAATTAGGAAAGGAAATTAGGCAAGCAATTAAGGCAGGCATTTAAGGCAAGCAATATAGGAAGGGAGTAAAGAAAGCCAATTAAGGCATGCAATTAAGGCAGGCAATTAAGGCAGACAATTTAGGCAGGCAATTTAGGCAGGCAATCAAGTAAGGCAATTAAGGTAGGAAATTAAGGCAGTCAATTAAGGCATGCAATTAAGGCAGGCAATTAAGGCAGGCATTTTAGGCAGGCAATCAAGTAAGGCAATTAAGGCAGGCAATTAAGGCAGACAATTAAGACAGGCAATTAAGGCAGGCAATGAAGGCAGGCAATTAAGGTAGTCAAATAATGCGGGTAATTCGGAAAGGCAATTAGGCAAGCAATTAAGGCAGGCATTTAAGGCAAGCAATTAAGGCAGGGAGGAAAGAAAGCCAATTAATGCAGTCGATTAATGCAGGCAATTAAGGCAGGCATCCAATTAAGGCTGGTAATTTAGGCATGCAATTAAGGCAGGCAATTAAGGCAGGCTATTTAGGCAGGCAATTAAGGTAGGCAATTAAGGCAGGAAATTAAGGCAGACAATTAAGACAGGCAATTAAGGCTGGCAATAAAGGCAGGCAAAAAAGGTAGAAAATAATGCAGGTAATTAGAGAAGGCAATTAAGGCAAGCAATTAAGGCCTGCAATTAATGCAGGCAATTAAGGCAGCAAATCAAGGAAGGCAATTAAGGCATGCAATTAATGTAGCCAATTAAGGCAGGCAAATAATGCAGGTAATTTGGTAAGGCAATTAAGGCAGGCAAATAAGGCAAGCAATTAAGGCAGGTAGTAAAGATAGCCAATTAAGGCAGCCAATTAAGGCATGCAATTAAGGCAGGCAATTAAGGCAGGCAATTAAGGCAGGCAATTAAGGCAGGCAATCAAGTAAGGCAATTAAGGCAACCAATTAAGGCAGGCAATTAAGGCAGACAATTAAGACAGGCAATTAAGGCAGGCAATTAAGGCAAGCAATTAATGTAGCCAATTAAGGCAGGCAATTAAGGCAGGCAAATAATGCAGGTAATTTGGTAAGGCAATTAAAACAGGCAATTAAGGCAAGCAATTAAGGCAGTTAGTAAAGAAAGCCAATTAAGGCAGTCAATTAAGGCAGCCAATTAAGGCATGCAATTAAGGCAGGCAATTAAGGCAGGCAATTTAGGCAGGCAATCAAGTAAGGCAATTACGCAGGCAATTAAGGTTGGCAATTAAGGCTGCCAATTAACGAATGCAATTAAAGCAGCCAATTAAGACAGTCAATTAAGGTAGGCAATTAAGACAGGCAATTAAAGCAAGCTATATAGGCAGGCAAATAAGGCAGGCATTCAAGGAAGGCAATTAAGACAAGCAATTAATGTAGCCAATTAAGGCAGGCAATTAAGTCAGGCAATAAAGTCATACAATTAAGGCAGGTAATTAAGGCAGGAAATTAAGGCAGGCAATTAAGGTAGGCAACTAAGGCAGACATTTAAGGCAGTCAATTAAGGCTGTCAATGAAGGCAGGCAATTAAAGTAGGCAAATAATGCAGGTAATTAGGGAAAGCAATTAAGGCAGGCAATTAAGGCAGTCAATTAATGCAAGCAATTATGGCAGGTAGTAACGAAAGCCAATTAAGGCAGGCAATTAGGGCAGGCATTTAAGGCAGGCATCTAATTAAGGCTGGTAATTAAGGCATGCAATTAAGGATGGCAATTAAGGCAGGCAATTAAGGCAGGCAATTAAGGCAAGCAATTAAGGATGGCAATTAAGGCAGCCAATTAAGGCAGGTAATAAAGGCAGGCAATTAAGGCAAGCAATTAAGGATGTCAATTAAGGCAGCCAATTATGCAGGCAATAAAGGCAGGCAATCGAGAAAGGCAATTAAGGTAGGCAAATAATGCAGGTAATTAGGGAAGGCAATTAAGGCAGGCAAATAAGTCAGGCAATTAAGGGAAGCAATTAAGGCAGGTAGTTTAGAAAGCCAATTAAGACAGGCAATTAAGGCAGGCAGCCAATTAAGGCTGGTAATTAAGGCATGCAATTAAGGCAGGCAATTAAGCCAGGCAATTAAGGCAAGCAATTAAGGATGACAATTAAGGCAGAAAAATTTAGGAATGCAATTAAGGCAGGCAATTAAGGCAGGCAATTATGGCAGGCAATTAAGGCAGTCAATTAAGGCAGACAATTAAGGCAGGCAATTAAGTCTGGCAATGAAAGCAGGCTATTAGGGTAGGCGAATAATGCAGGTAATTAGGGAAGGCAATTAAGGCAGGCAATTAAGGCAGGCAATAAAGGCAAGCAATTAAGGATGACAATTAAGGCAGAAAAATTTAGGAATGCAATTAAGGCAGGCAATTAAGGCAGGCAATTACGGCAGGCAATTAAGGCAGTCAATTAAGGCAGACAATTAAGGCAGGCAATTAAGTCTGGCAATGAAAGCAGGCTATTAGGGTAGGCAAATAATGCAGGTAATTAGGGAAGGCAATTAAGGCAGGCAATTAAGGCAGGCAATTAAGGCAAGCTATTTAGGCGGGTGGTAAAGAAAGCCAATTAAGGCAGGCAATTAAGGCAGACAATTTAGGCAGGCAATCAAGTAAGGCAATTACGCAGGCAATTAAGGTTGGCAATTAAGGCTGCCAATTAACGAATGCAATTAAAGCAGCCAATTAAGACAGTCAATTAAGGTAGGCAATTAAGACAGGCAATTAAAGCAGGCTATATAGGCAGGCAAATAAGTTAGGCATTCAAGGAAGGCAATTAAGGCAAGCAATTAATGTAGCCAATTAAGGCAGGCAATTAAGTCAGGCAATAAAGGCATGCAATTAAGGCAGGTAATTAAGGCAGGAAATTAAGGCAGGCAATTAAGGTAGGCAACTAAGGCAGACATTTAAGGCAGTCAATTAAGGCTGTCAATGATGGCAGGCAATTAAAGTAGGCAAATAATTCAGGTAATTAGGGAAAGCAATTAAGGCAGGCAATTAAGGCAGTCAATTAAGGCAAGCAATTATGGCAGCTAGTAACGAAAGCCAATTAAGGCAGGCAATTAGGGCAGGCATTTAAGGCAGGCATCTAATTAAGGCTGGTAATTAAGGCATGCAATTAAGGCAGGCAATTAAGGCAGGCAATTAAGGCAGTCAATTAAGGCAAGCAATTAAGGATGGCAATTAAGGAATGCAATTAAGGAAGCCAATTAAGGCAGTCACGTAGCGCAGCCATTAAGGCAGGCGATTAAGGCAAGCAATTAAGGCAGGTAGTAAATAAAGCCTATTAAGGTAGGCAGCCAATTAAACCGGCGGGTAATTAAGGCATTCAATTAAGGCAGGCAATTACGGCAGGCAATTAAGGCATTCATTTAAGGCAGGCAACCAATTAAGGCTAGTAATTAAGGCATGCAATTAAGGCAGGCAATAAAGGCAGGCAATTATGGCAAGCAATTAAGCATGGCAATTAAAAAAAACAATAAAGGCGGGCAATTAAGGCGGCAATTAAGGCAAGCAATTAAGGCAGTTAGTAAAGAAAGCTAAATAAGGCAGGCAATAAGGCAGGCAGCCAATAAAGGCTGGTAATTAAGGCATGCAATTAAGGCAGGCAATTAAGGCAGGCAATAAAGGCAGGCAATAAAGGCAGGCAATAAAGGCAGGCAATTAAGGCAGGCAATTAAGGCAAGCACATAAGGCAGGTAGTAAAGATAGCCAATTAATGCAGGCAATAAAGGCAGGCAATTAAGGCAGGCAGCCAATTAAGGCTGGTAATTAAGGCATGCAATTAAGGCAGGCAATTAAGGCAGGCAATTAAGGCAGGCAATAAAGGCAGGCAATTAGGCAGGCAATAAAGGCAGGCAATCAAGAAATGCAATTAAAGCAGGCAATTAAGGCAGGCAATTAAAGCAGGCAATTATGGCAGGCAATTAAGGCAGTCCATTTAGGCAGACAATTAAGGCAGGTTATTAAGGCTGGCAATGAAAGCAGGCTGTTAAAGGTAGGCAAATAATGCAGGTAATTAGGGAAGGCAATTAAGACAGGCAATTAAGGCAGGCAATTAGGGCCAGCTTTTTAGGCAGGTATTGAAGAAAGCCAATTAAGACAGGCAATTAAGGCAGGCAGCCAATAAAGGCTGGTAATTAAAGCATGCAATTAAGGCAGGCAATTTAGGGACGCAGTTAAGGCAAGCTATTAAGGATGGCATTTAAGGCAGCCAATTGAGGAATGTAATTAAGGCAGGCAATTTAGACAGGCAATTAAGGCAAGCAATTAAGGCACATATTAAAGAAAGAAAGTTAAGGCAGGCAATTAAGGCAGGCAGCCAATTAAGGCTGGTAATTAAAGCATGCTATTAAGGCAGGCAATTAAGGTATGCATTGAAGGCAGGCAATTAAGGCAAGCAATTAAGGATGGCAATTAAGGCAGCCAATTAAGGCAGGCAATTAAGGCAAGCAATTAAGGATGGCAATTAAGACAGCCAATTAAGGCAGGCAATAAAGGCAGGCAATCGAGAAAGGCAATTAAGGTAGGCAAATAATGCAGGTAATTAGGGAAGGCAATTAAGGCAGGCAATTAAGGCAGGCAATTAAGGCAAGCATAAAGGCAGGCAGTTTAGAAAGCCAATTAAGACAGGCAATTAAGGCAGGCAGCCAATTAAGGCTGGTAATTAAGACATGCAATTAAGGCAGGAAATTAAGCCAAGCAATCAAGGCAAGCAATTAAGGATGGCAATTAAGGCAGCAAATTTAGGAATGCAATTAAGGCAGCCAATTAAGGCAGGCAATTTAGGCAGGCAATTACGGCAGGCAATTAAGGCAGTCAATTAAGTCAGACAATTAAGGCACACAATTAAGGCAGGCAATCAAGAAATGCAATTAAAGCAGGCAATTAAGGCAGGCAATTAAAGCAGGCAATTATGGCAGGCAATTAAGGCAGTCCATTTAGGCAGACAATTAAGGCAGGTTATTAAGGCTGGCAATGAAAGCAGGCTGTTAAAGGTAGGCAAATAATGCAGGTAATTAGGGAAGGCAATTAAGACAGGCAATTAAGGCAGGCAATTAGGGCAAGCTTTTTAGGCAGGTATTGAAGAAAGCCAATTAAGACAGGCAATTAAGGTAGGCAGCCAATTAAGGCTGGTAATTAAAGCATGCAATTAAGGCAGGCAATTTAGGGACGCAGTTAAGGCAAGCTAATAAGAATGGCATTTAAGGCAGCCAATTGAGGAATGTAATTAAGGCAGGCAATTTAGACAGGCAATTAAGGCAAGCAATTAAGGCACGTATTAAAGAAAGCCAATTAAGGCAGGCAATTAAGGCAGGCAGCCAATTAAGGCTGGTAATTAAAGCATGCTATTAAGGCAGGCAATTAAGGTAGGCATTTAAGGCAGGCAATTAAGGCAAGCAATTAAGGATGGCAATTAAGGCAGCCAATTAAGGCAGGCAATTAAGGCAAGCAATTAAGGATGGCAATTAAGGCAGCCAATTAAGGCAGGCAATAAAGGCAGGCAATCGAGAAAGGCAATTAAGGTAGGCAAATAATGCAGGTAATTAGGGAAGGCAATTAAGGCAGGCAATTAAGGCAGGCAATTAAGGCAAGCAATAAAGGCAGGCAGTTTAGAAAGCAAATTAAGACAGGCAATTAAGGCAGGCAGCCAATTAAGGCTGGTAATTAAGACATGCAATTAAGGCAGGAAATTAAGCCAAGCAATCAAGGCAAGCAATTAAGGATGGCAATTAAGGCAGCAAATTTAGGAATGCAATTAAGGCAGCCAATTAAGGCAGGCAATTTAGGCAGGCAATTACGGCAGGCAATTAAGGCAGTCAATTAAGGCAGACAATTAAGGCACGCAATTAAGGCTGGAAATGAAGGCAGGCTATTAGGGTAGGCAAATAATGCAGGTAATTAAGGAAAGGCAATTAAGGCAGGCAATTAAGGCAGGCAATTAAGGCAAGCTATTTAGGCGGGTGGTAAAGAAAGCCAATTAAGGCAAGCGATTAAGGCAGGCAATTAAGGCAGGCAGCCAATTAAGGCAGGTTAATAAGGCTGGCATTTTAGGCAGACAATTGAGGCAGTCAATTAAGACAGGCAATTAAAGCAGGCAATGAAGGCAGGCAATTAAGGCAGGCAATTAAGGCAGGCAATTAAGGCAAGCAATTAAGGCAAGCAATTAAGGCAGGTAATAAAGAAAGCCAATTAAGGCAGGCGATTTAGGCATGCAATTAAGGCAGGCAATTTAGGGACGCAGTAAAGGCAAGCTATTAAGGATGGCATTTAAGGCAGCCAATTGAGGAATGTAATTAAGGCAGGCAATTTAGACAGGCAATTAAGGCAAGCAATTAAGGCACGTATTAAAGAAAGCCAATTAAGGCAGGCAATTAAGGCAGGCAATTATGCAAGCAATTAATGTAGCCAATTAAGGCAGGCAATTAAGGCAGGCAAATAATGCAGGTAATTTGGTAAGGCAATTAAGGCAGGCAATGAAGGCAGGCAATTAAGGGAGTCAAATAATGCAGGTAATTAGGAAAGGCAATTAGGCAAGCAAATAAGGCAGGCATTTAAGGCAAGCAATTAAGGCAATGAGTAAAGAAAGCCAAATAAGGCAGGCGATTAATGCAGGCAATTAAGGCAGGCAGCCAATTAAGGTAGGAAATTAAGGCCGACAATTAAGACAGGCAATTAAGGCTGGCAATGAAGGCAGACAATTAAGGTAGTCAAATAATGCAGGTAATTAGGGAAGGCAATTAAGGCAAGCAATTAAGGCCTGCAATTAATGCAGGCAATTAAGGCAGCAAATCGAGGAAGGCAATTAAGGCATGCAATCAATTTAGCCAATAAAGGCAGGCAATTAAGGCAGGCAAATAATGCAGTTAATTTGGTAAGGCAATTAAGGCAAGCAATTAAGGCAGGTAGTAAAGATAGCCAATTAAGGCAGCCAATTAAGGCATGCAATTAAGGCAGGCAATTAAGGCAGGCAATTAAGGCTTACAATAAAGGCAGGCAATCATATAAGGCAATTAAGGCAGGCAATTAAGGCAGACAATTAAGACAGGCATTTAAGGCTGGCAATTAAGGCAAGCAATTTATGTAGCCAATTAAGGCAGGCAATTAAGGCAGGCAAATAATGCAGGTAATTTGGTAAGGCAATTAAGGCAGGCAATTAAGGCAAGCAATTAAGGCAGGTAGTAAAGAAAGCCAATTAAGGCAGTCAATTAAGGCAGCCAATTAAGGCATGCAATTAAGGCAGGCAATTAAGGCAGGCATTTTAGGCAGGCAATCAAGTAAGGCAACTAAGGCAGGCAATTAAGGCAGACAATTAAGACAGGCAATTAAGGCAGGCAATGAAGGCAGGCAATTAAGGTAGTCAAATAATGCAGGTAATAAGGAAAGGCAATTAGGCAAGCAATTAAGGCAGGCATTTAAGGCAAGCAATATAGGAAGGGAGTAAAGAAAGCCAATTAAGGCATGCAATTAAGGCAGGCAATTAAGGCAGGCAATTTAGGCAGGCAATCAAGTAAGGCAATTAAGGCAGGAAATTAAGGCAGGCAATTAAGGCAGTCAATTAAGGCATGCAATTAAGGCAGGCAATTAAGGCAGGCAATTAAGGTAGTCAAATAATGCAGGTAATTAGGAAAGGCAATTAGGCAAGCAATTAAGGCAGGCATTTAAGGCAAGCAATTAAGGCAGGGAGGAAAGAAAGCCAATTAAGGCAGTCGATTAATGCAGGCAATTAAGGCAGGCAGCCAATTAAGGCTGGTAATTAAGGCATGCAATTAAGGCAGGCAATTAAGGCAGGCTATTTAGGCAGGCAATTAAGGTAGGCAATTAAGGCAGGAAATTAAGGCAGACAATTAAGACAGGCAATTAAGGCTGGCAATAAAGGCAGGCAATAAAGGTAGAAAATAATGCAGGTAATTAGAGAAGGCAATTAAGGCAAGCAATTAAGGCCTGCAATTAATGCAGGCAATTAAGGCAGCAAATCAAGGAAGGCAATTAAGGCATGCAATTAATGTAGCCAATTAAGGCAGGCAATTAAGGCAGGCAAATAATGCAGGTAATTTGGTAAGGCAATTAAGGCAGGCAAATAATGCAGGTAATTTGGTAAGGCAATTAAGGCAGGCAATTAAGGCAAGCAATTAAGGCAGTTAGTAAAGAAAGCCAATTAAGGCAGTCAATTAAGGCAGCCAATTAAGGCATGCAATTAAGGCAGGCAATTAAGGAAGGCAATTTAGGCAGGCAATCAAGTAAGGCAATTACGCAGGCAATTAAGGTTGGCAATTAAGGCTGCCAATTAACGAATGCAATTAAAGCAGCCAATTAAGACAGTCAATTAAGGTAGGCAATTAAGACAGGCAATTAAAGCTAGCTATATAGGCAGGCAAATAAGGCAGGCATTCAAGGAAGGCAATTAAGACAAGCAATTAATGTAGCCAATTAAGGCAGGCAATTAAGTCAGGCAATAAAGGCATGCAATTAAGGCAGATAATAAAGGCAGGAAATTAAGGCAGGCAATTAAGGTAGGCAACTAAGGCAGACATTTAAGGCAGTCAATTAAGGCTGTCAATGAAGGCAGGCAATTAAAGTAGGCAAATAATGCAGGTAATTAGGGTAAGCAATTAATGCAGGCAATTAAGGCAGTCAATTAAGGCAAGCAATTATGGCAGGTAGAAACGAAAGCCAATTAAGGCAGGCAATTAGGGCAGGCATTTAAGGCAGGCATCTAATTTAGGCTGGTAATTAAGGCATGCAATTAAGGATGGCAATTAAGGCAGGCAATTAAGGCAGGCAATTAAGGCAAGCAATTAAGGATGGCAATTAAGGCAGCCAATTAAGGCAGGTAATAAAGGCAGGCAATTAAGGCAAGCAATTAAGGATGTCAATTAAGGCAGCCAATTAAGGCAGGCAATAAAGGCAGGCAATCGCGAAAGGCAATTAAGGTAGGCAAATAATGCAGGTAATTAGGGAAGGCAATTAAGGCAGGCAATTAAGTCAGGCAATTAAGGGAAGCAATTAAGGCAGGTAGTTTAGAAAGCCAATTAAGACAGGCAATTAAGGCAGGCAGCCAATTAAGGCTGGTAATTAAAGCATGCAATTAAGGCAGGCAATTAAGCCAGGCAATTAAGGCAAGCAATTAAGGATGGCAATTAAGGCAGCAAATTTAGGAATGCAATTTAGGCAGGCAATTAAGGCAGGCAATTACGGCAGGCAATTAAGGCAGTCAATTAAGGCAGACAATTAAGGCAGGCAATTAAGTCTGGCAATAAAAGCAGGCTATTAGGGTAGGCAAATAATGCAGGTAATTAGGGAAGGCAATTAAGGCAGGCAATTAAGGCAGGCAATTAAGGCAGGCAATTAAGGCAAGCTATTTAGGCGGGTGGTAAATAAAGCCAATTAAGGCAAGCGATTAAGGCAGGCAGTTAAGGCAGGCAGCCAATTAAGGCAGGTAAATAAGGCTGGCATTTTAGGCAGACAATTGAGGCAGTCAATTAAGACAGGCAATTAAAGCAGGCAATGAAGGCAGGCAATTAAGGCAGGAAATTAAGGCAGGCAATTAAGACAGGCAATTAAGGAAAGCAATTAAGGCAGGTAATAAAGAAAGCCAATTAAGGCAGGCGATTTATGCAGGCAATTAAAGCAGGCAGCCAATTAAGGCTGGTAATTAAGGCATGCAATTAAGGCAGGCAATTATGGCAGGCAATTAAGGCAGGCAATTAAGGCAGACAATTAAGACAGGCAATTAAGGCAGGCAATTAAGGCAAGCAATTAATGTAGCCAATTAAGGCAGGCAATTAAGGCAGGCAATTAATGCAGGTAATTTGGTAAGGCAATTAAGGCAGGCAATGAAGGCAGGCAATTAAGGTAGTCAAATAATGTAGGTTATTAGGAAAGGCAATTAGGCAAGCAAATAAGGCAGGCATTTAAGGCAAGCAATTAAGGCAGGGAGTAAAGAAAGCCAATTAAGGCAGGCGATTAATGCAGGCAATTAAGACAGGCAGCCAATTAAGGCTGGTAATTAAGGCATGCAATTAAGGCAAGCAATTAAGGCAGGCTATTAAGGCAGGCAATTTAGGCATGCAATTAAGGCAGGAAATTAAGCAGAAAATTAAGACAGGCAATTAAGGCTGGCAATGAAGGCAGACAATTAAGGTAGTAAAATAATGCAGGTAATTAGGGAAGGCAATTAAGGCAAGCAATTAAGGCCTGCAATTAATGCAGGCAATTAAGGCAGCAAATCGAGGAAGGCAATTAAGGCATGCAATTTATTTAGCCAATTAAGGCAGGCAATTAAGGCAGGCAAATAATACAGGTAATTTGGTAAGGCTATTAAGGCAGGTAATTAAGGCAAGCAATTAAGGCAGGTGTTAAAGATAGCCAATTAAGGCAGCCAATTAAGGCATGCAATTAATGCAGGCAATTAAGGCAGGCAATTAAGGCAGGCAATCTAGTAAGGCAATAAAGGCAGGCAATTAAGGCAGACAATTAAGAAAGGCAATGAAGGCTGGCAATAAGGCAAGCAATTAATGTAGCCAATTAAGGCAGGCAATTAATGTAGCCAATTAAGGCAGGCAATTAAGGCAGGCAAATAATGCAGGTAATTTGGTAAGACATAAGGCAGGCAATTAAGGCAAGCAATTAAGGCAGGTAGTAAAGAAAGCCAATTAAGGCAGTCAATTAAGGCAGCCAATTAAGGCATGCAATTAAGGCAGGCAATTAAGGCAGGCATTTTAGGCAGGCAATCAAGTAAGGCAATTAAGGCAGGCATTTTAGGCAGGCAATCAAGTAAGGCAATTAAGGCAGGAAATTAAGGCAGACACATAAGACAGGCAATTAAGGAAGTAATGAAGGCAGGCAATTAAGGCAAGCAATTAAGGCAGGTAGTTAAGAAATCCAATTAAGGCATCCAATTAAGGAATGCAATTAAGGCAGGCAATTAAGGCAGGCAAATAAAGCAGCCAATTAGTGCAGGCAATCAAGGCAGGAAATTAAGGAAGGAAAAAGGCAGGCAATTAAGGCAGGCAATGATGGCAGGCAATTAAGGCAGGCAATTAAGGCAGCCAATAAAGGCAGGCAATTAAAGCAGGCAATTAAGGCAGGCAATTAAGGCAGGCAATTAAAGCAGGCAATTAAGGCAGGCAATCAAGGCAGGCAATTAAGGAAGGAAAAAGGCAGGCAATTAAGGCAGGCAATTAAGGCAAGCAATTAAGGCAGGTAGTTAATAAAGCCAATTAAGGCAAGCAATTAAGGATGGCAATTAAGGCAGCCTATTTAGGAATGCAATTAAGGCAGCCAATTAATGCAGGCGATTACAGCAGGCAGCCAATTAAGGCTGGTAATTAAGGCATGCAATTAAGGCAGGCAATAAAGGCAGGCAATTAAGGCAGACAATTAAAGCAGGCAATTAAGGCAGCCAATTAAGGCAGGCGATTAAGGCAGGCAGCCAATTAAGGCTGGTAATTAAGGCATGCAATTAAGGCAGGCAATTAAGGCAGGCAATTAAGGCAGACAATTAAGGCAGGCAATTAAGCCAGGCAATTAGGCAGGCAATTAAGGCTGGCAATGAAGGCAGGCTAATGAGGTAGGTAAATAATGCAGGTAATTAGGGATGGCAATTAAGGCAGGCAATTAAGGCAGGCAATTAAGGCAAGCTATTTAGGCGGGTAGTAAAGAAAGCCAATTAAGGCAAACGATTAAGACAGGCAATTAAGGCAGGCAGCCAATTAAGGCAGGTAAATAAGGCTGGCATTTTAGGCAGACAATTGAGGCAATCAATTAAGACAGGCAATTAAAGCAGGCAATGAAGGCAGGCAATTAAGGCAGGAAATTAAGGCAGGCAATTAAGACAGGCAATTATGGAAAGCAATTAAGGCAGGTTTTAAAGAAAGCCAATTAAGGCAGGCGATTTAGGCAGGTAATTAAGGCAGGCAGCCAATTAAGGCTTGATATTAAGGCATGCAATTAAGGCAGGCAATTAAGGCAGGCAATTATGGCAGGCAATTAAGGAAGACAATTAAGACAGGCAATTAAGGCAGGCAATTAAGGCAAGCAATTAATGTAGCCAATTAAGGCAGGCAATTAAGGCAGGCAAATAATGCAGGTAATTTAGTAAGGCAATTAAGGCAGGCAATGAAGGCAGGCAATTAAGGTAGGCAAATAATGCAGGTAATTAGGAAAGGCAATTAGGCAAGCAAATAAGGCAGGCATTTAAGGCAAGCAATTAAGGCAGGGAGTAAAGAAAGCCAATTAAGTTAGGCGATTAAGACAGGCAATTAAGGCAGGCAATTAAGGCAGGAAATTAAGGCAGACAATTAAGACAGGCAATTAAGGCTGGCAATGAAGGCAGACAATTAAGGTAGTCAAATAATGCAGGTAATTAGGGAAGGCAATTAAGGCAAGCAATTAAGGCAGGCAATTTAGGCAGGCAATTAATGCAGGCAAATAAGGCAGGCAATCATGAAAGGCAATTAAGGCAAGCAATTAATGTAGCCAATTAAGGCAGGCAATTAAGGCAGACAGGCAATTAAGACTGGTAATTAAGGCAGGTAAATAAGGCTGGCTATTTAAGCAGGCAATTGAGGCAGGCAATTAAGACAGGCAATTAAAGCAGGCAATTAAGGCAGCAAATCAAGGAAGGCAATTAAGGCATGCAATTAATGTTGCCAATTAAGGCAGGCAATTAAGGCAGGCAAATAATGCAGGTAATTTGGTAAGGCAATTAAGGCAGGCAATTAAGGCAAGCAATTAAGGCAGGTAGTTTAGAAAGCCAATTTAGACAGGCAATTAAGGCAGGCAGCCAATTAAGGCTAGTAATTAAGGCATGCAATTAAGGCAGGCAATTAAGCCAGGCATTTAAGGCAGGTAATTAAGGCTGGCAATAAAGGCAAGCTAATGAGGTAGGCAAATAATGCAGGTAATTAGGGAAGGCAATTAAGGCAGGTAATTAAGACAGGCAATTAAGGCAAGCTATTTAGGCAGGTAGTAACGAAAGCAATTAAGGCAGGCAATTATGGCAGTAATTTAAGGCAGGCATCTAATAAAGGCTGGTAATAAAGACATGCAATTAATGCAGGCAATTAAGGCAGGCAATTGAAGCAGGCAATTAAGAAAGGCAATTAAGGTAGGCAATTAAGGCAGGCAATTAAAGCAGGCAATTAAGGCAAGCAATTAAGGATGGCAATTAAGGCAGTAAATTAAGGAATGCAATAAAGGCAGGCAATTAAGGCAGGCAATTAAAGCAGGCAATTAGTGCAGGCAATCAAGGCAGGCAATTAGGAAGGAAAAAGGCAGGCAATTAAGGCAGGCAATGATGGCAGGCAATAATGGCAGGCAATAATGGCAGGCAATTAAGGCAGACAATTAAGGCAGACAATTAAGGCAGGCAATTAAGGCTGGCAATAAAGGCAGGCAATTACGGCAGGAAATTCAAGCAGGCAATAAAGGCAGGCAATAAAGGCAGGCAATTAAGGCAGGCAAATAAGGCAGGCAATTAAGGCAGGCAATTAAAGCAGGCAATTAAGGCTGGCAATGAAGGCAGGCTATTAAGGTAGGCAAATATGCAGGTAATTAGGGAAGGCAATAAGGCATGCAATTAAGGCAGGCAATAAAGGCAAGCAATTAAGGATGGCAATTAAGGCAGCCAATTAAGGCAGGCAATAAAGGCAGGCAATTAAGGCAAGCAATTAAGGATGCCAATTAAGGCAGCCAATTAAGGCAGGCAATAAAGGCAGGCAATCGAGAAAGGCAATTAAAGTAGGCAAATAATGCAGGTAATTAGGGAAGGAAATTAAGGCAGGCAATTAAGGCAGGCAATTTAGGCAAGCAATTAAGGCAGGTAGTTTAGAAAGCCAATTAAGACAGGCAATTAAGGCAGTTAGCCAATTAATTCTGGTAATTAAGGCATGCAATTAAGGCAGGCAATTAAGCCAGGCAATTAAGGCAAGCAATTAAGGATGGCAATTAAGGCAGCAAATTTTGGAATGCAATTAAGGCAGCCAATTAAGGAAAGCAATAATGGCAGGCAATTAAGGCAGGCAATAATCGGCAGGCAATCGAGAAATGCAATTAAAGCAGGCAATTAAGGCAGGCAATTAAAGCAGGCAATTATGGAAGGCAATTAAGGCAGTTAATTTAGGCAGTCAATTTAGGCAAACAATTAAGGCAGGTTATTAATGCTGGCAATGAAAGCAGGCTGTTAAAGGTAGGCAAATAATGCAGGTAATTAGGGAAGGCAATTAAGGCAGGCAATTAAGACAGGCAATTAAGGCAATATATTTAGGCAGGGAGTAAAGAAAGCGAATTAAGACAGGCAATTAAGGCAGGCAGCCAATTAAGGCTGGTAATTAAAGCATGCAATTAAGGCAGGCAATTTAGGCACGCAATTAAGGCAAGCTATTAAGGATGGCATTTAAGGCAGCCAATTGAGGAATGTAATTAAGGCAGGCAATTTAGAAAGGCAATTAAGGCAAGCATATAAGGCACGTATTAAAGAAAGCCAATTAAGGCAAGCAATTTAGGCAGGCTGCCAATTAAGGCTGGTAATTAAGGCATGCAATTAGGGCAGGCAATTAAGGCAGGCAATTAAGGCAAGCAATTAAGGATGGCTATTAAGGCAGCCAATTAAGGCAGGCAATAAAGGCAGGCAATTAAGGCAAGCAATTAAGGATGTCAATTAAGGCAGCCAATTAAGGCAGGCAATAAAGGCAGGCAATCGAGAAAGGCAATTAAGTTAGGCAAATAATGCAGGTAATTTAGTAAGGCAATTAAGGCAGGCAATGAAGGCAGGCAATTAAAGTAGTCAAATAATGCAGGTAATTAGGAAAGGCAATTAGGCAAGCAAATAAGGCAGTCAATTAAGGCAGACAATTAAGGCAGGCAATTAAGTCTGGCAATGAAAGCAGGCTATTAGGGTAGGCAAATAATGCAGGTAATTAGGGAAGGCAATTAAGGCAGGCAATTAAGGCAGGCAATTAAGGCAAGATATTTAGGCGGGTGGTAAATAAAGCCAATTAAGGCAAGCGATTAAGGCAGGCAATTAAGGCAGGCAGCCAATTAAGGCAGGTAAATAAGGCTGGCATTTTAGGCAGACAATTGAGGCAGTCAATTAAGACAGGCAATTAAAGCAGGCAATGAAGGCAGGCAATTAAGGCAGGCAATTAAGGCAGGCAATTAAAGGCAGGCAATTAAGGAAAGCAATTAAGGCAGGTAATAAAGAAAGCCAATTAAGGCAGGCGATTTAGGCAGGCAATTAAGGCAGGCATTCAATTAAGACTGGTAATTAAGCATGCAATTAAGGCAGGCAATTATGGCAGGCAATTAAGACAGGCAATTAGGCAGACAATTAAGACAGGCAATTAAGGCAGGCAATTAAGGCAAGCAATTATGTAGCCAATTAAGGCAGGCAATTAAGGCAGGCAAATAATGCAGGTATTTTGGTAAGGCAATTAAGGCAGGCAATGAAGGCAGGCAATTAAGGTAGTCAAATAATGCAGGTAATTAGGGAATGCAATTAAGGCAAGCAATTAAGGCCTGCAATTAATGCAGGCAATTAAAGCAGGCAATTAAGGCATGCAATTAATGTAGCCAATATAGGCAGGCAATTAAGGCAGGCAAATAATGCAGGTAATTTGGTAAGGCAATTAAGGCAGGCAATTAAGGCAAGCAATTAAGGCAGGTAGTAAAGAAAGCCAATTAAGGCAGTCAATTAAGGCAGCCAATTAAGGCATGCAATTAAAGCAGGCAATTAAGGCAGGCAAATAATGCAGGTAATTAGGAAAGGCCTTTAGGCAGGCAATTAATGCAGGCAAATAAGGCAGGCAATCATGGAAGGCAATTAAGTGAAGCATTTAATGTAGCCAATTAAGGCAGGCAATTAAGGCAGACAGGCAATTAAGACTGGTAATTAAGGCAGGAAAATAAGGCTGGCAATTTAGGCAGGCAATTGAGGCAGGCAATTAAGACAGGCAATTAAAGCAGGCAATTAAGGCAGCAAATCAAGGAAGGCAATTAAGGCATGCAATTAATGTAGCCAATATAGGCAGGCAATTAATTCAGGCAAATAATGCAGGTAATTTGGTAAGGCAATTAAGGCAGGCAATTAAGGCAAGCAATTAAGGCAGGTAGTTTAGAAAGCCAATTAAGACAGGCAATTAAGGCAGGCAGCCAATTAAGGCTGGTAATTAAGGCATGCAATTAAGGCAGGCAATTAAGCCAGGCATTTAAGGCAGGTAATTAAGGCTGGCAATGAAGGCAGGCTAATGAGGTAGGCAAATAATGCAGGTAATTAGGGAAGGCAATTAAGGCAGGTAATTAAGGCAGGCAATTAAGGCAAGCTATTTAGGCAGGTAGTAACGAAAGCCAATTAAGGCAGGCAATTATGGCAGTAATTTAAGGCAGGCATCTAATTAAGGCTGGTAATAAAGACATGCAATTAAGGCAGGCAATTAAGGCAGGCAATTGAAGCAGGCAATTAAGAAAGGCAATTAAGGTAGGCAATTAAGGCAGGCAATTAAAGCAGGCAATTAAGGCAAGCTATTAAGGATGGCAATTAAGGCAGCCAATTAAGGAATGCAATTAAGGCAGGCAATTAAAGCAGGCAATTAGTGCAGGCAATCAAGGCAGGCAATTAAGGAAGGAAAAAGGCAGGCAATGATGGCAGGCAATAATGGCAGGCAATAATGGCAGGCAATTAAGGCAGACAATTAAGGCAGACAATTAAGGCAGGCAATTAAGGCTGGCAATAAAGGCAGGCAATTAATGCAGGAAATTCAAGCAGGCAATAAAGGCAGGCAATAAAGGCAGGCAATTAAGGCAGGCAATTAAGGCAGGCAATTAAGGCAGGCAATTAAGGCTGGCAATGAAGGAAGGCTATTAAGGTAGGCATAAATGCAGGTAATTAGGGAAGGCAATAAGGCAAGCAAATAAGGCAGGTAGTAAATAAAGCCTATTAAGGTAGGCAGCCAATTAAACCGGCGGGTAATTAAGGCATGCAATAAAGGCAGGCAATTAAGGCAGGCAATTAAGGCAGGCATTTAAGGCAGGCAACCAATTCAGGCTAGTAATTAAGGCATGCAATTAAGGCAGGCAATAAAGGCAGGCAATTATGGCAAGCAATTAAGCATGGCAATTAAAAAAAACAATAAAGGCGGGCAATTAAGGCGGCAATTAAGGCAAGCAATTAAGGCAGTTAGTAAAGAAAGCTAATTAAGGCAGGCAATAAGGCAGGCAGCCAATAAAGGCTGGTAATTAAGGCATGCAACTAAGGCAGATTATTAAGGCAGGCAATAAAGGCAGGCAATAAAGGCAGGCAATAAAGGCAGGCAATTAAGGCAGGCAATTAAGGCAAGCACATAAGGCAGGTAGTAAAGAAAGCCAATTAAGGCAGTCAATTAAGGCAGCCAATTAAGGCATGCAATTAAGGCAGGCAATTAAGGTAGGCAATTAAGACAGGCAATTAAAGCAGGCTATATAGGCAGGCAAATAAGGCAGGCATTCAAGGAAGGCAATTAAAGCAAGCAATTAATGTAGCCAATTAAGGCAGGCAATTAAGTCAGGCAATAAAGGCATTCAATTAAGGCAGGTAATTAAGGCAGGAAATTAAGGCAGGCAATTAAGGTAGGCGATTAAGGCAGACCTTTAAGGCAGTCAATTAAGGCTGTCAATGATGGCAGGCAATTAAAGTAGGCAAATAATGCAGGTAATTAGGGAAAGCAATTAAGGCAGGCAATTAAGGCAGTCAATTAAGGCAAGCAATTATGGCAGGTAGTAACGAAAGCCAATTAAGGCAGGCAATTAGGGCAGGCATTTAAGGCAGGCATCTAATTAAGGCTGGTAATTAAGGCATGCAATTAAGGCAGGCAATTAAGGCAGGCAATTAAGGCAGTCAATTAAGGCAAGCAATTAAGGATGGCAATTAAGGAATGCAATTAAGGAAGCCAATTAAGGCAGTCACGTAGCGCAGCCATTAAGGCAGGCGATTAAGGCAAGCAATTAAGGCAGGTAGTAAATAAAGCCTATTAAGGTAGGCAGCCAATTAAACCGGCGGGTAATTAAGGCATGCAATTAAGGCAGGCAATTATGGCAGGCAATTAAGGCATTCATTTAAGGCAGGCAACCAATTAAGGCTAGTAATTAAGGCATGCAATTAAGGCAGGCAATAAAGGCAGGCAATTATGGCAAGCAATTAAGCATGGCAATTAAAAAAAACAATAAAGGCGGGCAATTAAGGCGGCAATTAAGGCAAGCAATTAAGGCAGTTAGTAAAGAAAGCTAAATAAGGCAGGCAATAAGGCAGGCAGCCAATAAAGGCTGGTAATTAAGGCATGCAATTAAGGCAGGCAATTAAGGCAGGCAATAAAGGCAGGCAATAAAGGCAGGCAATAAAGGCAGGCAATTAAGGCAGGCAATTAAGGCAAGCACATAAGGCAGGTAGTAAAGATAGCCAATTAAGGCAGGCAAAAAAGGCAGGCAATTAAGGCAGGCAGCCAATTAAGGCTGGTAATTAAGGCATGCAATTAAGGCAGGCAATTAAGGCAGGCAATTAAGGCAGGCAATAAAGGCAGGCAATTAAGGCAGGCAATAAAGGCAGGCAATCAAGAAATGCAATTAAAGCAGGCAATTAAGGCAGGTAATTAAAGCAGGCAATTATGGCAGGCAATTAAGGCAGTCCATTTAGGCAGACAATTAAGGCAGGTTATTAAGGCTGGCAATGAAAGCAGGCTGTTAAAGGTAGGCAAATAATGCAGGTAATTAGGGAAGGCAATTAAGACAGGCAATTAAGGCAGGCAATTAGGGCACGCTTTTTAGGCAGGTATTGAAGAAAGCCAATTAAGACAGGCAATTAAGGCAGGCAGCCAATAAAGACAGGTAATTAAAGCATGCAATTAAGGCAGGCAATTTAGGGACGCAGTTAAGGCAAGCTATTAAGGATGGCATTTAAGGCAGCCAATTGAGGAATGTAATTAAGGCAGGCAATTTAGACAGGCAATTAAGGCAAGCAATTAAGGCACGTATTAAAGAAAGCCAATTAAGGCAGGCAATTAAGGCAGGCAGCCAATTAAGGCTTGTAATTAAAGCATGCTATTAAGGCAGGCAATTAAGGTATGCATTTAAGGCAGGCAATAAAGGCAGGCAATCGAGAAAGGCAATTAAGGTAGGCAAATAATGCAGGTAATTAGGGAAGGCAATTAAGGCAGGCAATTAAGGCAGGCAATTAAGGCAAGCAATTAAGGCAGGCAGTTTAGAAAGCCTATTAAGACAGGCAATTAAGGCAGGCAGCCAATTAAGGCTGGTAATTAAGACATGCAATTAAGGCAGGAAATTAAGCCAAGCAATCAAGGCAAGCAATTAAGGATGGCAATTAAGGCAGCAAATTTAGGAATGCAATTAAGGCAGCCAATTAAGGCAGGCAATTTAGGCAGGCAATTATGGCAGGCAATTAAGGCAGTCAATTAAGTCAGACAATTAAGGCACGCAATTAAGGCAGGCAATCAAGAAATGCAATTAAAGCAGGCAATTAAGGCAGGCAATTAAAGCAGGCAATTATGGCAGGCAATTAAGGCAGTCCATTTAGGCAGACAATTAAGGCAGGTTATTAAGGCTGGCAATGAAAGCAGGCTGTTAAAGGTAGGCAAATAATGCAGGTAATTAGGGAAGGCAATTAAGACAGGCAATTACGGCAGGCAATTAGGGCAAGCTTTTTAGGCAGATATTGAAGAAAGCCAATTAAGACAGGCAATTAAGGCAGGCAGCCAATTAAGGCTGGTAATTAAAGCATGCAATTAAGGCAGGCTATTTAGGGACGCAGTTAAGGCAAGCTATTAAGGATGGCATTTAAGGCAGCCAATTGAGGAATGTAATTAAGGCAGGCAGTTTAGAAAGCAAATTAAGACAGGCAATTAAGGCAGGCAGCCAATTAAGGCTGGTAATTAAGACATGCAATTAAGGCAGGAAATTAAGCCAAGCAATCAAGGCAAGCAATTAAGGATGGCAATTAAGGCAGCAAATTTAGGAATGCAATTAAGGCAGCCAATTAAGGCAGGCAATTTAGGCAGGCAATTACGGCAGGCAATTAAGGCAGTCAATTAAGGCAGACAATTAAGGCACGCAATTAAGGCTCGAAATGAAGGCAGGCTATTAGGGTAGGCAAATAATGCAGGTAATTAAGGAAAGGCAATTAAGGCAGGCAATTAAGGCAGGCAATTAAGGCAAGCTATTTAGGCGGGTGGTAAAGAAAGCCAATTAAGGCAAGCGATTAAGGCAGGCAATTAAGGCAAGCAATTAAGGCAAGCAATTAAGGCTCGAAATGAAGGCAGGCTATTAGGGTAGGCAAATAATGCAGGTAATTAGGGAAGGCTATTAAGGCAGGCAATTAAGGCAGGCAATTAAGGCAAGCAATTAAGGCAGGCAGTTTAGAAAGCAAATAAAGACAGGCAATTAAGGCAGGCAGCCAATTAAGGCTGGTAATTAAGACATGCAATTAAGGCAGGAAATTAAGCCAAGCAATCAAGGCAAGCAATTAAGGATTGCAATTAAGGCAGCAAATTTAGGAATGCAATTAAGGCAGCCAATTAAGGCAGGCAATTTAGGCAGACAATTACGGCAGGCAATTAAGGCAGTCAATTAAGGCAGACAATTAAGGCACGCAATTAAGGCTGGTAATTAAGACATTCAATTAAGGCAGGAAATTAAGCCAAGCAATCAAGGCAAGCAATTAAGGATGGCAATTAAGGCAGCAAATTTAGGAATGCAATTAAGGCAGCCAATTAAGGCAGGCAATTTAGGCAGGCAATTTAGGCAGGCAATTACGGCAGGCAATTAAGGCAGTCAATTAAGGCAGACAATTAAGGCACGCAATTAAGGCTCGAAATGAAGGCAGGCTATTAGGGTAGGCAAATAATGCAGGTAATTAGGGAAGGCAATTAAGGCAGGCAATTAAGGCAGGCTATTTAGGGACGCAGTTAAGGCAAGCTTTTAAGGATGGCATTTAAGGCAGCCAATTGAGGAATGTAATTAAGGCAGACAGTTTAGAAAGCAAATTAAGACAGGCAATTAAGGCAGGCAGCCAATTAAGGCTGGTAATTAAAGCATGCAATTAAGGCAGGCTATTTAGGGACGCAGTTAAGGCAAGCTATTAAGGATGGCATTTAAGGCAGCCAATTGAGGAATGTAATTAAGGCAGGCAGTTTAGAAAGCAAATTAAGACAGGCAATTGTGGCAGGCAGCCAATTAAGGCTGGTAATTAAGACATGCAATTAAGGCAGGAAATTAAGCCAAGCAATCAAGGCAAGCAATTAAGGATGGCAATTAAGGCAGCAAATTTAGGAATGCAATTAAGGCAGCCAATTAAGGCAGGCAATTTAGGCAGGCAATTACGGCAGGCAATTAAGGCAGTCAATTAAGGCAGACAATTAAGGCACGCAATTAAGGCTCGAAATGAAGGCAGGCTATTAGGGTAGGCAAATAATGCAGGTAATTAGGGAAGGCAATTAAGGCAGGCAATTAAGGCAGGCAATTAAGGCAAGCAATTAAGGCAGGCAGTTTAGAAAGCAAATTAAGACAGGCAATTAAGGCAGGCAGCCAATTAAGGCTGGTAATTAAGACATGCAATTAAGGCAGGAAATTAAGCCAAGCAATCAAGGCAAGCAATTAAGGATGGCAATTAAGGCAGCAAATTTAGGAATGCAATTAAGGCAGCCAATTAAGGCAGGCAATTTAGGCAGGCAATTACGGCAGGCAATTAAGGCAGTCAATTAAGGCAGACAATTAAGGCACGCAATTAAGGCTCGAAATGAAGGCAGGCTATTAGGGTAGGCAAATAATGCAGGTAATTAAGGAAAGGCAATTAAGGCAGGCAATTAAGGCAGGCAATTAAGGCAAGCTATTTAGGCGGGTGGTAAAGAAAGCCAATTAAGGCAAGCGATTAAGGCAGGCAATTAAGGCAGGCAGCCAATTAAGGCAGGTAAATAAGGCTGGCATTTTAGGCAGACAATTGAGGCAGTCAATTAAGACAGGCAATTAAAGCAGGCAATGAAGGCAGGCAATTAAGGCAGGACATTAAGGCAGGCAATTAAGGCAAGCAATTAAGGCAAGCAATTAAGGCAGGTAATAAAGAAAGCCAATTAAGGCAGGCGATTTAGGCATGCAATTAAGGCAGGCAATTTAGGGACGCAGTAAAGGCAAGCTATTAAGGATGGCATTTAAGGCAGCCAATTGAGGAATGTAATTAAGGCAGGCAATTTAGACAGGCAATTAAGGCAAGCAATTAAGGCACGTATTAAAGAAAGCCAATTAAGGCAGGCAATTAAGACAGGCAATTATGCAAGCAATTAATGTAGCCAATTAAGGCAGGCAATTAAGGCAGGCAAATAATGCAGGTAATTTGGTAAGGCAATTAAGGCAGGCAATTAAGGCAGGCAATTAAGGGAGTCAAATAATGCAGGTAATTAGGAAAGGCAATTAGGCAAGCAAATAAGGCAGGCATTTAAGGCAAGCAATTAAGGCAATGAGTAAAGAAAGCCAAATAAGGCAGGCGATTAATGCAGGCAATTAAGGCAGGCAGCCAATTAAGGCTGGTAATTAAGGCATTCAATTAAGGCAGGCAATTAAGGCAGGCTATTAAGGCAGGCAATTAAGGCAGGCAATTAAGGTAGGAAATTAAGGCCGACAATTAAGACAGTCAATTAAAGCTGGCAATGAAGGCAGACAATTAAGGTAGTCAAATAATGCAGGTAATTAGGGAAGGCAATTAAGGCAAGCAATTAAGGCCTGCAATTAATGCAGGCAATTAAGGCAGCAAATCGAGGAAGGCAATTAAGGCATGCAATCAATTTAGCCAATAAAGGCAGGCAATTAAGGCAGGCAAATAATGCAGTTAATTTGGTAAGGCAATTAAGGCAAGCAATTAAGGCAGGTAGTAAAGATAGCCATTTAAGGCAGCCATTTAAGGCATGCAATTAAGGCAGGCAATTAAGGCAGGCAATTAAGGCTTACAATAAAGGCAGGCAATCATATAAGGCAATTAAGGCAGGCAATTAAGGCAGACAATTAAGACAGGCATTTAAGGCTGGCAATTAAGGCAAGCAATTAATGTAGCCAATTAAGGCAGGCAATTAAGGCAGGCAAATAATGCAGGTGATTTGGTAAGGCAATTAAGGCAGGCAATTAAGGCAAGCTATTAAGGCAGGTAGTAAAGAAAGCCAATTAAGGCAGTCAATTAAGGCAGCCAATTAAGGCATGCAATTAAGGCAGGCAATTAAGGCAGGCATTTTAGGCAGGCAATCAAGTAAGGCAATTAAGGCAGGCAATTAAGGCAGACAATTAAGACAGGCAATTAAGGCAGGCAATGAAGGCAGGCAATTAAGGTAGTCAAATAATGCAGGTAATTAGGAAAGGCAATTAGGCAAGCAATTAAGGCAGGCATTTAAGGCAAGCAATATAGGAAGGGAGTAAAGAAAGCCAATTAAGGCATGCAATTAAGGCAGGCAATTAAGGCAGACAATTTAGGCAGGCAATTTAGGCAGGCAATCAAGTAAGGCAATTAAGGTAGGAAATTAAGGCAGTCAATTAAGGCATGCAATTAAGGCAGGCAATTAAGGCAGGCATTTTAGGCAGGCAATCAAGTAAGGCAATTAAGGCAGGCAATTAAGGCAGACAATTAAGACAGGCAATTAAGGCAGGCAATGAAGGCAGGCAATTAAGGTAGTCAAATAATGCGGGTAATTCGGAAAGGCAATTAGGCAAGCAATTAAGGCAGGCATTTAAGGCAAGCAATTAAGGCAGGGAGGAAAGAAAGCCAATTAATGCAGTCGATTAATGCAGGCAATTAAGGCAGGCATCCAATTAAGGCTGGTAATTTAGGCATGCAATTAAGGCAGGCAATTAAGGCAGGCTATTTAGGCAGGCAATTAAGGTAGGCAATTAAGGCAGGAAATTAAGGCAGACAATTAAGACAGGCAATTAAGGCTGGCAATAAAGGCAGGCAATAAAGGTAGAAAATAATGCAGGTAATTAGAGAAGGCAATTAAGGCAAGCAATTAAGGCCTGCAATTAATGCAGGCAATTAAGGCAGCAAATCAAGGAAGGCAATTAAGGCATGCAATTAATGTAGCCAATTAAGGCAGGCAAATAATGCAGGTAATTTGGTAAGGCAATTAAGGCAGGCAAATAAGGCAAGCAATTAAGGCAGGTAGTAAAGATAGCCAATTAAGGCAGCCAATTAAGGCATGCAATTAAGGCAGGCAATTAAGGCAGGCAATTAAGGCAGGCAATTAAGGCAGGCAATCAAGTAAGGCAATTAAGGCAACCAATTAAGGCAGGCAATTAAGGCAGACAATTAAGACAGGCAATTAAGGCAGGCAATTAAGGCAAGCAATTAATGTAGCCAATTAAGGCAGGCAATTAAGGCAGGCAAATAATGCAGGTAATTTGGTAAGGCAATTAAAACAGGCAATTAAGGCAAGCAATTAAGGCAGTTAGTAAAGAAAGCCAATTAAGGCAGTCAATTAAGGCAGCCAATTAAGGCATGCAATTAAGGCAGGCAATTAAGGCAGGCAATTTAGGCAGGCAATCAAGTAAGGCAATTACGCAGGCAATTAAGGTTGGCAATTAAGGCTGCCAATTAACGAATGCAATTAAAGCAGCCAATTAAGACAGTCAATTAAGGTAGGCAATTAAGACAGGCAATTAAAGCAAGCTATATAGGCAGGCAAATAAGGCAGGCATTCAAGGAAGGCAATTAAGACAAGCAATTAATGTAGCCAATTAAGGCAGGCAATTAAGTCAGGCAATAAAGTCATACAATTAAGGCAGGTAATTAAGGCAGGAAATTAAGGCAGGCAATTAAGGTAGGCAACTAAGGCAGACATTTAAGGCAGTCAATTAAGGCTGTCAATGAAGGCAGGCAATTAAAGTAGGCAAATAATGCAGGTAATTAGGGAAAGCAATTAAGGCAGGCAATTAAGGCAGTCAATTAATGCAAGCAATTATGGCAGGTAGTAACGAAAGCCAATTAAGGCAGGCAATTAGGGCAGGCATTTAAGGCAGGCATCTAATTAAGGCTGGTAATTAAGGCATGCAATTAAGGATGGCAATTAAGGCAGGCAATTAAGGCAGGCAATTAAGGCAAGCAATTAAGGATGGCAATTAAGGCAGCCAATTAAGGCAGGTAATAAAGGCAGGCAATTAAGGCAAGCAATTAAGGATGTCAATTAAGGCAGCCAATTATGCAGGCAATAAAGGCAGGCAATCGAGAAAGGCAATTAAGGTAGGCAAATAATGCAGGTAATTAGGGAAGGCAATTAAGGCAGGCAAATAAGTCAGGCAATTAAGGGAAGCAATTAAGGCAGGTAGTTTAGAAAGCCAATTAAGACAGGCAATTAAGGCAGGCAGCCAATTAAGGCTGGTAATTAAGGCATGCAATTAAGGCAGGCAATTAAGCCAGGCAATTAAGGCAAGCAATTAAGGATGACAATTAAGGCAGAAAAATTTAGGAATGCAATTAAGGCAGGCAATTAAGGCAGGCAATTACGGCAGGCAATTAAGGCAGTCAATTAAGGCAGACAATTAAGGCAGGCAATTAAGTCTGGCAATGAAAGCAGGCTATTAGGGTAGGCGAATAATGCAGGTAATTAGGGAAGGCAATTAAGGCAGGCAATTAAGGCAGGCAATAAAGGCAAGCAATTAAGGATGACAATTAAGGCAGAAAAATTTAGGAATGCAATTAAGGCAGGCAATTAAGGCAGGCAATTACGGCAGGCAATTAAGGCAGTCAATTAAGGCAGACAATTAAGGCAGGCAATTAAGTCTGGCAATGAAAGCAGGCTATTAGGGTAGGCAAATAATGCAGGTAATTAGGGAAGGCAATTAAGGCAGGCAATTAAGGCAGGCAATTAAGGCAAGCTATTTAGGCGGGTGGTAAAGAAAGCCAATTAAGGCAGGCAATTAAGGCAGACAATTTAGGCAGGCAATCAAGTAAGGCAATTACGCAGGCAATTAAGGTTGGCAATTAAGGCTGCCAATTAACGAATGCAATTAAAGCAGCCAATTAAGACAGTCAATTAAGGTAGGCAATTAAGACAGGCAATTAAAGCAGGCTATATAGGCAGGCAAATAAGTTAGGCATTCAAGGAAGGCAATTAAGGCAAGCAATTAATGTAGCCAATTAAGGCAGGCAATTAAGTCAGGCAATAAAGGCATGCAATTAAGGCAGGTAATTAAGGCAGGAAATTAAGGCAGGCAATTAAGGTAGGCAACTAAGGCAGACATTTAAGGCAGTCAATTAAGGCTGTCAATGATGGCAGGCAATTAAAGTAGGCAAATAATTCAGGTAATTAGGGAAAGCAATTAAGGCAGGCAATTAAGGCAGTCAATTAAGGCAAGCAATTATGGCAGCTAGTAACGAAAGCCAATTAAGGCAGGCAATTAGGGCAGGCATTTAAGGCAGGCATCTAATTAAGGCTGGTAATTAAGGCATGCAATTAAGGCAGGCAATTAAGGCAGGCAATTAAGGCAGTCAATTAAGGCAAGCAATTAAGGATGGCAATTAAGGAATGCAATTAAGGAAGCCAATTAAGGCAGTCACGTAGCGCAGCCATTAAGGCAGGCGATTAAGGCAAGCAATTAAGGCAGGTAGTAAATAAAGCCTATTAAGGTAGGCAGCCAATTAAACCGGCGGGTAATTAAGGCATTCAATTAAGGCAGGCAATTACGGCAGGCAATTAAGGCATTCATTTAAGGCAGGCAACCAATTAAGGCTAGTAATTAAGGCATGCAATTAAGGCAGGCAATAAAGGCAGGCAATTATGGCAAGCAATTAAGCATGGCAATTAAAAAAAACAATAAAGGCGGGCAATTAAGGCGGCAATTAAGGCAAGCAATTAAGGCAGTTAGTAAAGAAAGCTAAATAAGGCAGGCAATAAGGCAGGCAGCCAATAAAGGCTGGTAATTAAGGCATGCAATTAAGGCAGGCAATTAAGGCAGGCAATAAAGGCAGGCAATAAAGGCAGGCAATAAAGGCAGGCAATTAAGGCAGGCAATTAAGGCAAGCACATAAGGCAGGTAGTAAAGATAGCCAATTAATGCAGGCAATAAAGGCAGGCAATTAAGGCAGGCAGCCAATTAAGGCTGGTAATTAAGGCATGCAATTAAGGCAGGCAATTAAGGCAGGCAATTAAGGCAGGCAATAAAGGCAGGCAATTAGGCAGGCAATAAAGGCAGGCAATCAAGAAATGCAATTAAAGCAGGCAATTAAGGCAGGCAATTAAAGCAGGCAATTATGGCAGGCAATTAAGGCAGTCCATTTAGGCAGACAATTAAGGCAGGTTATTAAGGCTGGCAATGAAAGCAGGCTGTTAAAGGTAGGCAAATAATGCAGGTAATTAGGGAAGGCAATTAAGACAGGCAATTAAGGCAGGCAATTAGGGCCAGCTTTTTAGGCAGGTATTGAAGAAAGCCAATTAAGACAGGCAATTAAGGCAGGCAGCCAATAAAGGCTGGTAATTAAAGCATGCAATTAAGGCAGGCAATTTAGGGACGCAGTTAAGGCAAGCTATTAAGGATGGCATTTAAGGCAGCCAATTGAGGAATGTAATTAAGGCAGGCAATTTAGACAGGCAATTAAGGCAAGCAATTAAGGCACATATTAAAGAAAGAAAGTTAAGGCAGGCAATTAAGGCAGGCAGCCAATTAAGGCTGGTAATTAAAGCATGCTATTAAGGCAGGCAATTAAGGTATGCATTGAAGGCAGGCAATTAAGGCAAGCAATTAAGGATGGCAATTAAGGCAGCCAATTAAGGCAGGCAATTAAGGCAAGCAATTAAGGATGGCAATTAAGACAGCCAATTAAGGCAGGCAATAAAGGCAGGCAATCGAGAAAGGCAATTAAGGTAGGCAAATAATGCAGGTAATTAGGGAAGGCAATTAAGGCAGGCAATTAAGGCAGGCAATTAAGGCAAGCATAAAGGCAGGCAGTTTAGAAAGCCAATTAAGACAGGCAATTAAGGCAGGCAGCCAATTAAGGCTGGTAATTAAGACATGCAATTAAGGCAGGAAATTAAGCCAAGCAATCAAGGCAAGCAATTAAGGATGGCAATTAAGGCAGCAAATTTAGGAATGCAATTAAGGCAGCCAATTAAGGCAGGCAATTTAGGCAGGCAATTACGGCAGGCAATTAAGGCAGTCAATTAAGTCAGACAATTAAGGCACACAATTAAGGCAGGCAATCAAGAAATGCAATTAAAGCAGGCAATTAAGGCAGGCAATTAAAGCAGGCAATTATGGCAGGCAATTAAGGCAGTCCATTTAGGCAGACAATTAAGGCAGGTTATTAAGGCTGGCAATGAAAGCAGGCTGTTAAAGGTAGGCAAATAATGCAGGTAATTAGGGAAGGCAATTAAGACAGGCAATTAAGGCAGGCAATTAGGGCAAGCTTTTTAGGCAGGTATTGAAGAAAGCCAATTAAGACAGGCAATTAAGGTAGGCAGCCAATTAAGGCTGGTAATTAAAGCATGCAATTAAGGCAGGCAATTTAGGGACGCAGTTAAGGCAAGCTAATAAGAATGGCATTTAAGGCAGCCAATTGAGGAATGTAATTAAGGCAGGCAATTTAGACAGGCAATTAAGGCAAGCAATTAAGGCACGTATTAAAGAAAGCCAATTAAGGCAGGCAATTAAGGCAGGCAGCCAATTAAGGCTGGTAATTAAAGCATGCTATTAAGGCAGGCAATTAAGGTAGGCATTTAAGGCAGGCAATTAAGGCAAGCAATTAAGGATGGCAATTAAGGCAGCCAATTAAGGCAGGCAATTAAGGCAAGCAATTAAGGATGGCAATTAAGGCAGCCAATTAAGGCAGGCAATAAAGGCAGGCAATCGAGAAAGGCAATTAAGGTAGGCAAATAATGCAGGTAATTAGGGAAGGCAATTAAGGCAGGCAATTAAGGCAGGCAATTAAGGCAAGCAATAAAGGCAGGCAGTTTAGAAAGCAAATTAAGACAGGCAATTAAGGCAGGCAGCCAATTAAGGCTGGTAATTAAGACATGCAATTAAGGCAGGAAATTAAGCCAAGCAATCAAGGCAAGCAATTAAGGATGGCAATTAAGGCAGCAAATTTAGGAATGCAATTAAGGCAGCCAATTAAGGCAGGCAATTTAGGCAGGCAATTACGGCAGGCAATTAAGGCAGTCAATTAAGGCAGACAATTAAGGCACGCAATTAAGGCTGGAAATGAAGGCAGGCTATTAGGGTAGGCAAATAATGCAGGTAATTAAGGAAAGGCAATTAAGGCAGGCAATTAAGGCAGGCAATTAAGGCAAGCTATTTAGGCGGGTGGTAAAGAAAGCCAATTAAGGCAAGCGATTAAGGCAGGCAATTAAGGCAGGCAGCCAATTAAGGCAGGTTAATAAGGCTGGCATTTTAGGCAGACAATTGAGGCAGTCAATTAAGACAGGCAATTAAAGCAGGCAATGAAGGCAGGCAATTAAGGCAGGCAATTAAGGCAGGCAATTAAGGCAAGCAATTAAGGCAAGCAATTAAGGCAGGTAATAAAGAAAGCCAATTAAGGCAGGCGATTTAGGCATGCAATTAAGGCAGGCAATTTAGGGACGCAGTAAAGGCAAGCTATTAAGGATGGCATTTAAGGCAGCCAATTGAGGAATGTAATTAAGGCAGGCAATTTAGACAGGCAATTAAGGCAAGCAATTAAGGCACGTATTAAAGAAAGCCAATTAAGGCAGGCAATTAAGGCAGGCAATTATGCAAGCAATTAATGTAGCCAATTAAGGCAGGCAATTAAGGCAGGCAAATAATGCAGGTAATTTGGTAAGGCAATTAAGGCAGGCAATGAAGGCAGGCAATTAAGGGAGTCAAATAATGCAGGTAATTAGGAAAGGCAATTAGGCAAGCAAATAAGGCAGGCATTTAAGGCAAGCAATTAAGGCAATGAGTAAAGAAAGCCAAATAAGGCAGGCGATTAATGCAGGCAATTAAGGCAGGCAGCCAATTAAGGTAGGAAATTAAGGCCGACAATTAAGACAGGCAATTAAGGCTGGCAATGAAGGCAGACAATTAAGGTAGTCAAATAATGCAGGTAATTAGGGAAGGCAATTAAGGCAAGCAATTAAGGCCTGCAATTAATGCAGGCAATTAAGGCAGCAAATCGAGGAAGGCAATTAAGGCATGCAATCAATTTAGCCAATAAAGGCAGGCAATTAAGGCAGGCAAATAATGCAGTTAATTTGGTAAGGCAATTAAGGCAAGCAATTAAGGCAGGTAGTAAAGATAGCCAATTAAGGCAGCCAATTAAGGCATGCAATTAAGGCAGGCAATTAAGGCAGGCAATTAAGGCTTACAATAAAGGCAGGCAATCATATAAGGCAATTAAGGCAGGCAATTAAGGCAGACAATTAAGACAGGCATTTAAGGCTGGCAATTAAGGCAAGCAATTTATGTAGCCAATTAAGGCAGGCAATTAAGGCAGGCAAATAATGCAGGTAATTTGGTAAGGCAATTAAGGCAGGCAATTAAGGCAAGCAATTAAGGCAGGTAGTAAAGAAAGCCAATTAAGGCAGTCAATTAAGGCAGCCAATTAAGGCATGCAATTAAGGCAGGCAATTAAGGCAGGCATTTTAGGCAGGCAATCAAGTAAGGCAACTAAGGCAGGCAATTAAGGCAGACAATTAAGACAGGCAATTAAGGCAGGCAATGAAGGCAGGCAATTAAGGTAGTCAAATAATGCAGGTAATAAGGAAAGGCAATTAGGCAAGCAATTAAGGCAGGCATTTAAGGCAAGCAATATAGGAAGGGAGTAAAGAAAGCCAATTAAGGCATGCAATTAAGGCAGGCAATTAAGGCAGGCAATTTAGGCAGGCAATCAAGTAAGGCAATTAAGGCAGGAAATTAAGGCAGGCAATTAAGGCAGTCAATTAAGGCATGCAATTAAGGCAGGCAATTAAGGCAGGCAATTAAGGTAGTCAAATAATGCAGGTAATTAGGAAAGGCAATTAGGCAAGCAATTAAGGCAGGCATTTAAGGCAAGCAATTAAGGCAGGGAGGAAAGAAAGCCAATTAAGGCAGTCGATTAATGCAGGCAATTAAGGCAGGCAGCCAATTAAGGCTGGTAATTAAGGCATGCAATTAAGGCAGGCAATTAAGGCAGGCTATTTAGGCAGGCAATTAAGGTAGGCAATTAAGGCAGGAAATTAAGGCAGACAATTAAGACAGGCAATTAAGGCTGGCAATAAAGGCAGGCAATAAAGGTAGAAAATAATGCAGGTAATTAGAGAAGGCAATTAAGGCAAGCAATTAAGGCCTGCAATTAATGCAGGCAATTAAGGCAGCAAATCAAGGAAGGCAATTAAGGCATGCAATTAATGTAGCCAATTAAGGCAGGCAATTAAGGCAGGCAAATAATGCAGGTAATTTGGTAAGGCAATTAAGGCAGGCAAATAATGCAGGTAATTTGGTAAGGCAATTAAGGCAGGCAATTAAGGCAAGCAATTAAGGCAGTTAGTAAAGAAAGCCAATTAAGGCAGTCAATTAAGGCAGCCAATTAAGGCATGCAATTAAGGCAGGCAATTAAGGAAGGCAATTTAGGCAGGCAATCAAGTAAGGCAATTACGCAGGCAATTAAGGTTGGCAATTAAGGCTGCCAATTAACGAATGCAATTAAAGCAGCCAATTAAGACAGTCAATTAAGGTAGGCAATTAAGACAGGCAATTAAAGCTAGCTATATAGGCAGGCAAATAAGGCAGGCATTCAAGGAAGGCAATTAAGACAAGCAATTAATGTAGCCAATTAAGGCAGGCAATTAAGTCAGGCAATAAAGGCATGCAATTAAGGCAGATAATAAAGGCAGGAAATTAAGGCAGGCAATTAAGGTAGGCAACTAAGGCAGACATTTAAGGCAGTCAATTAAGGCTGTCAATGAAGGCAGGCAATTAAAGTAGGCAAATAATGCAGGTAATTAGGGTAAGCAATTAATGCAGGCAATTAAGGCAGTCAATTAAGGCAAGCAATTATGGCAGGTAGAAACGAAAGCCAATTAAGGCAGGCAATTAGGGCAGGCATTTAAGGCAGGCATCTAATTTAGGCTGGTAATTAAGGCATGCAATTAAGGATGGCAATTAAGGCAGGCAATTAAGGCAGGCAATTAAGGCAAGCAATTAAGGATGGCAATTAAGGCAGCCAATTAAGGCAGGTAATAAAGGCAGGCAATTAAGGCAAGCAATTAAGGATGTCAATTAAGGCAGCCAATTAAGGCAGGCAATAAAGGCAGGCAATCGCGAAAGGCAATTAAGGTAGGCAAATAATGCAGGTAATTAGGGAAGGCAATTAAGGCAGGCAATTAAGTCAGGCAATTAAGGGAAGCAATTAAGGCAGGTAGTTTAGAAAGCCAATTAAGACAGGCAATTAAGGCAGGCAGCCAATTAAGGCTGGTAATTAAAGCATGCAATTAAGGCAGGCAATTAAGCCAGGCAATTAAGGCAAGCAATTAAGGATGGCAATTAAGGCAGCAAATTTAGGAATGCAATTTAGGCAGGCAATTAAGGCAGGCAATTACGGCAGGCAATTAAGGCAGTCAATTAAGGCAGACAATTAAGGCAGGCAATTAAGTCTGGCAATAAAAGCAGGCTATTAGGGTAGGCAAATAATGCAGGTAATTAGGGAAGGCAATTAAGGCAGGCAATTAAGGCAGGCAATTAAGGCAGGCAATTAAGGCAAGCTATTTAGGCGGGTGGTAAATAAAGCCAATTAAGGCAAGCGATTAAGGCAGGCAGTTAAGGCAGGCAGCCAATTAAGGCAGGTAAATAAGGCTGGCATTTTAGGCAGACAATTGAGGCAGTCAATTAAGACAGGCAATTAAAGCAGGCAATGAAGGCAGGCAATTAAGGCAGGAAATTAAGGCAGGCAATTAAGACAGGCAATTAAGGAAAGCAATTAAGGCAGGTAATAAAGAAAGCCAATTAAGGCAGGCGATTTATGCAGGCAATTAAAGCAGGCAGCCAATTAAGGCTGGTAATTAAGGCATGCAATTAATGCAGGCAATTATGGCAGGCAATTAAGGCAGGCAATTAAGGCAGACAATTAAGACAGGCAATTAAGGCAGGCAATTAAGGCAAGCAATTAATGTAGCCAATTAAGGCAGGCAATTAAGGCAGGCAATTAATGCAGGTAATTTGGTAAGGCAATTAAGGCAGGCAATGAAGGCAGGCAATTAAGGTAGTCAAATAATGTAGGTTATTAGGAAAGGCAATTAGGCAAGCAAATAAGGCAGGCATTTAAGGCAAGCAATTAAGGCAGGGAGTAAAGAAAGCCAATTAAGGCAGGCGATTAATGCAGGCAATTAAGGCAGGCAGCCAATTAAGGCTGGTAATTAAGGCATGCAATTAAGGCAAGCAATTAAGGCAGGCTATTAAGGCAGGCAATTTAGGCATGCAATTAAGGCAGGAAATTAAGGCAGAAAATTAAGACAGGCAATTAAGGCTGGCAATGAAGGCAGACAATTAAGGTAGTAAAATAATGCAGGTAATTAGGGAAGGCAATTAAGGCAAGCAATTAAGGCCTGCAATTAATGCAGGCAATTAAGGCAGCAAATCGAGGAAGGCAATTAAGGCATGCAATTTATTTAGCCAATTAAGGCAGGCAATTAAGGCAGGCAAATAATACAGGTAATTTGGTAAGGCTATTAAGGCAGGTAATTAAGGCAAGCAATTAAGGCAGGTGTTAAAGATAGCCAATTAAGGCAGCCAATTAAGGCATGCAATTAATGCAGGCAATTAAGGCAGGCAATTAAGGCAGGCAATCTAGTAAGGCAATAAAGGCAGGCAATTAAGGCAGACAATTAAGAAAGGCAATGAAGGCTGGCAATAAGGCAAGCAATTAATGTAGCCAATTAAGGCAGGCAATTAATGTAGCCAATTAAGGCAGGCAATTAAGGCAGGCAAATAATGCAGGTAATTTGGTAAGACATAAGGCAGGCAATTAAGGCAAGCAATTAAGGCAGGTAGTAAAGAAAGCCAATTAAGGCAGTCAATTAAGGCAGCCAATTAAGGCATGCAATTAAGGCAGGCAATTAAGGCAGGCATTTTAGGCAGGCAATCAAGTAAGGCAATTAAGGCAGGCATTTTAGGCAGGCAATCAAGTAAGGCAATTAAGGCAGGAAATTAAGGCAGACACATAAGACAGGCAATTAAGGAAGTAATGAAGGCAGGCAATTAAGGCAAGCAATTAAGGCAGGTAGTTAAGAAATCCAATTAAGGCATCCAATTAAGGAATGCAATTAAGGCAGGCAATTAAGGCAGGCAAATAAAGCAGCCAATTAGTGCAGGCAATCAAGGCAGGAAATTAAGGAAGGAAAAAGGCAGGCAATTAAGGCAGGCAATGATGGCAGGCAATTAAGGCAGGCAATTAAGGCAGCCAATAAAGGCAGGCAATTAAAGCAGGCAATTAAGGCAGGCAATTAAGGCAGGCAATTAAAGCAGGCAATTAAGGCAGGCAATCAAGGCAGGCAATTAAGGAAGGAAAAAGGCAGGCAATTAAGGCAGGCAATTAAGGCAAGCAATTAAGGCAGGTAGTTAATAAAGCCAATTAAGGCAAGCAATTAAGGATGGCAATTAAGGCAGCCTATTTAGGAATGCAATTAAGGCAGCCAATTAATGCAGGCGATTACAGCAGGCAGCCAATTAAGGCTGGTAATTAAGGCATGCAATTAAGGCAGGCAATAAAGGCAGGCAATTAAGGCAGACAATTAAAGCAGGCAATTAAGGCAGCCAATTAAGGCAGGCGATTAAGGCAGGCAGCCAATTAAGGCTGGTAATTAAGGCATGCAATTAAGGCAGGCAATTAAGGCAGGCAATTAAGGCAGACAATTAAGGCAGGCAATTAAGCCAGGCAATTAGGCAGGCAATTAAGGCTGGCAATGAAGGCAGGCTAATGAGGTAGGTAAATAATGCAGGTAATTAGGGATGGCAATTAAGGCAGGCAATTAAGGCAGGCAATTAAGGCAAGCTATTTAGGCGGGTAGTAAAGAAAGCCAATTAAGGCAAACGATTAAGACAGGCAATTAAGGCAGGCAGCCAATTAAGGCAGGTAAATAAGGCTGGCATTTTAGGCAGACAATTGAGGCAATCAATTAAGACAGGCAATTAAAGCAGGCAATGAAGGCAGGCAATTAAGGCAGGAAATTAAGGCAGGCAATTAAGACAGGCAATTATGGAAAGCAATTAAGGCAGGTTTTAAAGAAAGCCAATTAAGGCAGGCGATTTAGGCAGGTAATTAAGGCAGGCAGCCAATTAAGGCTTGATATTAAGGCATGCAATTAAGGCAGGCAATTAAGGCAGGCAATTATGGCAGGCAATTAAGGAAGACAATTAAGACAGGCAATTAAGGCAGGCAATTAAGGCAAGCAATTAATGTAGCCAATTAAGGCAGGCAATTAAGGCAGGCAAATAATGCAGGTAATTTAGTAAGGCAATTAAGGCAGGCAATGAAGGCAGGCAATTAAGGTAGGCAAATAATGCAGGTAATTAGGAAAGGCAATTAGGCAAGCAAATAAGGCAGGCATTTAAGGCAAGCAATTAAGGCAGGGAGTAAAGAAAGCCAATTAAGTTAGGCGATTAAGACAGGCAATTAAGGCAGGCAATTAAGGCAGGAAATTAAGGCAGACAATTAAGACAGGCAATTAAGGCTGGCAATGAAGGCAGACAATTAAGGTAGTCAAATAATGCAGGTAATTAGGGAAGGCAATTAAGGCAAGCAATTAAGGCAGGCAATTTAGGCAGGCAATTAATGCAGGCAAATAAGGCAGGCAATCATGAAAGGCAATTAAGGCAAGCAATTAATGTAGCCAATTAAGGCAGGCAATTAAAGCAGACAGGCAATTAAGACTGGTAATTAAGGCAGGTAAATAAGGCTGGCTATTTAAGCAGGCAATTGAGGCAGGCAATTAAGACAGGCAATTAAAGCAGGCAATTAAGGCAGCAAATCAAGGAAGGCAATTAAGGCATGCAATTAATGTTGCCAATTAAGGCAGGCAATTAAGGCAGGCAAATAATGCAGGTAATTTGGTAAGGCAATTAAGGCAGGCAATTAAGGCAAGCAATTAAGGCAGGTAGTTTAGAAAGCCAATTTAGACAGGCAATTAAGGCAGGCAGCCAATTAAGGCTAGTAATTAAGGCATGCAATTAAGGCAGGCAATTAAGCCAGGCATTTAAGGCAGGTAATTAAGGCTGGCAATAAAGGCAAGCTAATGAGGTAGGCAAATAATGCAGGTAATTAGGGAAGGCAATTAAGGCAGGTAATTAAGACAGGCAATTAAGGCAAGCTATTTAGGCAGGTAGTAACGAAAGCAATTAAGGCAGGCAATTATGGCAGTAATTTAAGGCAGGCATCTAATAAAGGCTGGTAATAAAGACATGCAATTAATGCAGGCAATTAAGGCAGGCAATTGAAGCAGGCAATTAAGAAAGGCAATTAAGGTAGGCAATTAAGGCAGGCAATTAAAGCAGGCAATTAAGGCAAGCAATTTAGGATGGCAATTAAGGCAGTAAATTAAGGAATGCAATAAAGGCAGGCAATTAAGGCAGGCAATTAAAGCAGGCAATTAGTGCAGGCAATCAAGGCAGGCAATTAGGAAGGAAAAAGGCAGGCAATTAAGGCAGGCAATGATGGCAGGCAATAATGGCAGGCAATAATGGCAGGCAATTAAGGCAGACAATTAAGGCAGACAATTAAGGCAGGCAATTAAGGCTGGCAATAAAGGCAGGCAATTACGGCAGGAAATTCAAGCAGGCAATAAAGGCAGGCAATAAAGGCAGGCAATTAAGGCAGGCAAATAAGGCAGGCAATTAAGGCAGGCAATTAAAGCAGGCAATTAAGGCTGGCAATGAAGGCAGGCTATTAAGGTAGGCAAATATGCAGGTAATTAGGGAAGGCAATAAGGCATGCAATTAAGGCAGGCAATAAAGGCAAGCAATTAAGGATGGCAATTAAGGCAGCCAATTAAGGCAGGCAATAAAGGCAGGCAATTAAGGCAAGCAATTAAGGATGCCAATTAAGGCAGCCAATTAAGGCAGGCAATAAAGGCAGGCAATCGAGAAAGGCAATTAAAGTAGGCAAATAATGCAGGTAATTAGGGAAGGAAATTAAGGCAGGCAATTAAGGCAGGCAATTTAGGCAAGCAATTAAGGCAGGTAGTTTAGAAAGCCAATTAAGACAGGCAATTAAGGCAGTTAGCCAATTAATTCTGGTAATTAAGGCATGCAATTAAGGCAGGCAATTAAGCCAGGCAATTAAGGCAAGCAATTAAGGATGGCAATTAAGGCAGCAAATTTTGGAATGCAATTAAGGCAGCCAATTAAGGAAAGCAATAATGGCAGGCAATTAAGGCAGGCAATAATCGGCAGGCAATCGAGAAATGCAATTAAAGCAGGCAATTAAGGCAGGCAATTAAAGCAGGCAATTATGGAAGGCAATTAAGGCAGTTAATTTAGGCAGTCAATTTAGGCAAACAATTAAGGCAGGTTATTAATGCTGGCAATGAAAGCAGGCTGTTAAAGGTAGGCAAATAATGCAGGTAATTAGGGAAGGCAATTAAGGCAGGCAATTAAGACAGGCAATTAAGGCAATATATTTAGGCAGGGAGTAAAGAAAGCGAATTAAGACAGGCAATTAAGGCAGGCAGCCAATTAAGGCTGGTAATTAAAGCATGCAATTAAGGCAGGCAATTTAGGCACGCAATTAAGGCAAGCTATTAAGGATGGCATTTAAGGCAGCCAATTGAGGAATGTAATTAAGGCAGGCAATTTAGAAAGGCAATTAAGGCAAGCAATTAAGGCACGTATTAAAGAAAGCCAATTAAGGCAAGCAATTTAGGCAGGCTGCCAATTAAGGCTGGTAATTAAGGCATGCAATTAGGGCAGGCAATTAAGGCAGGCAATTAAGGCAAGCAATTAAGGATGGCTATTAAGGCAGCCAATTAAGGCAGGCAATAAAGGCAGGCAATTAAGGCAAGCAATTAAGGATGTCAATTAAGGCAGCCAATTAAGGCAGGCAATAAAGGCAGGCAATCGAGAAAGGCAATTATGTTAGGCAAATAATGCAGGTAATTTAGTAAGGCAATTAAGGCAGGCAATGAAGGCAGGCAATTAAAGTAGTCAAATAATGCAGGTAATTAGGAAAGGCAATTAGGCAAGCAAATAAGGCAGTCAATTAAGGCAGACAATTAAGGCAGGCAATTAAGTCTGGCAATGAAAGCAGGCTATTAGGGTAGGCAAATAATGCAGGTAATTAGGGAAGGCAATTAAGGCAGGCAATTAAGGCAGGCAATTAAGGCAAGATATTTAGGCGGGTGGTAAATAAAGCCAATTAAGGCAAGCGATTAAGGCAGGCAATTAAGGCAGGCAGCCAATTAAGGCAGGTAAATAAGGCTGGCATTTTAGGCAGACAATTGAGGCAGTCAATTAAGACAGGCAATTAAAGCAGGCAATGAAGGCAGGCAATTAAGGCAGGCAATTAAGGCAGGCAATTAAAGGCAGGCAATTAAGGAAAGCAATTAAGGCAGGTAATAAAGAAAGCCAATTAAGGCAGGCGATTTAGGCAGGCAATTAAGGCAGGCAGTCAATTAAGACTGGTAATTAAGCATGCAATTAAGGCAGGCAATTATGGCAGGCAATTAAGACAGGCAATTAGGCAGACAATTAAGACAGGCAATTAAGGCAGGCAATTAAGGCAAGCAATTATGTAGCCAATTAAGGCAGGCAATTAAGGCAGGCAAATAATGCAGGTATTTTGGTAAGGCAATTAAGGCAGGCAATGAAGGCAGGCAATTAAGGTAGTCAAATAATGCAGGTAATTAGGGAATGCAATTAAGGCAAGCAATTAAGGCCTGCAATTAATGCAGGCAATTAAAGCAGGCAATTAAGGCATGCAATTAATGTAGCCAATATAGGCAGGCAATTAAGGCAGGCAAATAATGCAGGTAATTTGGTAAGGCAATTAAGGCAGGCAATTAAGGCAAGCAATTAAGGCAGGTAGTAAAGAAAGCCAATTAAGGCAGTCAATTAAGGCAGCCAATTAAGGCATGCAATTAAAGCAGGCAATTAAGGCAGGCAAATAATGCAGGTAATTAGGAAAGGCCTTTAGGCAGGCAATTAATGCAGGCAAATAAGGCAGGCAATCATGGAAGGCAATTAAGTGAAGCATTTAATGTAGCCAATTAAGGCAGGCAATTAAGGCAGACAGGCAATTAAGACTGGTAATTAAGGCAGGAAAATAAGGCTGGCAATTTAGGCAGGCAATTGAGGCAGGCAATTAAGACAGGCAATTAAAGCAGGCAATTAAGGCAGCAAATCAAGGAAGGCAATTAAGGCATGCAATTAATGTAGCCAATATAGGCAGGCAATTAATTCAGGCAAATAATGCAGGTAATTTGGTAAGGCAATTAAGGCAGGCAATTAAGGCAAGCAATTAAGGCAGGTAGTTTAGAAAGCCAATTAAGACAGGCAATTAAGGCAGGCAGCCAATTAAGGCTGGTAATTAAGGCATGCAATTAAGGCAGGCAATTAAGCCAGGCATTTAAGGCAGGTAATTAAGGCTGGCAATGAAGGCAGGCTAATGAGGTAGGCAAATAATGCAGGTAATTAGGGAAGGCAATTAAGGCAGGTAATTAAGGCAGGCAATTAAGGCAAGCTATTTAGGCAGGTAGTAACGAAAGCCAATTAAGGCAGGCAATTATGGCAGTAATTTAAGGCAGGCATCTAATTAAGGCTGGTAATAAAGACATGCAATTAAGGCAGGCAATTAAGGCAGGCAATTGAAGCAGGCAATTAAGAAAGGCAATTAAGGTAGGCAATTAAGGCAGGCAATTAAAGCAGGCAATTAAGGCAAGCTATTAAGGATGGCAATTAAGGCAGCCAATTAAGGAATGCAATTAAGGCAGGCAATTAAAGCAGGCAATTAGTGCAGGCAATCAAGGCAGGCAATTAAGGAAGGAAAAAGGCAGGCAATGATGGCAGGCAATAATGGCAGGCAATAATGGCAGGCAATTAAGGCAGACAATTAAGGCAGACAATTAAGGCAGGCAATTAAGGCTGGCAATAAAGGCAGGCAATTAATGCAGGAAATTCAAGCAGGCAATAAAGGCAGGCAATAAAGGCAGGCAATTAAGGCAGGCAATTAAGGCAGGCAATTAAGGCAGGCAATTAAGGCTGGCAATGAAGGAAGGCTATTAAGGTAGGCATAAATGCAGGTAATTAGGGAAGGCAATAAGGCATGCAATTAAGGCAGGCAATAAAGGCAAGCAGTTAAGGATGGCAATTAAGGCAGCCAATTAAGGCAGGCAATAAAGGCAGGCAATTAAGGCAAGCAATTAAGGATGGCAATTAAGGCAGCCAATTAAGGCAGGCAATCGAGAAAGGCAATTAAGGTAGGCAAATAATGCAGGTAATTAAGGAAGGAAATTAAGACAGGCAATTAAGGCAGGCAATTTAGGCAAGCAATTGAGGCAGGTAGTTTAGAAAGCCAATTAAGACAAACAATTAAGGCAGTTAGCCAATTAATTCTGGTAATTAAGGCATGCAATTAAGGCAGGCAATTAAGCCAGGCAATTAAAGCAAGCAATTAAGGATGGCAATTAAGGCAGCAAATTTTGGAATGCAATTAAGGCAGCCAATTAAGGAAAGCAATAATGGCAGGCAATTAAGGCAGGCAATAATCGGCAGGCAATCGAGAAATGCAATTAAACCAGCAATTAAGGCAGGCAATTAAAGCAGGCAATTATGGAAGGAAATTAAGGCAGTCAAATTAGGCAGTCAATTTAGGCAAACAATTAAGGCAGGTTATTAATGCTGGCAATGAAAGCAGGCTGTTAAAGGTAGGCAAATAATGCAGGTAATTAGGGAAGGCAATTAATGCAGGCAATTAAGACAGGCAATTAAGGCAATCTATTTAGGCAGGTAGTAAAGAAAGCGAATTAAGACAGGCAATTAAGGCAGGCAGCCAATTAAGGCTAGTAATTAAAGCATGCAATTAAGGCAGGCAATTTAGGCACGCAATTAAGGCAACCTATTAAGGATGGCATTTAAGGCAGCCAATTGAGAAATGTAATTAAGGCAGGCAATTTAGAAAGGCAATTAAGGCAAGCAATTAAGGCACTTATTAAAGAAAGCCAATTAAGGCAAGCAATTTAGGCAGGCAGCCAATTAAGGCTGGTAATTAAGGCATGCAATTATAGGCAGGCAATTAAGGCAGGCAATTAAGGCAAGCAATTAAGGATGGCAATTAAGGCAGCCAATTAAGGCAGGCAATAAAGGCAGGCAATTAAGGCAAGCAATTAAGGATGTCAATTAAGGCAGCCAATTAAGGCAGGCAATAAAGGCAGGCAATCGAGAAAGGCAATTAAGGTAGGCAAATAATTCAGGTAATTTAGTAAGGCAATTAAGGCAGGCAATGAAGGCAGGCAATTAAGGTAGTCAAATAATGCAGGTAATTAGGAAAGGCAATTAGGCAAGCAAATAAGGCAGTCAATTAAGGCAGACAATTAAGGCAGGCAGTTAAGTCTGGCAATGAAAGCAGGCTATTAGGGTAGGCAAATAATGCAGGTAATTAGGGAAGGCAATTAAGGCAGGCAATTAAGGCAGGCAATTAAGGCAAGCTATTTAGGCGGGTGGTAAATAAAGCCAATTAAGGCAAGCGATTAAGGCAGGCAATTAAGGCAGGCAGCCAATTAAGTCAGGTAAATAAGGCTGGCATTTTAGGCAGACAATTGAGGCAGTCAATTAAGACAGGCAATTAAAGCAGGCAATGAAGGCAGGCAATGAAGGCAGGCAATTAAGGCAGGCAATTAAAGGCAGGCAATTAAGGAAAGCAATTAAGGCAGGTAATAAAGAAAGCCAATTAAGGCAGGCGATTTAGGCAGGCAATTAAGGCAGGCAGTCAATTATGGCTGGTAATTAAGGCATGCAATTTAGGCAGGCAATTATGGCAGGCAATTAAGACAGGCAATTAAGGCAGACAATTAAGACAGGCAATTAAGGCAGGCAATTAAGGCAAGCAATTAATGTAGCCAATTAAGGCAGGCAATTAAGGCAGGCATATAATGCAGGTATTTTGGTAAGGCAATTAAGGCAGGCAATGAAGGCAGGCAATTAAGGTAGTCAAATAATGCAGGTAATTAGGAAAGGCAATTAAGCAAGCAAATAAGGCAGGCATTTAAGGCAAGCTTTTTAGGCAGGTATTGAAGAAAGCCAATTAAGACAGGCAATTAAGGCAGGCAGCCAATTAAGGCTGGTAATTAAAGCATGCAATTAAGGCAGGCTATTTAGGGACGCAGTTAAGGCAAGCTATTAAGGATGGCATTTAAGGCAGCCAATTGAGGAATGTAATTAAGGCAGGCAGTTTAGAAAGCAAATTAAGACAGGCAATTAAGGCAGGCAGCCAATTAAGGCTGGTAATTAAGACATGCAATTAAGGCAGGAAATTAAGCCAAGCAATCAAAGCAAGCAATTAAGGATGGCAATTAAGGCAGCAAATTTAGGAATGCAATTAAGGCAGCCAATTAAGGCAGGCAATTTAGGCAGGCAATTACGGCAGGCAATTAAGGCAGTCAATTAAGGCAGACAATTAAGGCACGCAATTAAGGCTCGAAATGAAGGCAGGCTATTAGGGTAGGCAAATAATGCAGGTAATTAAGGAAAGGCAATTAAGGCAGGCAATTAAGGCAGGCAATTAAGGCAAGCTATTTAGGCGGGTGGTAAAGAAAGCCAATTAAGGCAAGCGATTAAGGCAGGCAATTAAGGCAAGCAATTAAGGCAAGCAATTAAGGCTCGAAATGAAGGCAGGCTATTAGGGTAGGCAAATAATGCAGGTAATTAGGGAAGGCAATTAAGGCAGGCAATTAAGGCAGGCAATTAAGGCAAGCAATTAAGGCAGGCAGTTTAGAAAGCAAATTAAGACAGGCAATTAAGGCAGGCAGCCAATTAAGGCTGGTAATTAAGACATGCAATTAAGGCAGGAAATTAAGCCAAGCAATCAAGGCAAGCAATTAAGGATTGCAATTAAGGCAGCAAATTTAGGAATGCAATTAAGGCAGCCAATTAAGGCAGGCAATTTAGGCAGACAATTACGGCAGGCAATTAAGGCAGTCAATTAAGGCAGACAATTAAGGCACGCAATTAAGGCTGGTAATTAAGACATGCAATTAAGGCAGGAAATTAAGCCAAGCAATCAAGGCAAGCAATTAAGGATGGCAATTAAGGCAGCAAATTTAGGAATGCAATTAAGGCAGCCAATTAAGGCAGGCAATTTAGGCAGGCAATTTAGGCAGGCAATTACGGCAGGCAATTAAGGCAGTCAATTAAGGCAGACAATTAAGGCACGCAATTAAGGCTCGAAATGAAGGCAGGCTATTAGGGTAGGCAAATAATGCAGGTAATTAGGGAAGGCAATTAAGGCAGGCAATTAAGGCAGGCTATTTAGGGACGCAGTTAAGGCAAGCTTTTAAGGATGGCATTTAAGGCAGCCAATTGAGGAATGTAATTAAGGCAGACAGTTTAGAAAGCAAATTAAGACAGGCAATTAAGGCAGGCAGCCAATTAAGGCTGGTAATTAAAGCATGCAATTAAGGCAGGCTATTTAGGGACGCAGTTAAGGCAAGCTATTAAGGATGGCATTTAAGGCAGCCAATTGAGGAATGTAATTAAGGCAGGCAGTTTAGAAAGCAAATTAAGACAGGCAATTAAGGCAGGCAGCCAATTAAGGCTGGTAATTAAGACATGCAATTAAGGCAGGAAATTAAGCCAAGCAATCAAGGCAAGCAATTAAGGATGGCAATTAAGGCAGCAAATTTAGGAATGCAATTAAGGCAGCCAATTAAGGCAGGCAATTTAGGCAGGCAATTACGGCAGGCAATTAAGGCAGTCAATTAAGGCAGACAATTATGGCACGCAATTAAGGCTCGAAATGAAGGCAGGCTATTAGGGTAGGCAAATAATGCAGGTAATTAGGGAAGGCAATTAAGGCAGGCAATTAAGGCAGGCAATTAAGGCAAGCAATTAAGGCAGGCAGTTTAGAAAGCAAATTAAGACAGGGTATTAAGGCAGGCAGCCAATTAAGGCTGGTAATTAAGACATGCAATTAAGGCAGGAAATTAAGCCAAGCAATCAAGGCAAGCAATTAAGGATGGCAATTAAGGCAGCAAATTTAGGAATGCAATTAAGGCAGCCAATTAAGGCAGGCAATTTAGGCAGGCAATTACGGCAGGCAATTAAGGCAGTCAATTAAGGCAGACAATTAAGGCACGCAATTAAGGCTCGAAATGAAGGCAGGCTATTAGGGTAGGCAAATAATGCAGGTAATTAAGGAAAGGCAATTAAGGCAGGCAATTAAGGCAGGCAATTAAGGCAAGCTATTTAGGCGGGTGGTAAAGAAAGCCAATTAAGGCAAGCGATTAAGGCAGGCAATTAAGGCAGGCAGCCAATTAAGGCAGGTAAATAAGGCTGGCATTTTAGGCAGACAATTGAGGCAGTCAATTAAGACAGGCAATTAAAGCAGGCAATGAAGGCAGGCAATTAAGGCAGGACATTAAGGCAGGCAATTAAGGCAAGCAATTAAGGCAAGCAATTAAGGCAGGTAATAAAGAAAGCCAATTAAGGCAGGCGATTTAGGCATGCAATTAAGGCAGGCAATTTAGGGACGCAGTAAAGGCAAGCTATTAAGGATGGCATTTAAGGCAGCCAATTGAGGAATGTAATTAAGGCAGGCAATTTAGACAGGCAATTAAGGCAAGCAATTAAGGCACGTATTAAAGAAAGCCAATTAAGGCAGGCAATTAAGACAGGCAATTATGCAAGCAATTAATGTAGCCAATTAAGGCAGGCAATTAAGGCAGGCAAATAATGCAGGTAATTTGGTAAGGCAATTAAGGCAGGCAATAAAGGCAGGCAATTAAGGGAGTCAAATAATGCAGGTAATTAGGAAAGGCAATTAGGCAAGCAAATAAGGCAGGCATTTAAGGCAAGCAATTAAGGCAATGAGTAAAGAAAGCCAAATAAGGCAGGCGATTAATGCAGGCAATTAAGGCAGGCAGCCAATTAAGGCTGGTAATTAAGGCATTCAATTAAGGCAGGCAATTAAGGCAGGCTATTAAGGCAGGCAATTAAGGCAGGCAATTAAGGTAGGAAATTAAGGCCGACAATTAAGATAGTCAATTAAAGCTGGCAATGAAGGCAGACAATTAAGGTAGTCAAATAATGCAGGTAATTAGGGAAGGCAATTAAGGCAAGCAATTAAGGCCTGCAATTAATGCAGGCAATTAAGGCAGCAAATCGAGGAAGGCAATTAAGGCATGCAATCAATTTAGCCAATAAAGGCAGGCAATTAAGGCAGGCAAATAATGCAGTTAATTTGGTAAGGCAATTAAGGCAAGCAATTAAGGCAGGTAGTAAAGATAGCCATTTAAGGCAGCCATTTAAGGCATGCAATTAAGGCAGGCAATTAAGGCAGGCAATTAAGGCTTACAATAAAGGCAGGCAATCATATAAGGCAATTAAGGCAGGCAATTAAGGCAGACAATTAAGACAGGCATTTAAGGCTGGCAATTAAGGCAAGCAATTAATGTAGCCAATTAAGGCAGGCAATTAAGGCAGGCAAATAATGCAGGTGATTTGGTAAGGCAATTAAGGCAGGCAATTAAGGCAAGCTATTAAGGCAGGTAGTAAAGAAAGCCAATTAAGGCAGTCAATTAAGGCAGCCAATTAAGGCATGCAATTAAGGCAGGCAATTAAGGCAGGCATTTTAGGCAGGCAATCAAGTAAGGCAATTAAGGCAGGCAATTAAGGCAGACAATTAAGACAGGCAATTAAGGCAGGCAATGAAGGCAGGCAATTAAGGTAGTCAAATAATGCAGGTAATTAGGAAAGGCAATTAGGCAAGCAATTAAGGCAGGCATTTAAGGCAAGCAATATAGGAAGGGAGTAAAGAAAGCCAATTAAGGCATGCAATTAAGGCAGGCAATTAAGGCAGACAATTTAGGCAGGCAATTTAGGCAGGCAATCAAGTAAGGCAATTAAGGTAGGAAATTAAGGCAGTCAATTAAGGCATGCAATTAAGGCAGGCAATTAAGGCAGGCATTTTAGGCAGGCAATCAAGTAAGGCAATTAAGGCAGGCAATTAAGGCAGACAATTAAGACAGGCAATTAAGGCAGGCAATGAAGGCAGGCAATTAAGGTAGTCAAATAATGCGGGTAATTCGGAAAGGCAATTAGGCAAGCAATTAAGGCAGGCATTTAAGGCAAGCAATTAAGGCAGGGAGGAAAGAAAGCCAATTAATGCAGTCGATTAATGCAGGCAATTAAGGCAGGCAGCCAATTAAGGCTGGTAATTTAGGCATGCAATTAAGGCAGGCAATTAAGGCAGGCTATTTAGGCAGGCAATTAAGGTAGGCAATTAAGGCAGGAAATTAAGGCAGACAATTAAGACAGGCAATTAAGGCTGGCAATAAAGGCAGGCAATAAAGGTAGAAAATAATGCAGGTAATTAGAGAAGGCAATTAAGGCAAGCAATTAAGGCCTGCAATTAATGCAGGCAATTAAGGCAGCAAATCAAGGAAGGCAATTAAGGCATGCAATTAATGTATCCAATTAAGGCAGGCAATTAAGGCAGGCAAATAATGCAGGTAATTTGGTAAGGCAATTAAGGCAGGCAAATAAGGCAAGCAATTAAGGCAGGTAGTAAAGATAGCCAATTAAGGCAGCCAATTAAGGCATGCAATTAAGGCAGGCAATTAAGGCAGGCAATTAAGGCAGGCAATTAAGGCAGGCAATCAAGTAAGGCAATTAAGGCAACCAATTAAGGCAGGCAATTAAGGCAGACAATTAAGACAGGCAATTAAGGCAGGCAATTAAGGCAAGCAATTAATGTAGCCAATTAAGGCAGGCAATTAAGGCAGGCAAATAATGCAGGTAATTTGGTAAGGCAATTAAGGCAGGCAATTAAGGCAAGCAATTAAGGCAGTTAGTAAAGAAAGCCAATTAAGGCAGTCAATTAAGGCAGCCAATTAAGGCATGCAATTAAGGCAGGCAATTAAGGCAGGCAATTTAGGCAGGCAATCAAGTAAGGCAATTACGCAGGCAATTAAGGTTGGCAATTAAGGCTGCCAATTAACGAATGCAATTAAAGCAGCCAATTAAGACAGTCAATTAAGGTAGGCAATTAAGACAGGCAATTAAAGCAAGCTATATAGGCAGGCAAATAAGGCAGGCATTCGAGGAAGGCAATTAAGACAAGCAATTAATGTAGCCAATTAAGGCAGGCAATTAAGTCAGGCAATAAAGTCATACAATTAAGGCAGGTAATTAAGGCAGGAAATTAAGGCAGGCAATTAAGGTAGGCAACTAAGGCAGACATTTAAGGCAGTCAATTAAGGCTGTCAATGAAGGCAGGCAATTAAAGTAGGCAAATAATGCAGGTAATTAGGGAAAGCAATTAAGGCAGGCAATTAAGGCAGTCAATTAATGCAAGCAATTATGGCAGGTAGTAACGAAAGCCAATTAAGGCAGGCAATTAGGGCAGGCATTTAAGGCAGGCATCTAATTAAGGCTGGTAATTAAGGCATGCAATTAAGGATGGCAATTAAGGCAGGCAATTAAGGCAGGCAATTAAGGCAAGCAATTAAGGATGGCAATTAAGGCAGCCAATTAAGGCAGGTAATAAAGGCAGGCAATTAAGGCAAGCAATTAAGGATGTCAATTAAGGCAGCCAATTATGCAGGCAATAAAGGCAGGCAATCGAGAAAGGCAATTAAGGTAGGCAAATAATGCAGGTAATTAGGGAAGGCAATTAAGGCAGGCAATTAAGTCAGGCAATTAAGGGAAGCAATTAAGGCAGGTAGTTTAGAAAGCCAATTAAGACAGGCAATTAAGGCAGGCAGCCAATTAAGGCTGGTAATTAAGGCATGCAATTAAGGCAGGCAATTAAGCCAGGCAATTAAGGCAAGCAATTAAGGATGACAATTAAGGCAGAAAAATTTAGGAATGCAATTAAGGCAGGCAATTAAGGCAGGCAATTACGGCAGGCAATTAAGGCAGTCAATTAAGGCAGACAATTAAGGCAGGCAATTAAGTCTGGCAATGAAAGCAGGCTATTAGGGTAGGCAAATAATGCAGGTAATTAGGGAAGGCAATTTAGGCAGGCAATTAAGGCAGGCAATTAAGGCAAGCTATTTAGGCGGGTGGTAAAGAAAGCCAATTAAGGCAGGCAATTAAGGCAGACAATTTAGGCAGGCAATCAAGTAAGGCAATTACGCAGGCAATTAAGGTTGGCAATTAAGGCTGCCAATTAACGAATGCAATTAAAGCAGCCAATTAAGACAGTCAATTAAGGTAGGCAATTAAGACAGGCAATTAAAGCAGGCTATATAGGCAGGCAAATAAGTTAGGCATTCAAGGAAGGCAATTAAGGCAAGCAATTAATGTAGCCAATTAAGGTAGGCAATTAAGTCAGGCAATAAAGGCATGCAATTAAGGCAGGTAATTAAGGCAGGAAATTAAGGCAGGCAATTAAGGTAGGCAACTAAGGCAGACATTTAAGGCAGTCAATTAAGGCTGTCAATGATGGCAGGCAATTAAAGTAGGCAAATAATGCAGGTAATTAGGGAAAGCAATTAAGGCAGGCAATTAAGGCAGTCAATTAAGGCAAGCAATTATGGCAGCTAGTAACGAAAGCCAATTAAGGCAGGCAATTAGGGCAGGCATTTAAGGCAGGCATCTAATTAAGGCTGGTAATTAAGGCATGCAATTAAGGCAGGCAATTAAGGCAGTCAATTAAGGCAAGCAATTAAGGATGGCAATTAAGGAATGCAATTAAGGAAGCCAATTAAGGCAGTCACGTAGCGCAGCCATTAAGGCAGGCGATTAAGGCAAGCAATTAAGGCAGGTAGTAAATAAAGCCTATTAAGGTAGGCAGACAATTAAACCGGCGGGTAATTAAGGCATGCAATTAAGGCAGGCAATTACGGCAGGCAATTAAGGCAGTCAATTAAGGCAGACAATTAAGGCACGCAATTAAGGCTGGTAATTAAGACATGCAATTAAGGCAGGAAATTAAGCCAAGCAATCAAGGCAAGCAATTAAGGATGGCAATTAAGGCAGCAAATTTAGGAATGCAATTAAGGCAGCCAATTAAGGCAGGCAATTTAGGCAGGCAATTTAGGCAGGCAATTACGGCAGGCAATTAAGGCAGTCAATTAAGGCAGACAATTAAGGCACGCAATTAAGGCTCGAAATGAAGGCAGGCTATTAGGGTAGGCAAATAATGCAGGTAATTAGGGAAGGCAATTAAGGCAGGCAATTAAGGCAGGCTATTTAGGGACGCAGTTAAGGCAAGCTTTTAAGGATGGCATTTAAGGCAGCCAATTGAGGAATGTAATTAAGGCAGACAGTTTAGAAAGCAAATTAAGACAGGCAATTAAGGCAGGCAGCCAATTAAGGCTGGTAATTAAAGCATGCAATTAAGGCAGGCTATTTAGGGACGCAGTTAAGGCAAGCTATTAAGGATGGCATTTAAGGCAGCCAATTGAGGAATGTAATTAAGGCAGGCAGTTTAGAAAGCAAATTAAGACAGGCAATTAAGGCAGGCAGCCAATTAAGGCTGGTAATTAAGACATGCAATTAAGGCAGGAAATTAAGCCAAGCAATCAAGGCAAGCAATTAAGGATGGCAATTAAGGCAGCAAATTTAGGAATGCAATTAAGGCAGCCAATTAAGGCAGGCAATTTAGGCAGGCAATTACGGCAGGCAATTAAGGCAGTCAATTAAGGCAGACAATTAAGGCACGCAATTAAGGCTCGAAATGAAGGCAGGCTATTAGGGTAGGCAAATAATGCAGGTAATTAGGGAAGGCAATTAAGGCAGGCAATTAAGGCAGGCAATTAAGGCAAGCAATTAAGGCAGGCAGTTTAGAAAGCAAATTAAGACAGGGTATTAAGGCAGGCAGCCAATTAAGGCTGGTAATTAAGACATGCAATTAAGGCAGGAAATTAAGCCAAGCAATCACGGCAAGCAATTAAGGATGGCAATTAAGGCAGCAAATTTAGGAATGCAATTAAGGCAGCCAATTAAGGCAGGCAATTTAGGCAGGCAATTACGGCAGGCAATTAAGGCAGTCAATTAAGGCAGACAATTAAGGCACGCAATTAAGGCTCGAAATGAAGGCAGGCTATAAGGGTAGGCAAATAATGCAGGTAATTAAGGAAAGGCAATTAAGGCAGGCAATTAAGGCAGGCAATTAAGGCAAGCTATTTAGGCGGGTGGTAAAGAAAGCCAATTAAGGCAAGCGATTAAGGCAGGCAATTAAGGCAGGCAGCCAATTAAGGCAGGTAAATAAGGCTGGCATTTTAGGCAGACAATTGAGGCAGTCAATTAAGACAGGCAATTAAAGCAGGCAATGAAGGCAGGCAATTAAGGCAGGACATTAAGGCAGGCAATTAAGGCAAGCAATTAAGGCAAGCAATTAAGGCAGGTAATAAAGAAAGCCAATTAAGGCAGGCGATTTAGGCATGCAATTAAGGCAGGCAATTTAGGGACGCAGTAAAGGCAAGCTATTAAGGATGGCATTTAAGGCAGCCAATTGAGGAATGTAATTAAGGCAGGCAATTTAGACAGGCAATTAAGGCAAGCAATTAAGGCACGTATTAAAGAAAGCCAATTAAGGCAGGCAATTAAGACAGGCAATTATGCAAGCAATTAATGTAGCCAATTAAGGCAGGCAATTAAGGCAGGCAAATAATGCAGGTAATTTGGTAAGGCAATTAAGGCAGGCAATAAAGGCAGGCAATTAAGGGAGTCAAATAATGCAGGTAATTAGGAAAGGCAATTAGGCAAGCAAATAAGGCAGGCATTTAAGGCAAGCAATTAAGGCAATGAGTAAAGAAAGCCAAATAAGGCAGGCGATTAATGCAGGCAATTAAGGCAGGCAGCCAATTAAGGCTGGTAATTAAGGCATTCAATTAAGGCAGGCAATTAAGGCAGGCTATTAAGGCAGGCAATTAAGGCAGGCAATTAAGGTAGGAAATTAAGGCCGACAATTAAGACAGTCAATTAAAGCTGGCAATGAAGGCAGACAATTAAGGTAGTCAAATAATGCAGGTAATTAGGGAAGGCAATTAAGGCAAGCAATTAAGGCCTGCAATTAATGCAGGCAATTAAGGCAGCAAATCGAGGAAGGCAATTAAGGCATGCAATCAATTTAGCCAATAAAGGCAGGCAATTAAGGCAGGCAAATAATGCAGTTAATTTGGTAAGGCAATTAAGGCAAGCAATTAAGGCAGGTAGTAAAGATAGCCATTTAAGGCAGCCATTTAAGGCATGCAATTAAGGCAGGCAATTAAGGCAGGCAATTAAGGCTTACAATAAAGGCAGGCAATCATATAAGGCAATTAAGGCAGGCAATTAAGGCAGACAATTAAGACAGGCATTTAAGGCTGGCAATTAAGGCAAGCAATTAATGTAGCCAATTAAGGCAGGCAATTAAGGCAGGCAAATAATGCAGGTGATTTGGTAAGGCAATTAAGGCAGGCAATTAAGGCAAGCTATTAAGGCAGGTAGTAAAGAAAGCCAATTAAGGCAGTCAATTAAGGCAGCCAATTAAGGCATGCAATTAAGGCAGGCAATTAAGGCAGGCATTTTAGGCAGGCAATCAAGTAAGGCAATTAAGGCAGGCAATTAAGGCAGACAATTAAGACAGGCAATTAAGGCAGGCAATAAAGGCAGGCAATTAAGGTAGTCAAATAATGCAGGTAATTAGGAAAGGCAATTAGGCAAGCAATTAAGGTAGGCATTTAAGGCAAGCAATATAGGAAGGGAGTAAAGAAAGCCAATTAAGGCATGCAATTAAGGCAGGCAATTAAGGCAGACAATTTAGGCAGGCAATTTAGGCAGGCAATCAAGTAAGGCAATTAAGGTAGGAAATTAAGGCAGTCAATTAAGGCATGCAATTAAGGCAGGCAATTAAGGCAGGCATTTTAGGCAGGCAATCAAGTAAGGCAATTAAGGCAGGCAATTAAGGCAGACAATTAAGACAGGCAATTAAGGCAGGCAATGAAGGCAGGCAATTAAGGTAGTCAAATAATGCGGGTAATTCGGAAAGGCAATTAGGCAAGCAATTAAGGCAGGCATTTAAGGCAAGCAATTAAGGCAGGGAGGAAAGAAAGCCAATTAATGCAGTCGATTAATGCAGGCAATTAAGGCAGGCAGCCAATTAAGGCTGGTAATTTAGGCATGCAATTAAGGCAGGCAATTAAGGCAGGCTATTTAGGCAGGCAATTAAGGTAGGCAATTAAGGCAGGAAATTAAGGCAGACAATTAAGACAGGCAATTAAGGCTGGCAATAAAGGCAGGCAATAAAGGTAGAAAATAATGCAGGTAATTAGAGAAGGCAATTAAGGCAAGCAATTAAGGCCTGCAATTAATGCAGGCAATTAAGGCAGCAAATCAAGGAAGGCAATTAAGGCATGCAATTAATGTAGCCAATTAAGGCAGGCAATTAAGGCAGGCAAATAATGCAGGTAATTTGGTAAGGCAATTAAGGCAGGCAAATAAGGCAAGCAATTAAGGCAGGTAGTAAAGATAGCCAATTAAGGCAGCCAATTAAGGCATGCAATTAAGGCAGGCAATTAAGGCAGGCAATTAAGGCAGGCAATTAAGGCAGGCAATCAAGTAAGGCAATTAAGGCAACCAATTAAGGCAGGCAATTAAGGCAGACAATTAAGACAGGCAATTAAGGCAGGCAATTAAGGCAAGCAATTAATGTAGCCAATTAAGGCAGGCAATTAAGGCAGGCAAATAATGCAGGTAATTTGGTAAGGCAATTAAGGCAGGCAATTAAGGCAAGCAATTAAGGCAGTTAGTAAAGAAAGCCAATTAAGGCAGTCAATTAAGGCAGCCAATTAAGGCATGCAATTAAGGCAGGCAATTAAGGCAGGCAATTTAGGCAGGCAATCAAGTAAGGCAATTACGCAGGCAATTAAGGTTGGCAATTAAGGCTGCCAATTAACGAATGCAATTAAAGCAGCCAATTAAGACAGTCAATTAAGGTAGGCAATTAAGACAGGCAATTAAAGCAAGCTATATAGGCAGGCAAATAAGGCAGGCATTCAAGGAAGGCAATTAAGACAAGCAATTAATGTAGCCAATTAAGGCAGGCAATTAAGTCAGGCAATAAAGTCATACAATTAAGGCAGGTAATTAAGGCAGGAAATTAAGGCAGGCAATTAAGGTAGGCAACTAAGGCAGACATTTAAGGCAGTCAATTAAGGCTGTCAATGAAGGCAGGCAATTAAAGTAGGCAAATAATGCAGGTAATTAGGGAAAGCAATTAAGGCAGGCAATTAAGGCAGTCAATTAATGCAAGCAATTATGGCAGGTAGTAACGAAAGCCAATTAAGGCAGGCAATTAGGGCAGGCATTTAAGGCAGGCATCTAATTAAGGCTGGTAATTAAGGCATGCAATTAAGGATGGCAATTAAGGCAGGCAATTAAGGCAGGCAATTAAGGCAAGCAATTAAGGATGGCAATTAAGGCAGCCAATTAAGGCAGGTAATAAAGGCAGGCAATTAAGGCAAGCAATTAAGGATGTCAATTAAGGCAGCCAATTATGCAGGCAATAAAGGCAGGCAATCGAGAAAGGCAATTAAGGTAGGCAAATAATGCAGGTAATTAGGGAAGGCAATTAAGGCAGGCAATTAAGTCAGGCAATTAAGGGAAGCAATTAAGGCAGGTAGTTTAGAAAGCTAATTAAGACAGGCAATTAAGGCAGGCAGCCAATTAAGGCTGGTAATTAAGGCATGCAATTAAGGCAGGCAATTAAGCCAGGCAATTAAGGCAAGCAATTAAGGATGACAATTAAGGCAGAAAAATTTAGGAATGCAATTAAGGCAGGCAATTAAGGCAGGCAATTACGGCAGGCAATTAAGGCAGTCAATTAAGGCAGACAATTAAGGCAGGCAATTAAGTCTGGCAATGAAAGCAGGCTATTAGGGTAGGCAAATAATGCAGGTAATTAGGGAAGGCAATTAAGGCAGGCAATTAAGGCAGGCAATTAAGGCAAGCTATTTAGGCGGGTGGTAAAGAAAGCCAATTAAGGCAGGCAATTAAGGCAGACAATTTAGGCAGGCAATCAAGTAAGGCAATTACGCAGGCAATTAAGGTTGGCAATTAAGGCTGCCAATTAACGAATGCAATTAAAGCAGCCAATTAAGACAGTCAATTAAGGTAGGCAATTAAGACAGGCAATTAAAGCAGGCTATATAGGCAGGCAAATAAGTTAGGCATTCAAGGAAGGCAATTAAGGCAAGCAATTAATGTAGCCAATTAAGGCAGGCAATTAAGTCAGGCAATAAAGGCATGCAATTAAGGCAGGTAATTAAGGCAGGAAATTAAGGCAGGCAATTAAGGTAGGCAACTAAGGCAGACATTTAAGGCGGTCAATTAAGGCTGTCAATGATGGCAGGCAATTAAAGTAGGCAAATAATGCAGGTAATTAGGGAAAGCAATTAAGGCAGGCAATTAAGGCAGTCAATTAAGGCAAGCAATTATGGCAGCTAGTAACAAAAGCCAATTAAGGCAGGCAATTAGGGCAGGCATTTAAGGCAGGCATCTAATTAAGGCTGGTAATTAAGGCATGCAATTAAGGCAGGCAATTAAGGCAGGCAATTAAGGCAGTCAATTAAGGCAAGCAATTAAGGATGGCAATTAAGGAATGCAATTAAGGAAGCCAATTAAGGCAGTCATGTAGCGCAGCCATTAAGGCAGGCGATTAAGGCAAGCAATTAAGGCAGGTAGTAAATAAAGCCTATTAAGGTAGGCAGCCAATTAAACCGGCGGGTAATTAAGGCATGCAATTAAGGCAGGCAATTACGGCAGGCAATTAAGGCATTCATTTAAGGCAGGCAACCAATTAAGGCTAGTAATTAAGGCATGCAATTAAGGCAGGCAATAAAGGCAGGCTATTAAGGCAGGCAATTAAGGCAGGCAATTAAGGTAGGAAATTAAGGCCGACAATTAAGACAGTCAATTAAAGCTGGCAATGAAGGCAGACAATTAAGGTAGTCAAATAATGCAGGTAATTAGGGAAGGCAATTAAGGCAAGCAATTAAGGCCTGCAATTAATGCAGGCAATTAAGGCAGCAAATCGAGGAAGGCAATTAAGGCATGCAATCAATTTAGCCAATAAAGGCAGGCAATTAAGGCAGGCAAATAATGCAGTTAATTTGGTAAGGCAATTAAGGAAAGCAATTAAGGCAGGTAGTAAAGATAGCCATTTAAGGCAGCCATTTAAGGCATGCAATTAAGGCAGGCAATTAAGGCAGGCAATTAAGGCTTACAATAAAGGCAGGCAATCATATAAGGCAATTAAGGCAGGCAATTAAGGCAGACAATTAAGACAGGCATTTAAGGCTGGCAATTAAGGCAAGCAATTAATGTAGCCAATTAAGGCAGGCAATTAAGGCAGGCAAATAATGCAGGTGATTTGGTAAGGCAATTAAGGCAGGCAATTAAGGCAAGCTATTAAGGCAGGTAGTAAAGAAAGCCAATTAAGGCAGTCAATTAAGGCAGCCAATTAAGGCATGCAATTAAGGCAGGCAATTAAGGCAGGCATTTTAGGCAGGCAATCAAGTAAGGCAATTAAGGCAGGCAATTAAGGCAGACAATTAAGACAGGCAATTAAGGCAGGCAATGAAGGCAGGCAATTAAGGTAGTCAAATAATGCAGGTAATTAGGAAAGGCAATTAGGCAAGCAATTAAGGCAGGCATTTAAGGCAAGCAATATAGGAAGGGAGTAAAGAAAGCCAATTAAGGCATGCAATTAAGGCAGGCAATTAAGGCAGACAATTTAGGCAGGCAATTTAGGCAGGCAATCAAGTAAGGCAATTAAGGTAGGAAATTAAGGCAGTCAATTAAGGCATGCAATTAAGGCAGGCAATTAAGGCAGGCATTTTAGGCAGGCAATCAAGTAAGGCAATTAAGGCAGGCAATTAAGGCAGACAATTAAGACAGGCAATTAAGGCAGGCAATGAAGGCAGGCAATTAAGGTAGTCAAATAATGCGGGTAATTCGGAAAGGCAATTAGGCAAGCAATTAAGGCAGGCATTTAAGGCAAGCAATTAAGGCAGGGAGGAAAGAAAGCCAATTAATGCAGTCGATTAATGCAGGCAATTAAGGCAGGCAGCCAATTAAGGCTGGTAATTTAGGCATGCAATTAAGGCAGGCAATTAAGGCAGGCTATTTAGGCAGGCAATTAAGGTAGGCAATTAAGGCAGGAAATTAAGGCAGACAATTAAGACAGGCAATTAAGGCTGGCAATAAAGGCAGGCAATAAAGGTAGAAAATAATGCAGGTAATTAGAGAAGGCAATTAAGGCAAGCAATTAAGGCCTGCAATTAATGCAGGCAATTAAGGCAGCAAATCAAGGAAGGCAATTAAGGCATGCAATTAATGTAGCCAATTAAGGCAGGCAAATAATGCAGGTAATTTGGTAAGGCAATTAAGGCAGGCAAATAAGGCAAGCAATTAAGGCAGGTAGTAAAGATAGCCAATTAAGGCAGCCAATTAAGGCATGCAATTAAGGCAGGCAATTAAGGCAGGCAATTAAGGCAGGCAATTAAGGCAGGCAATCAAGTAAGGCAATTAAGGCAACCAATTAAGGCAGGCAATTAAGGCAGACAATTAAGACAGGCAATTAAGGCAGGCAATTAAGGCAAGCAATTAATGTAGCCAATTAAGGCAGGCAATTAAGGCAGGCAAATAATGCAGGTAATTTGGTAAGGCAATTAAGGCAGGCAATTAAGGCAAGCAATTAAGGCAGTTAGTAAAGAAAGCCAATTAAGGCAGTCAATTAAGGCAGCCAATTAAGGCATGCAATTAAGGCAGGCAATTAAGGCAGGCAATTTAGGCAGGCAATCAAGTAAGGCAATTACGCAGGCAATTAAGGTTGGCAATTAAGGCTGCCAATTAACGAATGCAATTAAAGCAGCCAATTAAGACAGTCAATTAAGGTAGGCAATTAAGACAGGCAATTAAAGCAAGCTATATAGGCAGGCAAATAAGGCAGGCATTCAAGGAAGGCAATTAAGACAAGCAATTAATGTAGCCAATTAAGGCAGGCAATTAAGTCAGGCAATAAAGTCATACAATTAAGGCAGGTAATTAAGGCAGGAAATTAAGGCAGGCAATTAAGGTAGGCAACTAAGGCAGACATTTAAGGCAGTCAATTAAGGCTGTCAATGAAGGCAGGCAATTAAAGTAGGCAAATAATGCAGGTAATTAGGGAAAGCAATTAAGGCAGGCAATTAAGGCAGTCAATTAATGCAAGCAATTATGGCAGGTAGTAACGAAAGCCAATTAAGGCAGGCAATTAGGGCAGGCATTTAAGGCAGGCATCTAATTAAGGCTGGTAATTAAGGCATGCAATTAAGGATGGCAATTAAGGCAGGCAATTAAGGCAGGCAATTAAGGCAAGCAATTAAGGATGGCAATTAAGGCAGCCAATTAAGGCAGGTAATAAAGGCAGGCAATTAAGGCAAGCAATTAAGGATGTCAATTAAGGCAGCCAATTATGCAGGCAATAAAGGCAGGCAATCGAGAAAGGCAATTAAGGTAGGCAAATAATGCAGGTAATTAGGGAAGGCAATTAAGGCAGGCAATTAAGTCAGGCAATTAAGGGAAGCAATTAAGGCAGGTAGTTTAGAAAGCCAATTAAGACAGGCAATTAAGGCAGGCAGCCAATTAAGGCTGGTAATTAAGGCATGCAATTAAGGCAGGCAATTAAGCCAGGCAATTAAGGCAAGCAATTAAGGATGACAATTAAGGCAGAAAAATTTAGGAATGCAATTAAGGCAGGCAATTAAGGCAGGCAATTACGGCAGGCAATTAAGGCAGTCAATTAAGGCAGACAATTAAGGCAGGCAATTAAGTCTGGCAATGAAAGCAGGCTATTAGGGTAGGCGAATAATGCAGGTAATTAGGGAAGGCAATTAAGGCAGGCAATTAAGGCAGGCAATAAAGGCAAGCAATTAAGGATGACAATTAAGGCAGAAAAATTTAGGAATGCAATTAAGGCAGGCAATTAAGGCAGGCAATTACGGCAGGCAATTAAGGCAGTCAATTAAGGCAGACAATTAAGGCAGGCAATTAAGTCTGGCAATGAAAGCAGGCTATTAGGGTAGGCAAATAATGCAGGTAGTTAGGGAAGGCAATTAAGGCAGGCAATTAAGGCAGGCAATTAAGGCAAGCTATTTAGGCGGGTGGTAAAGAAAGCCAATTAAGGCAGGCAATTAAGGCAGACAATTTAGGCAGGCAATCAAGTAAGGCAATTACGCAGGCAATTAAGGTTGGCAATTAAGGCTGCCAATTAACGAATGCAATTAAAGCAGCCAATTAAGACAGTCAATTAAGGTAGGCAATTAAGACAGGCAATTAAAGCAGGCTATATAGGCAGGCAAATAAGTTAGGCATTCAAGGAAGGCAATTAAGGCAAGCAATTAATGTAGCCAATTAAGGCAGGCAATTAAGTCAGGCAATAAAGGCATGCAATTAAGGCAGGTAATTAAGGCAGGAAATTAAGGCAGGCAATTAAGGTAGGCAACTAAGGCAGACATTTAAGGCAGTCAATTAAGGCTGTCAATGATGGCAGGCAATTAAAGTAGGCAAATAATGCAGGTAATTAGGGAAAGCAATTAAGGCAGGCAATTAAGGCAGTCAATTAAGGCAAGCAATTATGGCAGCTAGTAACGAAAGCCAATTAAGGCAGGCAATTAGGGCAGGCATTTAAGGCAGGCATCTAATTAAGGCTGGTAATTAAGGCATGCAATTAAGGCAGGCAATTAAGGCAGGCAATTAAGGCAGTCAATTAAGGCAAGCAATTAAGGATGGCAATTAAGGAATGCAATTAAGGAAGCCAATTAAGGCAGTCACGTAGCGCAGCCATTAAGGCAGGCGATTAAGGCAAGCAATTAAGGCAGGTAGTAAATAAAGCCTATTAAGGTAGGCAGCCAATTAAACCGGCGGGTAATTAAGGCATTCAATTAAGGCAGGCAATTACGGCAGGCAATTAAGGCATTCATTTAAGGCAGGCAACCAATTAAGGCTAGTAATTAAGGCATGCAATTAAGGCAGGCAATAAAGGCAGGCAATTATGGCAAGCAATTAAGCATGGCAATTAAAAAAAACAATAAAGGCGGGCAATTACGGCGGCAATTAAGGCAAGCAATTAAGGCAGTTAGTAAAGAAAGCTAAATAAGGCAGGCAATAAGGCAGGCAGCCAATAAAGGCTGGTAATTAAGGCATGCAATTAAGGCAGGCAATTAAGGCAGGCAATAAAGGCAGGCAATAAAGGCAGGCAATAAAGGCAGGCAATTAAGGCAGGCAATTAAGGCAAGCACATAAGGCAGGTAGTAAAGATAGCCAATTAATGCAGGCAATAAAGGCAGGCAATTAAGGCAGGCAGCCAATTAAGGCTGGTAATTAAGGCATGCAATTAAGGCAGGCAATTAAGGCAGGCAATTAAGGCAGGCAATAAAGGCAGGCAATTAGGCAGGCAATAAAGGCAGGCAATCAAGAAATGCAATTAAAGCAGGCAATTAAGGCAGGCAATTAAAGCAGGCAATTATGGCAGGCAATTAAGGCAGTCCATTTAGGCAGACAATTAAGGCAGGTTATTAAGGCTGGCAATGAAAGCAGGCTGTTAAAGGTAGGCAAATAATGCAGGTAATTAGGGAAGGCAATTAAGACAGGCAATTAAGGCAGGCAATTAGGGCCAGCTTTTTAGGCAGGTATTGAAGAAAGCCAATTAAGACAGGCAATTAAGGCAGGCAGCCAATAAAGGCTGGTAATTAAAGCATGCAATTAAGGCAGGCAATTTAGGTACGCAGTTAAGGCAAGCTATTAAGGATGGCATTTAAGGCAGCCAATTGAGGAATGTAATTAAGGCAGGCAATTTAGACAGGCAATTAAGGCAAGCAATTAAGGCACATATTAAAGAAAGAAAGTTAAGGCAGGCAATTAAGGCAGGCAGCCAATTAAGGCTGGTAATTAAAGCATGCTATTAAGGCAGGCAATTAAGGTATGCATTGAAGGCAGGCAATTAAGGCAAGCAATTAAGGATGGCAATTAAGGCAGCCAATTAAGGCAGGCAATTAAGGCAAGCAATTAAGGATGGCAATTAAGACAGCCAATTAAGGCAGGCAATAAAGGCAGGCAATCGAGAAAGGCAATTAAGGTAGGCAAATAATGCAGGTAATTAGGGAAGGCAATTAAGGCAGGCAATTAAGGCAGGCAATTAAGGCAAGCATAAAGGCAGGCAGTTTAGAAAGCCAATTAAGACAGGCAATTAAGGCAGGCAGCCAATTAAGGCTGGTAATTAAGACATGCAATTAAGGCAGTAAATTAAGCCAAGCAATCAAGGCAAGCAATTAAGGATGGCAATTAAGGCAGCAAATTTAGGAATGCAATTAAGGCAGCCAATTAAGGCAGGCAATTTAGGCAGGCAATTACGGCAGGCAATTAAGGCAGTCAATTAAGTCAGACAATTAAGGCACACAATTAAGGCAGGCAATCAAGAAATGCAATTAAAGCAGGCAATTAAGGCAGGCAATTAAAGCAGGCAATTATGGCAGGCAATTAAGGCAGTCCATTTAGGCAGACAATTAAGGCAGGTTATTAAGGCTGGCAATGAAAGCAGGCTGTTAAAGGTAGGCAAATAATGCAGGTAATTAGGGAAGGCAATTAAGACAGGCAATTAAGGCAGGCAATTAGGGCAAGCTTTTTAGGCAGGTATTGAAGAAAGCCAATTAAGACAGGCAATTAAGGTAGGCAGCCAATTAAGGCTGGTAATTAAAGCATGCAATTAAGGCAGGCAATTTAGGGACGCAGTTAAGGCAAGCTAATAAGAATGGCATTTAAGGCAGCCAATTGAGGAATGTAATTAAGGCAGGCAATTTAGACAGGCAATTAAGGCAAGCAATTAAGGCACGTATTAAAGAAAGCCAATTAAGGCAGGCAATTAAGGCAGGCAGCCAATTAAGGCTGGTAATTAAAGCATGCTATTAAGGCAGGCAATTAAGGTAGGCATTTAAGGCAGGCAATTAAGGCAAGCAATTAAGGATGGCAATTAAGGCAGCCAATTAAGGCAGGCAATTAAGGCAAGCAATTAAGGATGGCAATTAAGGCAGCCAATTAAGGCAGGCAATAAAGGCAGGCAATCGAGAAAGGCAATTAAGGTAGGCAAATAATGCAGGTAATTAGGGAAGGCAATTAAGGCAGGCAATTAAGGCAGGCAATTAAGGCAAGCAATAAAGGCAGGCAGTTTAGAAAGCAAATTAAGACAGGCAATTAAGGCAGGCAGCCAATTAAGGCTGGTAATTAAGACATGCAATTAAGGCAGGAAATTAAGCCAAGCAATCAAGGCAAGCAATTAAGGATGGCAATTAAGGCAGCAAATTTAGGAATGCAATTAAGGCAGCCAATTAAGGCAGGCAATTTAGGCAGGCAATTACGGCAGGCAATTAAGGCAGTCAATTAAGGCAGACAATTAAGGCACGCAATTAAGGCTGGAAATGAAGGCAGGCTATTAGGGTAGGCAAATAATGCAGGTAATTAAGGAAAGGCAATTAAGGCAGGCAATTAAGGCAGGCAATTAAGGCAAGCTATTTAGGCGGGTGGTAAAGAAAGCCAATTAAGGCAAGCGATTAAGGCAGGCAATTAAGGCAGGCAGCCAATTAAGGCAGGTTAATAAGGCTGGCATTTTAGGCAGACAATTGAGGCAGTCAATTAAGACAGGCAATTAAAGCAGGCAATGAAGGCAGGCAATTAAGGCAGGCAATTAAGGCAGGCAATTAAGGCAAGCAATTAAGGCAAGCAATTAAGGCAGGTAATAAAGAAAGCCAATTAAGGCAGGCGATTTAGGCATGCAATTAAGGCAGGCAATTTAGGGACGCAGTAAAGGCAAGCTATTAAGGATGGCATTTAAGGCAGCCAATTGAGGAATGTAATTAAGGCAGGCAATTTAGACAGGCAATTAAGGCAAGCAATTAAGGCACGTATTAAAGAAAGCCAATTAAGGCAGGCAATTAAGGCAGGCAATTATGCAAGCAATTAATGTAGCCAATTAAGGCAGGCAATTAAGGCAGGCAAATAATGCAGGTAATTTGGTAAGGCAATTAAGGCAGGCAATGAAGGCAGGCAATTAAGGGAGTCAAATAATGCAGGTAATTAGGAAAGGCAATTAGGCAAGCAAATAAGGCAGGCATTTAAGGCAAGCAATTAAGGCAATGAGTAAAGAAAGCCAAATAAGGCAGGCGATTAATGCAGGCAATTAAGGCAGGCAGCCAATTAAGGTAGGAAATTAAGGCCGACAATTCAGACAGGCAATTAAGGCTGGCAATGAAGGCAGACAATTAAGGTAGTCAAATAATGCAGGTAATTAGGGAAGGCAATTAAGGCAAGCAATTAAGGCCTGCAATTAATGCAGGCAATTAAGGCAGCAAATCGAGGAAGGCAATTAAGGCATGCAATCAATTTAGCCAATAAAGGCAGGCAATTAAGGCAGGCAAATAATGCAGTTAATTTGGTAAGGCAATTAAGGCAAGCAATTAAGGCAGGTAGTAAAGATAGCCAATTAAGGCAGCCAATTAAGGCATGCAATTAAGGCAGGCAATTAAGGCAGGCAATTAAGGCTTACAATAAAGGCAGGCAATCATATAAGGCAATTAAGGCAGGCAATTAAGGCAGACAATTAAGACAGGCATTTAAGGCTGGCAATTAAGGCAAGCAATTTATGTAGCCAATTAAGGCAGGCAATTAAGGCAGGCAAATAATGCAGGTAATTTGGTAAGGCAATTAAGGCAGGCAATTAAGGCAAGCAATTAAGGCAGGTAGTAAAGAAAGCCAATTAAGGCAGTCAATTAAGGCAGCCAATTAAGGCATGCAATTAAGGCAGGCAATTAAGGCAGGCATTTTAGGCAGGCAATCAAGTAAAGCAACTAAGGCAGGCAATTAAGGCAGACAATTAAGACAGGCAATTAAGGCAGGCAATGAAGGCAGGCAATTAAGGTAGTCAAATAATGCAGGTAATAAGGAAAGGCAATTAGGCAAGCAATTAAGGCAGGCATTTAAGGCAAGCAATATAGGAAGGGAGTAAAGAAAGCCAATTAAGGCATGCAATTAAGGCAGGCAATTAAGGCAGGCAATTTAGGCAGGCAATCAAGTAAGGCAATTAAGGCAGGAAATTAAGGCAGGCAATTAAGGCAGTCAATTAAGGCATGCAATTAAGGCAGGCAATTAAGGCAGGCAATTAAGGTAGTCAAATAATGCAGGTAATTAGGAAAGGCAATTAGGCAAGCAATTAAGGCAGGCATTTAAGGCAAGCAATTAAGGCAGGGAGGAAAGAAAGCCAATTAAGGCAGTCGATTAATGCAGGCAATTAAGGCAGGCAGCCAATTAAGGCTGGTAATTAAGGCATGCAATTAAGGCAGGCAATTAAGGCAGGCTATTTAGGCAGGCAATTAAGGTAGGCAATTAAGGCAGGAAATTAAGGCAGACAATTAAGACAGGCAATTAAGGCTGGCAATAAAGGCAGGCAATAAAGGTAGAAAATAATGCAGGTAATTAGAGAAGGCAATTAAGGCAAGCAATTAAGGCCTGCAATTAATGCAGGCAATTAAGGCAGCAAATCAAGGAAGGCAATTAAGGCATGCAATTAATGTAGCCAATTAAGGCAGGCAATTAAGGCAGGCAAATAATGCAGGTAATTTGGTAAGGCAATTAAGGCAGGCAAATAATGCAGGTAATTTGGTAAGGCAATTAAGGCAGGCAATTAAGGCAAGCAATTAAGGCAGTTAGTAAAGAAAGCCAATTAAGGCAGTCAATTAAGGCAGCCAATTAAGGCATGCAATTAAGGCAGGCAATTAAGGAAGGCAATTTAGGCAGGCAATCAAGTAAGGCAATTACGCAGGCAATTAAGGTTGGCAATTAAGGCTGCCAATTAACGAATGCAATTAAAGCAGCCAATTAAGACAGTCAATTAAGGTAGGCAATTAAGACAGGCAATTAAAGCTAGCTATATAGGCAGGCAAATAAGGCAGGCATTCAAGGAAGGCAATTAAGACAAGCAATTAATGTAGCCAATTAAGGCAGGCAATTAAGTCAGGCAATAAAGGCATGCAATTAAGGCAGATAATAAAGGCAGGAAATTAAGGCAGGCAATTAAGGTAGGCAACTAAGGCAGACATTTAAGGCAGTCAATTAAGGCTGTCAATGAAGGCAGGCAATTAAAGTAGGCAAATAATGCAGGTAATTAGGGTAAGCAATTAATGCAGGCAATTAAGGCAGTCAATTAAGGCAAGCAATTATGGCAGGTAGAAACGAAAGCCAATTAAGGCAGGCAATTAGGGCAGGCATTTAAGGCAGGCATCTAATTTAGGCTGGTAATTAAGGCATGCAATTAAGGATGGCAATTAAGGCAGGCAATTAAGGCAGGCAATTAAGGCAAGCAATTAAGGATGGCAATTAAGGCAGCCAATTAAGGCAGGTAATAAAGGCAGGCAATTAAGGCAAGCAATTAAGGATGTCAATTAAGGCAGCCAATTAAGGCAGGCAATAAAGGCAGGCAATCGCGAAAGGCAATTAAGGTAGGCAAATAATGCAGGTAATTAGGGAAGGCAATTAAGGCAGGCAATTAAGTCAGGCAATTAAGGGAAGCAATTAAGGCAGGTAGTTTAGAAAGCCAATTAAGACAGGCAATTAAGGCAGGCAGCCAATTAAGGCTGGTAATTAAAGCATGCAATTAAGGCAGGCAATTAAGCCAGGCAATTAAGGCAAGCAATTAAGGATGGCAATTAAGGCAGCAAATTTAGGAATGCAATTTAGGCAGGCAATTAAGGCAGGCAATTACGGCAGGCAATTAAGGCAGTCAATTAAGGCAGACAATTAAGGCAGGCAATTAAGTCTGGCAATAAAAGCAGGCTATTAGGGTAGGCAAATAATGCAGGTAATTAGGGAAGGCAATTAAGGCAGGCAATTAAGGCAGGCAATTAAGGCAGGCAATTAAGGCAAGCTATTTAGGCGGGTGGTAAATAAAGCCAATTAAGGCAAGCGATTAAGGCAGGCAGTTAAGGCAGGCAGCCAATTAAGGCAGGTAAATAAGGCTGGCATTTTAGGCAGACAATTGAGGCAGTCAATTAAGACAGGCAATTAAAGCAGGCAATGAAGGCAGGCAATTAAGGCAGGAAATTAAGGCAGGCAATTAAGACAGGCAATTAAGGAAAGCAATTAAGGCAGGTAATAAAGAAAGCCAATTAAGGCAGGCGATTTATGCAGGCAATTAAAGCAGGCAGCCAATTAAGGCTGGTAATTAAGGCATGCAATTAAGGCAGGCAATTATGGCAGGCAATTAAGGCAGGCAATTAAGGCAGACAATTAAGACAGGCAATTAAGGCAGGCAATTAAGGCAAGCAATTAATGTAGCCAATTAAGGCAGGCAATTAAGGCAGGCAATTAATGCAGGTAATTTGGTAAGGCAATTAAGGCAGGCAATGAAGGCAGGCAATTAAGGTAGTCAAATAATGTAGGTTATTAGGAAAGGCAATTAGGCAAGCAAATAAGGCAGGCATTTAAGGCAAGCAATTAAGCAGGGAGTAAAGAAAGCCAATTAAGGCAGGCGATTAATGCAGGCAATTAAGGCAGGCAGCCAATTAAGGCTGGTAATTAAGGCATGCAATTAAGGCAAGCAATTAAGGCAGGCTATTAAGGCAGGCAATTTAGGCATGCAATTAAGGCAGGAAATTAAAGCAGAAAATTAAGACAGGCAATTAAGGCTGGCAATGAAGGCAGACAATTAAGGTAGTAAAATAATGCAGGTAATTAGGGAAGGCAATTAAGGCAAGCAATTAAGGCCTGCAATTAATGCAGGCAATTAAGGCAGCAAATCGAGGAAGGCAATTAAGGCATGCAATTTATTTAGCCAATTAAGGCAGGCAATTAAGGCAGGCAAATAATACAGGTAATTTGGTAAGGCTATTAAGGCAGGTAATTAAGGCAAGCAATTAAGGCAGGTGTTAAAGATAGCCAATTAAGGCAGCCAATTAAGGCATGCAATTAATGCAGGCAATTAAGGCAGGCAATTAAGGCAGGCAATCTAGTAAGGCAATAAAGGCAGGCAATTAAGGCAGACAATTAAGAAAGGCAATGAAGGCTGGCAATAAGGCAAGCAATTAATGTAGCCAATTAAGGCAGGCAATTAATGTAGCCAATTAAGGCAGGCAATTAAGGCAGGCAAATAATGCAGGTAATTTGGTAAGACATAAGGCAGGCAATTAAGGCAAGCAATTAAGGCAGGTAGTAAAGAAAGCCAATTAAGGCAGTCAATTAAGGCAGCCAATTAAGGCATGCAATTAAGGCAGGCAATTAAGGCAGGCATTTTAGGCAGGCAATCAAGTAAGGCAATTAAGGCAGGCATTTTAGGCAGGCAATCAAGTAAGGCAATTAAGGCAGGAAATTAAGGCAGACACATAAGACAGGCAATTAAGGAAGTAATGAAGGCAGGCAATTAAGGCAAGCAATTAAGGCAGGTAGTTAAGAAATCCAATTAAGGCATCCAATTAAGGAATGCAATTAAGGCAGGCAATTAAGGCAGGCAATTAAAGCAGCCAATTAGTGCAGGCAATCAAGGCAGGAAATTAAGGAAGGAAAAAGGCAGGCAATTAAGGCAGGCAATGATGGCAGGGAATTAAGGCAGGCAATTAAGGCAGCCAATAAAGGCAGGCAATTAAAGCAGGCAATTAAGGCAGGCAATTAAGGCAGGCAATTAAAGCAGGCAATTAAGGCAGGCAATCAAGGCAGGCAATTAAGGAAGGAAAAAGGCAGGCAATTAAGGCAGGCAATTAAGGCAAACAATTAAGGCAGGTAGTTAATAAAGCCAATTAAGGCAAGCAATTAAGGATGGCAATTAAGGCAGCCTATTTAGGAATGCAATTAAGGCAGCCAATTAATGCAGGCGATTACAGCAGTCAGCCAATTAAGGCTGGTAATTAAGGCATGCAATTAAGGCAGGCAATAAAGGCAGGCAATTAAGGCAGACAATTAAAGCAGGCAATTAAGGCAGCCAATTAAGGCAGGCGATTAAGGCAGGCAGCCAATTAAGGCTGGTAATTAAGGCATGCAATTAAGGCAGGCAATTAAGGCAGGCAATTAAGGCAGACAATTAAGGCAGGCAATTAAGCCAGGCAATTAGGCAGGCAATTAAGGCTGGCAATGAAGGCAGGCTAATGAGGTAGGTAAATAATGCAGGTAATTAGGGATGGCAATTAAGGCAGGCAATTAAGGCAGGCAATTAAGGCAAGCTATTTAGGCGGGTAGTAAAGAAAGCCAATTAAGGCAAACGATTAAGACAGGCAATTAAGGCAGGCAGCCAATTAAGGCAGGTAAATAAGGCTGGCATTTTAGGCAGACAATTGAGGCAATCAATTAAGACAGGCAATTAAAGCAGGCAATGAAGGCAGGCAATTAAGGCAGGAAATTAAGGCAGGCAATTAAGACAGGCAATTATGGAAAGCAATTAAGGCAGGTTTTAAAGAAAGCCAATTAAGGCAGGCGATTTAGGCAGGTAATTAAGGCAGGCAGCCAATTAAGGCTGGATATTAAGGCATGCAATTAAGGCAGGCAATTAAGGCAGGCAATTATGGCAGGCAATTAAGGAAGACAATTAAGACAGGCAATTAAGGCAGGCAATTAAGGCAAGCAATTAATGTAGCCAATTAAGGCAGGCAATTAAGGCAGGCAAATAATGCAGGTAATTTAGTAAGGCAATTAAGGCAGGCAATGAAGGCAGGCAATTAAGGTAGTCAAATAATGCAGGTAATTAGGAAAGGCAATTAGGCAAGCAAATAAGGCAGGCATTTAAGGCAAGCAATTAAGGCAGGGAGTAAAGAAAGCCAATTAAGTTAGGCGATTAAGACAGGCAATTAAGGCAGGCAATTAAGGCAGGAAATTAAGGCAGACAATTAAGACAGGCAATTAAGGCTGGCAATGAAGGCAGACAATTAAGGTAGTCAAATAATGCAGGTAATTAGGGAAGGCAATTAAGGCAAGCAATTAAGGCAGGCAATTTAGGCAGGCAATTAATGCAGGCAAATAAGGCAGGCAATCATGAAAGGCAATTAAGGCAAGCAATTAATGTAGCCAATTAAGGCAGGCAATTAAGGCAGACAGGCAATTAAGACTGGTAATTAAGGCAGGTAAATAAGGCTGGCTATTTAAGCAGGCAATTGAGGCAGGCAATTAAGACAGGCAATTAAAGCAGGCAATTAAGGCAGCAAATCAAGGAAGGCAATTAAGGCATGCAATTAATGTTGCCAATTAAGGCAGGCAATTAAGGCAGGCAAATAATGCAGGTAATTTGGTAAGGCAATTAAGGCAGGCAATTAAGGCAAGCAATTAAGGCAGGTAGTTTAGAAAGCCAATTTAGACAGGCAATTAAGGCAGGCAGCCAATTAAGGCTAGTAATTAAGGCATGCAATTAAGGCAGGCAATTAAGCCAGGCATTTAAGGCAGGTAATTAAGGCTGGCAATAAAGGCAAGCTAATGAGGTAGGCAAATAATGCAGGTAATTAGGGAAGGCAATTAAGGCAGGTAATTAAGACAGGCAATTAAGGCAAGCTATTTAGGCAGGTAGTAACGAAAGCAATTAAGGCAGGCAATTATGGCAGTAATTTAAGGCAGGCATCTAATAAAGGCTGGTAATAAAGACATGCAATTAATGCAGGCAATTAAGGCAGGCAATTGAAGCAGGCAATTAAGAAAGGCAATTAAGGTAGGCAATTAAGGCAGGCAATTAAAGCAGGCAATTAAGGCAAGCAATTTAGGATGGCAATTAAGGCAGTAAATTAAGGAATGCAATAAAGGCAGGCAATTAAGGCAGGCAATTAAAGCAGGCAATTAGTGCAGGCAATCAAGGCAGGCAATTAGGAAGGAAAAAGGCAGGCAATTAAGGCAGGCAATGATGGCAGGCAATAATGGCAGGCAATAATGGCAGGCAATTAAGGCAGACAATTAAGGCAGACAATTAAGGCAGGCAATTAAGGCTGGCAATAAAGGCAGGCAATTACAGCAGGAAATTCAAGCAGGCAATAAAGGCAGGCAATAAAGGCAGGCAATTAAGGCAGGCAAATAAGGCAGGCAATTAAGGCAGGCAATTAAAGCAGGCAATTAAGGCTGGCAATGAAGGCAGGCTATTAAGGTAGGCAAATATGCAGGTAATTAGGGAAGGCAATAAGGCATGCAATTAAGGCAGGCAATAAAGGCAAGCAATTAAGGATGGCAATTAAGGCAGCCAATTAAGGCAGGCAATAAAGGCAGGCAATTAAGGCAAGCAATTAAGGATGCCAATTAAGGCAGCCAATTAAGGCAGGCAATAAAGGCAGGCAATCGAGAAAGGCAATTAAAGTAGGCAAATAATGCAGGTAATTAGGGAAGGAAATTAAGGCAGGCAATTAAGGCAGGCAATTTAGGCAAGCAATTAAGGCAGGTAGTTTAGAAAGCCAATTAAGACAGGCAATTAAGGCAGTTAGCCAATTAATTCTGGTAATTAAGGCATGCAATTAAGGCAGGCAATTAAGCCAGGCAATTAAGGCAAGCAATTAAGGATGGCAATTAAGGCAGCAAATTTTGGAATGCAATTAAGGCAGCCAATTAAGGAAAGCAATAATGGCAGGCAATTAAGGCAGGCAATAATCGGCAGGCAATCGAGAAATGCAATTAAAGCAGGCAATTAAGGCAGGCAATTAAAGCAGGCAATTATGGAAGGCAATTAAGGCAGTTAATTTAGGCAGTCAATTTAGGCAAACAATTAAGGCAGGTTATTAATGCTGGCAATGAAAGCAGGCTGTTAAAGGTAGGCAAATAATGCAGGTAATTAGGGAAGGCAATTAAGGCAGGCAATTAAGACAGGCAATTAAGGCAATATATTTAGGCAGGGAGTAAAGAAAGCGAATTAAGACAGGCAATTAAGGCAGGCAGCCAATTAAGGCTGGTAATTAAAGCATGCAATTAAGGCAGGCAATTTCGGCACGCAATTAAGGCAAGCTATTAAGGATGGCATTTAAGGCAGCCAATTGAGGAATGTAATTAAGGCAGGCAATTTAGAAAGGCAATTAAGGCAAACAATTAAGGCACGTATTAAAGAAAGCCAATTAAGGCAAGCAATTTAGGCAGGCTGCCAATTAAGGCTGGTAATTAAGGCATGCAATTAGGGCAGGCAATTAAGGCAGGCAATTAAGGCAAGCAATTAAGGATGGCTATTAAGGCAGCCAATTAAGGCAGGCAATAAAGGCAGGCAATTAAGGCAAGCAATTAAGGATGTCAATTAAGGCAGCCAATTAAGGCAGGCAATAAAGGCAGGCAATCGAGAAAGGCAATTAAGTTAGGCAAATAATGCAGGTAATTTAGTAAGGCAATTAAGGCAGGCAATGAAGGCAGGCAATTAAAGTAGTCAAATAATGCAGGTAATTAGGAAAGGCAATTAGGCAAGCAAATAAGGCAGTCAATTAAGGCAGACAATTAAGGCAGGCAATTAAGTCTGGCAATGAAAGCAGGCTATTAGGGTAGGCAAATAATGCAGGTAATTAGGGAAGGCAATTAAGGCAGGCAATTAAGGCAGGCAATTAAGGCAAGATATTTAGGCGGGTGGTAAATAAAGCCAATTAAGGCAAGCGATTAAGGCAGGCAATTAAGGCAGGCAGCCAATTAAGGCAGGTAAATAAGGCTGGCATTTTAGGCAGACAATTGAGGCAGTCAATTAAGACAGGCAATTAAAGCAGGCAATGAAGGCAGGCAATTAAGGCAGGCAATTAAGGCAGGCAATTAAAGGCAGGCAATTAAGGAAAGCAATTAAGGCAGGTAATAAAGAAAGCCAATTAAGGCAGGTGATTTAGGCAGGCAATTAAGGCAGGCAGTCAATTAAGACTGGTAATTAAGCATGCAATTAAGGCAGGCAATTATGGCAGGCAATTAAGACAGGCAATTAGGCAGACAATTAAGACAGGCAATTAAGGCAGGCAATTAAGGCAAGCAATTATGTAGCCAATTAAGGCAGGCAATTAAGGCAGGCAAATAATGCAGGTATTTTGGTAAGGCAATTAAGGCAGGCAATGAAGGCAGGCAATTAAGGTAGTCAAATAATGCAGGTAATTAGGGAATGCAATTAAGGCAAGCAATTAAGGCCTGCAATTAATGCAGGCAATTAAAGCAGGCAATTAAGGCATGCAATTAATGTAGCCAATATAGGCAGGCAATTAAGGCAGGCAAATAATGCAGGTAATTTGGTAAGGCAATTAAGGCAGGCAATTAAGGCAAGCAATTAAGGCAGGTAGTAAAGAAAGCCAATTAAGGCAGTCAATTAAGGCAGCCAATTAAGGCATGCAATTAAAGCAGGCAATTAAGGCAGGCAAATAATGCAGGTAATTAGGAAAGGCCTTTAGGCAGGCAATTAATGCAGGCAAATAAGGCAGGCAATCATGGAAGGCAATTAAGTGAAGCATTTAATGTAGCCAATTAAGGCAGGCAATTAAGGCAGACAGGCAATTAAGACTGGTAATTAAGGCAGGAAAATAAGGCTGGCAATTTAGGCAGGCAATTGAGGCAGGCAATTAAGACAGGCAATTAAAGCAGGCAATTAAGGCAGCAAATCAAGGAAGGCAATTAAGGCATGCAATTAATGTAGCCAATATAGGCAGGCAATTAATTCAGGCAAATAATGCAGGTAATTTGGTAAGGCAATTAAGGCAGGCAATTAAGGCAAGCAATTAAGGCAGGTAGTTTAGAAAGCCAATTAAGACAGGCAATTAAGGCAGGCAGCCAATTAAGGCTGGTAATTAAGGCATGCAATTAAGGCAGGCAATTAAGCCAGGCATTTAAGGCAGGTAATTAAGGCTGGCAATGAAGGCAGGCTAATGAGGTAGGCAAATAATGCAGGTAATTAGGGAAGGCAATTAAGGCAGGTAATTAAGGCAGGCAATTAAGGCAAGCTATTTAGGCAGGTAGTAACGAAAGCCAATTAAGGCAGGCAATTATGGCAGTAATTTAAGGCAGGCATCTAATTAAGGCTGGTAATAAAGACATGCAATTAAGGCAGGCAATTAAGGCAGGCAATTGAAGCAGGCAATTAAGAAAGGCAATTAAGGTAGGCAATTAAGGCAGGCAATTAAAGCAGGCAATTAAGGCAAGCTATTAAGGATGGCAATTAAGGCAGCCAATTAAGGAATGCAATTAAGGCAGGCAATTAAAGCAGGCAATAAATGCAGGCAATCAAGGCAGGCAATTAAGGAAGGAAAAAGGCAGGCAATGATGGCAGGCAATAATGGCAGGCAATAATGGCAGGCAATTAAGGCAGGAAATTAAGCCAAGCAATCAAAGCAAGCAATTAAGGATGGCAATTAAGGCAGCAAATTTAGGAATGCAATTAAGGCAGCCAATTAAGGCAGGCAATTTAGGCAGGCAATTACGGCAGGCAATTAAGGCAGTCAATTAAGGCAGACAATTAAGGCACGCAATTAAGGCTCGAAATGAAGGCAGGCTATTAGGGTAGGCAAATAATGCAGGTAATTAAGGAAAGGCAATTAAGGCAGGCAATTAAGGCAGGCAATTAAGGCAAGCTATTTAGGCGGGTGGTAAAGAAAGCCAATTAAGGCAAGCGATTAAGGCAGGCAATTAAGGCAAGCAATTAAGGCAAGCAATTAAGGCTCGAAATGAAGGCAGGCTATTAGGGTAGGCAAATAATGCAGGTAATTAGGGAAGGCAATTAAGGCAGGCAATTAAGGCAGGCAATTAAGGCAAGCAATTAAGGCAGGCAGTTTAGAAAGCAAATTAAGACAGGCAATTAAGGCAGGCAGCCAATTAAGGCTGGTAATTAAGACATGCAATTAAGGCAGGAAATTAAGCCAAGCAATCAAGGCAAGCAATTAAGGATTGCAATTAAGGCAGCAAATTTAGGAATGCAATTAAGGCAGCCAATTAAGGCAGGCAATTTAGGCAGACAATTACGGCAGGCAATTAAGGCAGTCAATTAAGGCAGACAATTAAGGCACGCAATTAAGGCTGGTAATTAAGACATGCAATTAAGGCAGGAAATTAAGCCAAGCAATCAAGGCAAGCAATTAAGGATGGCAATTAAGGCAGCAAATTTAGGAATGCAATTAAGGCAGCCAATTAAGGCAGGCAATTTAGGCAGGCAATTTAGGCAGGCAATTACGGCAGGCAATTAAGGCAGTCAATTAAGGCAGACAATTAAGGCACGCAATTAAGGCTCGAAATGAAGGCAGGCTATTAGGGTAGGCAAATAATGCAGGTAATTAGGGAAGGCAATTAAGGCAGGCAATTAAGGCAGGCTATTTAGGGACGCAGTTAAGGCAAGCTTTTAAGGATGGCATTTAAGGCAGCCAATTGAGGAATGTAATTAAGGCAGACAGTTTAGAAAGCAAATTAAGACAGGCAATTAAGGCAGGCAGCCAATTAAGGCTGGTAATTAAAGCATGCAATTAAGGCAGGCTATTTAGGGACGCAGTTAAGGCAAGCTATTAAGGATGGCATTTAAGGCAGCCAATTGAGGAATGTAATTAAGGCAGGCAGTTTAGAAAGCAAATTAAGACAGGCAATTAAGGCAGGCAGCCAATTAAGGCTGGTAATTAAGACATGCAATTAAGGCAGGAAATTAAGCCAAGCAATCAAGGCAAGCAATTAAGGATGGCAATTAAGGCAGCAAATTTAGGAATGCAATTAAGGCAGCCAATTAAGGCAGGCAATTTAGGCAGGCAATTACGGCAGGCAATTAAGGCAGTCAATTAAGGCAGACAATTATGGCACGCAATTAAGGCTCGAAATGAAGGCAGGCTATTAGGGTAGGCAAATAATGCAGGTAATTAGGGAAGGCAATTAAGGCAGGCAATTAAGGCAGGCAATTAAGGCAAGCAATTAAGGCAGGCAGTTTAGAAAGCAAATTAAGACAGGGTATTAAGGCAGGCAGCCAATTAAGGCTGGTAATTAAGACATGCAATTAAGGCAGGAAATTAAGCCAAGCAATCAAGGCAAGCAATTAAGGATGGCAATTAAGGCAGCAAATTTAGGAATGCAATTAAGGCAGCCAATTAAGGCAGGCAATTTAGGCAGGCAATTACGGCAGGCAATTAAGGCAGTCAATTAAGGCAGACAATTAAGGCACGCAATTAAGGCTCGAAATGAAGGCAGGCTATTAGGGTAGGCAAATAATGCAGGTAATTAAGGAAAGGCAATTAAGGCAGGCAATTAAGGCAGGCAATTAAGGCAAGCTATTTAGGCGGGTGGTAAAGAAAGCCAATTAAGGCAAGCGATTAAGGCAGGCAATTAAGGCAGGCAGCCAATTAAGGCAGGTAAATAAGGCTGGCATTTTAGGCAGACAATTGAGGCAGTCAATTAAGACAGGCAATTAAAGCAGGCAATGAAGGCAGGCAATTAAGGCAGGACATTAAGGCAGGCAATTAAGGCAAGCAATTAAGGCAAGCAATTAAGGCAGGTAATAAAGAAAGCCAATTAAGGCAGGCGATTTAGGCATGCAATTAAGGCAGGCAATTTAGGGACGCAGTAAAGGCAAGCTATTAAGGATGGCATTTAAGGCAGCCAATTGAGGAATGTAATTAAGGCAGGCAATTTAGACAGGCAATTAAGGCAAGCAATTAAGGCACGTATTAAAGAAAGCCAATTAAGGCAGGCAATTAAGACAGGCAATTATGCAAGCAATTAATGTAGCCAATTAAGGCAGGCAATTAAGGCAGGCAAATAATGCAGGTAATTTGGTAAGGCAATTAAGGCAGGCAATAAAGGCAGGCAATTAAGGGAGTCAAATAATGCAGGTAATTAGGAAAGGCAATTAGGCAAGCAAATAAGGCAGGCATTTAAGGCAAGCAATTAAGGCAATGAGTAAAGAAAGCCAAATAAGGCAGGCGATTAATGCAGGCAATTAAGGCAGGCAGCCAATTAAGGCTGGTAATTAAGGCATTCAATTAAGGCAGGCAATTAAGGCAGGCTATTAAGGCAGGCAATTAAGGCAGGCAATTAAGGTAGGAAATTAAGGCCGACAATTAAGATAGTCAATTAAAGCTGGCAATGAAGGCAGACAATTAAGGTAGTCAAATAATGCAGGTAATTAGGGAAGGCAATTAAGGCAAGCAATTAAGGCCTGCAATTAATGCAGGCAATTAAGGCAGCAAATCGAGGAAGGCAATTAAGGCATGCAATCAATTTAGCCAATAAAGGCAGGCAATTAAGGCAGGCAAATAATGCAGTTAATTTGGTAAGGCAATTAAGGCAAGCAATTAAGGCAGGTAGTAAAGATAGCCATTTAAGGCAGCCATTTAAGGCATGCAATTAAGGCAGGCAATTAAGGCAGGCAATTAAGGCTTACAATAAAGGCAGGCAATCATATAAGGCAATTAAGGCAGGCAATTAAGGCAGACAATTAAGACAGGCATTTAAGGCTGGCAATTAAGGCAAGCAATTAATGTAGCCAATTAAGGCAGGCAATTAAGGCAGGCAAATAATGCAGGTGATTTGGTAAGGCAATTAAGGCAGGCAATTAAGGCAAGCTATTAAGGCAGGTAGTAAAGAAAGCCAATTAAGGCAGTCAATTAAGGCAGCCAATTAAGGCATGCAATTAAGGCAGGCAATTAAGGCAGGCATTTTAGGCAGGCAATCAAGTAAGGCAATTAAGGCAGGCAATTAAGGCAGACAATTAAGACAGGCAATTAAGGCAGGCAATGAAGGCAGGCAATTAAGGTAGTCAAATAATGCAGGTAATTAGGAAAGGCAATTAGGCAAGCAATTAAGGCAGGCATTTAAGGCAAGCAATATAGGAAGGGAGTAAAGAAAGCCAATTAAGGCATGCAATTAAGGCAGGCAATTAAGGCAGACAATTTAGGCAGGCAATTTAGGCAGGCAATCAAGTAAGGCAATTAAGGTAGGAAATTAAGGCAGTCAATTAAGGCATGCAATTAAGGCAGGCAATTAAGGCAGGCATTTTAGGCAGGCAATCAAGTAAGGCAATTAAGGCAGGCAATTAAGGCAGACAATTAAGACAGGCAATTAAGGCAGGCAATGAAGGCAGGCAATTAAGGTAGTCAAATAATGCGGGTAATTCGGAAAGGCAATTAGGCAAGCAATTAAGGCAGGCATTTAAGGCAAGCAATTAAGGCAGGGAGGAAAGAAAGCCAATTAATGCAGTCGATTAATGCAGGCAATTAAGGCAGGCAGCCAATTAAGGCTGGTAATTTAGGCATGCAATTAAGGCAGGCAATTAAGGCAGGCTATTTAGGCAGGCAATTAAGGTAGGCAATTAAGGCAGGAAATTAAGGCAGACAATTAAGACAGGCAATTAAGGCTGGCAATAAAGGCAGGCAATAAAGGTAGAAAATAATGCAGGTAATTAGAGAAGGCAATTAAGGCAAGCAATTAAGGCCTGCAATTAATGCAGGCAATTAAGGCAGCAAATCAAGGAAGGCAATTAAGGCATGCAATTAATGTATCCAATTAAGGCAGGCAATTAAGGCAGGCAAATAATGCAGGTAATTTGGTAAGGCAATTAAGGCAGGCAAATAAGGCAAGCAATTAAGGCAGGTAGTAAAGATAGCCAATTAAGGCAGCCAATTAAGGCATGCAATTAAGGCAGGCAATTAAGGCAGGCAATTAAGGCAGGCAATTAAGGCAGGCAATCAAGTAAGGCAATTAAGGCAACCAATTAAGGCAGGCAATTAAGGCAGACAATTAAGACAGGCAATTAAGGCAGGCAATTAAGGCAAGCAATTAATGTAGCCAATTAAGGCAGGCAATTAAGGCAGGCAAATAATGCAGGTAATTTGGTAAGGCAATTAAGGCAGGCAATTAAGGCAAGCAATTAAGGCAGTTAGTAAAGAAAGCCAATTAAGGCAGTCAATTAAGGCAGCCAATTAAGGCATGCAATTAAGGCAGGCAATTAAGGCAGGCAATTTAGGCAGGCAATCAAGTAAGGCAATTACGCAGGCAATTAAGGTTGGCAATTAAGGCTGCCAATTAACGAATGCAATTAAAGCAGCCAATTAAGACAGTCAATTAAGGTAGGCAATTAAGACAGGCAATTAAAGCAAGCTATATAGGCAGGCAAATAAGGCAGGCATTCGAGGAAGGCAATTAAGACAAGCAATTAATGTAGCCAATTAAGGCAGGCAATTAAGTCAGGCAATAAAGTCATACAATTAAGGCAAGTAATTAAGGCAGGAAATTAAGGCAGGCAATTAAGGTAGGCAACTAAGGCAGACATTTAAGGCAGTCAATTAAGGCTGTCAATGAAGGCAGGCAATTAAAGTAGGCAAATAATGCAGGTAATTAGGGAAAGCAATTAAGGCAGGCAATTAAGGCAGTCAATTAATGCAAGCAATTATGGCAGGTAGTAACGAAAGCCAATTAAGGCAGGCAATTAGGGCAGGCATTTAAGGCAGGCATCTAATTAAGGCTGGTAATTAAGGCATGCAATTAAGGATGGCAATTAAGGCAGGCAATTAAGGCAGGCAATTAAGGCAAGCAATTAAGGATGGCAATTAAGGCAGCCAATTAAGGCAGGTAATAAAGGCAGGCAATTAAGGCAAGCAATTAAGGATGTCAATTAAGGCAGCCAATTATGCAGGCAATAAAGGCAGGCAATCGAGAAAGGCAATTAAGGTAGGCAAATAATGCAGGTAATTAGGGAAGGCAATTAAGGCAGGCAATTAAGTCAGGCAATTAAGGGAAGCAATTAAGGCAGGTAGTTTAGAAAGCCAATTAAGACAGGCAATTAAGGCAGGCAGCCAATTAAGGCTGGTAATTAAGGCATGCAATTAAGGCAGGCAATTAAGCCAGGCAATTAAGGCAAGCAATTAAGGATGACAATTAAGGCAGAAAAATTTAGGAATGCAATTAAGGCAGGCAATTAAGGCAGGCAATTACGGCAGGCAATTAAGGCAGTCAATTAAGGCAGACAATTAAGGCAGGCAATTAAGTCTGGCAATGAAAGCAGGCTATTAGGGTAGGCAAATAATGCAGGTAATTAGGGAAGGCAATTTAGGCAGGCAATTAAGGCAGGCAATTAAGGCAAGCTATTTAGGCGGGTGGTAAAGAAAGCCAATTAAGGCAGGCAATTAAGGCAGACAATTTAGGCAGGCAATCAAGTAAGGCAATTACGCAGGCAATTAAGGTTGGCAATTAAGGCTGCCAATTAACGAATGCAATTAAAGCAGCCAATTAAGACAGTCAATTAAGGTAGGCAATTAAGACAGGCAATTAAAGCAGGCTATATAGGCAGGCAAATAAGTTAGGCATTCAAGGAAGGCAATTAAGGCAAGCAATTAATGTAGCCAATTAAGGTAGGCAATTAAGTCAGGCAATAAAGGCATGCAATTAAGGCAGGTAATTAAGGCAGGAAATTAAGGCAGGCAATTAAGGTAGGCAACTAAGGCAGACATTTAAGGCAGTCAATTAAGGCTGTCAATGATGGCAGGCAATTAAAGTAGGCAAATAATGCAGGTAATTAGGGAAAGCAATTAAGGCAGGCAATTAAGGCAGTCAATTAAGGCAAGCAATTATGGCAGCTAGTAACGAAAGCCAATTAAGGCAGGCAATTAGGGCAGGCATTTAAGGCAGGCATCTAATTAAGGCTGGTAATTAAGGCATGCAATTAAGGCAGGCAATTAAGGCAGTCAATTAAGGCAAGCAATTAAGGATGGCAATTAAGGAATGCAATTAAGGAAGCCAATTAAGGCAGTCACGTAGCGCAGCCATTAAGGCAGGCGATTAAGGCAAGCAATTAAGGCAGGTAGTAAATAAAGCCTATTAAGGTAGGCAGACAATTAAACCGGCGGGTAATTAAGGCATGCAATTAAGGCAGGCAATTACGGCAGGCAATTAAGGCAGTCAATTAAGGCAGACAATTAAGGCACGCAATTAAGGCTGGTAATTAAGACATGCAATTAAGGCAGGAAATTAAGCCAAGCAATCAAGGCAAGCAATTAAGGATGGCAATTAAGGCAGCAAATTTAGGAATGCAATTAAGGCAGCCAATTAAGGCAGGCAATTTAGGCAGGCAATTTAGGCAGGCAATTACGGCAGGCAATTAAGGCAGTCAATTAAGGCAGACAATTAAGGCACGCAATTAAGGCTCGAAATGAAGGCAGGCTATTAGGGTAGGCAAATAATGCAGGTAATTAGGGAAGGCAATTAAGGCAGGCAATTAAGGCAGGCTATTTAGGGACGCAGTTAAGGCAAGCTTTTAAGGATGGCATTTAAGGCAGCCAATTGAGGAATGTAATTAAGGCAGACAGTTTAGAAAGCAAATTAAGACAGGCAATTAAGGCAGGCAGCCAATTAAGGCTGGTAATTAAAGCATGCAATTAAGGCAGGCTATTTAGGGACGCAGTTAAGGCAAGCTATTAAGGATGGCATTTAAGGCAGCCAATTGAGGAATGTAATTAAGGCAGGCAGTTTAGAAAGCAAATTAAGACAGGCAATTAAGGCAGGCAGCCAATTAAGGCTGGTAATTAAGACATGCAATTAAGGCAGGAAATTAAGCCAAGCAATCAAGGCAAGCAATTAAGGATGGCAATTAAGGCAGCAAATTTAGGAATGCAATTAAGGCAGCCAATTAAGGCAGGCAATTTAGGCAGGCAATTACGGCAGGCAATTAAGGCAGTCAATTAAGGCAGACAATTAAGGCACGCAATTAAGGCTCGAAATGAAGGCAGGCTATTAGGGTAGGCAAATAATGCAGGTAATTAGGGAAGGCAATTAAGGCAGGCAATTAAGGCAGGCAATTAAGGCAAGCAATTAAGGCAGGCAGTTTAGAAAGCAAATTAAGACAGGGTATTAAGGCAGGCAGCCAATTAAGGCTGGTAATTAAGACATGCAATTAAGGCAGGAAATTAAGCCAAGCAATCACGGCAAGCAATTAAGGATGGCAATTAAGGCAGCAAATTTAGGAATGCAATTAAGGCAGCCAATTAAGGCAGGCAATTTAGGCAGGCAATTACGGCAGGCAATTAAGGCAGTCAATTAAGGCAGACAATTAAGGCACGCAATTAAGGCTCGAAATGAAGGCAGGCTATAAGGGTAGGCAAATAATGCAGGTAATTAAGGAAAGGCAATTAAGGCAGGCAATTAAGGCAGGCAATTAAGGCAAGCTATTTAGGCGGGTGGTAAAGAAAGCCAATTAAGGCAAGCGATTAAGGCAGGCAATTAAGGCAGGCAGCCAATTAAGGCAGGTAAATAAGGCTGGCATTTTAGGCAGACAATTGAGGCAGTCAATTAAGACAGGCAATTAAAGCAGGCAATGAAGGCAGGCAATTAAGGCAGGACATTAAGGCAGGCAATTAAGGCAAGCAATTAAGGCAAGCAATTAAGGCAGGTAATAAAGAAAGCCAATTAAGGCAGGCGATTTAGGCATGCAATTAAGGCAGGCAATTTAGGGACGCAGTAAAGGCAAGCTATTAAGGATGGCATTTAAGGCAGCCAATTGAGGAATGTAATTAAGGCAGGCAATTTAGACAGGCAATTAAGGCAAGCAATTAAGGCACGTATTAAAGAAAGCCAATTAAGGCAGGCAATTAAGACAGGCAATTATGCAAGCAATTAATGTAGCCAATTAAGGCAGGCAATTAAGGCAGGCAAATAATGCAGGTAATTTGGTAAGGCAATTAAGGCAGGCAATAAAGGCAGGCAATTAAGGGAGTCAAATAATGCAGGTAATTAGGAAAGGCAATTAGGCAAGCAAATAAGGCAGGCATTTAAGGCAAGCAATTAAGGCAATGAGTAAAGAAAGCCAAATAAGGCAGGCGATTAATGCAGGCAATTAAGGCAGGCAGCCAATTAAGGCTGGTAATTAAGGCATTCAATTAAGGCAGGCAATTAAGGCAGGCTATTAAGGCAGGCAATTAAGGCAGGCAATTAAGGTAGGAAATTAAGGCCGACAATTAAGACAGTCAATTAAAGCTGGCAATGAAGGCAGACAATTAAGGTAGTCAAATAATGCAGGTAATTAGGGAAGGCAATTAAGGCAAGCAATTAAGGCCTGCAATTAATGCAGGCAATTAAGGCAGCAAATCGAGGAAGGCAATTAAGGCATGCAATCAATTTAGCCAATAAAGGCAGGCAATTAAGGCAGGCAAATAATGCAGTTAATTTGGTAAGGCAATTAAGGCAAGCAATTAAGGCAGGTAGTAAAGATAGCCATTTAAGGCAGCCATTTAAGGCATGCAATTAAGGCAGGCAATTAAGGCAGGCAATTAAGGCTTACAATAAAGGCAGGCAATCATATAAGGCAATTAAGGCAGGCAATTAAGGCAGACAATTAAGACAGGCATTTAAGGCTGGCAATTAAGGCAAGCAATTAATGTAGCCAATTAAGGCAGGCAATTAAGGCAGGCAAATAATGCAGGTGATTTGGTAAGGCAATTAAGGCAGGCAATTAAGGCAAGCTATTAAGGCAGGTAGTAAAGAAAGCCAATTAAGGCAGTCAATTAAGGCAGCCAATTAAGGCATGCAATTAAGGCAGGCAATTAAGGCAGGCATTTTAGGCAGGCAATCAAGTAAGGCAATTAAGGCAGGCAATTAAGGCAGACAATTAAGACAGGCAATTAAGGCAGGCAATAAAGGCAGGCAATTAAGGTAGTCAAATAATGCAGGTAATTAGGAAAGGCAATTAGGCAAGCAATTAAGGTAGGCATTTAAGGCAAGCAATATAGGAAGGGAGTAAAGAAAGCCAATTAAGGCATGCAATTAAGGCAGGCAATTAAGGCAGACAATTTAGGCAGGCAATTTAGGCAGGCAATCAAGTAAGGCAATTAAGGTAGGAAATTAAGGCAGTCAATTAAGGCATGCAATTAAGGCAGGCAATTAAGGCAGGCATTTTAGGCAGGCAATCAAGTAAGGCAATTAAGGCAGGCAATTAAGGCAGACAATTAAGACAGGCAATTAAGGCAGGCAATGAAGGCAGGCAATTAAGGTAGTCAAATAATGCGGGTAATTCGGAAAGGCAATTAGGCAAGCAATTAAGGCAGGCATTTAAGGCAAGCAATTAAGGCAGGGAGGAAAGAAAGCCAATTAATGCAGTCGATTAATGCAGGCAATTAAGGCAGGCAGCCAATTAAGGCTGGTAATTTAGGCATGCAATTAAGGCAGGCAATTAAGGCAGGCTATTTAGGCAGGCAATTAAGGTAGGCAATTAAGGCAGGAAATTAAGGCAGACAATTAAGACAGGCAATTAAGGCTGGCAATAATGGCAGGCAATAAAGGTAGAAAATAATGCAGGTAATTAGAGAAGGCAATTAAGGCAAGCAATTAAGGCCTGCAATTAATGCAGGCAATTAAGGCAGCAAATCAAGGAAGGCAATTAAGGCATGCAATTAATGTAGCCAATTAAGGCAGGCAATTAAGGCAGGCAAATAATGCAGGTAATTTGGTAAGGCAATTAAGGCAGGCAAATAAGGCAAGCAATTAAGGCAGGTAGTAAAGATAGCCAATTAAGGCAGCCAATTAAGGCATGCAATTAAGGCAGGCAATTAAGGCAGGCAATTAAGGCAGGCAATTAAGGCAGGCAATCAAGTAAGGCAATTAAGGCAACCAATTAAGGCAGGCAATTAAGGCAGACAATTAAGACAGGCAATTAAGGCAGGCAATTAAGGCAAGCAATTAATGTAGCCAATTAAGGCAGGCAATTAAGGCAGGCAAATAATGCAGGTAATTTGGTAAGGCAATTAAGGCAGGCAATTAAGGCAAGCAATTAAGGCAGTTAGTAAAGAAAGCCAATTAAGGCAGTCAATTAAGGCAGCCAATTAAGGCATGCAATTAAGGCAGGCAATTAAGGCAGGCAATTTAGGCAGGCAATCAAGTAAGGCAATTACGCAGGCAATTAAGGTTGGCAATTAAGGCTGCCAATTAACGAATGCAATTAAAGCAGCCAATTAAGACAGTCAATTAAGGTAGGCAATTAAGACAGGCAATTAAAGCAAGCTATATAGGCAGGCAAATAAGGCAGGCATTCAAGGAAGGCAATTAAGACAAGCAATTAATGTAGCCAATTAAGGCAGGCAATTAAGTCAGGCAATAAAGTCATACAATTAAGGCAGGTAATTAAGGCAGGAAATTAAGGCAGGCAATTAAGGTAGGCAACTAAGGCAGACATTTAAGGCAGTCAATTAAGGCTGTCAATGAAGGCAGGCAATTAAAGTAGGCAAATAATGCAGGTAATTAGGGAAAGCAATTAAGGCAGGCAATTAAGGCAGTCAATTAATGCAAGCAATTATGGCAGGTAGTAACGAAAGCCAATTAAGGCAGGCAATTAGGGCAGGCATTTAAGGCAGGCATCTAATTAAGGCTGGTAATTAAGGCATGCAATTAAGGATGGCAATTAAGGCAGGCAATTAAGGCAGGCAATTAAGGCAAGCAATTAAGGATGGCAATTAAGGCAGCCAATTAAGGCAGGTAATAAAGGCAGGCAATTAAGGCAAGCAATTAAGGATGTCAATTAAGGCAGCCAATTATGCAGGCAATAAAGGCAGGCAATCGAGAAAGGCAATTAAGGTAGGCAAATAATGCAGGTAATTAGGGAAGGCAATTAAGGCAGGCAATTAAGTCAGGCAATTAAGGGAAGCAATTAAGGCAGGTAGTTTAGAAAGCTAATTAAGACAGGCAATTAAGGCAGGCAGCCAATTAAGGCTGGTAATTAAGGCATGCAATTAAGGCAGGCAATTAAGCCAGGCAATTAAGGCAAGCAATTAAGGATGACAATTAAGGCAGAAAAATTTAGGAATGCAATTAAGGCAGGCAATTAAGGCAGGCAATTACGGCAGGCAATTAAGGCAGTCAATTAAGGCAGACAATTAAGGCAGGCAATTAAGTCTGGCAATGAAAGCAGGCTATTAGGGTAGGCAAATAATGCAGGTAATTAGGGAAGGCAATTAAGGCAGGCAATTAAGGCAGGCAATTAAGGCAAGCTATTTAGGCGGGTGGTAAAGAAAGCCAATTAAGGCAGGCAATTAAGGCAGACAATTTAGGCAGGCAATCAAGTAAGGCAATTACGCAGGCAATTAAGGTTGGCAATTAAGGCTGCCAATTAACGAATGCAATTAAAGCAGCCAATTAAGACAGTCAATTAAGGTAGGCAATTAAGACAGGCAATTAAAGCAGGCTATATAGGCAGGCAAATAAGTTAGGCATTCAAGGAAGGCAATTAAGGCAAGCAATTAATGTAGCCAATTAAGGCAGGCAATTAAGTCAGGCAATAAAGGCATGCAATTAAGGCAGGTAATTAAGGCAGGAAATTAAGGCAGGCAATTAAGGTAGGCAACTAAGGCAGACATTTAAGGCGGTCAATTAAGGCTGTCAATGATGGCAGGCAATTAAAGTAGGCAAATAATGCAGGTAATTAGGGAAAGCAATTAAGGCAGGCAATTAAGGCAGTCAATTAAGGCAAGCAATTATGGCAGCTAGTAACAAAAGCCAATTAAGGCAGGCAATTAGGGCAGGCATTTAAGGCAGGCATCTAATTAAGGCTGGTAATTAAGGCATGCAATTAAGGCAGGCAATTAAGGCAGGCAATTAAGGCAGTCAATTAAGGCAAGCAATTAAGGATGGCAATTAAGGAATGCAATTAAGGAAGCCAATTAAGGCAGTCATGTAGCGCAGCCATTAAGGCAGGCGATTAAGGCAAGCAATTAAGGCAGGTAGTAAATAAAGCCTATTAAGGTAGGCAGCCAATTAAACCGGCGGGTAATTAAGGCATGCAATTAAGGCAGGCAATTACGGCAGGCAATTAAGGCATTCATTTAAGGCAGGCAACCAATTAAGGCTAGTAATTAAGGCATGCAATTAAGGCAGGCAATAAAGGCAGGCTATTAAGGCAGGCAATTAAGGCAGGCAATTAAGGTAGGAAATTAAGGCCGACAATTAAGACAGTCAATTAAAGCTGGCAATGAAGGCAGACAATTAAGGTAGTCAAATAATGCAGGTAATTAGGGAAGGCAATTAAGGCAAGCAATTAAGGCCTGCAATTAATGCAGGCAATTAAGGCAGCAAATCGAGGAAGGCAATTAAGGCATGCAATCAATTTAGCCAATAAAGGCAGGCAATTAAGGCAGGCAAATAATGCAGTTAATTTGGTAAGGCAATTAAGGAAAGCAATTAAGGCAGGTAGTAAAGATAGCCATTTAAGGCAGCCATTTAAGGCATGCAATTAAGGCAGGCAATTAAGGCAGGCAATTAAGGCTTACAATAAAGGCAGGCAATCATATAAGGCAATTAAGGCAGGCAATTAAGGCAGACAATTAAGACAGGCATTTAAGGCTGGCAATTAAGGCAAGCAATTAATGTAGCCAATTAAGGCAGGCAATTAAGGCAGGCAAATAATGCAGGTGATTTGGTAAGGCAATTAAGGCAGGCAATTAAGGCAAGCTATTAAGGCAGGTAGTAAAGAAAGCCAATTAAGGCAGTCAATTAAGGCAGCCAATTAAGGCATGCAATTAAGGCAGGCAATTAAGGCAGGCATTTTAGGCAGGCAATCAAGTAAGGCAATTAAGGCAGGCAATTAAGGCAGACAATTAAGACAGGCAATTAAGGCAGGCAATGAAGGCAGGCAATTAAGGTAGTCAAATAATGCAGGTAATTAGGAAAGGCAATTAGGCAAGCAATTAAGGCAGGCATTTAAGGCAAGCAATATAGGAAGGGAGTAAAGAAAGCCAATTAAGGCATGCAATTAAGGCAGGCAATTAAGGCAGACAATTTAGGCAGGCAATTTAGGCAGGCAATCAAGTAAGGCAATTAAGGTAGGAAATTAAGGCAGTCAATTAAGGCATGCAATTAAGGCAGGCAATTAAGGCAGGCATTTTAGGCAGGCAATCAAGTAAGGCAATTAAGGCAGGCAATTAAGGCAGACAATTAAGACAGGCAATTAAGGCAGGCAATGAAGGCAGGCAATTAAGGTAGTCAAATAATGCGGGTAATTCGGAAAGGCAATTAGGCAAGCAATTAAGGCAGGCATTTAAGGCAAGCAATTAAGGCAGGGAGGAAAGAAAGCCAATTAATGCAGTCGATTAATGCAGGCAATTAAGGCAGGCAGCCAATTAAGGCTGGTAATTTAGGCATGCAATTAAGGCAGGCAATTAAGGCAGGCTATTTAGGCAGGCAATTAAGGTAGGCAATTAAGGCAGGAAATTAAGGCAGACAATTAAGACAGGCAATTAAGGCTGGCAATAAAGGCAGGCAATAAAGGTAGAAAATAATGCAGGTAATTAGAGAAGGCAATTAAGGCAAGCAATTAAGGCCTGCAATTAATGCAGGCAATTAAGGCAGCAAATCAAGGAAGGCAATTAAGGCATGCAATTAATGTAGCCAATTAAGGCAGGCAAATAATGCAGGTAATTTGGTAAGGCAATTAAGGCAGGCAAATAAGGCAAGCAATTAAGGCAGGTAGTAAAGATAGCCAATTAAGGCAGCCAATTAAGGCATGCAATTAAGGCAGGCAATTAAGGCAGGCAATTAAGGCAGGCAATTAAGGCAGGCAATCAAGTAAGGCAATTAAGGCAACCAATTAAGGCAGGCAATTAAGGCAGACAATTAAGACAGGCAATTAAGGCAGGCAATTAAGGCAAGCAATTAATGTAGCCAATTAAGGCAGGCAATTAAGGCAGGCAAATAATGCAGGTAATTTGGTAAGGCAATTAAGGCAGGCAATTAAGGCAAGCAATTAAGGCAGTTAGTAAAGAAAGCCAATTAAGGCAGTCAATTAAGGCAGCCAATTAAGGCATGCAATTAAGGCAGGCAATTAAGGCAGGCAATTTAGGCAGGCAATCAAGTAAGGCAATTACGCAGGCAATTAAGGTTGGCAATTAAGGCTGCCAATTAACGAATGCAATTAAAGCAGCCAATTAAGACAGTCAATTAAGGTAGGCAATTAAGACAGGCAATTAAAGCAAGCTATATAGGCAGGCAAATAAGGCAGGCATTCAAGGAAGGCAATTAAGACAAGCAATTAATGTAGCCAATTAAGGCAGGCAATTAAGTCAGGCAATAAAGTCATACAATTAAGGCAGGTAATTAAGGCAGGAAATTAAGGCAGGCAATTAAGGTAGGCAACTAAGGCAGACATTTAAGGCAGTCAATTAAGGCTGTCAATGAAGGCAGGCAATTAAAGTAGGCAAATAATGCAGGTAATTAGGGAAAGCAATTAAGGCAGGCAATTAAGGCAGTCAATTAATGCAAGCAATTATGGCAGGTAGTAACGAAAGCCAATTAAGGCAGGCAATTAGGGCAGGCATTTAAGGCAGGCATCTAATTAAGGCTGGTAATTAAGGCATGCAATTAAGGATGGCAATTAAGGCAGGCAATTAAGGCAGGCAATTAAGGCAAGCAATTAAGGATGGCAATTAAGGCAGCCAATTAAGGCAGGTAATAAAGGCAGGCAATTAAGGCAAGCAATTAAGGATGTCAATTAAGGCAGCCAATTATGCAGGCAATAAAGGCAGGCAATCGAGAAAGGCAATTAAGGTAGGCAAATAATGCAGGTAATTAGGGAAGGCAATTAAGGCAGGCAATTAAGTCAGGCAATTAAGGGAAGCAATTAAGGCAGGTAGTTTAGAAAGCCAATTAAGACAGGCAATTAAGGCAGGCAGCCAATTAAGGCTGGTAATTAAGGCATGCAATTAAGGCAGGCAATTAAGCCAGGCAATTAAGGCAAGCAATTAAGGATGACAATTAAGGCAGAAAAATTTAGGAATGCAATTAAGGCAGGCAATTAAGGCAGGCAATTACGGCAGGCAATTAAGGCAGTCAATTAAGGCAGACAATTAAGGCAGGCAATTAAGTCTGGCAATGAAAGCAGGCTATTAGGGTAGGCGAATAATGCAGGTAATTAGGGAAGGCAATTAAGGCAGGCAATTAAGGCAGGCAATAAAGGCAAGCAATTAAGGATGACAATTAAGGCAGAAAAATTTAGGAATGCAATTAAGGCAGGCAATTAAGGCAGGCAATTACGGCAGGCAATTAAGGCAGTCAATTAAGGCAGACAATTAAGGCAGGCAATTAAGTCTGGCAATGAAAGCAGGCTATTAGGGTAGGCAAATAATGCAGGTAGTTAGGGAAGGCAATTAAGGCAGGCAATTAAGGCAGGCAATTAAGGCAAGCTATTTAGGCGGGTGGTAAAGAAAGCCAATTAAGGCAGGCAATTAAGGCAGACAATTTAGGCAGGCAATCAAGTAAGGCAATTACGCAGGCAATTAAGGTTGGCAATTAAGGCTGCCAATTAACGAATGCAATTAAAGCAGCCAATTAAGACAGTCAATTAAGGTAGGCAATTAAGACAGGCAATTAAAGCAGGCTATATAGGCAGGCAAATAAGTTAGGCATTCAAGGAAGGCAATTAAGGCAAGCAATTAATGTAGCCAATTAAGGCAGGCAATTAAGTCAGGCAATAAAGGCATGCAATTAAGGCAGGTAATTAAGGCAGGAAATTAAGGCAGGCAATTAAGGTAGGCAACTAAGGCAGACATTTAAGGCAGTCAATTAAGGCTGTCAATGATGGCAGGCAATTAAAGTAGGCAAATAATGCAGGTAATTAGGGAAAGCAATTAAGGCAGGCAATTAAGGCAGTCAATTAAGGCAAGCAATTATGGCAGCTAGTAACGAAAGCCAATTAAGGCAGGCAATTAGGGCAGGCATTTAAGGCAGGCATCTAATTAAGGCTGGTAATTAAGGCATGCAATTAAGGCAGGCAATTAAGGCAGGCAATTAAGGCAGTCAATTAAGGCAAGCAATTAAGGATGGCAATTAAGGAATGCAATTAAGGAAGCCAATTAAGGCAGTCACGTAGCGCAGCCATTAAGGCAGGCGATTAAGGCAAGCAATTAAGGCAGGTAGTAAATAAAGCCTATTAAGGTAGGCAGCCAATTAAACCGGCGGGTAATTAAGGCATTCAATTAAGGCAGGCAATTACGGCAGGCAATTAAGGCATTCATTTAAGGCAGGCAACCAATTAAGGCTAGTAATTAAGGCATGCAATTAAGGCAGGCAATAAAGGCAGGCAATTATGGCAAGCAATTAAGCATGGCAATTAAAAAAAACAATAAAGGCGGGCAATTACGGCGGCAATTAAGGCAAGCAATTAAGGCAGTTAGTAAAGAAAGCTAAATAAGGCAGGCAATAAGGCAGGCAGCCAATAAAGGCTGGTAATTAAGGCATGCAATTAAGGCAGGCAATTAAGGCAGGCAATAAAGGCAGGCAATAAAGGCAGGCAATAAAGGCAGGCAATTAAGGCAGGCAATTAAGGCAAGCACATAAGGCAGGTAGTAAAGATAGCCAATTAATGCAGGCAATAAAGGCAGGCAATTAAGGCAGGCAGCCAATTAAGGCTGGTAATTAAGGCATGCAATTAAGGCAGGCAATTAAGGCAGGCAATTAAGGCAGGCAATAAAGGCAGGCAATTAGGCAGGCAATAAAGGCAGGCAATCAAGAAATGCAATTAAAGCAGGCAATTAAGGCAGGCAATTAAAGCAGGCAATTATGGCAGGCAATTAAGGCAGTCCATTTAGGCAGACAATTAAGGCAGGTTATTAAGGCTGGCAATGAAAGCAGGCTGTTAAAGGTAGGCAAATAATGCAGGTAATTAGGGAAGGCAATTAAGACAGGCAATTAAGGCAGGCAATTAGGGCCAGCTTTTTAGGCAGGTATTGAAGAAAGCCAATTAAGACAGGCAATTAAGGCAGGCAGCCAATAAAGGCTGGTAATTAAAGCATGCAATTAAGGCAGGCAATTTAGGTACGCAGTTAAGGCAAGCTATTAAGGATGGCATTTAAGGCAGCCAATTGAGGAATGTAATTAAGGCAGGCAATTTAGACAGGCAATTAAGGCAAGCAATTAAGGCACATATTAAAGAAAGAAAGTTAAGGCAGGCAATTAAGGCAGGCAGCCAATTAAGGCTGGTAATTAAAGCATGCTATTAAGGCAGGCAATTAAGGTATGCATTGAAGGCAGGCAATTAAGGCAAGCAATTAAGGATGGCAATTAAGGCAGCCAATTAAGGCAGGCAATTAAGGCAAGCAATTAAGGATGGCAATTAAGACAGCCAATTAAGGCAGGCAATAAAGGCAGGCAATCGAGAAAGGCAATTAAGGTAGGCAAATAATGCAGGTAATTAGGGAAGGCAATTAAGGCAGGCAATTAAGGCAGGCAATTAAGGCAAGCATAAAGGCAGGCAGTTTAGAAAGCCAATTAAGACAGGCAATTAAGGCAGGCAGCCAATTAAGGCTGGTAATTAAGACATGCAATTAAGGCAGGAAATTAAGCCAAGCAATCAAGGCAAGCAATTAAGGATGGCAATTAAGGCAGCAAATTTAGGAATGCAATTAAGGCAGCCAATTAAGGCAGGCAATTTAGGCAGGCAATTACGGCAGGCAATTAAGGCAGTCAATTAAGTCAGACAATTAAGGCACACAATTAAGGCAGGCAATCAAGAAATGCAATTAAAGCAGGCAATTAAGGCAGGCAATTAAAGCAGGCAATTATGGCAGGCAATTAAGGCAGTCCATTTAGGCAGACAATTAAGGCAGGTTATTAAGGCTGGCAATGAAAGCAGGCTGTTAAAGGTAGGCAAATAATGCAGGTAATTAGGGAAGGCAATTAAGACAGGCAATTAAGGCAGGCAATTAGGGCAAGCTTTTTAGGCAGGTATTGAAGAAAGCCAATTAAGACAGGCAATTAAGGTAGGCAGCCAATTAAGGCTGGTAATTAAAGCATGCAATTAAGGCAGGCAATTTAGGGACGCAGTTAAGGCAAGCTAATAAGAATGGCATTTAAGGCAGCCAATTGAGGAATGTAATTAAGGCAGGCAATTTAGACAGGCAATTAAGGCAAGCAATTAAGGCACGTATTAAAGAAAGCCAATTAAGGCAGGCAATTAAGGCAGGCAGCCAATTAAGGCTGGTAATTAAAGCATGCTATTAAGGCAGGCAATTAAGGTAGGCATTTAAGGCAGGCAATTAAGGCAAGCAATTAAGGATGGCAATTAAGGCAGCCAATTAAGGCAGGCAATTAAGGCAAGCAATTAAGGATGGCAATTAAGGCAGCCAATTAAGGCAGGCAATAAAGGCAGGCAATCGAGAAAGGCAATTAAGGTAGGCAAATAATGCAGGTAATTAGGGAAGGCAATTAAGGCAGGCAATTAAGGCAGGCAATTAAGGCAAGCAATAAAGGCAGGCAGTTTAGAAAGCAAATTAAGACAGGCAATTAAGGCAGGCAGCCAATTAAGGCTGGTAATTAAGACATGCAATTAAGGCAGGAAATTAAGCCAAGCAATCAAGGCAAGCAATTAAGGATGGCAATTAAGGCAGCAAATTTAGGAATGCAATTAAGGCAGCCAATTAAGGCAGGCAATTTAGGCAGGCAATTACGGCAGGCAATTAAGGCAGTCAATTAAGGCAGACAATTAAGGCACGCAATTAAGGCTGGAAATGAAGGCAGGCTATTAGGGTAGGCAAATAATGCAGGTAATTAAGGAAAGGCAATTAAGGCAGGCAATTAAGGCAGGCAATTAAGGCAAGCTATTTAGGCGGGTGGTAAAGAAAGCCAATTAAGGCAAGCGATTAAGGCAGGCAATTAAGGCAGGCAGCCAATTAAGGCAGGTTAATAAGGCTGGCATTTTAGGCAGACAATTGAGGCAGTCAATTAAGACAGGCAATTAAAGCAGGCAATGAAGGCAGGCAATTAAGGCAGGCAATTAAGGCAGGCAATTAAGGCAAGCAATTAAGGCAAGCAATTAAGGCAGGTAATAAAGAAAGCCAATTAAGGCAGGCGATTTAGGCATGCAATTAAGGCAGGCAATTTAGGGACGCAGTAAAGGCAAGCTATTAAGGATGGCATTTAAGGCAGCCAATTGAGGAATGTAATTAAGGCAGGCAATTTAGACAGGCAATTAAGGCAAGCAATTAAGGCACGTATTAAAGAAAGCCAATTAAGGCAGGCAATTAAGGCAGGCAATTATGCAAGCAATTAATGTAGCCAATTAAGGCAGGCAATTAAGGCAGGCAAATAATGCAGGTAATTTGGTAAGGCAATTAAGGCAGGCAATGAAGGCAGGCAATTAAGGGAGTCAAATAATGCAGGTAATTAGGAAAGGCAATTAGGCAAGCAAATAAGGCAGGCATTTAAGGCAAGCAATTAAGGCAATGAGTAAAGAAAGCCAAATAAGGCAGGCGATTAATGCAGGCAATTAAGGCAGGCAGCCAATTAAGGTAGGAAATTAAGGCCGACAATTCAGACAGGCAATTAAGGCTGGCAATGAAGGCAGACAATTAAGGTAGTCAAATAATGCAGGTAATTAGGGAAGGCAATTAAGGCAAGCAATTAAGGCCTGCAATTAATGCAGGCAATTAAGGCAGCAAATCGAGGAAGGCAATTAAGGCATGCAATCAATTTAGCCAATAAAGGCAGGCAATTAAGGCAGGCAAATAATGCAGTTAATTTGGTAAGGCAATTAAGGCAAGCAATTAAGGCAGGTAGTAAAGATAGCCAATTAAGGCAGCCAATTAAGGCATGCAATTAAGGCAGGCAATTAAGGCAGGCAATTAAGGCTTACAATAAAGGCAGGCAATCATATAAGGCAATTAAGGCAGGCAATTAAGGCAGACAATTAAGACAGGCATTTAAGGCTGGCAATTAAGGCAAGCAATTTATGTAGCCAATTAAGGCAGGCAATTAAGGCAGGCAAATAATGCAGGTAATTTGGTAAGGCAATTAAGGCAGGCAATTAAGGCAAGCAATTAAGGCAGGTAGTAAAGAAAGCCAATTAAGGCAGTCAATTAAGGCAGCCAATTAAGGCATGCAATTAAGGCAGGCAATTAAGGCAGGCATTTTAGGCAGGCAATCAAGTAAGGCAACTAAGGCAGGCAATTAAGGCAGACAATTAAGACAGGCAATTAAGGCAGGCAATGAAGGCAGGCAATTAAGGTAGTCAAATAATGCAGGTAATAAGGAAAGGCAATTAGGCAAGCAATTAAGGCAGGCATTTAAGGCAAGCAATATAGGAAGGGAGTAAAGAAAGCCAATTAAGGCATGCAATTAAGGCAGGCAATTAAGGCAGGCAATTTAGGCAGGCAATCAAGTAAGGCAATTAAGGCAGGAAATTAAGGCAGGCAATTAAGGCAGTCAATTAAGGCATGCAATTAAGGCAGGCAATTAAGGCAGGCAATTAAGGTAGTCAAATAATGCAGGTAATTAGGAAAGGCAATTAGGCAAGCAATTAAGGCAGGCATTTAAGGCAAGCAATTAAGGCAGGGAGGAAAGAAAGCCAATTAAGGCAGTCGATTAATGCAGGCAATTAAGGCAGGCAGCCAATTAAGGCTGGTAATTAAGGCATGCAATTAAGGCAGGCAATTAAGGCAGGCTATTTAGGCAGGCAATTAAGGTAGGCAATTAAGGCAGGAAATTAAGGCAGACAATTAAGACAGGCAATTAAGGCTGGCAATAAAGGCAGGCAATAAAGGTAGAAAATAATGCAGGTAATTAGAGAAGGCAATTAAGGCAAGCAATTAAGGCCTGCAATTAATGCAGGCAATTAAGGCAGCAAATCAAGGAAGGCAATTAAGGCATGCAATTAATGTAGCCAATTAAGGCAGGCAATTAAGGCAGGCAAATAATGCAGGTAATTTGGTAAGGCAATTAAGGCAGGCAAATAATGCAGGTAATTTGGTAAGGCAATTAAGGCAGGCAATTAAGGCAAGCAATTAAGGCAGTTAGTAAAGAAAGCCAATTAAGGCAGTCAATTAAGGCAGCCAATTAAGGCATGCAATTAAGGCAGGCAATTAAGGAAGGCAATTTAGGCAGGCAATCAAGTAAGGCAATTACGCAGGCAATTAAGGTTGGCAATTAAGGCTGCCAATTAACGAATGCAATTAAAGCAGCCAATTAAGACAGTCAATTAAGGTAGGCAATTAAGACAGGCAATTAAAGCTAGCTATATAGGCAGGCAAATAAGGCAGGCATTCAAGGAAGGCAATTAAGACAAGCAATTAATGTAGCCAATTAAGGCAGGCAATTAAGTCAGGCAATAAAGGCATGCAATTAAGGCAGATAATAAAGGCAGGAAATTAAGGCAGGCAATTAAGGTAGGCAACTAAGGCAGACATTTAAGGCAGTCAATTAAGGCTGTCAATGAAGGCAGGCAATTAAAGTAGGCAAATAATGCAGGTAATTAGGGTAAGCAATTAATGCAGGCAATTAAGGCAGTCAATTAAGGCAAGCAATTATGGCAGGTAGAAACGAAAGCCAATTAAGGCAGGCAATTAGGGCAGGCATTTAAGGCAGGCATCTAATTTAGGCTGGTAATTAAGGCATGCAATTAAGGATGGCAATTAAGGCAGGCAATTAAGGCAGGCAATTAAGGCAAGCAATTAAGGATGGCAATTAAGGCAGCCAATTAAGGCAGGTAATAAAGGCAGGCAATTAAGGCAAGCAATTAAGGATGTCAATTAAGGCAGCCAATTAAGGCAGGCAATAAAGGCAGGCAATCGCGAAAGGCAATTAAGGTAGGCAAATAATGCAGGTAATTAGGGAAGGCAATTAAGGCAGGCAATTAAGTCAGGCAATTAAGGGAAGCAATTAAGGCAGGTAGTTTAGAAAGCCAATTAAGACAGGCAATTAAGGCAGGCAGCCAATTAAGGCTGGTAATTAAAGCATGCAATTAAGGCAGGCAATTAAGCCAGGCAATTAAGGCAAGCAATTAAGGATGGCAATTAAGGCAGCAAATTTAGGAATGCAATTTAGGCAGGCAATTAAGGCAGGCAATTACGGCAGGCAATTAAGGCAGTCAATTAAGGCAGACAATTAAGGCAGGCAATTAAGTCTGGCAATAAAAGCAGGCTATTAGGGTAGGCAAATAATGCAGGTAATTAGGGAAGGCAATTAAGGCAGGCAATTAAGGCAGGCAATTAAGGCAGGCAATTAAGGCAAGCTATTTAGGCGGGTGGTAAATAAAGCCAATTAAGGCAAGCGATTAAGGCAGGCAGTTAAGGCAGGCAGCCAATTAAGGCAGGTAAATAAGGCTGGCATTTTAGGCAGACAATTGAGGCAGTCAATTAAGACAGGCAATTAAAGCAGGCAATGAAGGCAGGCAATTAAGGCAGGAAATTAAGGCAGGCAATTAAGACAGGCAATTAAGGAAAGCAATTAAGGCAGGTAATAAAGAAAGCCAATTAAGGCAGGCGATTTATGCAGGCAATTAAAGCAGGCAGCCAATTAAGGCTGGTAATTAAGGCATGCAATTAAGGCAGGCAATTATGGCAGGCAATTAAGGCAGGCAATTAAGGCAGACAATTAAGACAGGCAATTAAGGCAGGCAATTAAGGCAAGCAATTAATGTAGCCAATTAAGGCAGGCAATTAAGGCAGGCAATTAATGCAGGTAATTTGGTAAGGCAATTAAGGCAGGCAATGAAGGCAGGCAATTAAGGTAGTCAAATAATGTAGGTTATTAGGAAAGGCAATTAGGCAAGCAAATAAGGCAGGCATTTAAGGCAAGCAATTAAGCAGGGAGTAAAGAAAGCCAATTAAGGCAGGCGATTAATGCAGGCAATTAAGGCAGGCAGCCAATTAAGGCTGGTAATTAAGGCATGCAATTAAGGCAAGCAATTAAGGCAGGCTATTAAGGCAGGCAATTTAGGCATGCAATTAAGGCAGGAAATTAAAGCAGAAAATTAAGACAGGCAATTAAGGCTGGCAATGAAGGCAGACAATTAAGGTAGTAAAATAATGCAGGTAATTAGGGAAGGCAATTAAGGCAAGCAATTAAGGCCTGCAATTAATGCAGGCAATTAAGGCAGCAAATCGAGGAAGGCAATTAAGGCATGCAATTTATTTAGCCAATTAAGGCAGGCAATTAAGGCAGGCAAATAATACAGGTAATTTGGTAAGGCTATTAAGGCAGGTAATTAAGGCAAGCAATTAAGGCAGGTGTTAAAGATAGCCAATTAAGGCAGCCAATTAAGGCATGCAATTAATGCAGGCAATTAAGGCAGGCAATTAAGGCAGGCAATCTAGTAAGGCAATAAAGGCAGGCAATTAAGGCAGACAATTAAGAAAGGCAATGAAGGCTGGCAATAAGGCAAGCAATTAATGTAGCCAATTAAGGCAGGCAATTAATGTAGCCAATTAAGGCAGGCAATTAAGGCAGGCAAATAATGCAGGTAATTTGGTAAGACATAAGGCAGGCAATTAAGGCAAGCAATTAAGGCAGGTAGTAAAGAAAGCCAATTAAGGCAGTCAATTAAGGCAGCCAATTAAGGCATGCAATTAAGGCAGGCAATTAAGGCAGGCATTTTAGGCAGGCAATCAAGTAAGGCAATTAAGGCAGGCATTTTAGGCAGGCAATCAAGTAAGGCAATTAAGGCAGGAAATTAAGGCAGACACATAAGACAGGCAATTAAGGAAGTAATGAAGGCAGGCAATTAAGGCAAGCAATTAAGGCAGGTAGTTAAGAAATCCAATTAAGGCATCCAATTAAGGAATGCAATTAAGGCAGGCAATTAAGGCAGGCAATTAAAGCAGCCAATTAGTGCAGGCAATCAAGGCAGGAAATTAAGGAAGGAAAAAGGCAGGCAATTAAGGCAGGCAATGATGGCAGGGAATTAAGGCAGGCAATTAAGGCAGCCAATAAAGGCAGGCAATTAAAGCAGGCAATTAAGGCAGGCAATTAAGGCAGGCAATTAAAGCAGGCAATTAAGGCAGGCAATCAAGGCAGGCAATTAAGGAAGGAAAAAGGCAGGCAATTAAGGCAGGCAATTAAGGCAAACAATTAAGGCAGGTAGTTAATAAAGCCAATTAAGGCAAGCAATTAAGGATGGCAATTAAGGCAGCCTATTTAGGAATGCAATTAAGGCAGCCAATTAATGCAGGCGATTACAGCAGTCAGCCAATTAAGGCTGGTAATTAAGGCATGCAATTAAGGCAGGCAATAAAGGCAGGCAATTAAGGCAGACAATTAAAGCAGGCAATTAAGGCAGCCAATTAAGGCAGGCGATTAAGGCAGGCAGCCAATTAAGGCTGGTAATTAAGGCATGCAATTAAGGCAGGCAATTAAGGCAGGCAATTAAGGCAGACAATTAAGGCAGGCAATTAAGCCAGGCAATTAGGCAGGCAATTAAGGCTGGCAATGAAGGCAGGCTAATGAGGTAGGTAAATAATGCAGGTAATTAGGGATGGCAATTAAGGCAGGCAATTAAGGCAGGCAATTAAGGCAAGCTATTTAGGCGGGTAGTAAAGAAAGCCAATTAAGGCAAACGATTAAGACAGGCAATTAAGGCAGGCAGCCAATTAAGGCAGGTAAATAAGGCTGGCATTTTAGGCAGACAATTGAGGCAATCAATTAAGACAGGCAATTAAAGCAGGCAATGAAGGCAGGCAATTAAGGCAGGAAATTAAGGCAGGCAATTAAGACAGGCAATTATGGAAAGCAATTAAGGCAGGTTTTAAAGAAAGCCAATTAAGGCAGGCGATTTAGGCAGGTAATTAAGGCAGGCAGCCAATTAAGGCTGGATATTAAGGCATGCAATTAAGGCAGGCAATTAAGGCAGGCAATTATGGCAGGCAATTAAGGAAGACAATTAAGACAGGCAATTAAGGCAGGCAATTAAGGCAAGCAATTAATGTAGCCAATTAAGGCAGGCAATTAAGGCAGGCAAATAATGCAGGTAATTTAGTAAGGCAATTAAGGCAGGCAATGAAGGCAGGCAATTAAGGTAGTCAAATAATGCAGGTAATTAGGAAAGGCAATTAGGCAAGCAAATAAGGCAGGCATTTAAGGCAAGCAATTAAGGCAGGGAGTAAAGAAAGCCAATTAAGTTAGGCGATTAAGACAGGCAATTAAGGCAGGCAATTAAGGCAGGAAATTAAGGCAGACAATTAAGACAGGCAATTAAGGCTGGCAATGAAGGCAGACAATTAAGGTAGTCAAATAATGCAGGTAATTAGGGAAGGCAATTAAGGCAAGCAATTAAGGCAGGCAATTTAGGCAGGCAATTAATGCAGGCAAATAAGGCAGGCAATCATGAAAGGCAATTAAGGCAAGCAATTAATGTAGCCAATTAAGGCAGGCAATTAAGGCAGACAGGCAATTAAGACTGGTAATTAAGGCAGGTAAATAAGGCTGGCTATTTAAGCAGGCAATTGAGGCAGGCAATTAAGACAGGCAATTAAAGCAGGCAATTAAGGCAGCAAATCAAGGAAGGCAATTAAGGCATGCAATTAATGTTGCCAATTAAGGCAGGCAATTAAGGCAGGCAAATAATGCAGGTAATTTGGTAAGGCAATTAAGGCAGGCAATTAAGGCAAGCAATTAAGGCAGGTAGTTTAGAAAGCCAATTTAGACAGGCAATTAAGGCAGGCAGCCAATTAAGGCTAGTAATTAAGGCATGCAATTAAGGCAGGCAATTAAGCCAGGCATTTAAGGCAGGTAATTAAGGCTGGCAATAAAGGCAAGCTAATGAGGTAGGCAAATAATGCAGGTAATTAGGGAAGGCAATTAAGGCAGGTAATTAAGACAGGCAATTAAGGCAAGCTATTTAGGCAGGTAGTAACGAAAGCAATTAAGGCAGGCAATTATGGCAGTAATTTAAGGCAGGCATCTAATAAAGGCTGGTAATAAAGACATGCAATTAATGCAGGCAATTAAGGCAGGCAATTGAAGCAGGCAATTAAGAAAGGCAATTAAGGTAGGCAATTAAGGCAGGCAATTAAAGCAGGCAATTAAGGCAAGCAATTTAGGATGGCAATTAAGGCAGTAAATTAAGGAATGCAATAAAGGCAGGCAATTAAGGCAGGCAATTAAAGCAGGCAATTAGTGCAGGCAATCAAGGCAGGCAATTAGGAAGGAAAAAGGCAGGCAATTAAGGCAGGCAATGATGGCAGGCAATAATGGCAGGCAATAATGGCAGGCAATTAAGGCAGACAATTAAGGCAGACAATTAAGGCAGGCAATTAAGGCTGGCAATAAAGGCAGGCAATTACAGCAGGAAATTCAAGCAGGCAATAAAGGCAGGCAATAAAGGCAGGCAATTAAGGCAGGCAAATAAGGCAGGCAATTAAGGCAGGCAATTAAAGCAGGCAATTAAGGCTGGCAATGAAGGCAGGCTATTAAGGTAGGCAAATATGCAGGTAATTAGGGAAGGCAATAAGGCATGCAATTAAGGCAGGCAATAAAGGCAAGCAATTAAGGATGGCAATTAAGGCAGCCAATTAAGGCAGGCAATAAAGGCAGGCAATTAAGGCAAGCAATTAAGGATGCCAATTAAGGCAGCCAATTAAGGCAGGCAATAAAGGCAGGCAATCGAGAAAGGCAATTAAAGTAGGCAAATAATGCAGGTAATTAGGGAAGGAAATTAAGGCAGGCAATTAAGGCAGGCAATTTAGGCAAGCAATTAAGGCAGGTAGTTTAGAAAGCCAATTAAGACAGGCAATTAAGGCAGTTAGCCAATTAATTCTGGTAATTAAGGCATGCAATTAAGGCAGGCAATTAAGCCAGGCAATTAAGGCAAGCAATTAAGGATGGCAATTAAGGCAGCAAATTTTGGAATGCAATTAAGGCAGCCAATTAAGGAAAGCAATAATGGCAGGCAATTAAGGCAGGCAATAATCGGCAGGCAATCGAGAAATGCAATTAAAGCAGGCAATTAAGGCAGGCAATTAAAGCAGGCAATTATGGAAGGCAATTAAGGCAGTTAATTTAGGCAGTCAATTTAGGCAAACAATTAAGGCAGGTTATTAATGCTGGCAATGAAAGCAGGCTGTTAAAGGTAGGCAAATAATGCAGGTAATTAGGGAAGGCAATTAAGGCAGGCAATTAAGACAGGCAATTAAGGCAATATATTTAGGCAGGGAGTAAAGAAAGCGAATTAAGACAGGCAATTAAGGCAGGCAGCCAATTAAGGCTGGTAATTAAAGCATGCAATTAAGGCAGGCAATTTAGGCACGCAATTAAGGCAAGCTATTAAGGATGGCATTTAAGGCAGCCAATTGAGGAATGTAATTAAGGCAGGCAATTTAGAAAGGCAATTAAGGCAAACAATTAAGGCACGTATTAAAGAAAGCCAATTAAGGCAAGCAATTTAGGCAGGCTGCCAATTAAGGCTGGTAATTAAGGCATGCAATTAGGGCAGGCAATTAAGGCAGGCAATTAAGGCAAGCAATTAAGGATGGCTATTAAGGCAGCCAATTAAGGCAGGCAATAAAGGCAGGCAATTAAGGCAAGCAATTAAGGATGTCAATTAAGGCAGCCAATTAAGGCAGGCAATAAAGGCAGGCAATCGAGAAAGGCAATTAAGTTAGGCAAATAATGCAGGTAATTTAGTAAGGCAATTAAGGCAGGCAATGAAGGCAGGCAATTAAAGTAGTCAAATAATGCAGGTAATTAGGAAAGGCAATTAGGCAAGCAAATAAGGCAGTCAATTAAGGCAGACAATTAAGGCAGGCAATTAAGTCTGGCAATGAAAGCAGGCTATTAGGGTAGGCAAATAATGCAGGTAATTAGGGAAGGCAATTAAGGCAGGCAATTAAGGCAGGCAATTAAGGCAAGATATTTAGGCGGGTGGTAAATAAAGCCAATTAAGGCAAGCGATTAAGGCAGGCAATTAAGGCAGGCAGCCAATTAAGGCAGGTAAATAAGGCTGGCATTTTAGGCAGACAATTGAGGCAGTCAATTAAGACAGGCAATTAAAGCAGGCAATGAAGGCAGGCAATTAAGGCAGGCAATTAAGGCAGGCAATTAAAGGCAGGCAATTAAGGAAAGCAATTAAGGCAGGTAATAAAGAAAGCCAATTAAGGCAGGTGATTTAGGCAGGCAATTAAGGCAGGCAGTCAATTAAGACTGGTAATTAAGCATGCAATTAAGGCAGGCAATTATGGCAGGCAATTAAGACAGGCAATTAGGCAGACAATTAAGACAGGCAATTAAGGCAGGCAATTAAGGCAAGCAATTATGTAGCCAATTAAGGCAGGCAATTAAGGCAGGCAAATAATGCAGGTATTTTGGTAAGGCAATTAAGGCAGGCAATGAAGGCAGGCAATTAAGGTAGTCAAATAATGCAGGTAATTAGGGAATGCAATTAAGGCAAGCAATTAAGGCCTGCAATTAATGCAGGCAATTAAAGCAGGCAATTAAGGCATGCAATTAATGTAGCCAATATAGGCAGGCAATTAAGGCAGGCAAATAATGCAGGTAATTTGGTAAGGCAATTAAGGCAGGCAATTAAGGCAAGCAATTAAGGCAGGTAGTAAAGAAAGCCAATTAAGGCAGTCAATTAAGGCAGCCAATTAAGGCATGCAATTAAAGCAGGCAATTAAGGCAGGCAAATAATGCAGGTAATTAGGAAAGGCCTTTAGGCAGGCAATTAATGCAGGCAAATAAGGCAGGCAATCATGGAAGGCAATTAAGTGAAGCATTTAATGTAGCCAATTAAGGCAGGCAATTAAGGCAGACAGGCAATTAAGACTGGTAATTAAGGCAGGAAAATAAGGCTGGCAATTTAGGCAGGCAATTGAGGCAGGCAATTAAGACAGGCAATTAAAGCAGGCAATTAAGGCAGCAAATCAAGGAAGGCAATTAAGGCATGCAATTAATGTAGCCAATATAGGCAGGCAATTAATTCAGGCAAATAATGCAGGTAATTTGGTAAGGCAATTAAGGCAGGCAATTAAGGCAAGCAATTAAGGCAGGTAGTTTAGAAAGCCAATTAAGACAGGCAATTAAGGCAGGCAGCCAATTAAGGCTGGTAATTAAGGCATGCAATTAAGGCAGGCAATTAAGCCAGGCATTTAAGGCAGGTAATTAAGGCTGGCAATGAAGGCAGGCTAATGAGGTAGGCAAATAATGCAGGTAATTAGGGAAGGCAATTAAGGCAGGTAATTAAGGCAGGCAATTAAGGCAAGCTATTTAGGCAGGTAGTAACGAAAGCCAATTAAGGCAGGCAATTATGGCAGTAATTTAAGGCAGGCATCTAATTAAGGCTGGTAATAAAGACATGCAATTAAGGCAGGCAATTAAGGCAGGCAATTGAAGCAGGCAATTAAGAAAGGCAATTAAGGTAGGCAATTAAGGCAGGCAATTAAAGCAGGCAATTAAGGCAAGCTATTAAGGATGGCAATTAAGGCAGCCAATTAAGGAATGCAATTAAGGCAGGCAATTAAAGCAGGCAATAAATGCAGGCAATCAAGGCAGGCAATTAAGGAAGGAAAAAGGCAGGCAATGATGGCAGGCAATAATGGCAGGCAATAATGGCAGGCAATTAAGGCAGACAATTAAGGCAGACAATTAAGGCAGGCAATTAAGGCTGGCAATAAAGGCAGGCAATTAATGCAGGAAATTCAAGCAGGCAATAAAGGCAGGCAATAAAGGCAGGCAATTAAGGCAGGCAATTAAGGCAGGCAATTAAGGCAGGCAATTAAGGCTGGCAATGAAGGAAGGCTATTAAGGTAGGCATAAATGCAGGTAATTAGGGAAGGCAATAAGGCATGCAATTAAGGCAGGCAATAAAGGCAAGCAGTTAAGGATGGCAATTAAGGCAGCCAATTAAGGCAGGCAATAAAGGCAGGCAATTAAGGCAAGCAATTAAGGATGGCAATTAAGGCAGCCAATTAAGGCAGGCAATCGAGAAAGGCAATTAAGGTAGGCAAATAATGCAGGTAATTAAGGAAGGAAATTAAGACAGGCAATTAAGGCAGGCAATTTAGGCAAGCAATTGAGGCAGGTAGTTTAGAAAGCCAATTAAGACAAACAATTAAGGCAGTTAGCCAATTAATTCTGGTAATTAAGGCATGCAATTAAGGCAGGCAATTAAGCCAGGCAATTAAAGCAAGCAATTAAGGATGGCAATTAAGGCAGCAAATTTTGGAATGCAATTAAGGCAGCCAATTAAGGAAAGCAATAATGGCAGGCAATTAAGGCAGGCAATAATCGGCAGGCAATCGAGAAATGCAATTAAACCAGCAATTAAGGCAGGCAATTAAAGCAGGCAATTATGGAAGGAAATTAAGGCAGTCAAATTAGGCAGTCAATTTAGGCAAACAATTAAGGCAGGTTATTAATGCTGGCAATGAAAGCAGGCTGTTAAAGGTAGGCAAATAATGCAGGTAATTAGGGAAGGCAATTAATGCAGGCAATTAAGACAGGCAATTAAGGCAATCTATTTAGGCAGGTAGTAAAGAAAGCGAATTAAGACAGGCAATTAAGGCAGGCAGCCAATTAAGGCTAGTAATTAAAGCATGCAATTAAGGCAGGCAATTTAGGCACGCAATTAAGGCAACCTATTAAGGATGGCATTTAAGGCAGCCAATTGAGAAATGTAATTAAGGCAGGCAATTTAGAAAGGCAATTAAGGCAAGCAATTAAGGCACTTATTAAAGAAAGCCAATTAAGGCAAGCAATTTAGGCAGGCAGCCAATTAAGGCTGGTAATTAAGGCATGCAATTATAGGCAGGCAATTAAGGCAGGCAATTAAGGCAAGCAATTAAGGATGGCAATTAAGGCAGCCAATTAAGGCAGGCAATAAAGGCAGGCAATTAAGGCAAGCAATTAAGGATGTCAATTAAGGCAGCCAATTAAGGCAGGCAATAAAGGCAGGCAATCGAGAAAGGCAATTAAGGTAGGCAAATAATTCAGGTAATTTAGTAAGGCAATTAAGGCAGGCAATGAAGGCAGGCAATTAAGGTAGTCAAATAATGCAGGTAATTAGGAAAGGCAATTAGGCAAGCAAATAAGGCAGTCAATTAAGGCAGACAATTAAGGCAGGCAGTTAAGTCTGGCAATGAAAGCAGGCTATTAGGGTAGGCAAATAATGCAGGTAATTAGGGAAGGCAATTAAGGCAGGCAATTAAGGCAGGCAATTAAGGCAAGCTATTTAGGCGGGTGGTAAATAAAGCCAATTAAGGCAAGCGATTAAGGCAGGCAATTAAGGCAGGCAGCCAATTAAGTCAGGTAAATAAGGCTGGCATTTTAGGCAGACAATTGAGGCAGTCAATTAAGACAGGCAATTAAAGCAGGCAATGAAGGCAGGCAATGAAGGCAGGCAATTAAGGCAGGCAATTAAAGGCAGGCAATTAAGGAAAGCAATTAAGGCAGGTAATAAAGAAAGCCAATTAAGGCAGGCGATTTAGGCAGGCAATTAAGGCAGGCAGTCAATTAAGGCTGGTAATTAAGGCATGCAATTTAGGCAGGCAATTATGGCAGGCAATTAAGACAGGCAATTAAGGCAGACAATTAAGACAGGCAATTAAGGCAGGCAATTAAGGCAAGCAATTAATGTAGCCAATTAAGGCAGGCAATTAAGGCAGGCATATAATGCAGGTATTTTGGTAAGGCAATTAAGGCAGGCAATGAAGGCAGGCAATTAAGGTAGTCAAATAATGCAGGTAATTAGGAAAGGCAATTAAGCAAGCAAATAAGGCAGGCATTTAAGGCAAGCTTTTTAGGCAGGTATTGAAGAAAGCCAATTAAGACAGGCAATTAAGGCAGGCAGCCAATTAAGGCTGGTAATTAAAGCATGCAATTAAGGCAGGCTATTTAGGGACGCAGTTAAGGCAAGCTATTAAGGATGGCATTTAAGGCAGCCAATTGAGGAATGTAATTAAGGCAGGCAGTTTAGAAAGCAAATTAAGACAGGCAATTAAGGCAGGCAGCCAATTAAGGCTGGTAATTAAGACATGCAATTAAGGCAGGAAATTAAGCCAAGCAATCAAGGCAAGCAATTAAGGATGGCAATTAAGGCAGCAAATTTAGGAATGCAATTAAGGCAGCCAATTAAGGCAGGCAATTTAGGCAGGCAATTACGGCAGGCAATTAAGGCAGTCAATTAAGGCAGACAATTATGGCACGCAATTAAGGCTCGAAATGAAGGCAGGCTATTAGGGTAGGCAAATAATGCAGGTAATTAGGGAAGGCAATTAAGGCAGGCAATTAAGGCAGGCAATTAAGGCAAGCAATTAAGGCAGGCAGTTTAGAAAGCAAATTAAGACAGGGTATTAAGGCAGGCAGCCAATTAAGGCTGGTAATTAAGACATGCAATTAAGGCAGGAAATTAAGCCAAGCAATCAAGGCAAGCAATTAAGGATGGCAATTAAGGCAGCAAATTTAGGAATGCAATTAAGGCAGCCAATTAAGGCAGGCAATTTAGGCAGGCAATTACGGCAGGCAATTAAGGCAGTCAATTAAGGCAGACAATTAAGGCACGCAATTAAGGCTCGAAATGAAGGCAGGCTATTAGGGTAGGCAAATAATGCAGGTAATTAAGGAAAGGCAATTAAGGCAGGCAATTAAGGCAGGCAATTAAGGCAAGCTATTTAGGCGGGTGGTAAAGAAAGCCAATTAAGGCAAGCGATTAAGGCAGGCAATTAAGGCAGGCAGCCAATTAAGGCAGGTAAATAAGGCTGGCATTTTAGGCAGACAATTGAGGCAGTCAATTAAGACAGGCAATTAAAGCAGGCAATGAAGGCAGGCAATTAAGGCAGGACATTAAGGCAGGCAATTAAGGCAAGCAATTAAGGCAAGCAATTAAGGCAGGTAATAAAGAAAGCCAATTAAGGCAGGCGATTTAGGCATGCAATTAAGGCAGGCAATTTAGGGACGCAGTAAAGGCAAGCTATTAAGGATGGCATTTAAGGCAGCCAATTGAGGAATGTAATTAAGGCAGGCAATTTAGACAGGCAATTAAGGCAAGCAATTAAGGCACGTATTAAAGAAAGCCAATTAAGGCAGGCAATTAAGACAGGCAATTATGCAAGCAATTAATGTAGCCAATTAAGGCAGGCAATTAAGGCAGGCAAATAATGCAGGTAATTTGGTAAGGCAATTAAGGCAGGCAATAAAGGCAGGCAATTAAGGGAGTCAAATAATGCAGGTAATTAGGAAAGGCAATTAGGCAAGCAAATAAGGCAGGCATTTAAGGCAAGCAATTAAGGCAATGAGTAAAGAAAGCCAAATAAGGCAGGCGATTAATGCAGGCAATTAAGGCAGGCAGCCAATTAAGGCTGGTAATTAAGGCATTCAATTAAGGCAGGCAATTAAGGCAGGCTATTAAGGCAGGCAATTAAGGCAGGCAATTAAGGTAGGAAATTAAGGCCGACAATTAAGATAGTCAATTAAAGCTGGCAATGAAGGCAGACAATTAAGGTAGTCAAATAATGCAGGTAATTAGGGAAGGCAATTAAGGCAAGCAATTAAGGCCTGCAATTAATGCAGGCAATTAAGGCAGCAAATCGAGGAAGGCAATTAAGGCATGCAATCAATTTAGCCAATAAAGGCAGGCAATTAAGGCAGGCAAATAATGCAGTTAATTTGGTAAGGCAATTAAGGCAAGCAATTAAGGCAGGTAGTAAAGATAGCCATTTAAGGCAGCCATTTAAGGCATGCAATTAAGGCAGGCAATTAAGGCAGGCAATTAAGGCTTACAATAAAGGCAGGCAATCATATAAGGCAATTAAGGCAGGCAATTAAGGCAGACAATTAAGACAGGCATTTAAGGCTGGCAATTAAGGCAAGCAATTAATGTAGCCAATTAAGGCAGGCAATTAAGGCAGGCAAATAATGCAGGTGATTTGGTAAGGCAATTAAGGCAGGCAATTAAGGCAAGCTATTAAGGCAGGTAGTAAAGAAAGCCAATTAAGGCAGTCAATTAAGGCAGCCAATTAAGGCATGCAATTAAGGCAGGCAATTAAGGCAGGCATTTTAGGCAGGCAATCAAGTAAGGCAATTAAGGCAGGCAATTAAGGCAGACAATTAAGACAGGCAATTAAGGCAGGCAATGAAGGCAGGCAATTAAGGTAGTCAAATAATGCAGGTAATTAGGAAAGGCAATTAGGCAAGCAATTAAGGCAGGCATTTAAGGCAAGCAATATAGGAAGGGAGTAAAGAAAGCCAATTAAGGCATGCAATTAAGGCAGGCAATTAAGGCAGACAATTTAGGCAGGCAATTTAGGCAGGCAATCAAGTAAGGCAATTAAGGTAGGAAATTAAGGCAGTCAATTAAGGCATGCAATTAAGGCAGGCAATTAAGGCAGGCATTTTAGGCAGGCAATCAAGTAAGGCAATTAAGGCAGGCAATTAAGGCAGACAATTAAGACAGGCAATTAAGGCAGGCAATGAAGGCAGGCAATTAAGGTAGTCAAATAATGCGGGTAATTCGGAAAGGCAATTAGGCAAGCAATTAAGGCAGGCATTTAAGGCAAGCAATTAAGGCAGGGAGGAAAGAAAGCCAATTAATGCAGTCGATTAATGCAGGCAATTAAGGCAGGCAGCCAATTAAGGCTGGTAATTTAGGCATGCAATTAAGGCAGGCAATTAAGGCAGGCTATTTAGGCAGGCAATTAAGGTAGGCAATTAAGGCAGGAAATTAAGGCAGACAATTAAGACAGGCAATTAAGGCTGGCAATAAAGGCAGGCAATAAAGGTAGAAAATAATGCAGGTAATTAGAGAAGGCAATTAAGGCAAGCAATTAAGGCCTGCAATTAATGCAGGCAATTAAGGCAGCAAATCAAGGAAGGCAATTAAGGCATGCAATTAATGTAGCCAATTAAGGCAGGCAATTAAGGCAGGCAAATAATGCAGGTAATTTGGTAAGGCAATTAAGGCAGGCAAATAAGGCAAGCAATTAAGGCAGGTAGTAAAGATAGCCAATTAAGGCAGCCAATTAAGGCATGCAATTAAGGCAGGCAATTAAGGCAGGCAATTAAGGCAGGCAATTAAGGCAGGCAATCAAGTAAGGCAATTAAGGCAACCAATTAAGGCAGGCAATTAAGGCAGACAATTAAGACAGGCAATTAAGGCAGGCAATTAAGGCAAGCAATTAATGTAGCCAATTAAGGCAGGCAATTAAGGCAGGCAAATAATGCAGGTAATTTGGTAAGGCAATTAAGGCAGGCAATTAAGGCAAGCAATTAAGGCAGTTAGTAAAGAAAGCCAATTAAGGCAGTCAATTAAGGCAGCCAATTAAGGCATGCAATTAAGGCAGGCAATTAAGGCAGGCAATTTAGGCAGGCAATCAAGTAAGGCAATTACGCAGGCAATTAAGGTTGGCAATTAAGGCTGCCAATTAACGAATGCAATTAAAGCAGCCAATTAAGACAGTCAATTAAGGTAGGCAATTAAGACAGGCAATTAAAGCAAGCTATATAGGCAGGCAAATAAGGCAGGCATTCAAGGAAGGCAATTAAGACAAGCAATTAATGTAGCCAATTAAGGCAGGCAATTAAGTCAGGCAATAAAGTCATACAATTAAGGCAGGTAATTAAGGCAGGAAATTAAGGCAGGCAATTAAGGTAGGCAACTAAGGCAGACATTTAAGGCAGTCAATTAAGGCTGTCAATGAAGGCAGGCAATTAAAGTAGGCAAATAATGCAGGTAATTAGGGAAAGCAATTAAGGCAGGCAATTAAGGCAGTCAATTAATGCAAGCAATTATGGCAGGTAGTAACGAAAGCCAATTAAGGCAGGCAATTAGGGCAGGCATTTAAGGCAGGCATCTAATTAAGGCTGGTAATTAAGGCATGCAATTAAGGATGGCAATTAAGGCAGGCAATTAAGGCAGGCAATTAAGGCAAGCAATTAAGGATGGCAATTAAGGCAGCCAATTAAGGCAGGTAATAAAGGCAGGCAATTAAGGCAAGCAATTAAGGATGTCAATTAAGGCAGCCAATTATGCAGGCAATAAAGGCAGGCAATCGAGAAAGGCAATTAAGGTAGGCAAATAATGCAGGTAATTAGGGAAGGCAATTAAGGCAGGCAATTAAGTCAGGCAATTAAGGGAAGCAATTAAGGCAGGTAGTTTAGAAAGCCAATTAAGACAGGCAATTAAGGCAGGCAGCCAATTAAGGCTGGTAATTAAGGCATGCAATTAAGGCAGGCAATTAAGCCAGGCAATTAAGGCAAGCAATTAAGGATGACAATTAAGGCAGAAAAATTTAGGAATGCAATTAAGGCAGGCAATTAAGGCAGGCAATTACGGCAGGCAATTAAGGCAGTCAATTAAGGCAGACAATTAAGGCAGGCAATTAAGTCTGGCAATGAAAGCAGGCTATTAGGGTAGGCAAATAATGCAGGTAATTAGGGAAGGCAATTAAGGCAGGCAATTAAGGCAGGCAATTAAGGCAAGCTATTTAGGCGGGTGGTAAAGAAAGCCAATTAAGGCAGGCAATTAAGGCAGACAATTTAGGCAGGCAATCAAGTAAGGCAATTACGCAGGCAATTAAGGTTGGCAATTAAGGCTGCCAATTAACGAATGCAATTAAAGCAGCCAATTAAGACAGTCAATTAAGGTAGGCAATTAAGACAGGCAATTAAAGCAGGCTATATAGGCAGGCAAATAAGTTAGGCATTCAAGGAAGGCAATTAAGGCAAGCAATTAATGTAGCCAATTAAGGCAGGCAATTAAGTCAGGCAATAAAGGCATGCAATTAAGGCAGGTAATTAAGGCAGGAAATTAAGGCAGGCAATTAAGGTAGGCAACTAAGGCAGACATTTAAGGCAGTCAATTAAGGCTGTCAATGATGGCAGGCAATTAAAGTAGGCAAATAATGCAGGTAATTAGGGAAAGCAATTAAGGCAGGCAATTAAGGCAGTCAATTAAGGCAAGCAATTATGGCAGCTAGTAACGAAAGCCAATTAAGGCAGGCAATTAGGGCAGGCATTTAAGGCAGGCATCTAATTAAGGCTGGTAATTAAGGCATGCAATTAAGGCAGGCAATTAAGGCAGGCAATTAAGGCAGTCAATTAAGGCAAGCAATTAAGGATGGCAATTAAGGAATGCAATTAAGGAAGCCAATTAAGGCAGTCACGTAGCGCAGCCATTAAGGCAGGCGATTAAGGCAAGCAATTAAGGCAGGTAGTAAATAAAGCCTATTAAGGTAGGCAGACAATTAAACCGGCGGGTAATTAAGGCATGCAATTAAGGCAGGCAATTACGGAAGGCAATTAAGGCAGTCAATTAAGGCAGACAATTAAGGCACGCAATTAAGGCTGGTAATTAAGACATGCAATTAAGGCAGGAAATTAAGCCAAGCAATCAAGGCAAGCAATTAAGGATGGCAATTAAGGCAGCAAATTTAGGAATGCAATTAAGGCAGCCAATTAAGGCAGGCAATTTAGGCAGGCAATTTAGGCAGGCAATTACGGCAGGCAATTAAGGCAGTCAATTAAGGCAGACAATTAAGGCACGCAATTAAGGCTCGAAATGAAGGCAGGCTATTAGGGTAGGCAAATAATGCAGGTAATTAGGGAAGGCAATTAAGGCAGGCAATTAAGGCAGGCTATTTAGGGACGCAGTTAAGGCAAGCTTTTAAGGATGGCATTTAAGGCAGCCAATTGAGGAATGTAATTAAGGCAGACAGTTTAGAAAGCAAATTAAGACAGGCAATTAAGGCAGGCAGCCAATTAAGGCTGGTAATTAAAGCATGCAATTAAGGCAGGCTATTTAGGGACGCAGTTAAGGCAAGCTATTAAGGATGGCATTTAAGGCAGCCAATTGAGGAATGTAATTAAGGCAGGCAGTTTAGAAAGCAAATTAAGACAGGCAATTAAGGCAGGCAGCCAATTAAGGCTGGTAATTAAGACATGCAATTAAGGCAGGAAATTAAGCCAAGCAATCAAGGCAAGCAATTAAGGATGGCAATTAAGGCAGCAAATTTAGGAATGCAATTAAGGCAGCCAATTAAGGCAGGCAATTTAGGCAGGCAATTACGGCAGGCAATTAAGGCAGTCAATTAAGGCAGACAATTAAGGCACGCAATTAAGGCTCGAAATGAAGGCAGGCTATTAGGGTAGGCAAATAATGCAGGTAATTAGGGAAGGCAATTAAGGCAGGCAATTAAGGCAGGCAATTAAGGCAAGCAATTAAGGCAGGCAGTTTAGAAAGCAAATTAAGACAGGGTATTAAGGCAGGCAGCCAATTAAGGCTGGTAATTAAGACATGCAATTAAGGCAGGAAATTAAGCCAAGCAATCACGGCAAGCAATTAAGGATGGCAATTAAGGCAGCAAATTTAGGAATGCAATTAAGGCAGCCAATTAAGGCAGGCAATTTAGGCAGGCAATTACGGCAGGCAATTAAGGCAGTCAATTAAGGCAGACAATTAAGGCACGCAATTAAGGCTCGAAATGAAGGCAGGCTATAAGGGTAGGCAAATAATGCAGGTAATTAAGGAAAGGCAATTAAGGCAGGCAATTAAGGCAGGCAATTAAGGCAAGCTATTTAGGCGGGTGGTAAAGAAAGCCAATTAAGGCAAGCGATTAAGGCAGGCAATTAAGGCAGGCAGCCAATTAAGGCAGGTAAATAAGGCTGGCATTTTAGGCAGACAATTGAGGCAGTCAATTAAGACAGGCAATTAAAGCAGGCAATGAAGGCAGGCAATTAAGGCAGGACATTAAGGCAGGCAATTAAGGCAAGCAATTAAGGCAAGCAATTAAGGCAGGTAATAAAGAAAGCCAATTAAGGCAGGCGATTTAGGCATGCAATTAAGGCAGGCAATTTAGGGACGCAGTAAAGGCAAGCTATTAAGGATGGCATTTAAGGCAGCCAATTGAGGAATGTAATTAAGGCAGGCAATTTAGACAGGCAATTAAGGCAAGCAATTAAGGCACGTATTAAAGAAAGCCAATTAAGGCAGGCAATTAAGACAGGCAATTATGCAAGCAATTAATGTAGCCAATTAAGGCAGGCAATTAAGGCAGGCAAATAATGCAGGTAATTTGGTAAGGCAATTAAGGCAGGCAATAAAGGCAGGCAATTAAGGGAGTCAAATAATGCAGGTAATTAGGAAAGGCAATTAGGCAAGCAAATAAGGCAGGCATTTAAGGCAAGCAATTAAGGCAATGAGTAAAGAAAGCCAAATAAGGCAGGCGATTAATGCAGGCAATTAAGGCAGGCAGCCAATTAAGGCTGGTAATTAAGGCATTCAATTAAGGCAGGCAATTAAGGCAGGCTATTAAGGCAGGCAATTAAGGCAGGCAATTAAGGTAGGAAATTAAGGCCGACAATTAAGACAGTCAATTAAAGCTGGCAATGAAGGCAGACTATTAAGGTAGTCAAATAATGCAGGTAATTAGGGAAGGCAATTAAGGCAAGCAATTAAGGCCTGCAATTAATGCAGGCAATTAAGGCAGCAAATCGAGGAAGGCAATTAAGGCATGCAATCAATTTAGCCAATAAAGGCAGGCAATTAAGGCAGGCAAATAATGCAGTTAATTTGGTAAGGCAATTAAGGCAAGCAATTAAGGCAGGTAGTAAAGATAGCCATTTAAGGCAGCCATTTAAGGCATGCAATTAAGGCAGGCAATTAAGGCAGGCAATTAAGGCTTACAATAAAGGCAGGCAATCATATAAGGCAATTAAGGCAGGCAATTAAGGCAGACAATTAAGACAGGCATTTAAGGCTGGCAATTAAGGCAAGCAATTAATGTAGCCAATTAAGGCAGGCAATTAAGGCAGGCAAATAATGCAGGTGATTTGGTAAGGCAATTAAGGCAGGCAATTAAGGCAAGCTATTAAGGCAGGTAGTAAAGAAAGCCAATTAAGGCAGTCAATTAAGGCAGCCAATTAAGGCATGCAATTAAGGCAGGCAATTAAGGCAGGCATTTTAGGCAGGCAATCAAGTAAGGCAATTAAGGCAGGCAATTAAGGCAGACAATTAAGACAGGCAATTAAGGCAGGCAATGAAGGCAGGCAATTAAGGTAGTCAAATAATGCAGGTAATTAGGAAAGGCAATTAGGCAAGCAATTAAGGTAGGCATTTAAGGCAAGCAATATAGGAAGGGAGTAAAGAAAGCCAATTAAGGCATGCAATTAAGGCAGGCAATTAAGGCAGACAATTTAGGCAGGCAATTTAGGCAGGCAATCAAGTAAGGCAATTAAGGTAGGAAATTAAGGCAGTCAATTAAGGCATGCAATTAAGGCAGGCAATTAAGGCAGGCATTTTAGGCAGGCAATCAAGTAAGGCAATTAAGGCAGGCAATTAAGGCAGACAATTAAGACAGGCAATTAAGGCAGGCAATGAAGGCAGGCAATTAAGGTAGTCAAATAATGCGGGTAATTCGGAAAGGCAATTAGGCAAGCAATTAAGGCAGGCATTTAAGGCAAGCAATTAAGGCAGGGAGGAAAGAAAGCCAATTAATGCAGTCGATTAATGCAGGCAATTAAGGCAGGCAGCCAATTAAGGCTGGTAATTTAGGCATGCAATTAAGGCAGGCAATTAAGGCAGGCTATTTAGGCAGGCAATTAAGGTAGGCAATTAAGGCAGGAAATTAAGGCAGACAATTAAGACAGGCAATTAAGGCTGGCAATAAAGGCAGGCAATAAAGGTAGAAAATAATGCAGGTAATTAGAGAAGGCAATTAAGGCAAGCAATTAAGGCCTGCAATTAATGCAGGCAATTAAGGCAGCAAATCAAGGAAGGCAATTAAGGCATGCAATTAATGTAGCCAATTAAGGCAGGCAATTAAGGCAGGCAAATAATGCAGGTAATTTGGTAAGGCAATTAAGGCAGGCAAATAAGGCAAGCAATTAAGGCAGGTAGTAAAGATAGCCAATTAAGGCAGCCAATTAAGGCATGCAATTAAGGCAGGCAATTAAGGCAGGCAATTAAGGCAGGCAATTAAGGCAGGCAATCAAGTAAGGCAATTAAGGCAACCAATTAAGGCAGGCAATTAAGGCAGACAATTAAGACAGGCAATTAAGGCAGGCAATTAAGGCAAGCAATTAATGTAGCCAATTAAGGCAGGCAATTAAGGCAGGCAAATAATGCAGGTAATTTGGTAAGGCAATTAAGGCAGGCAATTAAGGCAAGCAATTAAGGCAGTTAGTAAAGAAAGCCAATTAAGGCAGTCAATTAAGGCAGCCAATTAAGGCATGCAATTAAGGCAGGCAATTAAGGCAGGCAATTTAGGCAGGCAATCAAGTAAGGCAATTACGCAGGCAATTAAGGTTGGCAATTAAGGCTGCCAATTAACGAATGCAATTAAAGCAGCCAATTAAGACAGTCAATTAAGGTAGGCAATTAAGACAGGCAATTAAAGCAAGCTATATAGGCAGGCAAATAAGGCAGGCATTCAAGGAAGGCAATTAAGACAAGCAATTAATGTAGCCAATTAAGGCAGGCAATTAAGTCAGGCAATAAAGTCATACAATTAAGGCAGGTAATTAAGGCAGGAAATTAAGGCAGGCAATTAAGGTAGGCAACTAAGGCAGACATTTAAGGCAGTCAATTAAGGCTGTCAATGAAGGCAGGCAATTAAAGTAGGCAAATAATGCAGGTAATTAGGGAAAGCAATTAAGGCAGGCAATTAAGGCAGTCAATTAATGCAAGCAATTATGGCAGGTAGTAACGAAAGCCAATTAAGGCAGGCAATTAGGGCAGGCATTTAAGGCAGGCATCTAATTAAGGCTGGTAATTAAGGCATGCAATTAAGGATGGCAATTAAGGCAGGCAATTAAGGCAGGCAATTAAGGCAAGCAATTAAGGATGGCAATTAAGGCAGCCAATTAAGGCAGGTAATAAAGGCAGGCAATTAAGGCAAGCAATTAAGGATGTCAATTAAGGCAGCCAATTATGCAGGCAATAAAGGCAGGCAATCGAGAAAGGCAATTAAGGTAGGCAAATAATGCAGGTAATTAGGGAAGGCAATTAAGGCAGGCAATTAAGTCAGGCAATTAAGGGAAGCAATTAAGGCAGGTAGTTTAGAAAGCCAATTAAGACAGGCAATTAAGGCAGGCAGCCAATTAAGGCTGGTAATTAAGGCATGCAATTAAGGCAGGCAATTAAGCCAGGCAATTAAGGCAAGCAATTAAGGATGACAATTAAGGCAGAAAAATTTAGGAATGCAATTAAGGCAGGCAATTAAGGCAGGCAATTACGGCAGGCAATTAAGGCAGTCAATTAAGGCAGACAATTAAGGCAGGCAATTAAGTCTGGCAATGAAAGCAGGCTATTAGGGTAGGCAAATAATGCAGGTAATTAGGGAAGGCAATTAAGGCAGGCAATTAAGGCAGGCAATTAAGGCAAGCTATTTAGGCGGGTGGTAAAGAAAGCCAATTAAGGCAGGCAATTAAGGCAGACAATTTAGGCAGGCAATCAAGTAAGGCAATTACGCAGGCAATTAAGGTTGGCAATTAAGGCTGCCAATTAACGAATGCAATTAAAGCAGCCAATTAAGACAGTCAATTAAGGTAGGCAATTAAGACAGGCAATTAAAGCAGGCTATATAGGCAGGCAAATAAGTTAGGCATTCAAGGAAGGCAATTAAGGCAAGCAATTAATGTAGCCAATTAAGGCAGGCAATTAAGTCAGGCAATAAAGGCATGCAATTAAGGCAGGTAATTAAGGCAGGAAATTAAGGCAGGCAATTAAGGTAGGCAACTAAGGCAGACATTTAAGGCAGTCAATTAAGGCTGTCAATGATGGCAGGCAATTAAAGTAGGCAAATAATGCAGGTAATTAGGGAAAGCAATTAAGGCAGGCAATTAAGGCAGTCAATTAAGGCAAGCAATTATGGCAGCTAGTAACAAAAGCCAATTAAGGCAGGCAATTAGGGCAGGCATTTAAGGCAGGCATCTAATTAAGGCTGGTAATTAAGGCATGCAATTAAGGCAGGCAATAAAGGCAGGCAATTAAGGCAGTCAATTAAGGCAAGCAATTAAGGATGGCAATTAAGGAATGCAATTAAGGAAGCCAATTAAGGCAGTCACGTAGCGCAGCCATTAAGGCAGGCGATTAAGGCAAGCAATTAAGGCAGGTAGTAAATAAAGCCTATTAAGGTAGGCAGCCAATTAAACCGGCGGGTAATTAAGGCATGCAATTAAGGCAGGCAATTACGGCAGGCAATTAAGGCATTCATTTAAGGCAGGCAACCAATTAAGGCTAGTAATTAAGGCATGCAATTAAGGCAGGCAATAAAGGCAGGCAATTATGGCAAGCAATTAAGCATGGCAATTAAAAAAACAATAAAGGCGGGCAATTAAGGCGGCAATTAAGGCAAGCAATTAAGGCAGTTAGTAAAGAAAGCTAAATAAGGCAGGCAATAAGGCAGGCAGCCAATAAAGGCTGGTAATTAAGGCATGCAATTAAGGCAGGCAATTAAGGCAGGCAATAAAGGCAGGCAATAAAGGCAGGCAATAAAGGCAGGCAATTAAGGCAGGCAATTAAGGCAAGCACATAAGGCAGGTAGTAAAGATAGCCAATTAATGCAGGCAATAAAGGCAGGCAATTAAGGCAGGCAGCCAATTAAGGCTGGTAATTAAGGCACGCAATTAAGGCAGGCAATTAAGGCAGGCAATTAAGGCAGGCAATAAAGGCAGGCAATTAGGCAGGCAATAAAGGCAGGCAATCAAGAAATGCAATTAAAGCAGGCAATTAAGGCAGGCAATTAAAGCAGGCAATTATGGCAGGCAATTAAGGATGGCATTTAAGGCAGCCAATTGAGGAATGTAATTAAGGCAGGCAATTTAGACAGGCAATTAAGGCAAGCAATTAAGGCACATATTAAAGAAAGAAAGTTAAGGCAGGCAATTAAGGCAGGCAGCCAATTAAGGCTGGTAATTAAAGCATGCTATTAAGGCAGGCAATTAAGGTATGCATTGAAGGCAGGCAATTAAGGCAAGCAATTAAGGATGGCAATTAAGGCAGCCAATTAAGGCAGGCAATTAAGGCAAGCAATTAAGGATGGCAATTAAGACAGCCAATTAAGGCAGGCAATAAAGGCAGGCAATCGAGAAAGGCAATTAAGGTAGGCAAATAATGCAGGTAATTAGGGAAGGCAATTAAGGCAGGCAATTAAGGCAGGCAATTAAGGCAAGCATAAAGGCAGGCAGTTTAGAAAGCCAATTAAGACAGGCAATTAAGGCAGGCAGCCAATTAAGGCTGGTAATTAAGACATGCAATTAAGGCAGGAAATTAAGCCAAGCAATCAAGGCAAGCAATTAAGGATGGCAATTAAGGCAGCAAATTTAGGAATGCAATTAAGGCAGCCAATTAAGGCAGGCAATTTAGGCAGGCAATTACGGCAGGCAATTAAGGCAGTCAATTAAGTCAGACAATTAAGGCACGCAATTAAGGCAGGCAATCAAAAAATGCAATTAAAGCAGGCAATTAAGGCAGGCAATTAAAGCAGGCAATTATGGCAGGCAATTAAGGCAGTCCATTTAGGCAGACAATTAAGGCAGGTTATTAAGGCTGGCAATGAAAGCAGGCTGTTAAAGGTAGGCAAATAATGCAGGTAATTAGGGAAGACAATTAAGACAGGCAATTAAGGCAGGCAATTAGGGCAAGCTTTTTAGGCAGGTATTGAAGAAAGCCAATTAAGACAGGCAATTAAGGTAGGCAGCCAATTAAGGCTGGTAATTAAAGCATGCAATTAAGGCAGGCAATTTAGGGACGCAGTTAAGGCAAGCTATTAAGAATGGCATTTAAGGCAGCCAATTGTGGAATGTAATTAAGGCAGGCAATTTAGACAGGCAATTAAGGCAAGCAATTAAGGCACGTATTAAAGAAAGCCAATTAAGGCAGGCAATTAAGGCAGGCAGCCAATTAAGGCTGGTAATTAAAGCATGCTATTAAGGCAGGCAATTAAGGTAGGCATTTAAGGCAGGCAATTAAGGCAAGCAATTAAGGATGGCAATTAAGGCAGCCAATTAAGGCAGGCAATTAAGGCAAGCAATTAAGGATGGCAATTAAGGCAGCCAATTAAGGCAGGCAATAAAGGCAGGCAATCGAGAAAGGCAATTAAGGTAGGCAAATAATGCAGGTAATTAGGGAAGGCAATTAAGGCTGGCAATTAAGGCAGGCAATTAAGGCAAGCAATAAAGGCAGGCAGTTTAGAAAGCAAATTAAGACAGGCAATTAAGGCAGGCAGCCAATTAAGGCTGGTAATTAAGACATGCAATTAAGGCAGGAAATTAAGCCAAGCAATCAAGGCAAGCAATTAAGGATGGCAATTAAGGCAGCAAATTTAGGAATGCAATTAAGGCAGCCAATTAAGGCAGGCAATTTAGGCAGGCAATTACGGCAGGCAATTAAGGCAGTCAATTAAGGCAGACAATTAAGGCACGCAATTAAGGCTGGAAATGAAAGCAGGCTATTAGGGTAGGCCAATAATGCAGGTAATTAAGGAAAGGCAATTAAGGCAGGCAATTAAGGCAGGCAATTAAGGCAAGCTATTTAGGCGGGTGGTAAAGAAAGCCAATTAAGGCAAGCGATTAAGGCAGGCAATTAAGGCAGGCAGCCAATTAAGGCAGGTTAATAAGGCTGGCATTTTAGGCAGACAATTGAGGCAGTCAATTAAGACAGGCAATTAAAGCAGGCAATGAAGGCAGGCAATTAAGGCAGGCAATTAAGGCAGGCAATTAAGGCAAGCAATTAAGGCAAGCAATTAAGGCAGGTAATAAAGAAAGCCAATTAAGGCAGGCGATTTAGGCATGCAATTAAGGCAGGCAATTTAGGGACGCAGTAAAGGCAAGCTATTAAGGATGGCATTTAAGGCAGCCAATTGAGGAATGTAATTAAGGCAGGCAATTTAGACAGGCAATTAAGGCAAGCAATTAAGGCACGTATTAAAGAAAGCCAATTAAGGCAGGCAATTAAGGCAGGCAATTATGCAAGCAATTAATGTAGCCAATTAATGCAGGCAATTAAGGCAGGCAAATAATGCAGGTAATTTGGTAAGGCAATTAAGGCAGGCAATGAAGGCAGGCAATTAAGGGAGTCAAATAATGCAGGTAATTAGGAAAGGCAATTAGGCAAGCAAATAAGGCAGGCATTTAAGGCAAGCAATTAAGGCAATGAGTAAAGAAAGCCAAATAAGGCAGGCGATTAATGCAGGCAATTAAGGCAGGCAGCCAATTAAGGTAGGAAATTAAGGCCGACAATTAAGACAGGCAATTAAGGCTGGCAATGAAGGCAGACAATTAAGGTAGTCAAATAATGCAGGTAATTAGGGAAGGCAATTAAGGCAAGCAATTAAGGCCTGCAATTAATGCAGGCAATTAAGGCAGCAAATCGAGGAAGGCAATTAAGGCATGCAATCAATTTAGCCAATAAAGGCAGGCAATTAAGGCAGGCAAATAATGCAGTTAATTTGGTAAGGCAATTAAGGCAAGCAATTAAGGCAGGTAGTAAAGATAGCCAATTAAGGCAGCCAATTAAGGCATGCAATTAAGGCAGGCAATTAAGGCAGGCAATTAAGGCTTACAATAAAGGCAGGCAATCATATAAGGCAATTAAGGCAGGCAATTAAGGCAGACAATTAAGACAGGCATTTAAGGCTGGCAATTAAGGCAAGCAATTTATGTAGCCAATTAAGGCAGGCAATTAAGGCAGGCAAATAATGCAGGTAATTTGGTAAGGCAATTAAGGCAGGCAATTAAGGCAAGCAATTAAGGCAGGTAGTAAAGAAAGCCAATTAAGGCAGTCAATTAAGGCAGCCAATTAAGGCATGCAATTAAGGCAGGCAATTAAGGCAGGCATTTTAGGCAGGCAATCAAGTAAGGCAACTAAGGCAGGCAATTAAGGCAGACAATTAAGACAGGCAATTAAGGCAGGCAATGAAGGCAGGCAATTAAGGTAGTCAAATAATGCAGGTAATTAGGAAAGGCAATTAGGCAAGCAATTAAGGCAGGCATTTAAGGCAAGCAATATAGGAAGGGAGTAAAGAAAGCCAATTAAGGCATGCAATTAAGGCAGGCAATTAAGGCAGGCAATTTAGGCAGGCAATCAAGTAAGGCAATTAAGGCAGGAAATTAAGGCAGGCAATTAAGGCAGTCAATTAAGGCATGCAATTAAGGCAGGCAATTAAGGCAGGTAATTAAGGTAGTCAAATAATGCAGGTAATTAGGAAAGGCAATTAGGCAAGCAATTAAGACAGGCATTTAAGGCAAGCAATTAAGGCAGGGAGGAAAGAAAGCCAATTAAGGCAGTCGATTAATGCAGGCAATTAAGGCAGGCAGCCAATTAAGGCTGGTAATTAAGGCATGCAATTAAGGCAGGCAATTAAGACAGGCAATTAAGGAAAGCAATTAAGGCAGGTAATAAAGAAAGCCAATTAAGGCAGGCGATTTATGCAGGCAATTAAAGCAGGCAGCCAATTAAGGCTGGTAATTAAGGCATGCAATTAAGGCAGGCAATTATGGCAGGCAATTAAGGCAGGCAATTAAGGCAGGCAATTAAGGCAAGCTATTTAGGCGGGTGGTAAATAAAGCCAATTAAGGCAAGCGATTAAGGCAGGCAGTTAAGGCAGGCAGCCAATTAAGGCAGGTAAATAAGGCTGGCATTTTAGGCAGACAATTGAGGCAGTCAATTAAGACAGGCAATTAAAGCAGGCAATGAAGGCAGGCAATTAAGGCAGGAAATTAAGGCAGGCAATTAAGACAGGCAATTAAGGAAAGCAATTAAGGCAGGTAATAAAGAAAGCCAATTAAGGCAGGCGATTTATGCAGGCAATTAAAGCAGGCAGCCAATTAAGGCTGGTAATTAAGGCATGCAATTAAGGCAGGCAATTATGGCAGGCAATTAAGGAAGGCAATTAAGGCAGACAATTAAGACAGGCAATTAAGGCAGGCAATTAAGGCAAGCAATTAATGTAGCCAATTAAGGCAGGCAATTAAGGCAGGCAATTAATGCAGGTAATTTGGTAAGGCAATTAAGGCAGGCAATGAAGGCAGGCAATTAAGGTAGTCAAATAATGCAGGTTATTAGGAAAGGCAATTAGGCAAGCAAATAAGGCAGGCATTTAAGGCAAGCAATTAAGGCAGGGAGTAAAGAAAGCCAATTAAGGCAGGCGATTAATGCAGGCAATTAAGGCAGGCAGCCAATTAAGGCTGGTAATTAAGGCATGCAATTAAGGCAAGCAATTAAGGCAGGCTATTAAGGCAGGCAATTTAGGCATGCAATTAAGGCAGGAAATTAAGGCAGAAAATTAAGACAGGCAATTAAGGCTGGCAATGAAGGCAGACAATTAAGGTAGTAAAATAATGCAGGTAATTAGGGAAGGCAATTAAGGCAAGCAATTAAGGCCTGCAATTAATGCAGGCAATTAAGGCAGCAAATCGAGGAAGGCAATTAAGGCATGCAATTTATTTAGCCAATTAAGGCAGGCAATTAAGGCAGGCAAATAATACAGGTAATTTGGTAAGGCTATTAAGGCAGGTAATTAAGGCAAGCAATTAAGGCAGGTGTTAAAGATAGCCAATTAAGGCAGCCAATTAAGGCATGCAATTAATGCAGGCAATTAAGGCAGGCAATTAAGGCAGGCAATCTAGTAAGGCAATAAAGGCAGGCAATTAAGGCAGACAATTAAGAAAGGCAATGAAGGCTGGCAATAAGGCAAGCAATTAATGTAGCCAATTAAGGCAGGCAATTAATGTAGCCAATTAAGGCAGGCAATTAAGGCAGGCAAATAATGCAGGTAATTTGGTAAGACATAAGGCAGGCAATTAAGGCAAGCAATTAAGGCAGGTAGTAAAGAAAGCCAATTAAGGCAGTCAATTAAGGCAGCCAATTAAGGCATGCAATTAAGGCAGGCAATTAAGGCAGGCATTTTAGGCAGGCAATCAAGTAAGGCAATTAAGGCAGGCATTTTAGGCAGGCAATCAAGTAAGGCAATTAAGGCAGGAAATTAAGGCAGACACATAAGACAGGCAATTAAGGAAGTAATGAAGGCAGGCAATTAAGGCAAGCAATTAAGGCAGGTAGTTAAGAAATCCAATTAAGGCATCCAATTAAGGAATGCAATTAAGGCAGGCAATTAAGGCAGGCAATTAAAGCAGCCAATTAGTGCAGGCAATCAAGGCAGGAAATTAAGGAAGGAAAAAGGCAGGCAATTAAGGCAGGCAATGATGGCAGGCAATTAAGGCAGGCAATTAAGGCAGGCAATAAAGGCAGGCAATTAAAGCAGGCAATTAAGGCAGGCAATTAAGGCAGGCAATTAAAGCAGGCAATTAAGGCAGGCAATCAAGGCAGGCAATTAAGGAAGGAAAAAGGCAGGCAATTAAGGCAGGCAATTAAGGCAAGCAATTAAGGCAGGTAGTTAATAAAGCCAATTAAGGCAAGCAATTAAGGATGGCAATTAAGGCAGCCTATTTAGGAATGCAATTAAGGCAGCCAATTAATGCAGGCGATTAAGGCAGGCAGCCAATTAAGGCTGGTAATTAAGGCATGCAATTAAGGCAGGCAATAAAGGCAGGCAATTAAGGCAGACAATTAAAGCAGGCAATTAAGGCAGCCAATTAAGGCAGGCGATTAAGGCAGGCAGCCAATTAAGGCTGGTAATTAAGGCATGCAATTAAGGCAGGCAATTAAGGCAGGCAATTAAGGCAGACAATTAAGGCAGGCAATTAAGCCAGGCAATTAGGCAGGCAATTAAGGCTGGCAATGAAGGCAGGCTAATGAGGTAGGTAAATAATGCAGGTAATTAGGGATGGCAATTAAGGCAGGCAATTAAGGCATGCAATTAAGGCAAGCTATTTAGGCGGGTAGTAAAGAAAGCCAATTAAGGCAAACGATTAAGGCAGGCAATTAAGGCAGGCAGCCAATTAAGGCAGGTAAATAAGGCTGGCATTTTAGGCAGACAATTGAGGCAATCAATTAAGACAGGCAATTAAAGCAGGCAATGAAGGCAGGCAATTAAGGCAGGAAATTAAGGCAGGCAATTAAGACAGGCAATTATGGAAAGCAATTAAGGCAGGTTTTAAAGAAAGCCAATTAAGGCAGGCGATTTAGGCAGGTAATTAAGGCAGGCAGCCAATTAAGGCTGGATATTAAGGCATGCAATTAAGGCAGGCAATTAAGGCAGGCAATTATGGCAGGCAATTAAGGAAGACAATTAAGACAGGCAATTAAGGCAGGCAATTAAGGCAAGCAATTAATGTAGCCAATTAAGGCAGGCAATTAAGGCAGGCAAATAATGCAGGTAATTTAGTAAGGCAATTAAGGCAGGCAATGAAGGCAGGCAATTAAGGTAGTCAAATAATGCAGGTAATTAGGAAAGGCAATTAGGCAAGCAAATAAGGCAGGCATTTAAGGCAAGCAATTAAGGCAGGGAGTAAAGAAAACCAATTAAGTTAGGCGATTAAGACAGGCAATTAAGGCAGGCAATTAAGGCAGGAAATTAAGGCAGACAATTAAGACAGGCAATTAAGGCTGGCAATGAAGGCAGACAATTAAGGTAGTCAAATAATGCAGGTAATTAGGGAAGGCAATTAAGGCAAGCAATTAAGGCAGGCAATTTAGGCAGGCAATTAATGCAGGCAAATAAGGCAGGCAATCATGAAAGGCAATTAAGGCAAGCAATTAATGTAGCCAATTAAGGCAGGCAATTAAGGCAGACAGGCAATTAAGACTGGTAATTAAGGCAGGTAAATAAGGCTGGCTATTTAAGCAGGCAATTGAGGCAGGCAATTAAGACAGGCAATTAAAGCAGGCAATTAAGGCAGCAAATCAAGGAAGGCAATTAAGGCATGCAATTAATGTTGCCAATTAAGGCAGGCAATTAAGGCAGGCAAATAATGCAGGTAATTTGGTAAGGCAATTAAGGCAGGCAATTAAGGCAAGCAATTAAGGCAGGTAGTTTAGAAAGCCAATTTAGACAGGCAATTAAGGCAGGCAGCCAATTAAGGCTAGTAATTAAGGCATGCAATTAAGGCAGGCAATTAAGCCAGGCATTTAAAGCAGGTAATTAAGGCTGGCAATAAAGGCAAGCTAATGAGGTAGGCAAATAATGCAGGTAATTAGGGAAGGCAATTAAGGCAGGTAATTAAGACAGGCAATTAAGGCAAGCTATTTAGGCAGGTAGTAACGAAAGCAATTAAGGCAGGCAATTATGGCAGTAATTTAAGGCAGGCATCTAATAAAGGCTGGTAATAAAGACATGCAATTAATGCAGGCAATTAAGGCAGGCAATTGAAGCAGGCAATTAAGAAAGGCAATTAAGGTAGGCAATTAAGGCAGGCAATTAAAGCAGGCAATTAAGGCAAGCAATTTAGGATGGCAATTAAGGCAGTAAATTAAGGAATGCAATTAAGGCAGGCAATTAAGGCAGGCAATTAAAGCAGGCAATTAGTGCAGGCAATCAAGGCAGGCAATTAGGAAGGAAAAAGGCAGGCAATTAAGGCAGGCAATGATGGCAGGCAATAATGGCAGGCAATAATGGCAGGCAATTAAGGCAGACAATTAAGGCAGACAATTAAGGCAGGCAATTAAGGCTGGCAATAAAGGCAGGCAATTACGGCAGGAAATTCAAGCAGGCAATAAAGGCAGGCAATAAAGGCAGGCAATTAAGGCAGGCAAATAAGGCAGGCAATTAAGGCAGGCAATTAAAGCAGGCAATTAAGGCTGGCTATGAAGGCAGGCTATTAAGGTAGGCAAATATGCAGGTAATTAGGGAAGGCAATAAGGCATGCAATTAAGGCAGGCAATAAAGGCAAGCAATTAAGGATGGCAATTAAGGCAGCCAATTAAGGCAGGCAATAAAGGCAGGCAATTAAGGCAAGCAATTAAGGATGCCAATTAAGGCAGCCAATTAAGGCAGGCAATAAAGGCAGGCAATCGAGAAAGGCAATTAAAGTAGGCAAATAATGCAGGTAATTAGGGAAGGAAATTAAGGCAGGCAATTAAGGCAGGCAATTTAGGCAAGCAATTAAGGCAGGTAGTTTAGAAAGCCAATTAAGACAGGCAATTAAGGCAGTTAGCCAATTAATTCTGGTAATTAAGTCATGCAATTAAGGCAGGCAATTAAGCCAGGCAATTAAGGCAAGCAATTAAGGATGGCAATTAAGGCAGCAAATTTTGGAATGCAATTAAGGCAGCCAATTAAGGAAAGCAATAATGGCAGGCAATTAAGGCAGGCAATAATCGGCAGGCAATCGAGAAATGCAATTAAAGCAGGCAATTAAGGCAGGCAATTAAAGCAGGCAATTATGGAAGGCAATTAAGGCAGTCAATTTAGGCAGTCAATTTAGGCAAACAATTAAGGCAGGTTATTAATGCTGGCAATGAAAGCAGGCTGTTAAAGGTAGGCAAATAATGCAGGTAATTAGGGAAGGCAATTAAGGCAGGCAATTAAGACAGGCAATTAAGGCAATATATTTAGGCAGGGAGTAAAGAAAGCGAATTAAGACAGGCAATTAAGGCAGGCAGCCAATTAAGGCTGGTAATTAAAGCATGCAATTAAGGCAGGCAATTTAGGCACGCAATTAAGGCAAGCTATTAAGGATGGCATTTAAGGCAGCCAATTGAGGAATGTAATTAAGGCAGGCAATTTAGAAAGGCAATTAAGGCAAGCAATTAAGGCACGTATTAAAGAAAGCCAATTAAGGCAAGCAATTTAGGCAGGCTGCCAATTAAGGCTGGTAATTAAGGCATGCAATTAGGGCAGGCAATTAAGGCAGGCAATTAAGGCAAGCAATTAAGGATGGCTATTAAGGCAGCCAATTAAGGCAGGCAATAAAGGCAGGCAATTAAGGCAAGCAATTAAGGATGTCAATTAAGGCAGCCAATTAAGGCAGGCAATAAAGGCAGACAATCGAGAAAGGCAAATAAGTTAGGCAAATAATGCAGGTAATTTAGTAATGCAATTAAGGCAGGCAATGAAGGCAGGCAATTAAAGTAGTCAAATAATGCAGGTAATTAGGAAAGGCAATTAGGCAAGCAAATAAGGCAGTCAATTAAGGCAGACAATTAAGGCAGGCAATTAAGTGTGGCAATGAAAGCAGGCTATTAGGGTAGGCAAATAATGCAGGTAATTAGGGAAGGCAATTAAGGCAGGCAATTAAGGCAGGCAATTAAGGCAAGATATTTAGGCGGGTGGTAAATAAAGCCAATTAAGGCAAGCGATTAAGGCAGGCAATTAAGGCAGGCAGCCAATTAAGGCAGGTAAATAAGGCTGGCATTTTAGGCAGACAATTGAGGCAGTCAATTAAGACAGGCAATTAAAGCAGGCAATGAAGGCAGGCAATTAAGGCAGGCAATTAAGGCAGGCAATTAAAGGCAGGCAATTAAGGAAAGCAATTAAGGCAGGTAATAAAGAAAGCCAATTAAGGCAGGCGATTTAGGCAGGCAATTAAGGCAGGCAGTCAATTAAGGCTGGTAATTAAGCATGCAATTAAGGCAGGCAATTATGGCAGGCAATTAAGACAGGCAATTAGGCAGACAATTAAGACAGGCAATTAAGGCAGGCAATTAAGGCAAGCAATTATGTAGCCAATTAAGGCAGGCAATTAAGGCAGGCAAATAATGCAGGTATTTTGGTAAGGCAATTAAGGCAGGCAATGAAGGCAGGCAATTAAGGTAGTCAAATAATGCAGGTAATTAGGAAAGGCAATTAGGCAAGCAAATAAGGCAGGCATTTAAGGGAAGCAATTAAGGCAGGGAGTAAAGAAAGCCAATTAAGGCAGGCGATTAATGCAGGCAATTAAGGCAGGCAGCCAATTAAGGCTGGTAATTAAGGCATGAAATTAAGGCAGGCAATTAAGGCAGGCTATTAAGGCAGGCAATTTAGGCATGCAATTAAGGCAGGCAATTAAGGCAGGCATTTAAGGCAAGCAATTAAGGCAGGGAGTAAAGAAAGCCAATTAAGGCAGGAGATTAATGCAGGCAATTAAGGCAGGCAGCCAATTAAGGCTGGTAATTAAGGCATGCAATTAAGGCAGGAAATTAAGGCAGACAATTAAGACAGGCAATTAAGGCTGGCAATGAAGGCAGACAATTAAGGTAGTCAAATAATGCAGGTAATTAGGGAATGCAATTAAGGCAAGCAATTAAGGCCTGCAATTAATGCAGGCAATTAAAGCAGGCAATTAAGGCATGCAATTAATGTAGCCAATATAGGCAGGCAATTAAGGCAGGCAAATAATGCAGGTAATTTGGTAAGGCAATTAAGGCAGGCAATTAAGGCAAGCAATTAAGGCAGGTAGTAAAGAAAGCCAATTAAGGCAGTCAATTAAGGCAGCCAATTAAGGCATGCAATTAAAGCAGGCAATTAAGGCAGGCAAATAATGCAGGTAATTAGGAAAGGCCTTTAGGCAGGCAATTAATGCAGGCAAATAAGGCAGGCAATCATGGAAGGCAATTAAGTGAAGCATTTAATGTAGCCAATTAAGGCAGGCAATTAAGGCAGACAGGCAATTAAGACTGGTAATTAAGGCAGGAAAATAAGGCTGGCAATTTAGGCAGGCAATTGAGGCAGGCAATTAAGACAGGCAATTAAAGCAGGCAATTAAGGCAGCAAATCAAGGAAGGCAATTAAGGCATGCAATTAATGTAGCCAATATAGGCAGGCAATTAATTCAGGCAAATAATGCAGGTAATTTGGTAAGGCAATTAAGGCAGGCAATTAAGGCAAGCAATTAAGGCAGGTAGTTTAGAAAGCCAATTAAGACAGGCAATTAAGGCAGGCAGCCAATTAAGGCTGGTAATTAAGGCATGCAATTAAGGCAGGCAATTAAGCCAGGCATTTAAGGCAGGTAATTAAGGCTGGCAATGAAGGCAGGCTAATGAGGTAGGCAAATAATGCAGGTAATTAGGGAAGGCAATTAAGGCAGGTAATTAAGGCAGGCAATTAAGGCAAGCTATTTAGGCAGGTAGTAACGAAAGCCAATTAAGGCAGGCAATTATGGCAGTAATTTAAGGCAGGCATCTAATTAAGGCTGGTAATAAAGACATGCAATTAAGGCAGGCAATTAAGGCAGGCAATTGAAGCAGGCAATTAAGAAAGGCAATTAAGGTAGGCAATTAAGGCAGGCAATTAAAGCAGGCAATTAAGGCAAGCTATTAAGGATGGCAATTAAGGCAGCCAATTAAGGAATGCAATTAAGGCAGGCAATTAAAGCAGGCAATTAGTGCAGGCAATCAAGGCAGGCAATTAAGGAAGGAAAAAGGCAGGCAATGATGGCAGGAAATAATGGCAGGCAATAATGGCAGGCAATTAAGGCAGACAATTAAGGCAGACAATTAAGGCAGGCAATTAAGGCTGGCAATAAAGGCAGGCAATTAATGCAGGAAATTCAAGCAGGCAATAAAGGCAGGCAATAAAGGCAGGCAATTAAGGCAGGCAATTAAGGCAGGCAATTAAGGCAGGCAATTAAGGCTGGCAATGAAGGAAGGCTATTAAGGTAGGCATATATGCAGGTAATTAGGGAAGGCAATAAGGCATGCAATTAAGGCAGGCAATAAAGGCAAGCAGTTAAGGATGGCAATTAAGGCAGCCAATTAAGGCAGGCAATAAAGGCAGGCAATTAAGGCAAGCAATTAAGGATGGCAATTAAGGCAGCCAATTAAGGCAGGCAATCGAGAAAGGCAATTAAGGTAGGCAAATAATGCAGGTAATTAAGGAAGGAAATTAAGACAGGCAATTAAGGCAGGCAATTTAGGCAAGCAATTGAGGCAGGTAGTTTAGAAAGCCAATTAAGACAAACAATTAAGGCAGTTAGCCAATTAATTCTGGTAATTAAGGCATGCAATTGAGGCAGGCAATTAAGCCAGGCAATTAAAGCAAGCAATTAAGGATGGCAATTAAGGCAGCAAATTTTGGAATGCAATTAAGGCAGCCAATTAAGGAAAGCAATAATGGCAGGCAATTAAGGCAGGCAATAATCGGCAGGCAATCGAGAAATGCAATTAAACCAGCAATTAAGGCAGGCAATTAAAGCAGGCAATTATGGAAGGAAATTAAGGCAGTCAAATTAGGCAGTCAATTTAGGCAAACAATTAAGGCAGGTTATTAATGCTGGCAATGAAAGCAGGCTGTTAAAGGTAGGCAAATAATGCAGGTAATTAGGGAAGGCAATTAATGCAGGCAATTAAGACAGGCAATTAAGGCAATCTATTTAGGCAGGTAGTAAAGAAAGCGAATTAAGACAGGCAATTAAGGCAGGCAGCCAATTAAGGCTAGTAATTAAAGCATGCAATTAAGGCAGGCAATTTAGGCACGCAATTAAGGCAACCTATTAAGGATGGCATTTAAGGCAGCCAATTGAGAAATGTAATTAAGGCAGGCAATTTAGAAAGGCAATTAAGGCAAGCAATTAAGGCACGTATTAAAGAAAGCCAATTAAGGCAAGCAATTTAGGCAGGCAGCCAATTAAGGCTGGTAATTAAGGCATGCAATTATAGGCAGGCAATTAAGGCAGGCAATTAAGGCAAGCAATTAAGGATGGCAATTAAGGCAGCCAATTAAGGCAGGCAATAAAGGCAGGCAATTAAGGCAAGCAATTAAGGATGTCAATTAAGGCAGCCAATTAAGGCAGGCAATAAAGGCAGGCAATCGAGAAAGGCAATTAAGGTAGGCAAATAATTCAGGTAATTTAGTAAGGCAATTAAGGCAGGCAATGAAGGCAGGCAATTAAGGTAGTCAAATAATGCAGGTAATTAGGAAAGGCAATTAGGCAAGCAAATAAGGCAGTCAATTAAGGCAGACAATTAAGGCAGGCAGTTAAGTCTGGCAATGAAAGCAGGCTATTAGGGTAGGCAAATAATGCAGGTAATTAGGGAAGGCAATTAAGGCAGGCAATTAAGGCAGGCAATTAAGGCAAGCTATTTAGGCGGGTGGTAAATAAAGCCAATTAAGGCAAGCGATTAAGGCAGGCAATTAAGGCAGGCAGCCAATTAAGTCAGGTAAATAAGGCTGGCATTTTAGGCAGACAATTGAGGCAGTCAATTAAGACAGGCAATTAAAGCAGGCAATGAAGGCAGGCAATGAAGGCAGGCAATTAAGGCAGGCAATTAAAGGCAGGCAATTAAGGAAAGCAATTAAGGCAGGTAATAAAGAAAGCCAATTAAGGCAGGCGATTTAGGCAGGCAATTAAGGCAGGCAGTCAATTAAGGCTGGTAATTAAGGCATGCAATTTAGCCAGGCAATTATGGCAGGCAATTAAGACAGGCAATTAAGGCAGACAATTAAGACAGGCAATTAAGGCAGGCAATTAAGGCAAGCAATTAATGTAGCCAATTAAGGCAGGCAATTAAGGCAGGCATATAATGCAGGTATTTTGGTAAGGCAATTAAGGCAGGCAATGAAGGCAGGCAATTAAGGTAGTCAAATAATGCAGGTAATTAGGAAAGGCAATTAAGCAAGCAAATAAGGCAGGCATTTAAGGCAAGCAATTAAGGCAGGGAGTAAAGAAAGCCAATTAAGGCAGGCGATTAATGCAGGCAATTAAGGCAGGCAGCCAATTAAGGCTGGTAATTAAGGCATGCAATTAAGGCAGGCAATTAAGGCAGGCTATTAAGGCAGGCAATTTAGGCATGCAATTAAGGCAGGCAATTAAGGCAGGCAATTAAGGCAGACAATTAAGGCAGGCAATTAAGCCAGGCAATTAGGCAGGCAATTAAGGCTAGCAATGAAGGCAGGCTAATGAGGTAGGCAAATAATGCAGGTAATTAGGGCAGGCAATTAAGGCAGGCAATTAAGGCAGGCAATTAAGGCAAGCTATTTAGGCGGGTAGTAAAGAAAGCCAATTAAGGCAAGCGATTAAGGCAGGCAATTAAGGCAGGCAGCCAATTAAGGCAGGTAAATAAGGCTGGCATTTTAGGCAGACAATTGAGGCAGTCAATTAAGACAGGCAATTTAAGCAGGCAATGAAAGCAGGCAATAAAGGCAGGCAATTAAGGCAGGCAATTAAGACAGGCAATTAAGAAAAGCTATTAAGGCAGGTAATAAAGAAAGCCAATTAAGGCAGGCGATTTAGGCAGGTAATTAAGGCAGGCAGCCAATTAAGGCTGGTTATTAAGGCATGCATTTAAGGCAGGCAATTAAGGCAGGCAATTAAGTCAGGCAATTAAGGCAGGCAATTAAGGCAGACAATTAAGACAGGCAATTAAGGCAGGCAATTAAGGGAAGCAATTAATGTAGCCAATTAAGGAAGGCAATTAAGGCAGGCAAATAATGCAGGTAATTTAGTAAGGCAATTAAGGCAGGCAATGAAGGCATGCAATTAAGGTAGTCAAATAATGCAGGTTATTAGGAAAGGCAATTAGGCAAGCAAATAAGGCAGGCATTTAAGGCAAGCAATTAAGGCAGGGAGTAAAGAAAGCCAATTAAGGCAGGCGATTAATGCAGGCAATTAAGGCAGGCAGCCAATTAAGGCTGGTAATTAAGGCATGCAATAGGGGAAGGAAATTAAGGCAGGCTATTAAGGCACGCAATTAAGGCAGGAAATTAAGGCAGGAAATTAAGGCAGACAATTAAGACAGGCAATTAAGGCTGGCAATGAAGGCAGACAATTAAGGTAGTCAAATAATGCAGGTAATTAGGGAAGGCAATTAAGGCAAGCAATTAAGGCCTGCAATTAATGCTGGCAATTAAAGCAGGCAATTAAGGCATGCAATTAATGTAGCCAATATAGGCAGGCAATTAAGGCAGGCAAATAATGCAGGTAATTTGGTAAGGCAATTAAGGCAGGCAATTAAGGCAAGCAATTAAGGCAGGTAGTAAAGAAAGCCAATTAAGGCAGTCAATTAAGGCAGCCAATTAAGGCATGCAATTAAAGCAGGCAATTAAGGCAGGCAAATAATGCAGGTAATTAGGAAAGGCAATTAGGCAGGCAATTAATGCAGGCAAATAAGGCAGGCAATCATGGAAGGCAATTAAGGGAAGCAATTAATGTAGCCAATTAAGGCAGGCAATTAAGGCAGGCAGGCAATTAAGACTGATAATTAAGGCAGGTAAATAAGGCTGGCAATTTAGGCAGGCAATTGAGGCAGGCAATTAAGACAGGCAATTAAAGCAGGCAATTAAGGCAGCAAATCAAGGAAGGCAATTAAGGCATGCAATTAATGTAGCCAATATAAGCAGGCAATTAATTCAGGCAAATAATGCAGGTAATTTGGTAAGGCAATTAAGGCAGGCAATTAAGGCAAGCAATTAAGGCAGGTAGTAAAGAAAGCCAATTAAGGCAGTCAATTAAGGCAGCCAATTAAGGCATGCAATTAAAGCAGGCAATTAAGGCAGGCATTTTAGGCAGGCAATCAAGTAAGGCAATTAAAACAGGAAATTAAGGCAGGCAATTAAGGCAGACATTTAATACAGGCAATTAAGGCAGGCAATGAAGGCAGGCATTAAGGTAGTCAAATAATGCAGGTAATTAGGAAAGGAAATTAGGCAGGCAATTAAGGTTGGCAATTAAAGCAGGCAATTAAGGCAGCAAATCAAGGAAGGCAATTAAGGCATGCAATTAATGTAGCCAATATAGGCAGGCAATTAATTCAGGCAAATAATGCAGGTAATTTGGTAAGGCAATTAAGGCAGGCAATTAAGGCAAGCAATTAAGGCAGGTAGTTTAGAAAGCCAATTAAGACAGGCAATTAAGGCAGGCAGCCAATTAAGGCTGGTAATTAAGGCATGCAATTAAGGCAGGCAATTAAGCCAGGCATTTAAGGCAGGTAATTAAGGCTGGCAATGAAGGCAGGCTAATGAGGTAGGCAAATAATGCAGGTAATTAGGGAAGGCAATTAAGGCAGGTAATTAAGGCAGGCAATTAAGGCAAGCTATTTAGGCAGGTAGTAACGAAAGCCAATTAAGGCAGGCAATTATGGCAGTAATTTAAGGCAGGCATCTAATTAAGGCTGGTAATAAAGACATGCAATTAAGGCAGGCAATTAAGGCAGGCAATTGAAGCAGGCAATTAAGAAAGGCAATTAAGGTAGGCAATTAAGGCAGGCAATTAAAGCAGGCAATTAAGGCAAGCTATTAAGGATGGCAATTAAGGCAGCCAACTAAGGAATGCAATTAAGGCAGGCAATTAAAGCAGGCAATTAGTGCAGGCAATCAAGGCAGGCAATTAAGGAAGGAAAAAGGCAGGCAATGATGGCAGGCAATAATGGCAGGCAATAATGGCAGGCAATTAAGGCAGACAATTAAGGCAGACAATTAAGGCAGGCAATTAAGGCTGGCAATAAAGGCAGGCAATTAATGCAGGAAATTCAAGCAGGCAATAAAGGCAGGCAATAAAGGCAGGCAATTAAGGCAGGCAATTAAGGCAGGCAATTAAGGCAGGCAATTAAGGCTGGCAATGAAGGAAGGCTATTAAGGTAGGCATATATGCAGGTAATTAGGGAAGGCAATAAGGCATGCAATTAAGGCAGGCAATAAAGGCAAGCAGTTAAGGATGGCAATTAAGGCAGCCAATTAAGGCAGGCAATAAAGGCAGGCAATTAAGGCAAGCAATTAAGGATGGCAATTAAGGCAGCCAATTAAGGCAGGCAATCGAGAAAGGCAATTAAGGTAGGCAAATAATGCAGGTAATTAAGGAAGGAAATTAAGACAGGCAATTAAGGCAGGCAATTTAGGCAAGCAATTGAGGCAGGTAGTTTAGAAAGCCAATTAAGACAAACAATTAAGGCAGTTAGCCAATTAATTCTGGTAATTAAGGCATGCAATTGAGGCAGGCAATTAAGCCAGGCAATTAAAGCAAGCAATTAAGGATGGCAATTAAGGCAGCAAATTTTGGAATGCAATTAAGGCAGCCAATTAAGGAAAGCAATAATGGCAGGCAATTAAGGCAGGCAATAATCGGCAGGCAATCGAGAAATGCAATTAAACCAGCAATTAAGGCAGGCAATTAAAGCAGGCAATTATGGAAGGAAATTAAGGCAGTCAAATTAGGCAGTCAATTTAGGCAAACAATTAAGGCAGGTTATTAATGCTGGCAATGAAAGCAGGCTGTTAAAGGTAGGCAAATAATGCAGGTAATTAGGGAAGGCAATTAATGCAGGCAATTAAGACAGGCAATTAAGGCAATCTATTTAGGCAGGTAGTAAAGAAAGCGAATTAAGACAGGCAATTAAGGCAGGCAGCCAATTAAGGCTAGTAATTAAAGCATGCAATTAAGGCAGGCAATTTAGGCACGCAATTAAGGCAACCTATTAAGGATGGCATTTAAGGCAGCCAATTGAGAAATGTAATTAAGGCAGGCAATTTAGAAAGGCAATTAAGGCAAGCAATTAAGGCACGTATTAAAGAAAGCCAATTAAGGCAAGCAATTTAGGCAGGCAGCCAATTAAGGCTGGTAATTAAGGCATGCAATTATAGGCAGGCAATTAAGGCAGGCAATTAAGGCAAGCAATTAAGGATGGCAATTAAGGCAGCCAATTAAGGCAGGCAATAAAGGCAGGCAATTAAGGCAAGCAATTAAGGATGTCAATTAAGGCAGCCAATTAAGGCAGGCAATAAAGGCAGGCAATCGAGAAAGGCAATTAAGGTAGGCAAATAATTCAGGTAATTTAGTAAGGCAATTAAGGCAGGCAATGAAGGCAGGCAATTAAGGTAGTCAAATAATGCAGGTAATTAGGAAAGGCAATTAGGCAAGCAAATAAGGCAGTCAATTAAGGCAGACAATTAAGGCAGGCAGTTAAGTCTGGCAATGAAAGCAGGCTATTAGGGTAGGCAAATAATGCAGGTAATTAGGGAAGGCAATTAAGGCAGGCAATTAAGGTAGGCAATTAAGGCAAGCTATTTAGGCGGGTGGTAAATAAAGCCAATTAAGGAAAGCGATTAAGGCAGGCAATTAAGGCAGGCAGCCAATTAAGTCAGGTAAATAAGGCTGGCATTTTAGGCAGACAATTGAGGCAGTCAATTAAGACAGGCAATTAAAGCAGGCAATGAAGGCAGGCAATGAAGGCAGGCAATTAAGGCAGGCAATTAAAGGCAGGCAATTAAGGAAAGCAATTAAGGCAGGTAATAAAGAAAGCCAATTAAGGCAGGCGATTTAGGCAGGCAATTAAGGCAGGCAGTCAATTAAGGCTGGTAATTAAGGCATGCAATTTAGGCAGGCAATTATGGCAGGCAATTAAGACAGGCAATTAAGGCAGACAATTAAGACAGGCAATTAAGGCAGGCAATTAAGGCAAGCAATTAATGTAGCCAATTAAGGCAGGCAATTAAGGCAGGCATATAATGCAGGTATTTTGGTAAGGCAATTAAGGCAGGCAATGAAGGCAGGCAATTAAGGTAGTCAAATAATGCAGGTAATTAGGAAAGGCAATTAAGCAAGCAAATAAGGCAGGCATTTAAGGCAAGCAATTAAGGCAGGGAGTAAAGAAAGCCAATTAAGGCAGGCGATTAATGCAGGCAATTAAGGCAGGCAGCCAATTAAGGCTGGTAATTAAGGCATGCAATTAAGGCAGGCAATTAAGGCAGGCTATTAAGGCAGGCAATTTAGGCATGCAATTAAGGCAGGCAATTAAGGCAGGCAATTAAGGCAGACAATTAAGGCAGGCAATTAAGCCAGGCAATTAGGCAGGCAATTAAGGCTAGCAATGAAGGCAGGCTAATGAGGTAGGCAAATAATGCAGGTAATTAGGGCAGGCAATTAAGGCAGGCAATTAAGGCAGGCAATTAAGGCAAGCTATTTAGGCGGGTAGTAAAGAAAGCCAATTAAGGCAAGCGATTAAGGCAGGCAATTAAGGCAGGCAGCCAATTAAGGCAGGTAAATAAGGCTGGCATTTTAGGCAGACAATTGAGGCAGTCAATTAAGACAGGCAATTTAAGCAGGCAATGAAAGCAGGCAATAAAGGCAGGCAATTAAGGCAGGCAATTAAGACAGGCAATTAAGAAAAGCTATTAAGGCAGGTAATAAAGAAAGCCAATTAAGGCAGGCGATTTAGGCAGGTAATTAAGGCAGGCAGCCAATTAAGGCTGGTTATTAAGGCATGCATTTAAGGCAGGCAATTAAGGCAGGCAATTAAGTCAGGCAATTAAGGCAGGCAATTAAGGCAGACAATTAAGACAGGCAATTAAGGCAGGCAATTAAGGGAAGCAATTAATGTAGCCAATTAAGGAAGGCAATTAAGGCAGGCAAATAATGAAGGTAATTTAGTAAGGCAATTAAGGCAGGCAATGAAGGCATGCAATTAAGGTAGTCAAATAATGCAGGTTATTAGGAAAGGCAATTAGGCAAGCAAATAAGGCAGGCATTTAAGGCAAGCAATTAAGGCAGGGAGTAAAGAAAGCCAATTAAGGCAGGCGATTAATGCAGGCAATTAAGGCAGGCAGCCAATTAAGGCTGGGAATTAAGGCATGCAATAGGGGAAGGAAATTAAGGCAGGCTATTAAGGCACGCAATTAAGGCAGGAAATTAAGGCAGGAAATTAAGGCAGACAATTAAGACAGGCAATTAAGGCTGGCAATGAAGGCAGACAATTAAGGTAGTCAAATAATGCAGGTAATTAGGGAAGGCAATTAAGGCAAGCAATTAAGGCCTGCAATTAATGCTGGCAATTAAAGCAGGCAATTAAGGCATGCAATTAATGTAGCCAATATAGGCAGGCAATTAAGGCAGGCAAATAATGCAGGTAATTTGGTAAGGCAATTAAGGCAGGCAATTAAGGCAAGCAATTAAGGCAGGTAGTAAAGAAAGCCAATTAAGGCAGTCAATTAAGGCAGCCAATTAAGGCATGCAATTAAAGCAGGCAATTAAGGCAGGCAAATAATGCAGGTAATTAGGAAAGGCAATTAGGCAGGCAATTAATGCAGGCAAATAAGGCAGGCAATCATGGAAGGCAATTAAGGGAAGCAATTAATGTAGCCAATTAAGGCAGGCAATTAAGGCAGGCAGGCAATTAAGACTGATAATTAAGGCAGGTAAATAAGGCTGGCAATTTAGGCAGGCAATTGAGGCAGGCAATTAAGACAGGCAATTAAAGCAGGCAATTAAGGCAGCAAATCAAGGAAGGCAATTAAGGCATGCAATTAATGTAGCCAATATAAGCAGGCAATTAATTCAGGCAAATAATGCAGGTAATTTGGTAAGGCAATTAAGGCAGGCAATTAAGGCAAGCAATTAAGGCAGGTAGTAAAGAAAGCCAATTAAGGCAGTCAATTAAGGCAGCCAATTAAGGCATGCAATTAAAGCAGGCAATTAAGGCAGGCATTTTAGGCAGGCAATCAAGTAAGGCAATTAAAACAGGAAATTAAGGCAGGCAATTAAGGCAGACATTTAATACAGGCAATTAAGGCAGGCAATGAAGGCAGGCATTAAGGTAGTCAAATAATGCAGGTAATTAGGAAAGGAAATTAGGCAGGCAATTAAGGTTGGCAATTAAAGCAGCCAATTAACAAATGCAATTAAAGCAGCCAATTAAGGCAGTCAATTAAGGTAGTCAATTAAGACAGGCAATTAAAGCAGGCTATTAAGGCGGGCAAATAAGGCAGGCATTCAAGGAAGGCAATTAAGGCAAGCAATTAATGTAGCCAATTAAGGCAGGCAATTAAGTCAGGCAATGAAGGCATGCAATTAAGGCAGGTAATTAAGGCAGCTAATTAAGGCAGGTAATTAAGGCAGGCAATTATGGCAGACATTTAAGGCAGTCAATTAGGCTGTAATTATAGACAGGCAATTAAATTAGGCAAATAATGCAGGTAATGAGGGAAAGCAATTAAGGCAGGCAATTATGGCAGTCAATTAAGGCAAGCAATTAAGGCAGGTAGTAACGAAAGCCAATTAAGGCAGGCAATTAAGGCAGGCAACCAATTAAAGCTGGTAATTAAGGCATGCAATTAAGGCAGGCAATTAAGGCAGGCAATTAAGGCAAGCAATCAAGAAATTCAATTAAGGCAGGCAATTAAGTCAGGCAATTAAAGCAGGCATTTATGGCCGGCAATTAAGGCAGTCAATTAAGGCAGACAAATAAGTCAGGCAATTAAGGCAGGCAATAAAGGAATGCTATTAAGGCAAGAAAGTAATGTAGCCAATTAAGTCAGGCAATTAAGGCAGGCAAATAGTGCAGATAATTAGGGAAGACAATTAAGGAAGGCAATTAAGGCGGGCAAATATTGCAGGTAATTAGTGAAGGCAAATAAGGAAGGCAATTAAGGCAGGCAATTTAGGCAGGCAATTAATGCAGGCAAATAAGGAAGGCAATCATGAAAGGCAATTAAGGCAAGCAATTAATGTAGCCAATTAAGGCAGGCAATTAAGGCAGACTGGCAATTAAGACTGGTAATTAAGGCAGGTAAATAAGGCTGGCAATTTAGGCAGGCAATTGAGGCAGGCAATTAAGACAGGCAATTAAAGCAGGCAATTAAGGCAGCAAATCAAGGAAGGCAATTAAGGCATGCAATTAATGTAGCCAATTAAGGCAGGCAATTAAGGCAAGCAAATAATGCAGGTAATTTGGTAAGGCAATTAAGGCAGGCAATTAAGGCAAGCAATTAAGGCAGGTAGTTTAGAAAGCCAATTAAGACAGGCAATTAAGGCAGGCAACCAATTAAGGCTGTTAATTAAGGCATGCAATTAAGGCAGGCAATTAAGCCAGGCAATTAAGGCAGGTAATTAAGGCTGGCAATGAAGGCAGGCTAATGAGGTAGGCAAATAATGCAGGTAATTAGGGAAGGCAATTAAGGCAGGTAATTAAGGCAGGCAATTAAGGCAAGCTATTTAGGCAGGTAGTAACGAAAGCCAATTAAGGCAGGCAATTATGGCAGTAATTTAAGGCAGGCATCTAATTAAGGCTGGTAATAAAGACATGCAATTAAGGCAGGCAATTAAGGCTGGCAATTGAGGCAGGCAATTAAGAAAGGCAATTAAGGTAGGCAATTAAGGCAGGCAATTAAAGCAGGCAATTAAGGCAGGCAATTACGGCAAGCTATTAAGGATGGCAATTAAGGCAGCCAATTAAGGAATGCAATTAAGGCAGGCAATTAAGGCAGGCAATTAAAGCAGGCAATTAGTGCAGGCAATCAAGGCAGGCAATTAAGGAAGGAAAAAGGCAGGCCATTAAGGCAGGCAATGATGGCAGGCAATAATGGCAGGCAATAATGGCAGGCAATTAAGGCAGACAATTAAGGCAGACAATTAAGGCAGGCAATTAAGGCTGGCAATAAAGGCAGGCAATTAATGCAGGAAATTCAAGCAGGCAATAAAGGCAGGCAATTAAGGCAGGCAATTAAAGCAGGCAATTAAGGCAGGCAATCAAGGCAGGCAATTAAGGAAGGAAAAAGGCAGGCAATTAAGGCAGGTAATTAAGGCAGGCAATTAAGGCAAGCAATTAAGGCAGGTAGTTAAGAAAGCCAATTAAGGCAGGCAATTAAGGCAGGCAATTAAGGCAGGCAGCCAATTATGGCTGGTTATAAAGGCATGCAATTAAGGCAGGCAATTAAGGCAGGCAAAAATGGCAGGCAATTAAGGCAGTCAATTAAGGCGGACAATTAAGGCAGGCAATTAGGGCTGGCAATGAAGGCAGGCAATTAAGGTAGGCAAATAATGCAGGTAATTAGGGAAGGCAATTAAGGCAGCCAATTAGGCAGGCAATTTAGACAAGCAATTAAGGCAGGTAGTTTAGAAAGCCAATTAAGACAGGCAATTAAGGCAGGCAGCCAAGAAAGGCTGGTAATTAAGGCATGCAATTAAGGCAGGCAATTAAGCCAGGTAATTAAGGCAAGCAATTAAGGATGGCAATTAAGGCAGCCAATTTAGGAATGCAATTAAGGCAGCCAATTAAGGCAGGCGATTAAGGCAGGCAGGCAATTAAGGCTGGTAATTAAGGCATGCAATTAAGGCAGGCAATTAAGGCAGGCAATAAAGGCAGACAATTAAGGCAGGCAATTAAGGCTGGCAATGAAGGCAGGCAATTAAGGCAGGCAGGCAAATAAGACTGGTATTTAAGGAGGCAATAAAGGTAGGCAATTAATGCAGGTAATTAAGGAAGGCAATTTAGGCAGGCATTTAAGCCAGGCAATTAAGGGAAGCAATAAAGGATGGCAATTAAGGCAACTAATTTATAAATGCAATTAAGGCAGCCAATTAAGGCAGGCGATTAAGGCAGGCAGCCAATTAAGGCTGGTAATTAAGGCATGCAATTGAGGCAGGCAATTTAGGCAGGCAATTGAGGCAGGCAATTAAGACAGGCAATTAAACAAGGCAATGAAGGAAGGCAATTAAGGCAGGCAATTAAGGCAGGCAATAAAGGCAGGCAATCAAGAAAGGCAATTAAGGCAGGCAATTGAGGCAGGCAATTATGGCAGGCAATTATGGCAGGCAATTAAGGCAGTCAATTAAGGCAGACAATTCAGGCAGGCAATTAAGGAATGATATAAAACCAGGTAATTAAGGTAGGCAAATAATGCAGTTAATAAGGGAAGGCAATTAAGGCAGGCAATTTAGGCAGGCAATTAAGGCAGGCAATTAAGGCAAGCAATTAAGGCAGGTAGTTTAGAAAGCCAATTAAAGCATGCAGGCAATTAAGGCAGGCAGCCAATTAAGGCTGGTAATTTAGGCATGCAATTAAGGCAGGCAATTAAGCCAGGCAATTAAGGCAAGCAATTTAGGATGGCAATTAAGGCAGCCAATTTAGGAATGCAATTAAGGAAGCCAATAAGGCAGGAAATTAAGGCAGGCAATTAAAGCAGGCAATTATGGCAGGCAATTAAGTCAATCAATTAAGGCAGACAATTAAGGCAGGCAATTAAGGCTGGCAATGAAGGCAGGCTATTAAGGTAGGCAAATATGCAGGTAATTAGGGAAGGCAATTAAGGCATGCAATTAAGGCAGGCAATAAAGGCAAGCAATTAAGGATGGCAATTAAGGCAGCCAAGTAAGGCAGGCAATAAAGGCAGGCAATAAAGGCAAGCAATTAAGGATGGCAATTAAGGCAGCCAATTAGGCAGGCAATTAAGGCAGGCAATCGACAAAGGCAATTAAGGTAGGCAAATAAAACAGGTAATTTGGGAAGGCATTTAAGGCAAGCAATTAAGGCAGGCAATTTAGGCAAGCAATTAAGGCAGGTAGTTTAGAAAGCCAATTAAGACAGGCAATTAAGGCAGGCAGCCAATTAAAGGTGGTAATTAAGGCATGCAATTAAGGCAGGCAATTAAGCTAGGCAATTAAGGCAAGCAATTAAGGATGGCAATTAAGGCAGCAAATTTAGGAATGCAATTAAGGCAGCCAATTAGGGCAGGCAATTAAGGCAGGCAATTAGCACAGGCAATTAAGGCAGGCAATAAAGGCAGGCAATCAAGAAATGCAATTAAAGCAGGCAATTAAGGCAGGCAATTAAAGCAGGCAATTATGGCGGGCAATTAAGGCAGTCCATTTAGGCAGACAATTAAGGCAGGTTATTAAGGCTGGCAATGAAAGCAGGCTGTTAAAGGTAGACAAATATTGCAGGTAATTAGGGAAGGCAATTAAAGCAGGCAATTAAGGCAGGCAATTAAGGCAAGCTATTTAGGCAGGTAGTAAAGAAAGCCAATTAAGACAGGCAATTAAGGCAGGCAGCCAATTAAGGCTGGTAATTAAAGCATGCAATTAAGGCAGGCAATTTAGACACGCAATTAAGGCAAGCTATTAAGGATGGCATTTAAGGCATCCAATTGAAGAATGTAATTAAGGCAGGCAATTAAAGCAGGCAATTACGGCAGGCAATTAAGTCAATCAATTAGGCAGACAGTTAAGGCAGGCAATTAAGGCTGGCAATGAAGGAAGGCTATTAAGGTAGGCAAATATGCAGGTAATTAGGGAAGGCAATTAAGCCATGCAATTAAGGCAGGCAATTAAGGCAAGCAATTAAGGATAGCAATTAAGGCAGCCAATTAAGGCAGGCAATAAAGGCAGGCAATTAAGGCAAGCAATTAAGGATGGCAATTAAGGCAGCCAATTAAGGCAGGCAATAAAGGCAGGCAATTGAGAAAGGCAATTAAGGTAGGCAAATAATGCAGGTAATTAGGGAAGGCAATTAAGGCAGGCAATTAAGGCAGGCAATTAAGGCAAGCAATTAAGGCAGGTAGTTTAGAAAGCCAATTAAGACAGGCAATTAAGGCAGGCAGCCAATTAAGGCTGGTAATTAAGGCATGCAATTAAGGCAGGCAATTTAGGGACGCAGTTAAGGCAAGCTATTAAGGATGGCATTTAAGGCAGCCAATTGAGGAATGTAATTAAGGCAGGCAATTTAGACAGGCAATTAAGGCAAGCAATTAAGGCACGTATTAAAGAAAGCCAATTAAGGCAGGCAATTAAGGCAGGCAATTATGCAAGCAATTAATGTAGCCAATTAAGGCAGGCAATTAAGGCAGGCAAATAATGCAGGTAATTTGGTAAGGCAATTAAGGCAGGCAATGAAGGCAGGCAATTAAGGGAGTCAAATAATGCAGGTAATTAGGAAAGGCAATTAGGCAAGCAAATAAGGCAGGCATTTAAGGCAAGCAATTAAGGCAATGAGTAAAGAAAGCCAATTAAGGCAGGCGATTAATGCAGGCAATTAAGGCAGGCAGCCAATTAAGGCTGGTAATTAAGGCATTCAATTAAGGCAGGCAATTAAGGCAGGCTATTAAGGCAGGCAATTAAGGTAGGAAAATAAGGCCAATAATTAAGACAGGCAATTAAGGCTGGCATTGAAGGCAGACAATTATGATAGTCAAATAATGCAGGTAATTAGGGAAGGCAATTAAGGCAAGCAATTAAGGCCTGCAATTAATGCAGGCAATTAAGGCAGCAAATCGAGGAAGGCAATTAAGGCATGCAATTAATTTAGCCAATTAAGGCAGGCAATTAAGGCAGGCAAATAATGCAGTTAATTTGGTAAGGCAATTAAGGCAAGCAATTAAGGCAGGTAGTAAAGATAGCCAATTAAGACAGCCAATTAAGGCATGCAATTAAGGCAGGCAATTAAGGCAGGCAATAAAGGCAGGCAATCAAGTAAGGCAATTAAGGCAGGCAATTAAGGCAGACAATTAAGACAGGCAATTAAGGCTGGCAATTAAGGCATGCAATTAATGTAGCCAATTAAGGCAGGCAATTAAGGCAGGCAAATAATGCAGGTAATTTGGTAAGGCAATTAAGGCAGGCAATTAAGGCAAGCAATTAAGGCAGGTAGTAAAGAAAGCAAATTAAGGCAGTCAATTAAGGCAGCCAATTAAGGCATGCAATTAAGGCAGGCAATTAAGGCAGGCATTTAAGGCAGGCAATCAAGTAAGGCAATTAAGGCAGGAAATTAAGGCAGGCAATTAAGGCAGACAATTAAGACAGGCAATTAAGGCAGGCAATGAAGGCAGGCAATTTAAGTAGTCAAATAATGCAGGTAATTAGGAAAAGCAATTAGGCAAGCAATTAAGGCAGGCATTTAAGGCAAGCAATTAAAGCAGGGAGTAAAGAAAGCCAATTAAGGCAAGCGATTAATGCAGGCAATTAAAGCAGGCAGCCAATTAAGGCTGGTAATTAATGCATGTAATTAAGGCAGGCAATTAAGGCAGACAATTAACAAATGCAATTAAAGCAGCCAATTAAGGCAGTCAATAAAGGTAGGCAATTAGAACAGGCAATTAAAGCAGGCAATTAAGGCAGGCAAATAAGGCAGGCATTCAAGGAAGGCAATTAAGTCAAGCAATTAATGTAGCCAGTTAAGGCAGGCAATTAAGTCAGGCAATTAATGCAGGTAATTAAGGCAGGCAATTAAGGCAGGCAATTAAGGCAGACATTTTAGGCAGTCAATTAAGGCTGTAATTGAAGGCAGGCAATTAAATTAGGCAAATAATGCAGGTAATAAGGGAAAGCAATTAAGGCAGGCAATTAAGGCAGGCAATTAAGGCAAGCAATTAAGGCAGGTTGTAACGAAAGCCAATTAAGGCAGGCAATTAAGGCTGGCATTTAAAGCAGGCATCTAATTAAGGCTGGTAATTAAGGCATGCAATTAAGGCAGGCAATTAAGGCAGGCAATTAAGGCAGGAAATTAAGGCAAGCAATTAAGGATGGCAATTAAAGAATGCAATTAAGGAAGCCAATTAAGGAAGTCATGTAAGGCAACCATTAAGGCAGGAAATTAAGGCAAGCAATTAAAGCAGGTTATAAATAAAGCTAATTAAGGCAGGCAGCCAATTAAGGCTGGTAATTAAGGCATGCAAATAAGGCAGGCAATTACGGCAGGCAATTAAGGCAGGCATTTAAGGAAGGCAACCAATTAAGGCTAGTAATTAAGGCATGCAATTAAGGCAGGCAATAAAGGCAGGCAATTATGGCATGCAATTAAGGATGGCAATTAAAAAAAGCAATAAAGGCAGGCAATTAAGGCAGCAATTAAGGCAAGCAATTAAGGCAGTTAGTTAAGAAAGCTAATTAAGGGAGGCAATTAAGGCAGGCAGCCAATAAAGGCTGGTAATTAAGGCATGCAATTAAGGCAGGCAATTAAGGCAAGCAATTAAGGATGGCAATTAAGGCAGCCAATTAAGGAATGCCATTAAGGCAGCCAATAAAGTCAGGCAATTAAAGCAGGCAATTATGGCAGGCAATTAAGGCAGTAAATTAAGGGGATTGGTGCACCAGCATCGTATTATAAAAAACAATATATTTGTGAATGATTCAGCTGCTAGAGAAGATTTGAACCATTCTGGTGTAAAATTTATTTTTTTATTTTTTTATTTTAATTAGATTATTGCTGATTTTCGGGAATTTTTTAAATTCAAGCTTTATTAAAAAACTATAAAGAATTCAGTGGTAAAACTTTCGCAGATAAATTTTCAGACACGGGAGATATGACTGTGAGCATTATTTTATCTGTAATCATTATTAATTTAACGTATTTACAATTTAAATTTTAATAAATGAGCTGCTACGAAATTGCGTGATATTCATTTGCATATTTAATAACATTCGCGTTTTCATTTGTAATTCAAACGCCTACATATCTGTCGGCTGAATGATTGAATTTATTTTAGTCTTTAGCTTATTGCAGTCGGACCTAAAGTAAAAACGTAGCTGTAGATGTTTGAGCCGCGTGCAAGCTCGGATACGAGAAATTATGGAGCGCGCTGGACAGTAGTGACACCTTGCGACAGTTTCCCGAACTTGTTGCAGCCCGTTCCCACCCTGCCACAGCTGTCTGCTGTTTACGAAGGGGAGACGGGATTTCGCGTGAAACTGATATGAAGTCAACGTATTCATTTTCAGTAGATAAGAGAACGTTTTTGGTCTAGCTCGGCGTATAATTGAATGGTTATTCTCTGTTATTATTGAGCACAGTGATTTAGCTAGATGTTTTTTGTTGTAAGCGTGAGATTTATTCAGGAATAAAATGCCGAAGAAGCAGAGTACACAAAAGAACAAAACTATCGAAAGCCATTAGAGCGCTTAGAAAAAAGAATAAAGAAAGATAAGATATTATTTTATTATAGCTTTTTTTGCCATACATTTATTTTTCAGAGTTGCGTATGTACAACGCGATGGACGCGATGCGACAACAAAAAGATGTGTAAAATTGTAAACATGTTTTTTTTTCCAGCAATGCGTGAACCATTCATAAACTATACTCAACATGTATACGTATAATTACGTTTGAATTTTTTTTATGAGAGGCATCAATGTTAACAAGTTTTTTAAGCCACAATAGACTTTTTTCAGAAAAATAAGTGTAGCAGAAAACACTCAACATAGTCTCACACAAAATCAGTTTACATGAATGCAGTTTTAAGAAGTAAGCTACGTAAATAATAGTTAAACATTATTTAATATCTGCTGGTAACGTTTCCAAAGTATCAGCTTCGCCTTCATTCACGAACAATATTCGTGAGCTTATTTATTTATTTTGCTGGCGTTTCGTTGGTGACTGTTAGGACTGCAAAATTAGTAAACATTTTTCACCCTATCCTGAGTTAAATATAAGTGTGCGCGGTTAGATGAGGACCTAGATGTGTCTCATGCTTACGCCTTTACACTCTACTCATGCGGGGTATTAACCATGCGCGTAAGGGCGCGTTGCCAATGACCTGTAGGATAGTCTCAACAATCCTCTACGGACTCGAAAAATGTCACCTGCTCATTGGCTACTTGACTTGTGACAACTGTTTGTTGTAATGCCTGTGATTCATCGTTGATTTTGTTGAGGAGTTTTCAGTGATTCAGAGCCTCCCATTTAACTGTGGCCGAATTGAAGAAGCAGTACAAATGTTACATGCTTGAATTCATAGCGAATGGAAACCACAAATATTTACTGATGTAGTGGTTGGTAAAAAAAAATATTATTCGTATCGCGTCCATCGCTTCGCGCCATGTTGGCTACTATATTATATGGATTTACAAAATATAACGATTCATTTACGACACTTAAGATAAGGTGTGTAGGATTTTAAGAATTCACTTGAATTAATATTTAAGAACATATTTCAGGATAACTTGTGAAGACGCTCGTACAGACGGCACCGGTTGTGATGACTCATTGTTACCAGAGCAGGTATATACGAAGTGGCATGTGAAACCTCAACACAACTCGAAAATCACTAAGTGTTACATTGAAATGTGTCCGCTACAAATGTTCAGGAATTATAATTTTGAAATCGAGTAGAAATATTCCTGCAATTAGCATTAGGTATATTTTAATAGACATTGAAAGCGAATCATTAAGTAGCTTCAAAATCCAAATACCAGAATACAGATAGTCTGTAACAAAACAGACCTCACCGACTAGATATGGTCCAGATTGTTAATACTAACACATTTGAAAAAACTGACCAGTTACTGAATATGTTTAAAATTTTTAAACCTGTTTAGATGATTGGTGATGTAATAATGTCTCTTGGAAACCACATAAAATTTTAACTGCTTTTATTTCTCCATAAATTCGCAAATCACCATGGCGGCCATTTTACGATCACGATTTAGTTCTTAAATTTTAAATTAGTTTATTTGTTGAGAGCCTGGTACAATGTGTCTGACCACTAAAGCGATCCGAGCCGCATAGTGTATACTACTGCGAGGTTGCTGAAGTAGGCTCGGGTCGGGACGAATTTCGCTGTGAAGAAACAAAGGTTTTTAATACATGTAAAATTATCCCAAAGCCGAAAATTTGTACAGTAGTAGAATGAACATTTCTTAGTAACACGTCAAAAGTTTAAGTACAGCCGCAAACCTTGTGCGTCACACCAGGGGCGCAACAACAAGGGGGGGGGGGCAAGGGTATTTCCCCCCCCCCCTCTGAAACATTGAAGTGGGGGCAAACGGGGGCAAAGAAAGTGCTGTGTAATCAATTTTTAGATAATAAAACTGCTTAAATAGCACCATTTTCCACCTTGAAATACAAATTTTCTAGGGGGAGGACCCCCGGACCCCCACGCTTCAATAGGGAGGATCGATGATTCTTTATAAAAAGGTATATTCCCCCCCCCCTTTGGAAATTTAGTTGTTCCGCCCCTGCGTCACACCAAAAACGAGCAGTTAAGTACAAAATGACAATTTTTTGAAACGATCCACAATAATGGATATTGCTAATGCAGTTTATGGAGTAGACCGTCAGTATGGAACCAAAAATAATCTAGAAACATTGCCCTATCTGAGGATAGTGATAAAAAGCACAAAGTTTAAACATGTTTCTATAAAATAGACCTTTTAAATCATTAAAGGTAACGAATTAACTTTCATTCAATTTTAAGGAAATATAAATACATCTTACATAAACTTAAAGAGCCCAACGTGGAAACCGCTTAGAGTAAACGTTGTTGCATATTTATTCATCTTTAAATTGGTATATTTTTTAAGTGTCTCATACAATTAGTCTGACCACTAAAGCGATCCGAGCCGCGTAGTGTATACTACTGCGAGGTTGTCGAAGTAGGCTCGGGTCGGGACGAATTTCGCTGTTAAGAAACAAAAATTTTTAATACATGGAAAATTATCCCAAAGCAAAAATTTTGTACAGTAGTAGAATGAACATTTCTTAGTAACACGTCAAAAGTTTACCGATGAAACCTTGTGATCACACCAATAATGAGCAGTTGAGTCCTTAATGATAATTTCTACAATGATCCACAAAAATGTTTCGTAAACTTAATAACTTTAATACTTTTTTAAGTCGGTTCTCATTATGACACCAATGTAATATAAAAGAATGCCCTACATGGTAATTGTGATAAACACCTCAAAGTTTAAACGTCATATTATTAAATTGGTAATTTTAATCATAAAAGGTAAGAAAAAAATATATTTTTATAGAAATTTGACTACATGTTACATAAATTAAATATGTTGACCGTAGCGTCAAAATCACTTCATAAATATTGTCTGTGTGTGTGTTTTTTTTTAAAGGTTTAAATGTGTATATTTTGAGTGTCTGGTACAATAGTCTGACCACTGATGTATTTCAAGCTGCGTAGTGTGTGTGCAGCAGTGTTAAAGTCGCTCGTGCTGGGACGTTTTTTGCTCCAGAAAACTAAGGTTTTTAATGTATGGTAATTCCAGACTGAATTTTACTCTGAAAGAATAAAAGTTTCCTAACTACAAGTGATTTTTGCTGCAAACGTAGATAAAAATCTTCCAGTATGCGATTTTCTTAGGTAAAAGTGTTAGTATGATAAATTCTTTAATTTCTAAATTATTAATAAATAACAACAATAGAACTTCCCAGAAAGTTGTGATAAACTGACGATATTGCGCGAGTAGCAGACCCGTACGTGACTACAGAGAAAGGCTATTTTCCTTGACCGTTAGGATTTCTGGGACAAACACCCTCTCACAGCTAGGGTCATAAAATACGGTCAAACTCTTGCAAAAACATCCACCACCGCTCTTTGCCACTAGCAATTCAACGAAGTAAGCTAGGCGCAGCCCTCCAATGAATTAACTTAGAAAAAAAAAATACTAAATATGTAATTCTATCAATACATTTTACAACACAACTTATGTTTTATTTATTTTCTGGAAAAAAATAATATCATACGAATTATGTTATAAAAGTGACAAAACTCAATAAGTACATTTACGGTGTATGGTTTTCTTCAATTGTTATGTAGTAAACTAATTTTATACAATGAAATATATATATATATATATATTATAATATAGGCTACATTAAAATTTTGCATAGTTCTGATCGAAAATAATATAGTGTACTAGCTGCCCGACCCGGCTTCGCACGGTTGTATTTATGGGGGGGAAAATGAGACCAAATCGAATAGCACCGATGGTTTCCCGACTCTCAAGCACGCAACGTTGTCATGGAAACGAAGTACCCACTGTTTCCCGGGCTTAAACACCAATCAACATTGATAATCAGTTTATTATTAATTATAAATTATTAAGACTATTAATCGAAATAAAAACTACCCTATCTCTCAAGTTGGAAACAATTACACATAAATGCCAATTTTCATTGAAATCGGTTGACTTTGTAAAGAGTTCACTGGACCTTTTTAGAAATCAGATGTAGTTAGTAATTGTCTTCTTAATTTGAATAATTTATATCACTTTCAAATCCCGACCGACTTTGTTCTACCAGTGTATAGTTATTTACCTGTATATATCTAAAAATTGGTGGTCTGTATTTAATGAGTGATGAGGACTACACTAACAATGAAATAGTCGTTGCCATGGAGACGAATGAAGCATCAACAATGCTACAGCCGTTGCCGTGGTGATTTTCTGCCAACTCATACATACATCACATTAGAAAACTCTAAAATTATCAGATTAAGACCATTAATCGAAATAAAAACTATCCTATCTCTCAAGTTGGAAAAAATTACACATAAATGCCAATTTTCATCGAAATCGGTTAAGTGGTTTAGGAGTCCATTGAGGACAAACATTGTGACACGAGATTTATATATATTAAGATTATAAATAAAAAATAATTATATTTTTTGGTATTAAAATCATTTTGAATAATAAAATTTTTGTAACAAAATACGAACACACATATATATAAAACCAGAGGTCCTCTAGAATTTTGATTTACAAGTTCCAAGCAGAAATTGTTTATTATTAATTTTATTGTATCAAAAATCATTCATATAAGAAAAAAGAATATGTATATCTCAATAGATGTAACATGAATACACCATATCATATGCATTAAATATATTTTAAGTAATCCGTAAATAAGACTAAGTTTATTGAGTGTCGCAGTACGCAGCGTGTTTCAAAGCCCGCCGGCCGTGAAAGATCAGTACGGCCGCAGTACACTGCAACGCTCGGGCAGCTTTAATGAGGCAAATAATTATGCTAGACTCTTTATAAATATACTATCTTAAAGCTAAAAGTATAATTAAAAAACATTAGACATTTTTTCGCATTGGGCTCTTCAAATCGGTGTAAATCGTATTTTTATCTGGGTGGCAAAGATAAAAAAATATATGTCGTGAATTAATCGCTTTATATCATATCTTAAATATTAAAAATTTATTTATTTTCTAACATTAATGGGTGTATTACAGTTTCTAGATTATTTTGGTAAGCTTACGGACAGTCAAAATTAAAAACTGTATAAATGGGTAGCATTTTAATGGACTGATGCAAGTTGCTGTCACCTAGGACTTAAATGCAAATTTTCGGTGATAACGTACAAAGTCTACAGCGGTAAACTTTCTGTATGTTATTAAGCATAGTCAACTCTACCACAGTACAAAAATTCAGCTTTGGACAAATTTTTCACAGGTTTGTGCATTTTTAAGTCTTGGTTTCCTGGAGTAACACGAAAGTCTACGCGGGGTAGGGCGGCTACCTGATCCGAGAATGAAGGATAGGGCGAGATGGGAAGCTAAGATAATAGCTGGTTATCGCGGTTCGCTTTCCGTCCGTGTTGGAGAGAGAGAGAGAGAGAGAGAAAGGCGATATTGTGGAAGACCTTCGAAAGATTCCCGCTAGATGGCAGGCCTCAGAGCTGCGACCTTCGACAACCTCCACCCACAGAAGCTCTCTCGCCACTAACTCGCCAAATCTAACCCGCTAGCTTATATACGTGCTGGCTGGCCTTACAGTAGTAATAAACAAGCATTTATGAAACACTTAAGCTCATTTCCAACAAATTCTGGCGAATGACTGTTTTTTGTCCTGCACCAATCCCCTTAAGGCAGACAATTAAGGCAGGCAATTAAGGCTGGCAATCAACACAGGCAATTAAGGTTTGAAAATAATGCAGGTAATTAGGGAAGGCAATAAAGGCAGCCCATTAAAGCAGGCAGTTAAGGCAAGCAATTAAGGCAGGTAGTAAAGAAATCCAATTAAGGCAGGCAATTAAGGAAGGCAGCCAATTAAGGCTGGTAATTAAGGCATGCAATTAAGGCAGGCAATTAATGCAGGCAATTAAGGCAGGCAATAAAGGCAGGCAATAAAGGCAAGCAATTAAGGATGGCAATTAAGGCAGCCAATTAATGCAGACAATTAAGGCAGGCAATCGACAAAGGCAATTAAGGTAGGCAAATAATGCAGGTAATTTAAGAAGGCAATTAAGGCAAGCAATTAAAGCAGGCAGTTAAGGCAAGCAATTAAGGCAGGTAGTAAAGAAATCCAATTAAGGCAGGCAATTAAGGAAGGCAGCCAATTAAGGCTGGTAATTAAGGCATGCAATTAAGGCAGGCAATTAAGGCAGGCAATTAAGGCAGGCAATAAAGGCAGGCAATAAAGGCAAGCAATTTAGGAATGCAATTAAGGCAGCCAATTAAGGCAGGCAATTAAGGCAGGCAATTAGCACAGGCAATTAAGGCAGGCAATAAAGGCAGGCAATCAAGAAATGCAATTAAAGCAGGCAATTAAGGCAGGCTATTAAAGCAGGCAATTATGGCGGGCAATTAAGGCAGTCCATAAAGGCAGACAATTAAGGCAGGTTATTAAGGCTGGCAATGAAAGCAGGCTGTTAAAGGTAGACAAATAATGCAGGTAATTAGGGAAGGCAATTAAAGCAGGCAATTAAGGCAGGCAATTAAGGCAAGCTATTTAGGCAGGTAGTAAAGAAAGCCAATTAAGACAGGCAATTAAGGCAGGCAGCCAATTAAGGCTGGTAATTAAAGCATGCAATTAAGGCAGGCAATTTAGGCACGCAATTAAGGCAAGCTATTAAGGATGGCATTTAAGGCATCCAATTGAAGAATGTAATTAAGGCAGGCAATTAAAGCAGGCAATTACGGCAGGCAATTAAGTCAATCAATTAGGCAGACAATTAAGGCAGGCAATTAAGGCTGGCAATGAAGGAAGGCTATTAAGATAGGCAAATATGCAGGTAATTAGGGAAGGCAATTAAGCCATGCAATTAAGGCAGGCAATTAAGGCAAGCAATTAAGGATGGCAATTAAGGCAGCCAATTAGGCAGGCAATAAAGGCAGGCAATTAAGGCAAGCAATTAAGGATGGCAATTAAGGCAGCCAATTAAGGCAGGCAATAAAGGCAGGCAATTGAGAAAGGTAATTAAGGTAGGCAAATAATGCAGGTAATTAGGGAAGGCAATTAAGGCAGGCAATTAAGGCAGGCAATTAAGGCAAGCAATTAAGGCAGGTAGTTTAGAAAGCCAATTAAGACAGGCAATTAAGGCAGGCAGCCAATTAAGGCTGGTAATTAAGGCATGCAAATAAGGCAGGCAATTTAGGGACGCAGTTAAGGCAAGCTATTAAGGATGGCATTTAAGGCAGCCAATTGAGGAATGTAATTAAGGCAGGCAATTTAGACAGGCAATTAAGGCAAGCAATTAAGGCACGTATTAAAGAAAGCCAATTAAGGCAGGCAATTAAGGCAGGCAATTATGCAAGCAATTAATGTAGCCAATTAAGGCAGGCAATTAAGGCAGGCAAATAATGCAGGTAATTTGGTAAGGCAATTAAGGCAGGCAATGAAGGCAGGCAATTAAGGGAGTCAAATAATGCAGGTAATTAGGAAAGGCAATTAGGCAAGCAAATAAGGCAGGCATTTAAGGCAAGCAATTAAGGCAATGAGTAAAGAAAGCCAATTAAGGCAGGCGATTAATGCAGGCAATTAAGGCAGGCAGCCAATTAAGGCTGGTAATTAAGGCATTCAATTAAGGCAGGCAATTAAGGCAGGCTCTTAAGGCAGGCAATTAAGGCAGGCAATTAAGGTAGGAAAATAAGGCCAATAATTAAGACAGGCAATTAAGGCTGGCAATGAAGGCAGACAATTATGATAGTCAAATAATGCAGGTAATTAGGGAAGGCAATTAAGGCAAGCAATTAAGGCCTGCAATTAATGCAGGCAATCAAGGCAGCAAATCGAGGAAGGCAATTAAGGCATGCAATTAATTTAGCCAATGAAGGCAGGCAATTAAGGCAGGCAAATAATGCAGTTAATTTGGTAAGGCAATTAAGGCAAGCAATTAAGGCAGGTAGTAAAGATAGCCAATTAAGACAGCCAATTAAGGCATGCAATTAAGGCAGGCAATTAAGGCAGGCAATTAAGGCAGGCAATAAAGGCAGGCAATCAAGTAAGGCAATTAAGGCAGGCAATTAAGGCAGACAATTAAGACAGGCAATTAAGGCTGGCAATTAAGGCATGCAATTAATGTAGCCAATTAAGGCTGGCAAATAAGGCAGGCAAATAATGCAGGTAATTTGGTAAGGTAATTAAGGCAGGCAATTAAGGCAAACAATTAAGGCAGGTAGTAAAGAAAGCCAATTAAGGCAGTCAATTAAGGCAGCCAATTAAGGCATGCAATTAAGGCAGGCAATTAAGGCAGGCATTTAAGGCAGGCAATCAAGTAAGGCAATTAAGGCAGGAAATTAAGGCAGGCAATTAAGGCAGACAATTAAGACAGGCAATTAAGGCAGGCAATGAAGGCAGGCAATTTAAGTAGACAAATGATGCAGGTAATTAGGAAAAGCAATTAGGCAAGCAATTAAGGCAGGCATTTAAGGCAAGCAATTAAAGCAGGGAGTAAAGAAAGCCAATTAAGGCAAGCGATTAATGCAGGCAATAAAAGCAGGCAGCCAATTAAGGCTGGTAATTAATGCATGTAATTAAGACAGGCAATTAAGGCAGATAATTAACAAATGCAAATAAAGCAGCCAATTAAGGCAGTCAATAAAGGTAGGCAATTAGAACAGGCAATTAAAGCAGGCAATTAAGGCAGGCAAATAAGGCAGGCATTCAAGGAAGGCAATTAAGTCAAGCAATTAATGTAGCCAGTTAAGGCAGGCAATTAAGTCAGGCAATTAATGCAGGTAATTAAGGCAGGCAATTAAGGCAGGCAATTAAGGCAGACATTTTAGGCAGTCAATTAAGGCTGTAATTGAAGGCAGGCAATTAAATTAGGCAAATAATGCAGGTAATAAGGGAAAGCAATTAAGGCAGGCAATTAAGGCAGTCAATTAAGGCAAGCAATTAAGGCAGGTTGTAACGAAAGCCAATTAAGGCAGGCAATTAAGGCTGGCATTTAAAGCAGGCATCTAATTAAGGCTGGTAATTAAGGCATGCAATTAAGGCAGGCAATTAAGGCAGGCAATTAAGGCAGGAAATTAAGGCAAGCAATTAAGGATGGCAATTAAAGAATGCAATTAAGGAAGCCAATTAAGGAAGTCATGTAAGGCAACCATTAAGGCAGGAAATTAAGGCAAGCAATTAAAGCAGGTATTAAATAAAGCTAATTAAGGCAGGCAGCCAATTAAGGCTGGTAATTAAGGCATGCAAATAAGGCAGGCAATTACGGCAGGCAATTAAGGCAGGCATTTAAGGAAGGCAACCAATTAAGGCTAGTAATTAAGGCATGCAATTAAGGCAGGCAATAAAGGCAGGCAATTATGGCATGCAATTAAGGATGGCAATTAAAAAAAGCAATAAAGGCAGGCAATTAAGGCAGCAATTAAGGCAAGCAATTAAGGCAGTTAGTTAAGAAAGCTAATTAAGGGAGGCAATTAAGGCAGGCAGCCAATAAAGGCTGGTAATTAAGGCATGCAATTAAGGCAGGCAATTAAGGCAAGCAATTAAGGATGGCAATTAAGGCAGCCAATTAAGGAATGCCATTAAGGCAGCCAATAAAGGCAGGCAATTAAAGCAGGCAATTATGGCAGGCAATTAAGGCAGTAAATTAAGGCAGACAATTAAGGCAGGCAATTAAGGCTGGCAATCAACACAGGTAATTAAGGTTTGAAAATAATGCAGGTAATTAGGGAAGGCAATAAAGGCAGCCAATTAAAGCAGGCAGTTAAGGCAAGCAATTAAGGCAGGTAGTAAAGAAATCCAATTAAGGCAGGCAATTAAGGAAGGCAGCCAATTAAGGCTGGTAATTAAGGCATGCAATTAAGGCAGGCAATTAAGGCAGGCAATTAAGGCAGGCAATAAAGGCAGGCAATAAAGGCAAGCAATTAAGGATGGCAATTAAGGCAGCCAATTAATGCAGGCAATTAAGGCAGGCAATCGACAAAGGCAATTAAGGTAGGCAAATAATGCAGGTAATTTAAGAAGGCAATTAAGGCAAGCAATTAAAGCAAGCAATTTAGGCAAGCAATTAAGGCAGGTAGTTTAGAAAGCCAATTAAGACAGGCAATTAAGGCAGGCATCCAATTAAAGGTGGTAATTAAGGCATGCAATTAAGGCAGGCAATTAAGCTAGGCAATTAAGGCAAGCAATTAAGGATGGCAATTAAGGCAGCAAATTTAGGAATGCAATTAAGGCAGCCAATTAAGGCAGGCAATTAAGGCAGGCAATTAGCACAGGCAATTAAGGCAGGCAATAAAGGCAGGCAATCAAGAAATGCAATTAAAGCAGGCAATTAAGGTAGGCAATTAAAGCAGGCAATTATGGCAGGAAATTAAGGCAGTCCATTTAGGCAGACAATTAAGGCAGGTTATTAAGGCTGGCATTTAAAGCAGGCTGTTAAAGGTAGGCAAATAATGCAGGTAATTAGGGAAGGCAATTAAAGCAGGCAATTAAGGCAGGCAATTAAGGCAAGCTATTTAGGCAGGTAGTAAAGAAAGCCAATTAAGACAGGCAATTAATGCAGGCAGCCAATTAAGGCTGGTAATTAAAGCATGCAATTAAGGCAGGCAATTTAGGCACGCAATTAAGGCAAGCTATTAAGGATGGCATTTAAGGCAGCCAATTGACGAATGTAATTAAGGCAGGCAATTAAAGCAGGCAATTACGGCAGGCAATTAAGTCAATCAATTAGGCAGACAATTAAGGCAGGCAATTAAGGCAGGCAATGAAGGCAGGCTATTAAGGTAGGCAAATATGCAGGTAATTAGGGAAGGCAATTAAGCCATGCAATTAAGGCAGGCAATTAAGGCAAGCAATTAAGGATGGCAATTAAAGCAGGCAATTATGGCAGGCAATTAAGGCAGTAAATTAAGGCAGACAATTAAGGCAGGCAATTAAGGCTGGCAATCAACACAGGCAATTAAGGTTTGAAAATAATGCAGGTAATTAGGTAAGGCAATAAAGGCAGCCAATTAAAGCAGGCATCTAAGGCAAGCAATTAAGGCAGGTAGTAAAGAAATCCAATTAAGGCAGCCAATTAAAGCAGGCAGCCAATTAAGGCTGGTAATTAATACATGCAATTAAGGCAGGCAATTAAGTCATACAATTATGGCAGGCAATTAAGGCAGGCAATAAGGCAGGCAATCAAGAAATGCAATTAAGGAAGGCAGCCAATTAAGCTTTGGTAATTAAGGCATGCAATTAAGGCAGGCAATTAAGGCAGGCAATTAAGGCTGGCAATCAAGGCAGGCAATTAAAGTAGGCAAATAATGCTGGTAATTAGGGAAGGCAATTAAGGCAGGCAATTAAGGCAGGCAGTTAAGGCAAGCAATTAAGGCAGGTAGTAAAGAAAGCCAATTAAAGCAGGCAGCCAATTAAGGCTGGTAATTAAGGCAGGAAATTAAGGCAGGCAATTAAGGCAGGCAATCAAGTAATGCAATTAAGGCAGGCAATTAAGTCAGGCAATTAAAGCAAGCAATTATGGCCGGCAATTAAGGCAGTCAATAAAGGCAGACAATTAAGGCAGGCAATTAAGGCTGGCAATGAAGGAAGGCTATGAATGCAAGAAATTAATGTAGCCAATTAAGGCAGGCAATTAAGGGATGTAAATAAGGCTGGCAATTTAGGCAGGCAATTGAGGCAGGCAATTAAGACAGGCAGGCAATTAAGACTGGTAATTAAGGCAGGTAAATAAGGCTGGCAATTTAGGCAGGCAATTAAGGCAGGCAATTAAGACAGGCAAATAATGCAGGTAATTAGGGAAGGCAATTAAGGAAGGCAATTAAGGCAGGCATTTAATGCAGGCAATTAATGCAGGCAAATAAGGCAGGCAATCAAGGAAGGCAATTAAGGCAAGCAATTAATGTAGCCAATTAAGGCAGGCAATTATGGCAGGCAGGCAATTAAAACTGGTAATTAAGGCAGGTAAATAAGGCTGGCAATTTAGGCAGGCAATTAAGGCAGGCAATTAAGACAGGCAATTAAAGCAGGCAATGAAGGCAGGCAATTAAGGCAGGCAATTAAGGTAGGCAATTAAGGCTGGCAATTAAGGCAGGCAAATAATGCAGGTAATTAGGGAAGGCAATTAAGGAAAGCAATTAAGGCAGGCAATTAATGCAGGCAAATAAGGCAGGCAATCAAGGAAGGCAATTAAGGCAAGCAATTAATGTAGCCAATTAAGGCAGGCAATTAAGGCATGTAAATAAGGCTGGCAAATTAGGCAGGCAATTGAGGCAGGCAATTAAGACAGGCAGGCAATTAAGACTGGTAATTAAGGCAGGTAAATAAGGCTGGCAATTAAGGCAGGCAATTGAGGCAGGCAATTAGGACAGGCAATTAAAGCAGGCAATGAAGGCAGGCAATTAAGGCAGGCGATTTAGGCAGCAATTAAGGCAGGCAGCCAATTAAGGCTGGTAATTAAGGCTTGCAATTAAGGAAGGTAATTAAGGCAGGCAATAAGGCAAGCAATCAAGGATGGCAATTAAAGGAGCCAATAAGGAATTCAACCAAGGCAGCCAATTAAGGCAGTCAATAAAGGGAGGCAATTAAGGCAGGCAATTAAGGCAGGCAATTAATGCAGGCAAATAAGTCAGGCTATCAAGGAAGGCAATTAAGGAAGCAATAAATGTAGCCAATTAAGGCAGGCAATTAAGGCAGGCAGGCAATTAAAACTGGTAATTAAGGCAGGCAATGAAGGCAGGCAATTAATGCAGGCAAATAAGGCAGGCAATTAAGGTAGGCAAATAATGCAGGTAAATCGGGAAGGCAATAAAGGCAGGCAATTAAAGCAGGCAATTAAGGCAAGCAATTAAGGCAGGTAGTTTAGAAAGCCAATTAAGACAGGCAATTAAGGCAGGCAGCCAATTAAGGCTGGTAATTGAGGCATGCAATTAAGGCAGGCAAAAAGCCAAGCAATTAAGGCAGGCAATTAATGCTGGCAATGAAGGCAGGCTAATGAGGTAGGCAAATAATGCATGTAATTAGGGAAGGCAATTAAGGCAGGTATTTAAGGCAGGCAATTAAAGCAAGCTATTTAGGCAGGTAGTAACGAAAGCCAATCAAGGCAGCCAATTAAGGCAGGCATTTAAGGCAGGCATCTAATTAAGGCTGGTAATAAAGACATGCAATTAAGGCAGGCAATTAAGGCAGGCAATTAAGGCAGGCAATTGAGGCAGGCAATTAAAAAAGGCAATTAAAGAAGGCAATGAAGGCAGGCAATTAAGGCAGGCAATTAAGGCAGGCAATTATAGCAGGCAATTAAGGCAGGCAATTAAGGCAATCTATTAAGGCAGGCAATTAAGGCAGGCAATTAAGGCAGGCAATTAAGGCAAGCAATTAAGGCAGTTAGTAAAGAAAGCCAATTAAGGCAGGCAATAAAGGCAGGCAATAAAGGCAGGCAATTAAGGCAGGCAATTAAGGCAGACAATTAAGGCAGGCAATTAAGGCTGGCAATAAAGGCAGGCAATTATGGCAGGCAATTCAAGGAGGCAATAAAGGCAGGCAATAAAGGCAGGCAATTAAGGCAGGCAATTAAGGCAGGCAATTAAGGCAGGCAATTAAAGCAGGCAATTAAGGCAGGCAATCAAGGCAGGCAATTAAGAAAGAAAAAGGCAGACAATTAAGGCAGGCAATTAAGGCAGGCAATTAAGGCAAGCAATTAAGGCAGGTAGTTAAGAAAGCCAATTAAGGAAGGCAATTAAGGCAGGCAGCCAATTAAGGCTGGTAATTAAGGCATGCAATTAAGGCAGGCAATTAAGGCAGGCAATAAAGGCTGGCAATGAAGGCAGGCAATTAAGGTAGGCAAATAATGCAGGTAATTAGGGAAAGCAATTAAGGCAGCCAATTAAGGCAGGCAAATAAGGCAAGCAATTAAGGCAGGTAGTTTAGAAAGCCAATTAAGACAGGCAATTAAGGCAGGCAGCCAATAAAGGCTAGTAATTAGGGCATGCAATTAAGGCAGGCAATTAAGCCAGGCAATTAAGGCAAGCAATTAAGAATGGCAATTAAGGCAGCCAATTTAGGAATGCAATTAAGTCAGCCTATTAAGGCAGGGGATTAAGGCAGTCAGCCAATTAAGGCTGGTAATTAAGGCATGCAATTAAGGCAGGCAATTAGGGCAGGCAATTAAGGCAGACAATTAAGGCAGGCAATTAAGGCTGGCAATGAAGGCAGGCAATTAAGGCAGGCAGGCAAATAAAACTGGTAATTAAGGCAGGCAATTAAGGTAGGCAAATAATGCATTTAATTAGGTAAGGCAATTAAGGCAGGCAATTAAGCCAGGCAATTAAGGCAAGCAATTAGGGCAGGCAATTAAGACAGGCAATTAAAAAAAGGCTTTTAAAGAAGGCAATTAAGGCAGGCAATTAAGGCAGGCAAAAAGGCAGGCAATTATAGCAGGCAATTAAGGCAGGCAATTAAGGCAAGCTAATAAGGCAGGCAATTAAGGCAGGCAATTAAGGCAGGCAATTTTTGGCAAGCAATTAAGGCAGGTAGTAAAGAAAGCCAATTAAGGCAGGCAATTAAGGCAGGCAGCCAATTAAGGCTGGTAATTAAGGCATGCAATTAAGGCAGGCAATAAAGGCTGGCAATGAAGGCAGGTAATTAAGGTAGGCAAATAATGCAGGTAATTAGGGAAAGCAATTAAGGCAGCCAATTAAGGCAGGCAATTAAGGCAAACAATTAAGGCAGGTAGTTTAGAAAGCCAATCAAGGCAGGCAATTAAGGCAGGCTATTTTCGCGGGTAGTAAAGAAAGCCAATTAAGGCAAGCGATTAAGGCAGGCAATTAAGGCAGGCAGCCAATTAAGGCAGGTAAATAAGGCTGGCATTTTAGGCAGACAATTGAGGCAGTCAATTAACACAGGCAATTAAGGCAGGCAATTAAGGCAGGCAATTGAGGCAGGCAAATAAAAAAAGACAATTAAAGAAGGCAATGGAGGCAGGCAATTAAGGCAGGCAATTAAGGCAGGCAATTATAGCAGGCAATTAAGGCAGGCAATTAAGGCAAGCTATTAAGGCAGGCAATTAAGGCAGGCAATTAAGGCAGGCAATTAAGGCAAGCAATTAAGGCAGGTAGTAAAGAAAGCCAATTAAGGCAGGCAATTAAGGCAGGCAGCCAATTAAGGCTGGTAATTAAGGCATGCAATTAAGGCAGGCAATTAAGCCAGGCAATTAAGGCAAGCAAAAAAAGGATGGTAATTAAGGCAGCCAATTTAGGAATGCAATTAAGTCAGCCAATTAAGGCAGGCGATTAAGGCAGTCAGCCAATTAAGGCTGGTAATTAAGGCATGCAATTAAGGCAGGCAGTTAAGGCAGGCAATTAAGGCAGACAATTAAGGCAGGCAATTAAGGCTGGCAATAAAAGCAGGCAATTAAGGCAGGCAGGCAAATAAAACTGGTAATTAAGGCAGGCAATTAAGGCAGGCAATTTAGGCAGGCAATCAAGTAAGGCAATTACGCAGGCAATTAAGGTTGGCAATTAAGGCTGCCAATTAACGAATGCAATTAAAGCAGCCAATTAAGACAGTCAATTAAGGTAGGCAATTAAGACAGGCAATTAAAGCAAGCTATATAGGCAGGCAAATAAGGCAGGCATTCAAAAAAAGGCAATTAAGACAAGCCATTAATGTAGCCAATTAAGGCAGGCAATTAAGTCAGGCAATAAAGGCATGCAATTAAGGCAGGTAATTAAGGCAGGAAATTAAGGCAGGCAATTAAGGTAGGCAACTAAGGCAGACATTTAAGGCATTCAATTAAGGCTGTCAATGAAGGCAGGCAATTAAAGTAGGCAAATAATGCAGGTAATTAGGGAAAGCAATTAAGGCAGGCAATTAAGGCAGTCAATTAAGGCAAGCAATTATGGCAGGTAGTAACGAAAGCCAATTAAGGCAGGCAATTAGGGCAGGCATTTAAGGCAGGCATCTAATTAAGGCTGGTAATTAAGGCATGCAATTAAGGATGGCAATTAAGGCAGGCAATTAAGGCAGGCAATTAAGGCAAGCAATTAAGGATGGCAATTAAGGCAGCCAATTAAGGCAGGTAATAAAGGCAAACCATTAAGGCAAGCAATTAAGGATGTCAATTAAGGCAGCCAATTAAGGCAGGCAATAAAGGCAGGCAATCGAGAAAGGCAATTAAGGTAGGCAAATAATGCAGGTAATTAGGGAAGGCAATTAAGGCAGGCAATTAAGTCAGGCAATTAAGGGAAGCAATTAAGGCAGGTAGTTTAGAAAGCCAATTAAGACAGGCAATTAAGGCAGGCAGCCAATTAAGACTGGTAATTAAGGCATGCAATTAAGGCAGGCAATTAAGGCAGACAATTAAGGCAGGCAATTAAGTCTGGCAATGAAAGCAGGCTATTAGGGTAGGCAAATAATGCAGGTAATTAGGGAAGGCAATTAAGGCAGGCAATTAAGGCAGGCAATTAAGGCAGTCAATTAAGGCAGACAATTAAGGCAGGCAATTAAGTCTGGCAATGAAAGCAGGCTATTAGGGTAGGCAAATAATGCAGGTAATTAGGGAAGGCAATTAAGGCAGGCAATTAAGGCAGGCAATTAAGGCAGGCAATTAAGGCAAGCTATTTAGGCGGATGGTAAATAAAGCCAATTAAGGCAAGCGATTAAGGCAGGCAGTTAAGGCAGGCAGCCAATTAAGGCAGGTAAATAAGGCTGGCATTTTAGGCAGACAATTGAGGCAGTCAATTAAGACAGGCAATTAAAGCAGGCAATGAAGGCAGGCAATTAAGGCAGGAAATTAAGGCAGGCAATTAAGACAGGCAATTAAGGAAAGCAATTAAGGCAGGTAATAAAGAAAGCCAATTAAGGCAGGCGATTTAGGCAGGCAATTAAAGCAGGCAGCCAATTAAGGCTGGTAATTAAGGCATGCAATTAAGGCAGGCAATTATGGCAGGCAATTAAGGCAGGCAATTAAGGCAGACAATTAAGACAGGCAATTAAGGCAGGCAATTAAGGCAAGCAATTAATGTAGCCAATTAAGGCAGGCAATTAAGGCAGGCAATTAATGCAGGTAATTTGGTAAGGCAATTAAGGCAGGCAATGAAGGCAGGCAATTAAGGTAGTCAAATAATGCAGGTTATTAGGAAAGGCAATTAGGCAAGCAAATAAGGCAGGCATTTAAGGCAAGCAATTAAGGCAGGGAGTAAAGAATGCCAATTAAGGCAGGCGATTAATGCAGGCAATTAAGGCAGGCAGCCAATTAAAGGTGGTAATTAAGGCATGCAATTAAGGCAGGCAATTAAGCTAGGCAATTAAGGCAAGCAATTAAGGATGGCAATTAAGGCAGCAAATTTAGGAATGCAATTAAGGCAGCCAATTAAGGCAGGCAATTAGCACAGGCAATTAAGGCAGGCAATAAAGGCAGGCAATCAAGAAATGCAATTAAAGCAGGCAATTAAGGTAGGCAATTAAAGCAGGCAATTATGGCAGGAAATTAAGGCAGTCCATTTAGGCAGACAATTAAGGCAGGTTATTAAGGCTGGCATTGAAAGCAGGCTGTTAAAGGTAGGCAAATAATGCAGGTAATTAGGGAAGGCAATTAAAGCAGGCAATTAAGGCAGGCAATTAAGGCAAGCTATTTAGGCAGGTAGTAAAGAAAGCCAATTAAGACAGGCAATTAAGGCAGGCAGCCAATTAAGGCTGGTAATTAAAGCATGCAATTAAGGCAGGCAATTTAGGCACGCAATTAAGGCAAGCTATTAAGGATGGCATTTAAGGCAGCCAATTAACGAATGTAATTAAGGCAGGCAATTAAAGCAGGCAATTACGGCAGGCAATTAAGTCAATCAATTAGGCAGACAATTAAGGCAGGCAATTAAGGCAGGCAATGAAGGCAGGCTATTAAGGTAGGCAAATATGCAGGTAATTAGGGAAGGCAATTAAGCCATGCAATTAAGGCAGGCAATTAAGGCAAGCAATTAAGGATGGCAATTAAAGCAGGCAATTATGGCAGGCAATTAAGGCAGTAAATTAAGGCAGACAATTAAGGCAGGCAATTAAGGCTGGCAATCAACACAGGCAATTAAGGTTTGAAAATAATGCAGGTAATTAGGTAAGGCAATAAAGGCAGCCAATTAAAGCAGGCATCTAAGGCAAGCAATTAAGGCAGGTAGTAAAGAAATCCAATTAAGGCAGCCAATTAAAGCAGGCAGCCAATTAAGGCTGGTAATTAATACATGCAATTAAGGCAGGCAATTAAGTCAGACAATTATGGCAGGCAATTAAGGCAGGCAATAAGGCAGGCAATCAAGAAATGCAATTAAGGAAGGCAGCCAATTAAGGTTGGTAATTAAGGCATGCAATTAAGGCAGGCAATTAAGGCAGGCAATTAAGGCTGGCAATCAAGGCAGGCAATTAAAGTAGGCAAATAATGCTGGTATATAGGGAAGGCAATTAAGGCAAGCAATTAAGGCAGGCAGTTAAGGCAAGCAATTAAGGCAGGTAGTAAAGAAAGCCAATTAAAGCAGGCAGCCAATTAAGGCTGGTAATTAAGGCAGGCAATTAAGGCAGGCAATTAAGGCAGGCAATCAAGTAATGCAATTAAGGCAGGCAATTAAGTCAGGCAATTAAAGCAAGCAATTATGGCCGGCAATTAAGGCAGTCAATAAAGGCAGACAATTAAGGCAGGCAATTAAGGCTGGCAATGAAGGAAGGCTATGAATGCAAGAAATTAATGTAGCCAATTAAGGCAGGCAATTAAGGCATGTAAATAAGGCTGGCAATTTAGGCAGGCAATTGAGGCAGGCAATTAAGACAGGCAGGCAATTAAGACTGGTAATTAAGGCAGGTAAATAAGGCTGGCAATTTAGGCAGGCAATTAAGGCAGGCAATTAAGACAGGCAAATAATGCAGGTAATTAGGGAAGGCAATTAAGGAAGGCAATTAAGGCAGGCATTTAATGCAGGCAATTAATGCAGGCAAATAAGGCAGGCAATCAAGGAAGGCAATTAAGGCAAGCAATTAATGTAGCCAATTAAGGCAGGCAATTATGGCAGGCAGGCAATTAAAACTGGTAATTAAGGCAGGTAAATAAGGCTGGCAATTTAGGCAGGCAATTAAGGCAGGCAATTAAGACAGGCAATTAAAGCAGGCAATGAAGGCAGGCAATTAAGGCAGGCAATTAAGGTAGGCAATTAAGGCTGGCAATTAAGGCAGGCAAATAATGCAGGTAATTAGGGAAGGCAATTAAGGAAAGCAATTAAGGCAGGCAATTAATGCAGGCAAATAAGGCAGGCAATCAAGGAAGGCAATTAAGGCAAGCAATTAATGTAGCCAATTAAGGCAGGCAATTAAGGCATGTAAATAAGGCTGGCAAATTAGGCAGGCAATTGAGGCAGGCAATTAAGACAGGCAGGCAATTAAGACTGGTAATTAAGGCAGGTAAATAAGGCTGGCAATTAAGGCAGGCAATTGAGGCAGGCAATTAGGACAGGCAATTAAAGCAGGCAATGAAGGCAGGCAATTAAGGCAGGCGATTTAGGCAGCAATTAAGGCAGGCAGCCAATTAAGGCTGGTAATTAAGGCTTGCAATTAAGGCAGGTAATTAAGGCAGGCAATAAGGCAAGCAATCAAGGATGGCAATTAAAGGAGCCAATAAGGAATTCAACCAAGGCAGCCAATTAAGGCAGTCAATAAAGGGAGGCAATTAAGGCAGGCAATTAAGGCAGGCAATTAATGCAGGCAAATAAGTCAGGCTATCAAGGAAGGCAATTAAGGAAGCAATAAATGTAGCCAATTAAGGCAGGCAATTAAGGCAGGCAGGCAATTAAAACTGGTAATTAAGGCAGGCAATGAAGGCAGGCAATTAATGCAGGCAAATAAGGCAGGCAATTAAGGTAGGCAAATAATGCAGGTAAATCGGGAAGGCAATAAAGGCAGGCAATTAAAGCAGGCAATTAAGGCAAGCAATTAAGGCAGGTAGTTTAGAAAGCCAATTAAGACAGGCAATTAAGGCAGGCAGCCAATTAAGGCTGGTAATTGAGGCATGCAATTAAGGCAGGCAATTAAGCCAAGCAATTAAGGCAGGCAATTAATGCTGGCAATGAAGGCAGGCTAATGAGGTAGGCAAATAATGCATGTAATTAGGGAAGGCAATTAAGGCAGGTATTTAAGGCAGGCAATTAAAGCAAGCTATTTAGGCAGGTAGTAACGAAAGCCAATCAAGGCAGCCAATTAAGGCAGGCATTTAAGGCAGGCATCTAATTAAGGCTGGTAATAAAGACATGCAATTAAGGCAGGCAATTAAGGCAGGCAATTAAGGCAGGCAATTGAGGCAGGCAATTAAAAAAGGCAATTAAAGAAGGCAATGAAGGCAGGCAATTAAGGCAGGCAATTAAGGCAGGCAATTATAGCAGGCAATTAAGGCAGGCAATTAAGGCAAGCTATTAAGGCAGGCAATTAAGGCAGGCAATTAAGGCAGGCAATTAAGGCAAGCAATTAAGGCAGTTAGTAAAGAAAGCCAATTAAGGCAGGCAATAAAGGCAGGCAATAAAGGCAGGCAATTAAGGCAGGCAATTAAGGCAGACAATTAAGGCAGGCAATTAAGGCTGGCAATAAAGGCAGGCAATTATGGCAGGCAATTCAAGGAGGCAATAAAGGCAGGCAATAAAGGCAGGCAATTAAGGCAGGCAATTAAGGCAGGCAATTAAGGCAGGCAATTAAAGCAGGCAATTAAGGCAGGCAATCAAGGCAGGCAATTAAGAAAGAAAAAGGCAGACAATTAAGGCAGGCAATTAAGGCAGGCAATTAAGGCAAGCAATTAAGGCAGGTAGTTAAGAAAGCCAATTAAGGAAGGCAATTAAGGCAGGCAGCCAATTAAGGCTGGTAATTAAGGCATGCAATTAAGGCAGGCAATTAAGGCAGGCAATAAAGGCTGGCAATGAAGGCAGGCAATTAAGGTAGGCAAATAATGCAGGAAATTAGGGAAAGCAATTAAGGCAGCCAATTAAGGCAGGCAAATAAGGCAAGCAATTAAGGCAGGTAGTTTAGAAAGCCAATTAAGACAGGCAATTAAGGCAGGCAGCCAATAAAGGCTAGTAATTAGGGCATGCAATTAAGGCAGGCAATTAAGCCAGGCAATTAAGGCAAGCAATTAAGGATGGCAATTAAGGCAGCCAATTTAGGAATGCAATTAAGTCAGCCTATTAAGGCAGGCGATTAAGGCAGTCAGCCAATTAAGGCTGGTAATTAAGGCATGCAATTAAGGCAGGCAATTAGGGCAGGCAATTAAGGCAGACAATTAAGGCAGGCAATTAAGGCTGGCAATGAAGGCAGGCAATTAAGGCAGGCAGGCAAATAAAACTGGTAATTAAGGCAGGCAATTAAGGCTGGCAATGAAGGCAGGCAATTAAGGCAGGCAGGCAAATAAAACTGGTAATTAAGGCAGGCAATTAAGGTAGGCAAATAATGCATTTAATTAGGTAAGGCAATTAAGGCAGGCAATTAAGCCAGGCAATTAAGGCAAGCAATTAGGGCAGGCAATTAAGACAGGCAATTAAAAAAAGGCTTTTAAAGAAGGCAATGAAGGCAGGCAATTAAGGCAGGCAAAAAGGCAGGCAATTATAGCAGGCAATTAAGGCAGGCAATTAAGGCAAGCTAATAAGGCAGGCAATTAAGGCAGGCAATTAAGGCAGGCAATTTTTGGCAAGCAATTAAGGCAGGTAGTAAAGAAAGCCAATTAAGGCAGGCAATTAAGGCAGGCAGCCAATTAAGGCTGGTAATTAAGGCATGCAATTAAGGCAGGCAATAAAGGCTGGCAATGAAGGCAGGTAATTAAGGTAGGCAAATAATGCAGGTAATTAGGGAAAGCAATTAAGGCAGCCAATTAAGGCAGGCAATTAAGGCAAACAATTAAGGCAGGTAGTTTAGAAAGCCAATCAAGGCAGGCAATTAAGGCAGGCAGCCAATTAAGGCAGGTAGTAAAGAAAGCCAATTAAGGCAGGCAATTAAGGCAGGCAGCCAATTAAGGCTGGTAATTAAGGCATGCAATTAAGGCAGGCAATTAAGCCAGGCAATTAAGGCAAGCAAAAAAAGGATGGTAATTAAGGCAGCCAATTTAGGAATGCAATTAAGTCAGCCAATTAAGGCAGGCGATTAAGGCAGTCAGCCAATTAAGGCTGGTAATTAAGGCATGCAATTAAGGCAGGCAGTTAAGGCAGGCAATTAAGGCAGACAATTAAGGCAGGCAATTAAGGCTGGCAATAAAAGCAGGCAATTAAGGCAGGCAGGCAAATAAAACTGGTAATTAAGGCAGGCAATTAAGGCAGGCAATTTAGGCAGGCAATCAAGTAAGGCAATTACGCAGGCAATTAAGGTTGGCAATTAAGGCTGCCAATTAACGAATGCAATTAAAGCAGCCAATTAAGACAGTCAATTAAGGTAGGCAATTAAGACAGGCAATTAAAGCAAGCTATATAGGCAGGCAAATAAGGCAGGCATTCAAAAAAAGGCAATTAAGACAAGCCATTAATGTAGCCAATTAAGGCAGGCAATTAAGTCAGGCAATAAAGGCATGCAATTAAGGCAGGTAATTAAGGCAGGAAATTAAGGCAGGCAATTAAGGTAGGCAACTAAGGCAGACATTTAAGGCAGTCAATTAAGGCTGTCAATGAAGGCAGGCAATTAAAGTAGGCAAATAATGCAGGTAATTAGGGAAAGCAATTAAGGCAGGCAATTAAGGCAGTCAATTAAGGCAAGCAATTATGGCAGGTAGTAACGAAAGCCAATTAAGGCAGGCAATTAGGGCAGGCATTTAAGGCAGGCATCTAATTAAGGCTGGTAATTAAGGCATGCAATTAAGGATGGCAATTAAGGCAGGCAATTAAGGCAGGCAATTAAGGATGGCAATTAAGGCAGGCAATTAAGGCAGCCAATTAAGGCAGGTAATAAAGGCAAACCATTAAGGCAAGCAATTAAGGATGTCAATTAAGGCAGCCAATTAAGGCAGGCAATAAAGGCAGGCAATCGAGAAAGGCAATTAAGGTAGGCAAATAATGCAGGTAATTAGGGAAGGCAATTAAGGCAGGCAATTAAGTCAGGCAATTAAGGGAAGCAATTAAGGCAGGTAGTTTAGAAAGCCAATTAAGACAGGCAATTAAGGCAGGCAGCCAATTAAGACTGGTAATTAAGGCATGCAATTAAGGCAGGCAATTAAGGCAGACAATTAAGGCAGGCAATTAAGTCTGGCAATGAAAGCAGGCTATTAGGGTAGGCAAATAATGCAGGTAATTAGGGAAGGCAATTAAGGCAGGCAATTAAGGCAGGCAATTAAGGCAGGCAATTAAGGCAGTCAATTAAGGCAGACAATTAAGGCAGGCAATTAAGTCTGGCAATGAAAGCAGGCTATTAGGGTAGGCAAATAATGCAGGTAATTAGGGAAGGCAATTAAGGCAGGCAATTAAGGCAGGCAATTAAGGCAGGCAATTAAGGCAAGCTATTTAGGCGGGTGGTAAATAAAGCCAATTAAGGCAAGCGATTAAGGCAGGCAGTTAAGGCAGGCAGCCAATTAAGGCAGGTAAATAAGGCTGGCATTTTAGGCAGACAATTGAGGCAGTCAATTAAGACAGGCAATTAAAGCAGGCAATGAAGGCAGGCAATTAAGGCAGGAAATTAAGGCAGGCAATTAAGACAGGCAATTAAGGAAAGCAAATAAGGCAGGTAATAAAGAAAGCCAATTAAGGCAGGCGATTTAGGCAGGCAATTAAAGCAGGCAGCCAATTAAGGCTGGTAATTAAGGCATGCAATTAAGGCAGGCAATTATGGCAGGCAATTAAGGCAGGCAATTAAGGCAGACAATTAAGACAGGCAATTAAGGCAGGCAATTAAGGCAAGCAATTAATGTAGCCAATTAAGGCAGGCAATTAAGGCAGGCAATTAATGCAGGTAATTTGGTAAGGCAATTAAGGCAGGCAATGAAGGCAGGCAATTAAGGTAGTCAAATAATGCAGGTTATTAGGAAAGGCAATTAGGCAAGCAAATAAGGCAGGCATTTAAGGCAAGCAATTAAGGCAGGGAGTAAAGAAAGCCAATTAAGGCAGGCGATTAATGCAGGCAATTAAGGCAGGCAGCCAATTAAGGCTGGTAATTAAGGCATGCAATTAAGGCAAGCAATTAAGACAGGCTATTAAGGCAGGCAATTTAGGCATGCAATTAAGGCAGGAAATTAAGGCAGACAATTAAGACAGGCAATTAAGGCTGGCAATGAAGGCAGACAATTAAGGTAGTAAAATAATGCAGGTAATAAGGGAAGGCAATTAAGGCAAGCAATTAAGGCCTGCAATTAATGCAGGCAATTAAGGCAGCAAATCGAGGAAGGCAATTAAGGCATGCAATTAATTTAGCCAATTAAGGCAGGCAATTAAGGCAGGCAAATAATGCAGGTAATTTGGTAAGGCAATTAAGGCAGGTAATTAAGGCAAGCAATTAAGGCAGGTGTTAAAGATAGCCAATTAAGGCAGCCAATTAAGGCATGCAATTAAGTCAGCCAATTAAGGCAGGCGATTAAGGCAGTCAGCCAATTAAGGCTGGTAATTAAGGCATGCAATTAAGGCAGGCAGTTAAGGCAGGCAATTAAGGCAGACAATTAAGGCAGGCAATTAAGGCTGGCAATAAAAGCAGGCAATTAAGGCAGGCAGGCAAATAAAACTGGTAATTAAGGCAGGCAATTAAGGCAGGCAATTTAGGCAGGCAATCAAGTAAGGCAATTACGCAGGCAATTAAGGTTGGCAATTAAGGCTGCCAATTAACGAATGCAATTAAAGCAGCCAATTAAGACAGTCAATTAAGGTAGGCAATTAAGACAGGCAATTAAAGCAAGCTATATAGGCAGGCAAATAAGGCAGGCTTTCAAAAAAAGGCAATTAAGACAAGCCATTAATGTAGCCAATTAAGGCAGGCAATTAAGTCAGGCAATAAAGGCATGCAATTAAGGCAGGTAATTAAGGCAGGAAATTAAGGCAGGCAATTAAGGTAGGCAACTAAGGCAGACATTTAAGGCAGTCAATTAAGGCTGTCAATGAAGGCAGGCAATTAAAGTAGGCAAATAATGCAGGTAATTAGGGAAAGCAATTAAGGCAGGCAATTAAGGCAGTCAATTAAGGCAAGCAATTATGGCAGGTAGTAACGAAAGCCAATTAAGGCAGGCAATTAGGGCAGGCATTTAAGGCAGGCATCTAATTAAGGTTGGTAATTAAGGCATGCAATTAAGGATGGCAATTAAGGCAGGCAATTAAGGCAGGCAATTAAGGCAAGCAATTAAGGATGGCAATTAAGGCAGCCAATTAAGGCAGGTAATACAGGCAAACAATTAAGGCAAGCAATTAAGGATGTCAATTAAGGCAGACAATTAAGGCAGGCAATAAAGGCAGGCAATCGAGAAAGGCAATTAAGGTAGGCAAATAATGCAGGTAATTAGGGAAGGCAATTAAGGCAGGCAATTAAGTCAGGCAATTAAGGGAAGCAATTAAGGCAGGTAGTTTAGAAAGCCAATTAAGACAGGCAATTAAGGCAGGCAGCCAATTAAGACTGGTAATTAAGGCATGAAATTAAGGCAGGCAATTAAGCCAGGCAATTAAGGCAAGCAATTAAGGATGGCAATTAAGGCAGCAAATTTAGGAATGCAATAAAGGCAGGCAATTAAGGCAGGCAATTACGGCAGGCAATTAAGGCAGTCAATTAAGGCAGACAATTAAGGCAGGCAATTAAGTCTGGCAATGAAAGCAGGCTATTAGGGTAGGCAAATAATGCAGGTAATTAGGGAAGGCAATTAAGGCAGGCAATTAAGGCAGGCAATTAAGGCAGGCAATTAAGGCAAGCGATTAAGGAAGGCAGTTAAGGCAGGCAGCCAATTAAGGCAGGTAAATAAGGCTGGCATTTTAGGCAGACAATTGAGGCAGTCAATTAAGACAGGCAATTAAAGCAGGCAATGAAGGCAGGCAATTAAGGCAGGAAATTAAGGCAGGCAATTAAGACAGGCAATTAAGGAAAGCAATTAAGGCAGGTAATAAAGAAAGCCAATTAAGGCAGGCGATTTAGGCAGGCAATTAAAGCAGGCAGCCAATTAAGGCTGGTAATTAAGGCATGCAATTAAGGCAGGCAATTATGGCAGGCAATTAAGGCAGGCAATTAAGGAAGACAATTAAGACAGGCAATTAAGGCAGGCAATTAAGGCAAGCAATTAATGTAGCCAATTAAGGCAGGCAATTAAGGCAGGCAATTAATGCAGGTAATTTGGTAAGGCAATTAAGGCAGGCAATGAAGGCAGGCAATTAAGGTAGTCAAATAATGCAGGTTATTAGGAAAGGCAATTAGGCAAGCAAATAAGGCAGGCATTTAAGGCAAGCAATTAAGGCAGGTAGTTTAGAAAGCCAATTAAGACAGGCAATTAAGGCAGGCAGCCAATTAAGGCTGGTAATTGAGGCATGCAATTAAGGCAGGCAATTAAGCCAAGCAATTAAGGCAGGCAATTAATGCTGGCAATGAAGGCAGGCTAATGAGGTAGGCAAATAATGCATGTAATTAGGGAAGGCAATTAAGGCAGGTATTTAAGGCAGGCAATTAAAGCAAGCTATTTAGGCAGGTAGTAACGAAAGCCAATCAAGGCAGCCAATTAAGGCAGGCATTTAAGGCAGGCATCTAATTAAGGCTGGTAATAAAGACATGCAATTAAGGCAGGCAATTAAGGCAGGCAATTAAGGCAGGCAATTGAGGCAGGCAATTAAAAAAGGCAATTAAAGAAGGCAATGAAGGCAGGCAATTAAGGCAGGCAATTAAGGCAGGCAATTATAGCAGGCAATTAAGGCAGGCAATTAAGGCAAGCTATTAAGGCAGGCAATTAAGGCAGGCAATTAAGGCAGGCAATTAAGGCAAGCAATTAAGGCAGTTAGTAAAGAAAGCCAATTAAGGCAGGCAATAAAGGCAGGCAATAAAGGCAGGCAATTAAGGCAGGCAATTAAGGCAGACAATTAAGGCAGGCAATTAAGGCTGGCAATAAAGGCAGGCAATTATGGCAGGCAATTCAAGGAGGCAATAAAGGCAGGCAATAAAGGCAGGCAATTAAGGCAGGCAATTAAGGCAGGCAATTAAGGCAGGCAATTAAAGCAGGCAATTAAGGCAGGCAATCAAGGCAGGCAATTAAGAAAGAAAAAGGCAGACAATTAAGGCAGGCAATTAAGGCAGGCAATTAAGGCAAGCAATTAAGGCAGGTAGTTAAGAAAGCCAATTAAGGAAGGCAATTAAGGCAGGCAGCCAATTAAGGCTGGTAATTAAGGCATGCAATTAAGGCAGGCAATTAAGGCAGGCAATAAAGGCTGGCAATGAAGGCAGGCAATTAAGGTAGGCAAATAATGCAGGTAATTAGGGAAAGCAATTAAGGCAGCCAATTAAGGCAGGCAAATAAGGCAAGCAATTAAGGCAGGTAGTTTAGAAAGCCAATTAAGACAGGCAATTAAGGCAGGCAGCCAATAAAGGCTAGTAATTAGGGCATGCAATTAAGGCAGGCAATTAAGCCAGGCAATTAAGGCAAGCAATTAAGGATGGCAATTAAGGCAGCCAATTTAGGAATGCAATTAAGTCAGCCTATTAAGGCAGGCGATTAAGGCAGTCAGCCAATTAAGGCTGGTAATTAAGGCATGCAATTAAGGCAGGCAATTAGGGCAGGCAATTAAGGCAGACAATTAAGGCAGGCAATTAAGGCTGGCAATGAAGGCAGGCAATTAAGGCAGGCAGGCAAATAAAACTGGTAATTAAGGCAGGCAATTAAGGCTGGCAATGAAGGCAGGCAATTAGGGCAGGCAGGCAAATAAAACTGGTAATTAAGGCAGGCAATTAAGGTAGGCAAATAATGCATTTAATTAGGTAAGGCAATTAAGGCAGGCAATTAAGCCAGGCAATTAAGGCAAGCAATTAGGGCAGGCAATTAAGACAGGCAATTAAAAAAAGGCTTTTAAAGAAGGCAATGAAGGCAGGCAATTAAGGCAGGCAAAAAGGCAGGCAATTATAGCAGGCAATTAAGGCAGGCAATTAAGGCAAGCTAATAAGGCAGGCAATTAAGGCAGGCAATTAAGGCAGGCAATTTTTGGCAAGCAATTAAGGCAGGTAGTAAAGAAAGCCAATTAAGGCAGGCAATTAAGGCAGGCAGCCAATTAAGGCTGGTAATTAAGGCATGCAATTAAGGCAGGCAATAAAGGCTGGCAATGAAGGCAGGTAATTAAGGTAGGCAAATAATGCAGGTAATTAGGGAAAGCAATTAAGGCAGCCAATTAAGGCAGGCAATTAAGGCAAACAATTAAGGCAGGTAGTTTAGAAAGCCAATCAAGGCAGGCAATTAAGGCAGGCTATTTTCGCGGGTAGTAAAGAAAGCCAATTAAGGCAAGCGATTAAGGCAGGCAATTAAGGCAGGCAGCCAATTAAGGCAGGTAAATAAGGCTGGCATTTTAGGCAGACAATTGAGGCAGTCAATTAACACAGGCAATTAAGGCAGGCAATTAAGGCAGGCAATTGAGGCAGGCAAATAAAAAAAGGCAATTAAAGAAGGCAATGGAGGCAGGCAATTAAGGCAGGCAATTAAGGCAGGCAATTATAGCAGGCAATTAAGGCAGGCAATTAAGGCAAGCTATTAAGGCAGGCAATTAAGGCAGGCAATTAAGGCAGGCAATTAAGGCAAGCAATTAAGGCAGGTAGTAAAGAAAGCCAATTAAGGCAGGCAATTAAGGCAGGCAGCCAATTAAGGCTGGTAATTAAGGCATGCAATTAAGGCAGGCAATTAAGCCAGGCAATTAAGGCAAGCAAAAAAAGGATGGTAATTAAGGCAGCCAATTTAGGAATGCAATTAAGTCAGCCAATTAAGGCAGGCGATTAAGGCAGTCAGCCAATTAAGGCTGGTAATTAAGGCATGCAATTAAGGCAGGCAGTTAAGGCAGGCAATTAAGGCAGACAATTAAGGCAGGCAATTAAGGCTGGCAATAAAAGCAGGCAATTAAGGCAGGCAGGCAAATAAAACTGGTAATTAAGGCAGGCAATTAAGGCAGGCAATTTAGGCAGGCAATCAAGTAAGGCAATTACGCAGGCAATTAAGGTTGGCAATTAAGGCTGCCAATTAACGAATGCAATTAAAGCAGCCAATTAAGACAGTCAATTAAGGTAGGCAATTAAGACAGGCAATTAAAGCAAGCTATATAGGCAGGCAAATAAGGCAGGCATTCAAAAAAAGGCAATTAAGACAAGCCATTAATGTAGCCAATTAAGGCAGGCAATTAAGTCAGGCAATAAAGGCATGCAATTAAGGCAGGTAATTAAGGCAGGAAATTAAGGCAGGCAATTAAGGTAGGCAACTAAGGCAGACATTTAAGGCAGTCAATTAAGGCTGTCAATGAAGGCAGGCAATTAAAGTAGGCAAATAATGCAGGTAATTAGGGAAAGCAATTAAGGCAGGCAATTAAGGCAGTCAATTAAGGCAAGCAATTATGGCAGGTAGTAACGAAAGCCAATTAAGGCAGGCAATTAGGGCAGGCATTTAAGGCAGGCATCTAATTAAGGCTGGTAATTAAGGCATGCAATTAAGGATGGCAATTAAGGCAGGCAATTAAGGCAGGCAATTAAGGCAAGCAATTAAGGATGGCAATTAAGGCAGCCAATTAAGGCAGGTAATAAAGGCAAACCATTAAGGCAAGCAATTAAGGATGTCAATTAAGGCAGCCAATTAAGGCAGGCAATAAAGGCAGGCAATCGAGAAAGGCAATTAAGGTAGGCAAATAATGCAGGTAATTAGGGAAGGCAATTAAGGCAGGCAATTAAGTCAGGCAATTAAGGGAAGCAATTAAGGCAGGTAGTTTAGAAAGCCAATTAAGACAGGCAATTAAGGCAGGCAGCCAATTAAGACTGGTAATTAAGGCATGCAATTAAGGCAGGCAATTAAGGCAGACAATTAAGGCAGGCAATTATGTCTGGCAATGAAAGCAGGCTATTAGGGTAGGCAAATAATGCAGGTAATTAGGGAAGGCAATTAAGGCAGGCAATTAAGGCAGGCAATTAAGGCAGTCAATTAAGGCAGACAATTAAGGCAGGCAATTAAGTCTGGCAATGAAAGCAGGCTATTAGGGTAGGCAAATAATGCAGGTAATTAGGGAAGGCAATTAAGGCAGGCAATTAAGGCAGGCAATTAAGGCAGGCAATTAAGGCAAGCTATTTAGGCGGGTGGTAAATAAAGCCAATTAAGGCAAGCGATTAAGGCAGGCAGTTAAGGCAGGCAGCCAATTAAGGCAGGTAAATAAGGCTGGCATTTTAGGCAGACAATTGAGGCAGTCAATTAAGACAGGCAATTAAAGCAGGCAATGAAGGCAGGCAATTAAGGCAGGAAATTAAGGCAGGCAATTAAGACAGGCAATTAAGGAAAGCAATTAAGGCAGGTAATAAAGAAAGCCAATTAAGGCAGGCGATTTAGGCAGGCAATTAAAGCAGGCAGCCAATTAAGGCTGGTAATTAAGGCATGCAATTAAGGCAGGCAATTATGGCAGGCAATTAAGGCAGGCAATTAAGGCAGACAATTAAGACAGGCAATTAAGGCAGGCAATTAAGGCAAGCAATTAATGTAGCCAATTAAGGCAGGCAATTAAGGCAGGCAATTAATGCAGGTAATTTGGTAAGGCAATTAAGGCAGGCAATGAAGGCAGGCAATTAAGGTAGTCAAATAATGCAGGTTATTAGGAAAGGCAATTAGGCAAGCAAATAAGGCAGGCATTTAAGGCAAGCAATTAAGGCAGGGAGTAAAGAAAGCCAATTAAGGCAGGCGATTAATGCAGGCAATTAAGGCAGGCAGCCAATTAAGGCTGGTAATTAAGGCATGCAATTAAGGCAAGCAATTAAGACAGGCTATTAAGGCAGGCAATTTAGGCATGCAATTAAGGCAGGAAATTAAGGCAGACAATTAAGACAGGCAATTAAGGCTGGCAATGAAGGCAGACAATTAAGGTAGTAAAATAATGCAGGTAATAAGGGAAGGCAATTAAGGCAAGCAATTAAGGCCTGCAATTAATGCAGGCAATTAAGGCAGCAAATCAAGGAAGGCAATTAAGGCATGCAATTAATTTAGCCAATTAAGGCAGGCAATTAAGGCAGGCAAATAATGCAGGTAATTTGGTAAGGCAATTAAGGCAGGTAATTAAGGCAAGCAATTAAGGCAGGTGTTAAAGATAGCCAATTAAGGCAGCCAATTAAGGCATGCAATTAAGTCAGCCAATTAAGGCAGGCGATTAAGGCAGTCAGCCAATTAAGGCTGGTAATTAAGGCATGCAATTAAGGCAGGCAGTTAAGGCAGGCAATTAAGGCAGACAATTAAGGCAGGCAATTAAGGCTGGCAATAAAAGCAGGCAATTAAGGCAGGCAGGCAAATAAAACTGGTAATTAAGGCAGGCAATTAAGGCAGGCAATTTAGGCAGGCAATCAAGTAAGGCAATTACGCAGGCAATTAAGGTTGGCAATTAAGGCCGCCAATTAACGAATGCAATTAAAGCAGCCAATTAAGACATTCAATTAAGGTAGGCAATTAAGACAGGCAATTAAAGCAAGCTATATAGGCAGGCAAATAAGGCAGGCTTTCAAAAAAAGGCAATTAAGACAAGCCATTAATGTAGCCAATTAAGGCAGGCAATTAAGTCAGGCAATAAAGGCATGCAATTAAGGCAGGTAATTAAGGCAGGAAATTAAGGCAGGCAATTAAGGTAGGCAACTAAGGCAGACATTTAAGGCAGTCAATTAAGGCTGTCAATGAAGACAGGCAATTAAAGTAGGCAAATAATGCAGGTAATTAGGGAAAGCAATTAAGGCAGGCAATTAAGGCAGTCAATTAAGGCAAGCAATTATGGCAGGTAGTAACGAAAGCCAATTAAGGCAGGCAATTAGGGCAGGCATTTAAGGCAGGCATCTAATTAAGGTTGGTAATTAAGGCATGCAATTAAGGATGGCAATTAAGGCAGGCAATTAAGGCAGGCAATTAAGGCAAGCAATTAAGGATGGCAATTAAGGCAGCCAATTAAGGCAGGTAATACAGGCAAACAATTAAGGCAAGCAATTAAGGATGTCAATTAAGGCAGACAATTAAGGCAGGCAATAAAGGCAGGCAATCGAGAAAGGCAATTAAGGTAGGCAAATAATGCAGGTAATTAGGGAAGGCAATTAAGGCAGGCAATTAAGTCAGGCAATTAAGGGAAGCAATTAAGGCAGGTAGTTTAGAAAGCCAATTAAGACAGGCAATTAAGGCAGGCAGCCAATTAAGACTGGTAATTAAGGCATGCAATTAAGGCAGGCAATTAAGCCAGGCAATTAAGGCAAGCAATTAAGGATGGCAATTAAGGCAGCAAATTTAGGAATGCAATAAAGGCAGGCAATTAAGGCAGGCAATTACGGCAGGCAATTAAGGCAGTCAAATAAGGCAGACAATTAAGGCAGGCAATTAAGTCTGGCAATGAAAGCAGGCTATTAGGGTAGGCAAATAATGCAGGTAATTAGGGAAGGCAATTAAGGCAGGCAATTAAGGCAGGCAATTAAGGCAGGCAATTAAGGCAAGCGATTAAGGAAGGCAGTTAAGGCAGGCAGCCAATTAAGGCAGGTAAATAAGGCTGGCATTTTAGGCAGACAATTGAGGCAGTCAATTAAGACAGGCAATTAAAGCAGGCAATGAAGGCAGGCAATTAAGGCAGGAAATTAAGGCAGGCAATTAAGACAGGCAATTAAGGAAAGCAATTAAGGCAGGTAATAAAGAAAGCCAATTAAGGCAGGCGATTTAGGCAGGCAATTAAAGCAGGCAGCCAATTAAGGCTGGTAATTAAGGCATGCAATTAAGGCAGGCAATTATGGCAGGCAATTAAGGCAGGCAATTAAGGAAGACAATTAAGACAGGCAATTAAGGCAGGCAATTAAGGCAAGCAATTAATGTAGCCAATTAAGGCAGGCAATTAAGGCAGGCAATTAATGCAGGTAATTTGGTAAGGCAATTAAGGCAGGCAATGAAGGCAGGCAATTAAGGTAGTCAAATAATGCAGGTTATTAGGAAAGGCAATTAGGCAAGCAAATAAGGCAGGCATTTAAGGCAAGCAATTAAGGCAGGGAATAAAGAAAGCCAATTAGGCAGGCGATTAATGCAGGCAATTAAGGCAGGCAGCCAATTAAGGCTGGTAATTAAGGCATGCAATTAAGGCAAGCAATTAAGACAGGCTATTAAGGCAGGCAATTTAGGCATGCAATTAAGGCAGGAAATTAAGGCAGACAATTAAGACAGGCAATTAAGGCTGGCAATGAAGGCAGACAATTAAGGTAGTAAAATAATGCAGGTAATTAGGGAAGCCAATTAAGGCAAGCAATTAAGGCCTGCAATTAATGCAGGCAATTAAGGCAGCAAATCGAGGAAGGCAATTAAGGCATGCAATTAATTTAGCCAATTAAGGCAGGCAATTAAGGCAGGCAAATAATGCAGGTAATTTGGTAAGGCAATTAAGGCAGGTAATTAAGGCAAGCAATTAAGGCAGGTGTTAAAGATAGCCAATTAAGCCAGCCAATTAAGGCATGCAATTAATGCAGGCAATTAAGGCTGGCAATTAAGGCAGGCAATCAAGTAAGGCAATTAAGTAAGGCAATTAAGGCAGACAATTAAGAAAGGCAATTAAGGCTGGCAATAAGGCAAGCAATTAATGTAGCCAATTAAGGCAGGTAATTAATGTAGCCAATTAAGGCAGGCAATTAAGGCAGGCAAATAATGCAGGTAATTTGGTAAGACATAAGGCAGGCAATTAAGGCAAGCAATTAAGGCAGGTAGTAAAGAAAGCCAATTAAGGCAGTCAATTAAGGCAGCCAATTAAGGCATGCAATTAAGGCAGGCAATTAAGGCAGGCATTTTAGGCAGGCAATCAAGTAAGGCAATTAAGGCATGCATTTTAGGCAGGCAATCAAGTAAGGCAATTAAGGCAGGAAATTAAGGCAGACAATTAAGACAGGCAATTAAGGAAGTAATGAAGGCAGGCAATTAAGGCAAGCAATTAAGGCAGGTAGTTAAGAAATCCAATTAAGGCATCCAATTAAGGAATGCAATTAAGGCAGGCAATTAAGGCAGGCAAATAATGCAGGTATTTTGGTAAGGCAATTAAGGCAGGCAATGAAGGCAGGCAATTAAGGTAGTCAAATAATGCAGGTATTTAGGAAAGGCAATTAGGCAAGCAAATAAGGCAGGCATTTAAGGGAAGCAATTAAGGCAGGGAGTAAATAAAGCCAATTAAGGCAGGCGATTAATGCAGGCAATTAAGGCAGGCAGCCAATTAAGGCTGGTAATTAAGGCATGCAATTAAGGCAGGCAATTAAGGCAGGCTATTAAGGCAGGCAATTTAGGCATGCAATTAAGGCAGGCAATTAAGGCAGGCATTTAAGGCAAGCAATTAAGGCAGGGAGTAAAGAAAGCCAATTAAGGCAGGCGATTAATGCAGGCAATTAAGGCAGACAGCCAATTAAGGCTGGTAATTAAGGCATGCAATAGGGGAAGGAAATTAAGGCAGGCTATTAAGGCAGGCAATTAAGGCAGGCAATTAAGGCAGGAAATTAAGGCAGACAATTAAGACAGGCAATTAAGGCTGGCAATGAAGGCAGACAATTAAGGTAGTCAAATAAAGCAGGTAATTAGGGAAGGCAATTAAGGCAAGCAATTAAGGCCTGTAATTAATGCAAGCAATTAAAGCAGGCAATTAAGGCATGCAATTAATGTAGCCAATATAGGCAGGCAATTAAGGCAGGCAAATAATGCAGGTAATTTGGTAAGGCAATTAAGGCAGGCAATTAAGGCAAGCAATTAAGGCAGGTAGTAAAGAAAGCCAATTAAGGCAGTCAATTAAGGCAGCCAATTAAGGCATGCAATTAAAGCAGGCAATTAAGCGAGGCAAATAATGCAGGTAATTAGGAAAGGCAATTAGGCAGGCAATTAATGCAGGCAAATAAGGCAGGCAATCATGGAAGGCAATTAAGGGAAGCAATTAATGTAGCCAATTAAGGCAGGCAATTAAGGCAGGCAGGCAATTAAGACTGGTAATTAAGGCAGGTAAATAAGGCTGGCAATTTAGGCAGGCAATTGAGGCAGGCAATTAAGACAGGCAATTAAAGCAGGCAATTAGTGCAGCAAATCAAGGAAGGCAATTAAGGCATGCAATTAATGTAGCCAATATAGGCAGGCAATTAATTCAGGCAAATAATGCAGGTAATTTGGTAAGGCAATTAAGGCAGGCAATTAAGGCAAGGAATTAAGGCAGGTAGTTTAGAAAGCCAATTAAGACAGGCAATTAAGGCAGGCAGCCAATTAAGGCTGGTAATTAAGGCATGCAATTAAGGCAGGCAATTAAGCCAGGCATTTAAGGCAGGTAATTAAGGCTGGCAATGAAGGCAGGCTAATGAGGTAGGCAAATAATGCAGGTAATTAGGGAAGGCAATTAAGGCAGGTAATTAAGGCAGGCAATTAAGGCAAGCTATTTAGGCAGGTAGTAACGAAAGCCAATTAAGGCAGGCAATTATGGCAGTAATTTAAGGCAGGCATCTAATTAAGGCTGGTAATAAAGACATGCAATTAAGGCAGGCAATTAAGGCAGGCAATTGAAGCAGGCAATTAAGAAAGGCAATTAAGGAAGGCAATTAAGGCAGGCAATTAAAGCAGGCAATTAAGGCAAGCTATTAAGGATGGCAATTAAGGCAGCCAATTAAGGAATGCAATTAAGGCAGGCAATTAAGGCAGGCAATTAAAGCAGGCAATTAGTGCAGGCAATCAAGGCAGGCAATTAAGGAAAGAAAAAGGCAGGCAATTAAGGCAGGCAATGATGGCAGGCAATAATGGCAGGCAATAATGGCAGGCAATTAAGGCAGACAATTAAGGCAGACAATTAAGGCAGGCAATTAAGGCTGGCAATAAAGACAGGCTATTAATGCAGGAAATTCAAGCAGGCAATAAAGGCAGGCAATAAAGGCAGGCAATTAAGGCAGGCAATTAAGGCAGGCAATTAAGGCAGGCAATTAAACAGGCAATTAAGGCTGGCAATGAAGGCAGGCTATTAAGGTAGGCATATATGCAGGTAATTAGGGAAGGCAATAAGGCATGCAATTAAGGCAGGCAATAAAGGCAAGCAATTAAGGATGGCAATTAAGGCAGCCAATTAAGGCAGGCAATAAATGCAGGCAATTAAGGCAAGCAATTAAGGATGGCAATTAAGGCAGGCAATTAAGGCAGGCAAATAATGCAGGTAATTTGGTAAGGCAATTAAGGCAGGCAATAAAGGCAAGCAATTAAGGCAGGTAGTAAAGAAAGCCAATTAAGGCAGTCAATTAAGGCAGCCAATTAAGGCATGCAAATAAGGCAGGCAATTAAGGCAAGCAATTTAGGCAGGCAATCAAGTAAGGCAATTAAGACAGGAAATTAAGGCAGGCAATTAAGGCAGACAATTAAGACAGGCAATTAAGGCAGGCAATGAAGGCAGGCAATTAAGGAATGCAATTAATGCAGGTAATTAGGAAAGGCAATTAGGCAAGCAATTAAGGCAGGCATTTAAGGCAAGCAATTAAGGCAGGGAGTTAAGAAAGCCAATTAAGGCAGGCGATTAATGCAGGCAATTAAGGTAGGCAGCCAATTAAGGCTGGTAATTAAGGCATGCAATTAAGGCAGGCAATTAAGGCAGGCTATTAAAGCAGGCAATTAAGGCAGGAAATTAAGGCAGGAAATTAAGGCAGACAATTAAGACAGGCAATTAAGGCTGGCAATGAAGGCAGGCAATCAAGGTAGTCAAATAATGCGGGTAATTAGAGAAGGCAATTAAGGCAAGCAATTAAAGCCTGCAATTAATGCAGGCAATTAAGGCAAAAATCAAGGAAGGCAATTAAGGCATGCAATTAATGTAGCCAATTAAGGCAGGTAATTAAGGCAGGCAAATAATGCAAGTAATTTGGTAAGGCAATTAAGGCAAGCTATTAAGGCAGGTAGTAAAGATAGCCAATTAAGGCAGCCAATTAAGGCATGCAATTAAGGCAGGCAATTAAGGCAGGCAATTAAAGCAGGCAATTAAGGCAGGTAATCAAGTAAGGCAATTAAGGCAGGCAATTAAGGCAGGCAATTAAGGCAGACATTTAAGACAGGCAATTAAGGCAGGCAATTAAGGCAAGCAATAAATGTAGCCAATTAAGGCAGGCAATTAAGGCAGGCAAGTAATGCAGGTAATTTGGTAAGGCAATTAAGGCAGGCAATTAAGGCAGGTAGTAAATAAAGCCAATTAAGGCAGTCAATAAGGGAGCCAATTATGGCATGCAATTAAGGCAGGCAATTAAGGCAGGCAATTTAGGCAGGCAATTTAGGCAGGCAATCAAGTAAGGCAATTAAGGCAGGAAATTAAGACAGGCAATTAAGGCAGTCAATTAAGACAGGCAATAAAGGCAGGCAATTAAGGCAGGCAATATAAGGTAGTCAAATAATGCGGGTAATTAGGAAAGGCAATTAGGCAAGCAATTAAGGCAGGCATTTAAGGCAAGCAATTAAGGCAGGGAGTAAAGAAAGCCAATTAAGGCAGTCGATTAATGCAGGCAATTAAGGCAGGCAGCCAATTAAGGCTGGTAATTAAGGCATGCAATTAAGGCAGGCTATTAAGGCAGGCTATTTAGGCAGGCAATTAAGGTAGGCAATTAAGGCAAGAAATTAAGGCAGACAATTAAGACAGGCAATTAAGGCTGGCAATAAAGGCAGGCAATAAAGGTAGAAAATAATGCAGGTAATTAGAGAAGGCAATTAAGGCAAGCAATTAAAGCCTGCAATTAATGCAGGCAATTAAGGCAGCAAATCAAGGAAGGCAATTAAGGCATGCAATTAATGTAGCCAATTAAGGCAGGCAATTAAGGCAGGCAAATAATGCAGGTAATTTGGTAAGGCAATTAAGGCAGGCAATTAAGGCAAGCAATTAAGGCAGGTAGTAAAGATAGCCAATTAAGGCAGCCAATTAAGGCATGCAATTAAGGCAGGCAATTAAGGCAGGCAATTAAGGCAGGCAATCAAGTAAGGCATTTAAGGCAGGCAATTAAGGCAAGCAATTAAGGCAGACAATTAAGACAGGCAATTAAGGCAAGCAATTAAGGATGGCAATTAAGGCAGCCAATTAAGGCAGGCAATAAAGGCAGGCAATTAAGGAAAGCAATAATGGCAGGCAATTAATGCAGGCAATAATCGGCAGGCAATCGAGAAATTTAATTAAAGCAGGCAATTAAGGCAGGCAATTAAAGCAGGCAATTATGGAAGGCAATTAAGGCAGTCAATTTAGGCAGTCAATTTAGGCAAACAATTAAGGCAGGTTATTAATGCTGGCAATGAAAGCAGGCTGTTAAAGGTAGGCAAATAATGCAGGTAATTAGGGAAGGCAATTAAGGCAGGCAATTAAGACAGGCAATTAAGGCAATCTATTTAGGCAGGGAGTAAAGAAAGCGAATTAAGACAGGCAATTAAGGCAGGCAGCCAATTAAGGCTGGTAATTAAAGCATGCAATTAAGGCAGGCAATTTAGGCACGCAATTAAGGCAAGCTATTAAGGATGGCATTTAAGGCAGCCAATTGAGGAATGTAATTAAGGCAGGCAATTTAGAAAGGCAATTAAGGCAAGCAATTAAGGCACGTATTAAAGAAAGCCAATTCAGGCAGGCAATTAAGGCAGGCAATTATGCAAGCAATTAATATAGCCAATTAAGGCAGGCAATTAAGGCAGCCAAATAATGCAGGTAATTTGGTAAGGCAATTAAGGCAGTTAATTTAGGCAAACAATTAAGGCAGGTTATTAATGCTGGCAATGAAAGCAGGCTGTTAAAGGTAGGCAAATAATGCAGGTAATTAGGGAAGGCAATTAAGGCAGGCAATTAATGCAGTCAATTTAGGCAAGCAATTACGGCAGGCAATTAAGGCAGTCAATTAAGGCAGACAATTAAGGCACGCAATTAAGGCTGGAAATGAAGGCAGGCTATTAGGGTAGGCAAATAATGCAGGTAATTAAGGAAAGGCAATTAAGGCAGGCAATTAAGGCAGGCAATTAAAGCAAGCTATTTAGGCGGGTGGTAAAGAAAGCCAATTAAGGCAAGCGATTAAGTCAGGCAATTAAGGCAGGCAGCCAATTAAGGCAGGTAAATAAGGCTGGCATTTTAGGCAGACAATTGAGGCAGTCAATTAAGACAGGCAATTGAAGCAGGCAATGAAGGCAGGCAATTAAGTCAGGCAATTAAGGCAGGCAATTAAGGCAAGCAATTAAGGCAAGCAATTAAGGCAGGTAATAAAGAAAGCCAATTAAGGCAGGCGATTTAGGCATGCAATTAAGGCAGGCAATTTAGGGACGCAGTAAAGGCAAGCTATTAAGGATGGCATTTAAGGCAGCCAATTGAGGAATGTAATTAAGGCAGGCAATTTAGACAGGCAATTAAGGCAAGCTATTAAGGCACGTATTAAAGAAAGCCAATTAAGGCAGGCAATTAAGGCAGGCAATTATGCAAGCAATTAATGTAGCCAATTAAGGCAGGCAATTAAGGCAGGCAAATAATGCAGGTAATTTGGTAAGGCAATTAAGGCAGGCAATGAAGGCAGGCAATTAAGGGAGTCAAATAATGCAGGTAATTAGGAAAGGCAATAAGGCAAGCAAATAAGGCAGGCATTTAAGGCAAGCAATTAAGGCAATGAGTAAAGAAAGCCAAATAAGGCAGGCGATTAATGCAGGCAATTAAGGCAGGCAGCCAATTAAGGCTGGTAATTAAGGCATTCAATTAAGGCAGGCAATTAAGGCAGGCTATTAAGGCAGGCAATTAAGGCAGGCAATTAAGGTAGGAAATTAAGGCCGACAATTAAGACAGGCAATTAAGGCTGGCAATGAAGGCAGACAATTAAGGTAGTCAAATAATGCAGGTAATTAGGGAAGGCAATTAAGGCAAGCAATTAAGGCCTGCAATTAATGCAGGAAATTAAGGCAGCAAATCGAGGAAGGCAATTAAGGCATGCAATCAATTTAGCCAATAAAGGCAGGCAATTAAGGCAGGCAAATAATGCAGTTAATTTGGTAAGGCAATTAAGGCAAGCAATTAAGGCAGGTAGTAAAGATAGCCAATTAAGGCAGCCAATTAAAGCATGCAATTAAGGCAGGCAATTAAGGCAGGCAATTAAGGCAGGCAATAAAGGCAGGCAATCATATCAGGCAATTAAGGCAGGCAATTATGGCAGACAATTAAGACAGGCAATTAAGGCTGGCAATTAAGGCAAGCAATTAATGTAGCCAATTAAGGCAGGCAATTAAGGCAGGCAAATAATGCAGGTAATTTGGTAAGGCAATTAAGGCAGGCAATTAAGTCAAGCAATTAAGGCAGGTAGTAAAGAAAGCCAATTAAGGCAGTCAATTAAGGCAGCCAATTAAGGCATGCAATTAAGGCAGGCAATTAAGGCAGGCATTTTAGGCAGGCAATCAAGTAAGGCAATTAAGGCAGGCAATTAAGGCAGACAATTAAGACAGGCAATTAAGGCAGGCAATGAAGGCAGGCAATTAAGGTAGTCAAATAATGCAGGTAATTAGGAAAGGCAATTAGGCAAGCAATTAAGGCAGGCATTTAAGGCAAGCAATATAGGAAGGGAGTAAAGAAAGCCAATTAAGTCATGCAATTAAGGCAGGCAATTAAGGCAGACAACTTAGGCAGGCAATTTAGGCAGGCAATCAAGTAAGGCAATTAAGGCAGGAAATTAAGGCAGGCAATTAAAGCAGTCAATTAAGGCATGCAATTAAGGCAGGCAATTAAGGCAGGAATTTTAGGCAGGCAATCAAGTAAGGCAATTAAGGCAGGCAATTAAGGCAGACAATTAAGACAGGCAATTAAGGCAGGCAATGAAGGCAGGCAATTAAGGTAGTCAAATAATGCGGGTAATTAGGAAAGGCAATTAGGCAAGCAATTAAGGCAGGCATTTAAGGCAAGCAATTAAGGCAGGGAGGAAAGAAAGCCAATTAAGGCAGTCGATTAATGCAGGCAATTAAGGCAGGCAGCCAATTAAGGCTGGTAATTAAGGCATGCAATTAAGGCAGGCAATTAAGGCAGGCTATTTAGGCAGGCAATTAAGGTAGGCAATTAAGGCAGGAAATTAAAGCAGACAATTAAGACAGACAATTAAGGCTGGCAATAAAGGCAGGCAGTAAAGGTAGAAAATAATGCAGGTAATTAGAGAAGGCAATTAAGGCAAGCAATTAAGGCCTGCAATTAATGCAGGCAATTAAGGCAGCAAATCAAAGAAGGCAATTAAGACATGCTATTAATGTAGCCAATTAAGGCAGGCAATTAAGGCAGGCAAATAATGCAGGTAATTTGGTAAGGCAATTAAGGCAGGCAATTAAGGCAAGCAATTAAGGCAGGTAGTAAAGATAGCCAATTAAGGCAGCCAATTAAGGCATGCAATTAAGGCAGGCAATTAAGGCAGGCAATTAAGGCAGGCAATTAAGGCAGGCAATCAAGTAAGGCAATTAAGGCAACCAATTAAGGCAGGCAATTAAGGCAGACAATTAAGACAGGCAATTAAGGCAGGCAATTAAGGCAAGCAATTAATGTAGCCAATTAAGGCAGGCAATTAAGGCAGGCAAATAATGCAGGTAATTTGGTAAGGCAATTAAGGCAGGCAATTAAGGCAAGCAATTAAGGCAGTTAGTAAAGAAAGCCAATTAAGGCAGTCAATTAATACAGCCAATTAAGGCATGCAATTAAGGCAGGCAATTAAGGCAGGCAATTTAGGCAGGCAATCAAGTAAGGCAATTACGCAGGCAATTAAGGTTGGCAATTAAGGCTGCCAATTAACGAATGCCATTAAAGCAGCCAATTAAGACCGTCAATTAAGGTAGGCAATTAAAGCAAGCTATATAGGCAGGCAAATAAGGCAGGCATTCAAAAAAAGGCAATTAAGACAAGCCATTAATGTAGCCAATTAAGGCAGGCAATTAAGTCAGGCAATAAAGGCATGCAATTAAGGCAGGTAATTAAGGCAGGAAATTAAGGCAGGCAATTAAGGTAGGCAACTAAGGCAGACATTTAAGGCAGTCAATTAAGGCTGTCAATGAAGGCAGGCAATTAAAGTAGGCAAATAATGCAGGTAATTAGGGAAAGCAATTAAGGCAGGCAATTAAGGCAGTCAATTTAGGCAGTCAATTTAGGCAAACAATTAAGGCAAGTTATTAATGCTGGCAATGAAAGCAGGCTGTTAAAGGTAGGCAAATAATGCAGGTAATTAGGGAAGGCAATTAAGGCAGGCAATTAAGACAGGCAATTAAGGCAATCTATTTAGGCAGGGAGTAAAGAAAGCGAATTAAGACAGGCAATTAAGGCAGGCAGCCAATTAAGGCTGGTAATTAAAGCATGCAATTAAGGCAGGCAATTTAGGCACGCAATTAAGGCAAGCTATTAAGGATGGCATTTATGGCAGCCAATTGAGGAATGTAATTAAGGCAGGCAATTTAGAAAGGCAATTAAGGCAAGCAATTAAGGCACGTATTAAAGAAAGCCAATTAAGGCAGGCAATTAAGGCAGGCAATTATGCAAGCAATTAATGTAGCCAATTAAGGCAGGCAATTAAGGCAGGCAAATAATGCAGGTAATTTGGTAAGGCAATTAAGGCAGTTAATTTAGGCAAACAATTAAGGCAGGTTATTAATGCTGGCAATGAAAGCAGGCTGTTAAAGGTAGGCAAATAATGCAGGTAATTAGGGAAGGCAATTAAGGCAGGCAATTAAGGCAGTCAATTTAGGCAAGCAATTACGGCAGGCAATTAAGGCAGTCAATTAAGGCAGACAATTAAGGCACGCAATTAAGGCTGGAAATGAAGGCAGGCTATTAGGGTAGGCAAATAATGCAGGTAATTAAGGAAAGGCAATTAAGGCAGGCAATTAAGGCAGGCAATTAAAGCAAGCTATTTAGGCGGGTGGTAAAGAAAGCCAATTAAGGCAAGCGATTAAGGCAGGCAATTAAGGCAGGCAGCCAATTAAGGCAGGTAAATAAGGCTGGCATTTTAGGCAGACAATTGAGGCAGTCAATTAAGACAGGCAATTGAAGCAGGCAATGAAGGCAGGCAATTAAGGCAGGCAATTAAGGCAGGCAATTAAGGCAAGCAATTAAGGCAAGCAATTAAGGCAGGTAATAAAGAAAGTCAATTAAGGCAGGCGATTTAGGCATGCAATTAAGGCAGGCAATTTAGGGACGCAGTAAAGGCAAGCGATTAAGGATGGCATTTAAGGCAGCCAATTGAGGAATGTAATTAAGGCAGGCAATTTAGACAGGCAATTAAGGCAAGCAATTAAGGCACGTATTAAAGAAAGCCAATTAAGGCAGGCAATTAAGGCAGGCAATTATGCAAGCAATTAATGTAGCCAATTAAGGCAGGCAATTAAGGCAGGCAAATAATGCAGGTAATTTGGTAAGGCAATTAAGGCAGGCAATAAAGGCAGGCAATTAAGGGAGTCAAATAATGCAGGTAATTAGGAAAGGCAATAAGGCAAGCAAATAATGCAGGCATTTAAGGCAAGCAATTAAGGCAATGAGTAAAGAAAGCCAAATAAGGCAGGCGATTAATGCAGGCAATTAAGGCAGGCAGCCAATTAAGGCTGGTAATTAAGGCATTCAATTAAGGCAGGCAATTAAGGCAGGCTATTAAGGCAGGCAATTAAGGCAGGCAATTAAGGCAGGCAATAAAGGCTGGCAATGAAGGCAGGTAATTAAGGTAGGCAAATAATGCAGGTAATTAGGGAAAGCAATTAAGGCAGCCAATTAAGGCAGGCAATTAAGGCAAACAATTAAGGCAGGTAGTTTAGAAAGCCAATCAAGGCAGGCAATTAAGGCAGGCTATTTTCGCGGGTAGTAAAGAAAGCCAATTAAGGCAAGCGATTAAGGCAGGCAATTAAGGCAGGCAGCCAATTAAGGCAGGTAAATAAGGCTGGCATTTTAGGCAGACAATTGAGGCAGTCAATTAAGACAGGCAATTAAGGCAGGCAATTAAGGCAGGCAATTGAGGCAGGCAAATAAAAAAAGGCAATTAAAGAAGGCAATGGAGGCAGGCAATTAAGGCAGGCAATTAAGGCAGGCAATTATAGCAGGCAATTAAGGCAGGCAATTAAGGCAAGCTATTAAGGCAGGCAATTAAGGCAGGCAATTAAGGCAGGCAATTAAGGCAAGCAATTAAGGCAGGTAGTAAAGAAAGCCAATTAAGGCAGGCAATTAAGGCAGGCAGCCAATTAAGGCTGGTAATTAAGGCATGCAATTAAGGCAGGCAATTAAGCCAGGCAATTAAGGCAAGCAAAAAAAGGATGGTAATTAAGGCAGCCAATTTAGGAATGCAATTAAGTCAGCCAATTAAGGCAGGCGATTAAGGCAGTCAGCCAATTAAGGCTGGTAATTAAGGCATGCAATTAAGGCAGGCAGTTATGGCAGGCAATTAAGGCAGACAATTAAGGCAGGCAATCAAGGCTGGCAATAAAAGCAGGCAATTAAGGCAGGCAGGCAAATAAAACTGGTAATTAAGGCAGGCAATTAAGGCAGGCAATTTAGGCAGGCAATCAAGTAAGGCAATTACGCAGGCAATTAAGGTTGGCAATTAAGGCTGCCAATTAACGAATGCAATTAAAGCAGCCAATTAAGACAGTCAATTAAGGTAGGCAATTAAGACAGGCAATTAAAGCAAGCTATATAGGCAGGCAAATAAGGCAGGCATTCAAAAAAAGGCAATTAAGACAAGCCATTAATGTAGCCAATTAAGGCAGGCAATTAAGTCAGGCAATAAAGGCATGCAATTAAAGCAGGTAATTAAGGCAGGAAATTAAGGCAGGCAATTAAGGTAGGCAACTAAGGCAGACATTTAAGGCAGTCAATTAAGGCTGTCAATGAAGGCAGGCAATTAAAGTAGGCAAATAATGCAGGTAATTAGGGAAAGCAATTAAGGCAGGCAATTAAGGCAGTCAATTAAGGCAAGCAATTATGGCAGGTAGTAACGAAAGCCAATTAAGGCAGGCAATTAGGGCAGGCATTTAAGGCAGGCATCTAATTAAGGCTGGTAATTAAGGCATGCAATTAAGGATGGCAATTAAGGCAGGCAATTAAGGCAGGCAATTAAGGCAAGCAATTAAGGATGGCAATTAAGGCAGCCAATTAAGGCAGGTAATAAAGGCAGGCAATTAAGGCAAGCAATTAAGGATGTCAATTAAGGCAGCCAATTAAGGCAGGCAATAAAGGCAGGCAATCGAGAAAGGCAATTAAGGTAGGCAAATAATGCAGGTAATTAGGGAAGGCAATTAAGGCAGGCAATTAAGTCAGGCAATTAAGGGAAGCAATTAAGGCAGGTAGTTTAGAAAGCCAATTAAGACAGGCAATTAAGGCAGGCAGCCAATTAAGACTGGTAATTAAGGCATGCAATTAAGGCAGGCAATTAAGGCAAGCAATTAAGGATGGCAATTAAGGCAGCAAATTTAGGAATGCAATAAAGGCAGGCAATTAAGGCAGGCAATTACGGCAGGCAATTAAGGCAGTCAATTAAGGCAGACAATTAAGGCAGGCAATTAAGTCTGGCAATGAAAGCAGGCTATTAGGGTAGGCAAATAATGCAGGTAATTAGGGAAGGCAATTAGGCAGGCAATTAAGGCAGGCAATTAAGGCAGGCAATTAAGGCAAGCTATTTAGGCGGGTGGTAAATAAAGCCAATTAAGGCAAGCGATTAAGGCAGGCAGTTAAGGCAGGCAGCCAATTAAGGCAGGTAAATAAGGCTGGCATTTTAGGCAGACAATTGAGGCAGTCAATTAAGACAGGCAATTAAAGCAGGCAATGAAGGCAGGCAATTAAGGCAGGAAATTAAGGCAGGCAATTAAGACAGGCAATTAAGGAAAGCAATTAAGGCAGGTAATAAAGAAAGCCAATTAAGGCAGGCGATTTAGGCAGGCAATTAAAGCAGGCAGCCAATTAAGGCTGGTAATTAAGGCATGCAATTAAGGCAGGCAATTATGGCAGGCAATTAAGGCAGACAATTAATGCAGGTAATTTGGTAAGGCAATTAAGGCAGGCAATGAAGGCAGGCAATTAAGGTAGTCAAATAATGCAGGTTATTAGGAAAGGCAATTAGGCAAGCAAATAAGGCAGGCATTTAAGGCAAGCAATTAAGGCAGGGAGAAGAAAGCCAATTAAGGCAGGCGATTAATGCAGGCAATTAAGGCAGGCAGCCAATTAAGGCTGGTAATTAAGGCATGCAATTAAGGCAAGCAATTAAGACAGGCTATTAAGGCAGGCAATTTAGGCATGCAATTAAGGCAGGAAATTAAGGCAGACAATTAAGACAGGCAATTAAGGCTGGCAATGAAGGCAGACAATTAAGGTAGTAAAATAATGCAGGTAATTAGGGAAGGCAATTAAGGCAAGCAATTAAGGCCTGCAATTAATGCAGGCAATTAAGGCAGCAAATCGAGGAAGGCAATTGAGGCATGCAATTAATTTAGCCAATTAATTAGGCAATTAAGGCAGGCAAATAATGCAGGTAATTTGGTAAGGCAATTAAGGCAGGTAATTAAGGCAAGCAATTAAGGCAGGTGTTAAAGATAGCCAATTAAGGCAGCCAATTAAGGCATGCAATTAATGCAGGCAATTAAGGCTGGCAATTAAGGCAGGCAATCAAGTAAGGCAATTAAGTAAGGCAATTAAGGCAGACAATTAAGAAAGGCAATTAAGGCTGGCAATAAGGCAAGCAATTAATGTAGCCAATTAAGGTAGGCAATTAATGTAGCCAATTAAAGCAGGCAATTAAGGCAGGCAAATAATGCAGGTAATTTGGTAAGACATAAGGCAGGCAATTAAGGCAAGCAATTAAGGCAGGTAGTAAAGAAAGCCAATTAAGGCAGTCAATTAAGGCAGCCAATTAAGGCATCCAATTAAGGCAGGCAATTAAGGCAGGCATTTTAGGCAGGCAATCAAGTAAGGCAATTAAGGCAGGCATTTTAGGCAGGCAATCAAGTAAGGCAATTAAGGCAGGAAATTAAGGCAGACAATTAAGACAGGCAATTAAGGAAGTAATGAAGGCAGGCAATTAAGGCAAGCAATTAAGGCAGGTAGTTAAGAAATCCAATTAAGGCATCCAATTAAGGAATGCAATTAAGGCAGGCAATTAAGGCAGGCAATTAAAGCAGCCAATTAGTGCAGGCAATTAAGGCAAGCAATTAATGTAGCCAATTAAGGCAGGCAATTAAGGCAGGCAAATAATGCAGGTATTTTGGTAAGGCAATTAAGGCAGGCAATGAAGGCAGGCAATTAAGGTAGTCAAATAATGCAGGTAATTAGGAAAGGCAATTAGGCAAGCAAATAAGGCAGGCATTTAAGGGAAGCAATTAAGGCAGGGAGTAAAGAAAGCCAATTAAGGCAGGCGATTAATGCAGGCAATTAAGGCAGGCAGCCAATTAAGGCTGGTAATTAAGGCATGCAATTAAGGCAGGCAATTAAGGCAGGCTATTAAGGCAGGCAATTTAGGCATGCAATTAAGGCAGGCAATTAAGGCAGGCATTTAAGGCAAGCAATTAAGGCAGGGAGTAAAGAAAGCCAATTAAGGCAGGCGATTAATGCAGGCAATTAAGGCAGGCAGCCAATTAAGGCTGGTAATTAAGGCATGCAATAGGGGAAGGAAATTAAGGCAGGCTATGAAGGCAGGCACTTAAGGCAGGCAATTAAGGCAGGAAATTAAGGCAGACAATTAAGACAGGCAATTAAGGCTGGCAATGAAGGCAGACAATTAAGGTAGTCAAATAATGCAGGTAATTAGGGAAGGCAATTAAGGCAAGCAATTAAGGCCTGTAATTAATGCAGGCAATTAAAGCAGGCAATTAAGGCATGCAATTAATGTAGCCAATATAGGCAGGCAATTAAGGCAGGCAAATAATGCAGGTAATTTGGTAAGGCAATTAAGGCAGGCAATTAAGGCAAGCAATTAAGGGAGGTAGTAAAGAAAGCCAATTAAGGCAGTCAATTAAGGCAGCCAATTAAGGCATGCAATTAAAGCAGGCAATTAAGCGAGGCAAATAATGCAGGTAATTAGGAAAGGCAATTAGGCAGGCAATTAATGCAGGCAAATAAGGCAGGCAATCATGGAAGGCAATTAAGGGAAGCAATTAATGTAGCCAATTAAGGCAGGCAATTAAGGCAGGCAGGCAATTAAGACTGGTAATTAAGGCAGGTAAATAAGGCTGGCAATTTAGGCAGGCAATTGAGGCAGGCAATTAAGACAGGAAATTAAAGCAGGCAATTAGTGCAGCAAATCAAGGAAGGCAATTAAGGCATGCAATTAATGTAGCCAATATAGGCAGGCAATTAATTCAGGCAAATAATGCAGGTAATTTGGTAAGGCAATTAAGGCAGGCAATTAAGGCAAGCAATTAAGGCAGGTAGTTTAGAAAGCCAATTAAGACAGGCAATTAAGGCAGGCAGCCAATTAAGGCTGGTAATTAAGGCATGCAATTAAGGCAGGCAATTAAGCCAGGCATTTAAGGCAGGTAATTAAGGCTGGCAATGAAGGCAGGCTAATGAGGTAGGTAAATAATGCAGGTAATTAGGGAAGGCAATTAAGGCAGGTAATTAAGGCAGGCAATTAAGGCAAGCTATTTAGGCAGGTAGTAACGAAAGCCAATTAAGGCAGGCAATTATGGCAGTAATTTAAGGCAGGCATCTAATTAAGGCTGGTAATAAAGACTTGCAATTAAGGCAGGCAATTAAGGCAGGCAATTGAAGCAGGCAATTAAGAAAGGCAATTAAGGAAGGCAATTAAGGCAGGCAATTAAAGCAGGCAATTAAGGCAAGCTATTAAGGATGGCAATTAAGGCAGCCAATTAAGAAATGCAATTAAGGCAGGCAATTAAGGCAGGCAATTAAAGCAGGCAATTAGTGCAGGCAATCAAGGCAGGCAATTAAGGAAAGAAAAAGGCAGGCAATTAAGGCAGGCAATGATGGCAGGCAATAATGGCAGGCAATAATGGCAGGCAATTAAGGCAGACAATTAAGGCAGACAATTAAGGCAGGCAATTAAGGCTGGCAATAAAGGCAGGCAATTAATGCAGGAAATTCAAGCAGGCAATAAAGGCAGGCAATAAAGGCAGGCAATTAAGGCAGGCAATTAAGGCAGGCAATTAAGGCAGGCAATTAAAGCAGGCAATTAAGGCTGGCAATGAAGGCAGGCTATTAAGGTAGGCATATATGCAGGTAATTAGGGAAGGCAATAAGGCATGCAATTAAGGCAGGCAATAAAGGCAAGCAATTAAGGATGGCAATTAAGGCAGCCAATTAAGGCAGGCAATAAAGGCAGGCAATTAAGGCAAGCAATTAAGGATGGCAATTAAGGCAGACAATTAAGGCAGGCAATAAAGGCAGGCAATTAAGGCAGGCAATTAAGGCAGGCAATTAAAGGCAGGCAATAGAAGAAAGCAATTAAGGCAGGTAATAAAGAAAGCCAATTAAGGCAGGCGATTTAGGCAGGCAATTTAGGCAGGCAATTAAGGCAGGCAGCCAATTAAGGCTGGTAATTAAGGCATGCAATTAAGGCAGGCAATTAAGGCAGGCAATTAAGGCAGGCAATTAAGGCAGACAATTAAGACAGGCAATTAAGGCAAGCAATTAATGTAGCCAATTAAGGCAGGCAATTAAGGCAAGCAAATAATGCAGGTAATTTGGTAAGGCAATTAAGGCAGGCAATAAAGGCAAGCAATTAAGGCAGGTAGTAAAGAAAGCCAATTAAGGCAGTCAATTAAGGCAGCCAATTAAGGCATGCAAATAAGGCAGGCAATTAAGGCAAGCAATTTAGGCAGGCAATAAAGTAAGGCAATTAAGACAGGAAATTAAGGCAGGCAATTAAGGCAGACAATTAAGACAGGCAATTAAGGCAGGCAATGAAGGCAGGCAATTAAGGTAGTCAAATAATGCAGGTAATTAGGAAAGGCAATTAGGCAAGCAATTAAGGCAGGCATTTAAGGCAAGCAATTTAGGCAGGGAGTAAAGAATGCCTATTAAGGCAGGCGATTAATGCAGGAAATTAAGGCAGGAAATTAAGGCAGACAATTAAGACAGGCAATTAAGGCTGGCAATGAAGGCAGGCAATCAAGGTAGTCAAATAATGCGGGTAATTAGAGAAGGCAATTAAGGCAAGCAATTAAAGCCTGCAATTAATGCAGGCAATTAAGGCAAAAATCAAGGAAGGCAATTAAGTAATGCAATTAATGTAGCCAATTAAGGCAGGTAATTAAGGCAGGCAAATAATGCAAGTAATTTGGTAAGGCAATTAAGGCAAGCTATTAAGGCAGGTAGTAAAGATAGCCAATTAAGGCAGCCAATTAAGGCATGCAATTAAGGCAGGCAATTAAGGCAGGCAATTAAAGCAGGCAATTAAGGCAGGTAATCAAGTAAGGCAATTAAGGCAGGCAATTAAGGCAGGCAATTAAGGCAGACATTTAAGACAGGCAATTAAGGCAGGCAATTAAGGCAAGCAATAAATGTAGCCAATTAAGGCAGGCAATTAAGGCAGGCATATATGCAGGTAATTAGGGAAGGCAATAAGGCATCCAATTAAGGCTGGTAATTAAGGCATGCAATTAAGGCAGGCAATTAAGGCAGGCTATTAAGGCAGGCAATTAAGGCAGGAAATTAAGGCAGGAAATTAAGGCAGACAATTAAGACAGGCAATTAAGGCTGGCAATGAAGGCAGGCAATCAAGGTAGTCAAATAATGCGGGTAATTAGAGAAGGCAATTAAGGCAAGCAATTAAAGCCTGCAATTAATGCAGGCAATTAAGGCAAAAATCAAGGAAGGCAATTAAGGCATGCAATTAATGTAGCCAATTAAGGCAGGTAATTAAGGCAGGCAAATAATGCAAGTAATTTGGTAAGGCAATTAAGGCAAGCTATTAAGGCAGGTAGTAAAGATAGCCAATTAAGGCAAGCAATTTAGGCAGGCAGCCAATTAAGGCTGGTAATTAAGGCATGCAATTATAGGCAGGCAATTAAGGCAGGCAATTAAGGCAAGCAATTAAGGATGGCAATTAAGGCAGCCAATTAAGGCAGGCAATAAAGGCAGGCAATTAAGGCAAGCAATTAAGGATGTCAATTAAGGCAGCCAATTAAGGCAGGCAATAAAGGCAGGCAATTAAGGCAAGCAATTAAGGATGGCAATTAAGGCAGCCAATTAAGGCAGGCAATAAAGGCAGGCAATTAAGGCAAGCAATTAAGGATGTCAATTAAGGCAGCCAATTAAGGCAGGCAATAAAGGCAGGCAATCGAGAAAGGCAATTAAGGTAGGCAAATAATTCAGGTAATTTAGTAAGGCAATTAAGGCAGGCAATGAAGGCAGGCAATTAAGGTAGTCAAATAATGCAGGTAATTAGGAAAGGCAATTAGGCAAGCAAATAAGGCAGTCAATTAAGGCAGACAATTAAGGCAGGCAGTTAAGTCTGGCAATGAAAGCAGGCTATTAGGGTAGGCAAATAATGCAGGTAATTAGGGAAGGCAATTAAGGCAGGCAATTAAGGCAGGCAATTAAGGCAAGCTATTTAGGCGGGTGGTAAATAAAGCCAATTAAGGCAAGCGATTAAGGCAGGCAATTAAGGCAGGCAGCCAATTAAGTCAGGTAAATAAGGCTGGCATTTTAGGCAGACAATTGAGGCAGTCAATTAAGACAGGCAATTAAAGCAGGCAATGAAGGCAGGCAATGAAGGCAGGCAATTAAGGCAGGCAATTAAAGGCAGGCAATTAAGGAAAGCAATTAAGGCAGGTAATAAAGAAAGCCAATTAAGGCAGGCGATTTAGGCAGGCAATTAAGGCAGGCAGTCAATTAAGGCTGGTAATTAAGGCATGCAATTTAGGCAGGCAATTATGGCAGGCAATTAAGACAGGCAATTAAGGCAGACAATTAAGACAGGCAATTAAGGCAGGCAATTAAGGCAAGCAATTAATGTAGCCAATTAAGGCAGGCAATTAAGGCAGGCATATAATGCAGGTATTTTGGTAAGGCAATTAAGGCAGGCAATGAAGGCAGGCAATTAAGGTAGTCAAATAATGCAGGTAATTAGGAAAGGCAATTAAGCAAGCAAATAAGGCAGGCATTTAAGGCAAGCAATTAAGGCAGGGAGTAAAGAAAGCCAATTAAGGCAGGCGATTAATGCAGGCAATTAAGGCAGGCAGCCAATTAAGGCTGGTAATTAAGGCATGCAATTAAGGCAGGCAATTAAGGCAGGCTATTAAGGCAGGCAATTTAGGCATGCAATTAAGGCAGGCAATTAAGGCAGGCAATTAAGGCAGACAATTAAGGCAGGCAATTAAGCCAGGCAATTAGGCAGGCAATTAAGGCTAGCAATGAAGGCAGGCTAATGAGGTAGGCAAATAATGCAGGTAATTAGGGCAGGCAATTAAGGCAGGCAATTAAGGCAGGCAATTAAGGCAAGCTATTTAGGCGGGTAGTAAAGAAAGCCAATTAAGGCAAGCGATTAAGGCAGGCAATTAAGGCAGGCAGCCAATTAAGGCTGGTAATTAAGGCATGCAATAGGGGAAGGAAATTAAGGCAGGCTATTAAGGCACGCAATTAAGGCAGGAAATTAAGGCAGGAAATTAAGGCAGACAATTAAGACAGGCAATTAAGGCTGGCAATGAAGGCAGACAATTAAGGTAGTCAAATAATGCAGGTAATTAGGGAAGGCAATTAAGGCAAGCAATTAAGGCCTGCAATTAATGCTGGCAATTAAAGCAGGCAATTAAGGCATGCAATTAATGTAGCCAATATAGGCAGGCAATTAAGGCAGGCAAATAATGCAGGTAATTTGGTAAGGCAATTAAGGCAGGCAATTAAGGCAAGCAATTAAGGCAGGTAGTAAAGAAAGCCAATTAAGGCAGTCAATTAAGGCAGCCAATTAAGGCATTCAATTAAAGCAGGCAATTAAGGCAGGCAAATAATGCAGGTAATTAGGAAAGGCAATTAGGCAGGCAATTAATGCAGGCAAATAAGGCAGGCAATCATGGAAGGCAATTAAGGGAAGCAATTAATGTAGCCAATTAAGGCAGGCAATTAAGGCAGGCAGGCAATTAAGACTGATAATTAAGGCAGGTAAATAAGGCTGGCAATTTAGGCAGGCAATTGAGGCAGGCAATTAAGACAGGCAATTAAAAAAAGGCAATTAAGGCAGCAAATCAAGGAAGGCAATTAAGGCATGCAATTAATGTAGCCAATATAAGCAGGCAATTAATTCAGGCAAATAATGCAGGTAATTTGGTAAGGCAATTAAGGCAGGCAATTAAGGCAAGCAATTAAGGCAGGTAGTAAAGAAAGCCAATTAAGGCAGTCAATTAAGGCAGCCAATTAAGGCATGCAATTAAAGCAGGCAATTAAGGCAGGCATTTTAGGCAGGCAATCAAGTAAGGCAATTAAAACAGGAAATTAAGGCAGGCAATTAAGGCAGATATTTAATACAGGCAATTTAGGCAGGCAATGAAGGCAGGCATTAAGGTATTCAAATAATGCAGGTAATTAGGAAAGGAAATTAGGCAGGCAATTAAGGTTGGCAATTAAAGCAGCCAATTAACAAATGCAATTAAAGCAGCCAATTAAGGCAGTCAATTAAGGTAGTCAATTAAGACAAGCAATTAAAGCAGGCTATTAAGGCGGGCAAATAAGGCAGGCATTCAAGGAAGGCAATTAAGGCAAGCAATTAATGTAGCCAATTAAGGCAGGCAATTAAGTCAGGCAATGAAGGCATGCAATTAAGGCAGGTAATTAAGGCAGGTAATTAAGGCAGGTAATTAAGGCAGGCAATTATGGCAGACATTTAAGGCAGTCAATTAGGCTGTAATTATAGACAGGCAATTAAATTAGGCAAATAATGCAGGTAATGAGGGAAAGCAATTAAGGCAGGCAATTATGGCAGTCAATTAAGGCAAGCAATTAAGGCAGGTAGTAACGAAAGCCAATTAAGGCAGGCAATTAAGGCAGGCAACCAATTAAAGCTGGTAATTAAGGCATGCAATTAAGGCAGGCAATTAAGGCAGGCAATTAAGGCAAGCAATCAAGAAATTCAATTAAGGCAGGCAATTAAGTCAGGCAATTAAAGCAGGCATTTATGGCCGGCAATTAAGGCAGTCAATTAAGGCAGACAAATAAGTCAGGCAATTAAGGCAGGCAATAAAGGAATGCTATTAAGGCAAGAAAGTAATGTAGCCAATTAAGTCAGGCAATTAAGGCAGGCAAATAGTGTAGATAATTAGGGAAGACAATTAAGGAAGGCAATTAAGGCGGGCAAATATTGCAGGTAATTAGTGAAGGCAAATAAGGAAGGCAATTAAGGCAGGCAATTTAGGCAGGCAATTAATGCAGGCAAATAAGGAAGGCAATCATGAAAGGCAATTAAGGCAAGCAATTAATGTAGCCAATTAAGGCAGGCAATTAAGGCAGACTGGCAATTAAGACTGGTAATTAAGGCAGGTAAATAAGGCTGGCAATTTAGGCAGGCAATTGAGGCAGGCAATTAAGACAGGCAATTAAAGCAGGCAATTAAGGCAGCAAATCAAGGAAGGCAATTAAGGCATGCAATTAATGTAGCCAATTAAGGCAGGCAATTAAGGCAAGCAAATAATGCAGGTAATTTGGTAAGGCAATTAAGGCAGGCAATTAAGGCAAGCAATTAAGGCAGGTAGTTTAGAAAGCCAATTAAGACAGGCAATTAAGGCAGGCAACCAATTAAGGCTGTTAATTAAGGCATGCAATTAAGGCAGGCAATTAAGCCAGGCAATTAAGGCAGGTAATTAAGGCTGGCAATGAAGGCAGGCTAATGAGGTAGGCAAATAATGCAGGTAATTAGGGAAGGCAATTAAGGCAGGTAATTAAGGCAGGCAATTAAGGCAAGCTATTTAGGCAGGTAGTAACGAAAGCCAATTAAGGCAGGCAATTATGGCAGTCATTTAAGGCAGGCATCTAATTAAGGCTGGTAATAAAGACATGCAATTAAGGCAGGCAATTAAGGCTGGCAATTGAGGCAGGCAATTAAGAAAGGCAATTAAGGTAGGCAATTAAGGCAGGCAATTAAAGCAGGCAATTAAGGCAGGCAATTAAGGCAAGCTATTAAGGATGGCAATTAAGGCAGCCAATTAAGGAATGCAATTAAGGCAGGCAATTAAGGCAGGCAATTAAAGTGGCAATTAGTGCAGGCAATCAAGGCAGGCAATTAAGGAAGGAAAAAGGCAGGCCATTAAGGCAGGCAATGATGGCAGGCAATAATGGCAGGCAATAATGGCAGGCAATTAAGGCAGACAATTAAGGCAGACAATTAAGGCAGGCAATTAAGGCTGGCAATAAAGGCAGGCAATTATGGCAGGCAATTCAAGGAGGCAATAAAGGCAGGCAATAAAGGCAGGCAATTAAGGCAGGCAATTAAGGCAGGCAATTAAGGCAAGCAATTAGGGCAGGCAATTAAGACAGGCAATTAAAAAAAGGCTTTTAAAGAAGGCAATGAAGGCAGGCAATTAAGGCAGGCAAAAAGGCAGGCAATTATAGCAGGCAATTAAGGCAGGCAATTAAGGCAAGCTAATAAGGCAGGCAATTAAGGCAGGCAATTAAGGCAGGCAATTTTTGGCAAGCAATTAAGGCAGGTAGTAAAGAAAGCCAATTAAGGCAGGCAATTAAGGCAGGCAGCCAATTAAGGCTGGTAATTAAGGCATGCAATTAAGGCAGGCAATAAAGGCTGGCAATGAAGGCAGGTAATTAAGGTAGGCAAATAATGCAGGTAATTAGGGAAAGCAATTAAGGCAGCCAATTAAGGCAGGCAATTAAGGCAAACAATTAAGGCAGGTAGTTTAGAAAGCCAATCAAGGCAGGCAATTAAGGCAGGCTATTTTCGCGGGTAGTAAAGAAAGCCAATTAAGGCAAGCGATTAAGGCAGGCAATTAAGGCAGGCAGCCAATTAAGGCAGGTAAATAAGGCTGGCATTTTAGGCAGACAATTGAGGCAGTCAATTAACACAGGCAATTAAGGCAGGCAATTAAGGCAGGCAATTGAGGCAGGCAAATAAAAAAAGGCAATTAAAGAAGGCAATGGAGGCAGGCAATTAAGGCAGGCAATTAAGGCAGGCAATTATAGCAGGCAATTAAGGCAGGCAATTAAGGCAAGCTATTAAGGCAGGCAATTAAGGCAGGCAATTAAGGCAGGCAATTAAGGCAAGCAATTAAGGCAGGTAGTAAAGAAAGCCAATTAAGGGAGGCAATTAAGGCAGGCAGCCAATTAAGGCTGGTAATTAAGGCATGCAATTAAGGCAGGCAATTAAGCCAGGCAATTAAGGCAAGCAAAAAAAGGATGGTAATTAAGGCAGCCAATTTAGGAATGCAATTAAGTCAGCCAATTAAGGCAGGCGATTAAGGCAGTCAGCCAATTAAGGCTGGTAATTAAGGCATGCAATTAAGGCAGGCAGTTAAGGCAGGCAATTAAGGCAGACAATTAAGGCAGGCAATTAAGGCTGGCAATAAAAGCAGGCAATTAAGGCAGGCAGGCAAATAAAACTGGTAATTAAGGCAGGCAATTAAGGCAGGCAATTTAGGCAGGCAATCAAGTAAGGCAATTACGCAGGCAATTAAGGTTGGCAATTAAGGCTGCCAATTAACGAATGCAATTAAAGCAGCCAATTAAGACTGTCAATTAAGGTAGGCAATTAAGACAGGCAATTAAAGCAAGCTATATAGGCAGGCAAATAAGGCAGGCATTCAAAAAAAGGCAATTAAGACAAGCCATTAATGTAGCCAATTAAGGCAGGCAATTAAGTCAGGCAATAAAGGCATGCAATTAAGGCAGGTAATTAAGGCAGGAAATTAAGGCAGGCAATTAAGGTAGGCAACTAAGGCAGACATTTAAGGCAGTCAATTAAGGCTGTCAATGAAGGCAGGCAATTAAAGTAGGCAAATAATGCAGGTAATTAGGGAAAGCAATTAAGGCAGGCAATTAAGGCAGTCAATTAAGGCAAGCAATTATGGCAGGTAGTAACGAAAGCCAATTAAGGCAGGCAATTAGGGCAGGCATTTAAGGCAGGCATCTAATTAAGGCTGGTAATTAAGGCATGCAATTAAGGATGGCAATTAAGGCAGGCAATTAAGGCAGGCAATTAAGGCAAGCAATTAAGGATGGCAATTAAGGCAGCCAATTAAGGCAGGTAATAAATACAAACCATTAAGGCAAGCAATTAAGGATGTCAATTAAGGCAGCCAATTAAGGCAGGCAATAAAGGCAGGCAATCGAGAAAGGCAATTAAGGTAGGCAAATAATGCAGGTAATTAGGGAAGGCAATTAAGGCAGGCAATTAATTCAGGCAATTAAGGGAAGCAATTAAGGCAGGTAGTTTAGAAAGCCAATTAAGACAGGCAATTAAGGCAGGCAGCCAATTAAGACTGGTAATTAAGGCATGCAATTAAGGCAGGCAATTAAGGCAGACAATTAAGGCAGGCAATTAAGTCTGGCAATGAAAGCAGGCTATAAGGGTAGGCAAATAATGCAGGTAATTAGGGAAGGCAATTAAGGCAGGCAATTAAGGCAGGCAATTAAGGCAGTCAATTAAGGCAGACAATTAAGGCAGGCAATTAAGTCTGGCAATGAAAGCAGGCTATTAGGGTAGGCAAATAATGCAGGTAATTAGGGAAGGCAATTAAGGCAGGCAATTAAGGCAGGCAATTAAGGCAGGCAATTAAGGCAAGCTATTTAGGCGGGTGGTAAATAAAGCCAATTAAGGCAAGCGATTAAGGCAGGCAGTTAAGGCAGGCAGCCAATTAAGGCAGGTAAATAAGGCTGGCATTTTAGGCAGACAATTGAGGCAGTCAATTAAGACAGGCAATTAAAGCAGGCAATGAAGGCAGGCAATTAAGGCAGGAAATTAAGGCAGGCAATTAAGACAGGCAATTAAGGAAAGCAATTAAGGCAGGTAATAAAGAAAGCCAATTAAGGCAGGCGATTTAGGCAGGCAATTAAAGCAGGCAGCCAATTAAGGCTGGTAATTAAGGCATGCAATTAAGGCAGGCAATTATGGCAGGCAATTAAGGCAGGCAATTAAGGCAGACAATTAAGACAGGCAATTAAGGCAGGCAATTAAGGCAAGCAATTAATGTAGCCAATTAAGGCAGGCAATTAAGGCAGGCAATTAATGCAGGTAATTTGGTAAGGCAATTAAGGCAGGCAATGAAGGCAGGCAATTAAGGTAGTCAAATAATGCAGGTTATTAGGAAAGGCAATTAGGCAAGCAAATAAGGCAGGCATTTAAGGCAAGCAATTAAGGCAGGGAGTAAAGAAAGCCAATTAAGGCAGGCGATTAATGCAGGCAATTAAGGCAGGCAGCCAATTAAGGCTGGTAATTAAGGCATGCAATTAAGGCAAGCAATTAAGACAGGCTATTAAGGCAGGCAATTTAGGCATGCAATTAAGGCAGGAAATTAAGGCAGACAATTAAGACAGGCAATTAAGGCTGGCAATGAAGGCAGACAATTAAGGTAGTAAAATAATGCAGGTAATAAGGGAAGGCAATTAAGGCAAGCAATTAAGGCCTGCAATTAATGCAGGCAATTAAGGCAGCAAATCGAGGAAGGCAATTAAGGCATGCAATTAATTTAGCCAATTAAGGCAGGCAATTAAGGCAGGCAAATAATGCAGGTAATTTGGTAAGGCAATTAAGGCAGGTAATTAAGGCAAGCAATTAAGGCAGGTGTTAAAGATAGCCAATTAAGGCAGCCAATTAAGGCATGCAATTAAGTCAGCCAATTAAGGCAGGCGATTAAGGCAGTCAGCCAATTAAGGCTGGTAATTAAGGCATGCAATTAAGGCAGGCAGTTAAGGCAGGCAATTAAGGCAGACAATTAAGGCAGGCAATTAAGGCTGGCAATAAAAGCAGGCAATTAAGGAAGGCAGGCAAATAAAACTGGTAATTAAGGCAGGCAATTAAGGCAGGCAATTTAGGCAGGCAATCAAGTAAGGCAATTACGCAGGCAATTAAGGTTGGCAATTAAGGCTGCCAATTAACGAATGCAATTAAAGCAGCCAATTAAGACAGTCAATTAAGGTAGGCAATTAAGACAGGCAATTAAAGCAAGCTATATAGGCAGGCAAATAAGGCAGGCTTTCAAAAAAAGGCAATTAAGACAAGCCATTAATGTAGCCAATTAAGGCAGGCAATTAAGTCAGGCAATAAAGGCATGCAATTAAGGCAGGTAATTAAGGCAGGAAATTAAGGCAGGCAATTAAGGTAGGCAACTAAGGCAGACATTTAAGGCAGTCAATTAAGGCTGTCAATGAAGGCAGGCAATTAAAGTAGGCAAATAATGCAGGTAATTAGGGAAAGCAATTAAGGCAGGCAATTAAAGCAGTCAATTAAGGCAAGCAATTATGGCAGGTAGTAACGAAAGCCAATTAAGGCAGGCAATTAGGGCAGGCATTTAAGGCAGGCATCTAATTAAGGTTGGTAATTAAGGCATGCAATTAAGGATGGCAATTAAGGCAGGCAATTAAGGCAGGCAATTAAGGCAAGCAATTAAGGATGGCAATTAAGGCAGCCAATTAAGGCAGGTAATACAGGCAAACAATTAAGGCAAGCAATTAAGGATGTCAATTAAGGCAGACAATTAAGGCAGGCAATAAAGGCAGGCAATCGAGAAAGGCAATTAAGGTAGGCAAATAATGCAGGTAATTAGGGAAGGCAATTAAGGCAGGCAATTAAGTCAGGCAATTAAGGGAAGCAATTAAGGCAGGTAGTTTAGAAAGCCAATTAAGACAGGCAATTAAGGCAGGCAGCCAATTAAGACTGGTAATTAAGGCATGCAATTAAGGCAGGCAATTAAGCCAGGTAATTAAGGCAAGCAATTAAGGATGGCAATTAAGGCAGCAAATTTAGGAATGCAATAAAGGCAGGCAATTAAGGCAGGCAATTACGGCAGGCAATTAAGGCAGTCAATTAAGGCAGACAATTAAGGCAGGCAATTAAGTCTGGCAATGAAAGCAGGCTATTAGGGTAGGCAAATAATGCAGGTAATTAGGGAAGGCAATTAAGGCAGGCAATTAAGGCAGGCAATTAAGGCAGGCAATTAAGGCAAGCGATTAAGGAAGGCAGTTAAGGCAGGCAGCCAATTAAGGCAGGTAAATAAGGCTGGCATTTTAGGCAGACAATTGAGGCAGTCAATTAAGACAGGCAATTAAAGCAGGCAATGAAGGCAGGCAATTAAGGCAGGAAATTAAGGCAGGCAATTAAGACAGGCAATTAAGGAAAGCAATTAAGGCAGGTAATAAAGAAAGCCAATTAAGGCAGGCGATTTAGGCAGGCAATTAAAGCAGGCAGCCAATTAAGGCTGGTAATTAAGGCATGCAATTAAGGCAGGCAATTATGGCAAGCAATTAAGGCAGGCAATTAAGGAAGACAATTAAGACAGGCAATTAAGGCAGGCAATTAAGGCAAGCAATTAATGTAGCCAATTAAGGCAGGCAATTAAGGCAGGCAATTAATGCAGGTAATTTGGTAAGGCAATTAAGGCAGGCAATGAAGGCAGGCAATTAAGGTAGTCAAATAATGCAGGTTATTAGGAAAGGCAATTAGGCAAGCAAATAAGGCAGGCATTTAAGGCAAGCAATTAAGGCAGGGAGTAAAGAAAGCCAATTAGGCAGGCGATTAATGCAGGCATTTAAGGCAGGCAGCCAATTAAGGCTGGTAATTAAGGCATGCAATTAAGGCAAGCAATTAAGACAGGCTATTAAGGCAGGCAATTTAGGCATGCAATTAAGGCAGGAAATTAAGGCAGACAATTAAGACAGGCAATTAAGGCTGGCAATGAAGGCAGACAATTAAGGTAGTAAAATAATGCAGGTAATTAGGGAAGCCAATTAAGGCAAGCAATTAAGGCCTGCAATTAATGCAGGCAATTAAGGCAGCAAATCGAGGAAGGCAATTAAGGCATGCAATTAATTTAGCCAATTAAGGCAGGCAATTAAAGCAGGCAAATAATGCAGGTAATTTGGTAAGGCAATTAAGGCAGGTAATTAAGGCAAGCAATTAAGGCAGGTGTTAAAGATAGCCAATTAAGGCAGCCAATTAAGGCATGCAATTAATGCAGGCAATTAAGGCTGGCAATTAAGGCAGGCAATCAAGTAAGGCAATTAAGTAAGGCAATTAAGGCAGACAATTAAGAAAGGCAATTAAGGCTGGCAATAAGGCAAGCAATTAATGTAGCCAATTAAGGCAGGCAATTAATGTAGCCAATTAAGGCAGGCAATTAAGGCAGGCAAATAATGCAGGTAATTTGGTAAGACATAAGGCAGGCAATTAAGGCAAGCAATTAAGGCAGGTAGTAAAGAAAGCCAATTAAGGCAGTCAATTAAGGCAGCCAATTAAGGCATGCAATTAAGGCAGGCAATTAAGGCAGGCATTTTAGGCAGGCAATCAAGTAAGGCAATTAAGGCAGGCATTTTAGGCAGGCAATCAAGTAAGGCAATTAAGGCAGGAAATTAAGGCAGACAATTAAGACAGGCAATTAAGGAAGTAATGAAGGCAGGCAATTAAGGCAAGCAATTAAGGCAGGTAGTTAAGAAATCCAATTAAGGCATCCAATTAAGGAATGCAATTAAGGCAGGCAATTAAGGCAGGCAAATAATGCAGGTATTTTGGTAAGGCAATTAAGGCAGGCAATGAAGGCAGGCAATTAAGGTAGTCAAATAATGCAGGTATTTAGGAAAGGCAATTAGGCAAGCAAATAAGGCAGGCATTTAAGGGAAGCAATTAAGGCAGGGAGTAAATAAAGCCAATTAAGGCAGGCGATTAATGCAGGCAATTAAGGCAGGCAGCCAATTAAGGCTGGTAATTAAGGCATGCAATTAAGGCAGGCAATTAAGGCAGGCTATTAAGGCAGGCAATTTAGGCATGCAATTAAGGCAGGCAATTAAGGCAGGCGTTTAAGGCAAGCAATTAAGGCAGGGAGTAAAGAAAGCCAATTAAGGCAGGCGATTAATGCAGGCAATTAAGGCAGACAGCCAATTAAGGCTGGTAATTAAGGCATGCAATAGGGGAAGGAAATTAAGGCAGGCTATTAAGGCAGGCAATTAAGGCAGGCAATTAAGGCAGGAAATTAAGGCAGACAATTAAGACAGGCAATTAAGGCTGGCAATGAAGGCAGACAATTAAGGTAGTCAAATAAAGCAGGTAATTAGGGAAGGCAATTAAGGCAAGCAATTAAGGCCTGTAATTAATGCAGGCAATTAAAGCAGGCAATTAAGGCATGCAATTAATGTAGCCAATATAGGCAGGCAATTAAGGCAGGCAAATAATGCAGGTAATTTGGTAAGGCAATTAAGGCAGGCAATTAAGGCAAGCAATTAAGGCAGGTAGTAAAGAAAGCCAATTAAGGCAGTCAATTAAGGCAGCCAATTAAGGCATGCAATTAAAGCAGGCAATTAAGGCAGGCAAATAATGCAGGTAATTAGGAAAGGCAATTAGGCAGGCAATTAATGCAGGCAAATAAGGCAGGCAATCATGGAAGGCAATTAAGGGAAGCAATTAATGTAGCCAATTAAGGCAGGCAATTAAGGCAGGCAGGCAATTAAGACTGGTAATTAAGGCAGGTAAATAAGGCTGGCAATTTAGGCAGGCAATTGAGGCAGGCAATTAAGACAGGCAATTAAAGCAGGCAATTAGTGCAGCAAATCAAGGAAGGCAATTAAGGCATGCAATTAATGTAGCCAATATAGGCAGGCAATTAATTCAGGCAAATAATGCAGGTAATTTGGTAAGGCAATTAAGGCAGGCAATTAAGGCAAGCAATTAAGGCAGGTAGTTTAGAAAGCCAATTAAGACAGGCAATTAAGGCAGGCAGCCAATTAAGGCTGGTAATTAAGGCATGCAATTAAGGCAGGCAATTAAGCCAGGCATTTAAGGCAGGTAATTAAGGCTGGCAATGAAGGCAGGCTAATGAGGTAGGCAAATAATGCAGGTAATTAGGGAAGGCAATTAAGGCAGGTAATTAAGGCAGGCAATTAAGGCAAGCTATTTAGGCAGGTAGTAACGAAAGCCAATTAAGGCAGGCAATTATGGCAGTAATTTAAGGCAGGCATCTAATTAAGGCTGGTAATAAAGACATGCAATTAAGGCAGGCAATTAAGGCAGGCAATTGAAGCAGGCAATTAAGAAAGGCAATTAAGGAAGGCAATTAAGGCAGGCAATTAAAGCAGGCAATTAAGGCAAGCTATTAAGGATGGCAATTAAGGCAGCCAATTAAGGAATGCAATTAAGGCAGGCAATTAAGGCAGGCAATTAAAGCAGGCAATTAGTGCAGGCAATCAAGGCAGGCAATTAAGGAAAGAAAAAGGCAGGCAATTAAGGCAGGCAATGATGGCAGGCAATAATGGCAGGCAATAATGGCAGGCAATTAAGGCAGACAATTAAGGCAGACAATTAAGGCAGGCAATTAAGGCTGGCAATAAAGGCAGGCTATTAATGCAGGAAATTCAAGCAGGCAATAAAGGCAGGCAATAAAGGCAGGCAATTAAGGCAGGCAATTAAGGCAGGCAATTAAGGCAGGCAATTAAACAGGCAATTAAGGCTGGCAATGAAGGCAGGCTATTAAGGTAGGCATATATGCAGGTAATTAGGGAAGGCAATAAGGCATGCAATTAAGGCAGGCAATAAAGGCAAGCAATTAAGGATGGCAATTAAGGCAGCCAATTAAGGCAGGCAATAAATGCAGGCAATTAAGGCAAGCAATTAAGGATGGCAATTAAGGCAGGCAATTAAGGCAGGCAAATAATGCAGGTAATTTGGTAAGGCAATTAAGGCAGGCAATAAAGGCAAGCAATTAAGGCAGGTAGTAAAGAAAGCCAATTAAGGCAGTCAATTAAGGCAGCCAATTAAGGCATGCAAATAAGGCAGGCAATTAAGGCAAGCAATTTAGGCAGGCAATCAAGTAAGGCAATTAAGACAGGAAATTAAGGCAGGCAATTAAGGCAGACAATTAAGACAGGCAATTAAGGCAGGCAATGAAGGCAGGCAATTAAGGAATGCAATTAATGCAGGTAATTAGGAAAGGCAATTAGACAAGCAATTAAGGCAGGCATTTAAGGCAAGCAATTAAGGCAGGGAGTTAAGAAAGCCAATTAAGGCAGGCGATTAATGCAGGCAATTAAGGTAGGCAGCCAATTAAGGCTGGTAATTAAGGCATGCAATTAAGGCAGGCAATTAAGGCAGGCTATTAAAGCAGGCAATTAAGGCAGGAAATTAAGGCAGGAAATTAAGGCAGACAATTAAGACAGGCAATTAAGGCTGGCAATGAAGGCAGGCAATCAAGGTAGTCAAATAATGCGGGTAATTAGAGAAGGCAATTAAGGCAAGCAATTAAAGCCTGCAATTAATGCAGGCAATTAAGGCAAAAATCAAGGAAGGCAATTAAGGCATGCAATTAATGTAGCCAATTAAGGCAGGTAATTAAGGCAGGCAAATAATGCAAGTAATTTGGTAAGGCAATTAAGGCAAGCTATTAAGGCAGGTAGTAAAGATAGCCAATTAAGGCAGCCAATTAAGGCATGCAATTAAGGCAGGCAATTAAGGCAGGCAATTAAAGCAGGCAATTAAGGCAGGTAATCAAGTAAGGCAATTAAGGCAGGCAATTAAGGCAGGCAATTAAGGCAGACATTTAAGACAGGCAATTAAGGCAGGCAATTAAGGCAAGCAATAAATGTAGCCAATTAAGGCAGGCAATTAAGGCAGGCAAGTAATGCAGTTAATTTGGTAAGGCAATTAAGGCAGGCAATTAAGGCAGGTAGTAAATAAAGCCAATTAAGGCAGTCAATAAGGGAGCCAATTATGGCATGCAATTAAGGCAGGCAATTAAGGCAGGCAATTTAGGCAGGCAATTTAGGCAGGCAATCAAGTAAGGCAATTAAGGCAGGAAATTAAGACAGGCAATTAAGGCAGTCAATTAAGACAGGCAATAAAGGCAGGCAATTAAGGCAGGCAATATAAGGTAGTCAAATAATGCGGGTAATTAGGAAAGGCAATTAGGCAAGCAATTAAGGCAGGCATTTAAGGCAAGCAATTAAGGCAGGGAGTAAAGAAAGCCAATTAAGGCAGTCGATTAATGCAGGCAATTAAGGCAGGCAGCCAATTAAGGCTGGTAATTAAGGCATGCAATTAAGGCAGGCTATTAAGGCAGGCTATTTAGGCAGGCAATTAAGGTAGGCAATTAAGGCAAGAAATTAAGGCAGACAATTAAGACAGGCAATTAAGGCTGGCAATAAAGGCAGGCAATAAAGGTAGAAAATAATGCAGGTAATTAGAGAAGGCAATTAAGGCAAGCAATTAAAGCCTGCAATTAATGCAGGCAATTAAGGCAGCAAATCAAGGAAGGCAATTAAGGCATGCAATTAATGTAGCCAATTAAGGCAGGAAATTAAGGCAGGCAAATAATGCAGGTAATTTGGTAAGGCAATTAAGGCAGGCAATTAAGGCAAGCAATTAAGGCAGGTAGTAAAGATAGCCAATTAAGGCAGCCAATTAAGGCATGCAATTAAGGCAGGCAATTAAGGCAGGCAATTAAGGCAGGCAATCAAGTAAGGCATTTAAGGCAGGCAATTAAGGCAAGCAATTAAGGCAGACAATTAAGACAGGCAATTAAGGCAAGCAATTAAGGATGGCAATTAAGGCAGCCAATTAAGGCAGGCAATAAAGGCAGGCAATTAAGGAAAGCAATAATGGCAGGCAATTAATGCAGGCAATAATCGGCAGGCAATCGAGAAATTTAATTAAAGCAGGCAATTAAGGCAGGCAATTAAAGCAGGCAATTATGGAAGGCAATTAAGGCAGTCAATTTAGGCAGTCAATTTAGGCAAACAATTAAGGCAGGTTATTAATGCTGGCAATGAAAGCAGGCTGTTAAAGGTAGGCAAATAATGCAGGTAATTAGGGAAGGCAATTAAGGCAGGCAATTAAGACAGGCAATTAAGGCAATCTATTTAGGCAGGGAGTAAAGAAAGCGAATTAAGACAGGCAATTAAGGCAGGCAGCCAATTAAGGCTGGTAATTAAAGCATGCAATTAAGGCAGGCAATTTAGGCACGCAATTAAGGCAAGCTATTAAGGATGGCATTTAAGGCAGCCAATTGAGGAATGTAATTAAGGCAGGCAATTTAGAAAGGCAATTAAGGCAAGCAATTAAGGCACGTATTAAAGAAAGCCAATTAAGGCAGGCAATTAAGGCAGGCATTTATGCAAGCAATTAATGTAGCCAATTAAGGCAGGCAATTAAGGCAGGCAAATAATGCAGGTAATTTGGTAAGGCAATTAAGGCAGTTAATTTAGGCAAACAATTAAGGCAGGTTATTAATGCTGGCAATGAAAGCAGGCTGTTAAAGGTAGGCAAATAATGCAGGTAATTAGGGAAGGCAATTAAGGCAGGCAATTAATGCAGTCAATTTAGGCAAGCAATTACGGCAGGCAATTAAGGCAGTCAATTAAGGCAGACAATTAAGGCACGCAATTAAGGCTGGAAATGAAGGCAGGCTAATAGGGTAGGCAAATAATGCAGGTAATTAAGGAAAGGCAATTAAGGCAGGCAATTAAGGCAGGCAATTAAAGCAAGCTATTTAGGCGGGTGGTAAAGAAAGCCAATTAAGGCAAGCGATTAAGTCAGGCAATTAAGGCAGGCAGCCAATTAAGGCAGGTAAATAAGGCTGGCATTTTAGGCAGACAATTGAGGCAGTCAATTAAGACAGGCAATTGAAGCAGGCAATGAAGGCAGGCAATTAAGTCAGGCAATTAAGGCAGGCAATTAAGGCAAGCAATTAAGGCAAGCAATTAAGGCAGGTAATAAAGAAAGCCAATTAAGGCAGGCGATTTAGGCATGCAATTAAGGCAGGCAATTTAGGGACGCAGTAAAGGCAAGCTATTAAGGATGGCATTTAAGGCAGCCAATTGAGGAATGTAATTAAGGCAGGCAATTTAGACAGGCAATTAAGGCAAGCAATTAAGGCACGTATTAAAGAAAGCCAATTAAGGCAGGCAATTAAGGCAGGCAATTATGCAAGCAATTAATGTAGCCAATTAAGGCAGGCAATTAAGGCAGGCAAATAATGCAGGTAATTTGGTAAGGCAATTAAGGCAGGCAATGAAGGCAGGCAATTAAGGGAGTCAAATAATGCAGGTAATTAGGAAAGGCAATAAGGCAAGCAAATAAGGCAGGCATTTAAGGCAAGCAATTAAGGCAATGAGTAAAGAAAGCCAAATAAGGCAGGCGATTAATGCAGGCAATTAAGGCAGGCAGCCAATTAAGGCTGGTAATTAAGGCATTCAATTAAGGCAGGCAATTAAGGCAGGCTATTAAGGCAGGCAATTAAGGCAGGCAATTAAGGTAGGAAATTAAGGCCGACAATTAAGACAGGCAATTAAGGCTGGCAATGAAGGCAGACAATTAAGGTAGTCAAATAATGCAGGTAATTAGGGAAGGCAATTAAGGCAAGCAATTAAGGCCTGCAATTAATGCAGGAAATTAAGGCAGCAAATCGAGGAAGGCAATTAAGGCATGCAATCAATTTAGCCAATAAAGGCAGGCAATTAAGGCAGGCAAATAATGCAGTTAATTTGGTAAGGCAATTAAGGCAAGCAATTAAGGCAGGTAGTAAAGATAGCCAATTAAGGCAGCCAATTAAAGCATGCAATTAAGGCAGGCAATTAAGGCAGGCAATTAAGGCAGGCAATAAAGGCAGGCAATCATATCAGGCAATTAAGGCAGGCAATTATGGCAGACAATTAAGACAGGCAATTAAGGCTGGCAATTAAGGCAAGCAATTAATGTAGCCAATTAAGGCAGGCAATTAAGGCAGGCAATTAAGGCAGGCAAATAATGCAGGTAATTTGGTAAGGCAATTAAGGCAGGCAATTAAGGCAAGCAATTAAGGCAGGTAGTAAAGAAAGCCAATTAAGGCAGTCAATTAAGGCAGCCAATTAAGGCATGCAATTAAGGCAGGCAATTAAGGCAGGCATTTTAGGCAGGCAATCAAGTAAGGCAATTAAGGCAGGCAATTAAGGCAGACAATTAAGACAGGCAATTAAGGCAGGCAATGAAGGCAGGCAATTAAGGTAGTCAAATAATGCAGGTAATTAGGAAAGGCAATTAGGCAAGCAATTAAGGCAGGCATTTAAGGCAAGCAATATAGGAAGGGAGTAAAGAAAGCCAATTAAGGCATGCAATTAAGGCAGGCAATTAAGGCAAACAATTTAGGCAGGCAATTTAGGCAGGCAATCAAGTAAGGCAATTAAGGCAGTAAATTAAGGCAGGCAATTAAAGCAGTCAATTAAGGCATGCAATTAAGGCAGGCAATTAAGGCAGGCATTTTAGGCAGGCAATCAAGTAAGGCAATTAAGGCAGGCAATTAAGGCAGACAATTAAGACAGGCAATTAAGGCAGGCAATGAAGGCAGGCAATTAAGGTAGTCAAATAATGCGGGTAATTAGGAAAGGCAATTAGGCAAGCAATTAAGGCAGGCATTTAAGGCAAGCAATTAAGGCAGGGAGGAAAGAAAGCCAATTAAGGCAGTCGATTAATGCAGGCAATTAAGGCAGGCAGCCAATTAAGGCTGGTAATTAAGGCATGCAATTAAGGCAGGCAATTAAGGCAGGCTATTTAGGCAGGCAATTAAGGTAGGCAATTAAGGCAGGAAATTAAGGCAGACAATTAAGACAGGCAATTAAGGCTGGCAATAAAGGCAGGCAGTAAAGGTAGAAAATAATGCAGGTAATTAGAGAAGGCAATTAAGGCAAGCAATTAAGGCCTGCAATTAATGCAGGCAATTAAGGCAGCAAATCAAAGAAGGCAATTAAGACATGCTATTAATGTAGCCAATTAGGGCAGGCAATTAAGGCAGGCAAATAATGCAGGTAATTTGGTAAGGCAATTAAGGCAGGCAATTAAGGCAAGCAATTAAGGCAGGTAGTAAAGATAGCCAATTAAGGCAGCCAATTAAGGCATGCAATTAAGGCAGGCAATTAAGGCAGGCAATTAAGGCAGGCAATTAAGGCAGGCAATCAAGTAAGGCAATTAAGGCAACCAATTAAGGCAGGCAATTAAGGCAGACAATTAAGACAGGCAATTAAGGCAGGCAATTAAGGCAAGCAATTAATGTAGCCAATTAAGGCAGGCAATTAAGGCAGGCAAATAATGCAGGTAATTTGGTAAGGCAATTAAGGCAGGCAATTAAGGCAAGCAATTAAGGCAGTTAGTAAAGAAAGCCAATTAAGGCAGTCAATTAATACAGCCAATTAAGGCATGCAATTAAGGCATGCAATTAAGGCAGGCAATTTAGGCAGGCAATCAAGTAAGGCAATTACGCAGGCAATTAAGGTTGGCAATTAAGGCTGCCAATTAACGAATGCAATTAAAGCAGCCAATTAAGACCGTCAATTAAGGTAGGCAATTAAAGCAAGCTATATAGGCAGGCAAATAAGGCAGGCATTCAAAAAAAGGCAATTAAGACAAGCCATTAATGTAGCCAATTAAGGCAGGCAATTAAGTCAGGCAATAAAGGCATGCAATTAAGGCAGGTAATTAAGGCAGGAAATTAAGGCAGGCAATTAAGGCAGGCAAATAATGCAGGTAATTTGGTAAGATATAAGGCAGGCAATTAAGGCAAGCAATTAAGGCAGGTAGTAAAGAAAGCCAATTAAGGCAGTCAATTAAGGCAGCCAATTAAGGCATGCAATTAAGGCAGGCAATTAAGGCAGGCATTTTAGGCAGGCAATCAAGTAAGGCAATTAAGGCAGGCATTTTAGGCAGGCAATCAAGTAAGGCAATTAAGGCAGGAAATTAAGGCAGACAATTAAGACAGGCAATTAAGGAAGTAATGAAGGCAGGCAATTAAGGCAAGCAATTAAGGCAGGTAGTTAAGAAATCCAATTAAGGCATCCAATTAAGGAATGCAATTAAGGCAGGCAATTAAGGCAGGCAAATAATGCAGGTATTTTGGTAAGGCAATTAAGGCAGGCAATGAAGGCAGGCAATTAAGGTAGTCAAATAATGCAGGTATTTAGGAAAGGCAATTAGGCAAGCAAATAAGGCAGGCATTTAAGGGAAGCAATTAAGGCAGGGAGTAAATAAAGCCAATTAAGGCAGGCGATTAATGCAGGCAATTAAGGCAGGCAGCCAATTAAGGCTGGTAATTAAGGCATGCAATTAAGGCAGGCAATTAAGGCAGGCTATTAAGGCAGGCAATTTAGGCATGCAATTAAGGCAGGCAATTAAGGCAGGCGTTTAAGGCAAGCAATTAAGGCAGGGAGTAAAGAAAGCCAATTAAGGCAGGCGATTAATGCAGGCAATTAAGGCAGACAGCCAATTAAGGCTGGTAATTAAGGCATGCAATAGGGGAAGGAAATTAAGGCAGGCTATTAAGGCAGGCAATTAAGGCAGGCAATTAAGGCAGGAAATTAAGGCAGACAATTAAGACAGGCAATTAAGGCTGGCAATGAAGGCAGACAATTAAGGTAGTCAAATAAAGCAGGTAATTAGGGAAGGCAATTAAGGCAAGCAATTAAGGCCTGTAATTAATGCAGGCAATTAAAGCAGGCAATTAAGGCATGCAATTAATGTAGCCAATATAGGCAGGCAATTAAGGCAGGCAAATAATGCAGGTAATTTGGTAAGGCAATTAAGGCAGGCAATTAAGGCAAGCAATTAAGGCAGGTAGTAAAGAAAGCCAATTAAGGCAGTCAATTAAGGCAGCCAATTAAGGCATACAATTAAAGCAGGCAATTAAGGCAGGCAAATAATGCAGGTAATTAGGAAAGGCAATTAGGCAGGCAATTAATGCAGGCAAATAAGGCAGGCAATCATGGAAGGCAATTAAGGGAAGCAATTAATGTAGCCAATTAAGGCAGGCAATTAAGGCAGGCAGGCAATTAAGACTGGTAATTAAGGCAGGTAAATAAGGCTGGCAATTTAGGCAGGCAATTGAGGCAGGCAATTAAAGCAGGCAATTAGTGCAGCAAATCAAGGAAGGCAATTAAGGCATGCAATTAATGTAGCCAATATAGGCAGGCAATTAATTCAGGCAAATAATGCAGGTAATTTGGTAAGGCAATTAAGGCAGGCAATTAAGGCAAGCAATTAAGGCAGGTAGTTTAGAAAGCCAATTAAGACAGGCAATTAAGGCAGGCAGCCAATTAAGGCTGGTAATTAAGGCATGCAATTAAGGCAGGCAATTAAGCCAGGCATTTAAGGCAGGTAATTAAGGCTGGCAATGAAGGCAGGCTAATGAGGTAGGCAAATAATGCAGGTAATTAGGGAAGGCAATTAAGGCAGGTAATTAAGGCAGGCAATTAAGGCAAGCTATTTAGGCAGGTAGTAACGAAAGCCAATTAAGGCAGGCAATTATGGCAGTAATTTAAGGCAGGCATCTAATTAAGGCTGGTAATAAAGACATGCAATTAAGGCAGGCAATTAAGGCAGGCAATTGAAGCAGGCAATTAAGAAAGGCAATTAAGGAAGGCAATTAAGGCAGGCAATTAAAGCAGGCAATTAAGGCAAGCTATTAAGGATGGCAATTAAGGCAGCCAATTAAGGAATGCAATTAAGGCAGGCAATTAAGGCAGGCAATTAAAGCAGGCAATTAGTGCAGGCAATCAAGGCAGGCAATTAAGGAAAGAAAAAGGCAGGCAATTAAGGCAGGCAATGATGGCAGGCAATAATGGCAGGCAATAATGGCAGGCAATTAAGGCAGACAATTAAGGCAGACAATTAAGGCAGGCAATTAAGGCTGGCAATAAAGGCAGGCTATTAATGCAGGAAATTCAAGCAGGCAATAAAGGCAGGCAATAAAGGCAGGCAATTAAGGCAGGCAATTAAGGCAGGCAATTAAGGCAGGCAATTAAACAGGCAATTAAGGCTGGCAATGAAGGCAGGCTATTAAGGTAGGCATATATGCAGGTAATTAGGGAAGGCAATAAGGCATGCAATTAAGGCAGGCAATAATACAAGCAATTAAGGATGGCAATTAAGGCAGCCAATTAAGGCAGGCAATAAATGCAGGCAATTAAGGCAAGCAATTAAGGATGGCAATTAAGGCAGGCAATTAAGGCAGGCAAATAATGCAGGTAATTTGGTAAGGCAATTAAGGCAGGCAATAAAGGCAAGCAATTAAGGCAGGTAGTAAAGAAAGCCAATTAAGGCAGTCAATTAAGGCAGCCAATTAAGGCATGCAAATAAGGCAGGCAATTAAGGCAAGCAATTTAGGCAGGCAATCAAGTAAGGCAATTAAGACAGGAAATTAAGGCAGGCAATTAAGGCAGACAATTAAGACAGGCAATTAAGGCAGGCAATGAAGGCAGGCAATTAAGGAATGCAATTAATGCAGGTAATTAGGAAAGGCAATTAGGCAAGCAATTAAGGCAGGCATTTAAGGCAAGCAATTAAGGCAGGGAGTTAAGAAAGCCAATTAAGGCAGGCGATTAATGCAGGCAATTAAGGTAGGCAGCCAATTAAGGCTGGTAATTAAGGCATGCAATTAAGGCAGGCAATTAAGGCAGGCTATTAAAGCAGGCAATTAAGGCAGGAAATTAAGGCAGGAAATTAAGGCAGACAATTAAGACAGGCAATTAAGGCTGGCAATGAAGGCAGGCAATCAAGGTAGTCAAATAATGCGGGTAATTAGAGAAGGCAATTAAGGCAAGCAATTAAAGCCTGCAATTAATGCAGGCAATTAAGGCAAAAATCAAGGAAGGCAATTAAGGCATGCAATTAATGTAGCCAATTAAGGCAGGTAATTAAGGCAGGCAAATAATGCAAGTAATTTGGTAAGGCAATTAAGGCAAGCTATTAAGGCAGGTAGTAAAGATAGCCAATTAAGGCAGCCAATTAAGGCATGCAATTAAGGCAGGCAATTAAGGCAGGCAATTAAAGCAGGCAATTAAGGCAGGTAATCAAGTAAGGCAATTAAGGCAGGCAATTAAAGCAGGCAATTAAGGCAGACATTTAAGACAGGCAATTAAGGCAGGCAATTAAGGCAAGCAATAAATGTAGCCAATTAAGGCAGGCAATTAAGGCAGGCAAGTAATGCAGGTAATTTGGTAAGGCAATTAAGGCAGGCAATTAAGGCAGGTAGTAAATAAAGCCAATTAAGGCAGTCAATAAGGGAGCCAATTATGGCATGCAATTAAGGCAGGCAATTAAGGCAGGCAATTTAGGCAGGCAATTTAGGCAGGCAATCAAGTAAGGCAATTAAGGCAGGAAATTAAGACAGGCAATTAAGGCAGTCAATTAAGACAGGCAATAAAGGCAGGCAATTAAGGCAGGCAATATAAGGTAGTCAAATAATGCGGGTAATTAGGAAAGGCAATTAGGCAAGCAATTAAGGCAGGCATTTAAGGCAAGCAATTAAGGCAGGGAGTAAAGAAAGCCAATTAAGGCAGTCGATTAATGCAGGCAATTAAGGCAGGCAGCCAATTAAGGCTGGTAATTAAGGCATGCAATTAAGGCAGGCTATTAAGGCAGGCTATTTAGGCAGGCAATTAAGGTAGGCAATTAAGGCAAGAAATTAAGGCAGACAATTAAGACAGGCAATTAAGGCTGGCAATAAAGGCAGGCAATAAAGGTAGAAAATAATGCAGGTAATTAGAGAAGGCAATTAAGGCAAGCAATTAAAGCCTGCAATTAATGCAGGCAATTAAGGCAGCAAATCAAGGAAGGCAATTAAGGCATGCAATTAATGTAGCCAATAAAGGCAGGAAATTAAGGCAGGCAAATAATGCAGGTAATTTGGTAAGGCAATTAAGGCAGGCAATTAAGGCAAGCAATTAAGGCAGGTAGTAAAGATAGCCAATTAAGGCAGCCAATTAAGGCATGCAATTAAGGCAGGCAATTAAGGCAGGCAATTAAGGCAGGCAATCAAGTAAGGCATTTAAGGCAGGCAATTAAGGCAAGCAATTAAGGCAGACAATTAAGACAGGCAATTAAGGCAAGCAATTAAGGATGGCAATTAAGGCAGCCAATTAAGGCAGGCAATAAAGGCAGGCAATTAAGGAAAGCAATAATGGCAGGCAATTAATGCAGGCAATAATCGGCAGGCAATCGAGAAATTTAATTAAAGCAGGCAATTAAGGCAGGCAATTAAAGCAGGCAATTATGGAAGGCAATTAAGGCAGTCAATTTAGGCAGTCAATTTAGGCAAACAATTAAGGCAGGTTATTAATGCTGGCAATGAAAGCAGGCTGTTAAAGGTAGGCAAATAATGCAGGTAATTAGGGAAGGCAATTAAGGCAGGCAATTAAGACAGGCAATTAAGGCAATCTATTTAGGCAGGGAGTAAAGAAAGCGAATTAAGACAGGCAATTAAGGCAGGCAGACAATTAAGGCTGGTAATTAAAGCATGCAATTAAGGCAGGCAATTTAGGCACGCAATTAAGGCAAGCTATTAAGGATGGCATTTAAGGCAGCCAATTGAGGAATGTAATTAAGGCAGGCAATTTAGAAAGGCAATTAAGGCAAGCAATTAAGGCACGTATTAAAGAAAGCCAATTAAGGCAGGCAATTAAGGCAGGCAATTATGCAAGCAATTAATGTAGCCAATTAAGGCAGGCAATTAAGGCAGGCAAATAATGCAGGTAATTTGGTAAGGCAATTAAGGCAGTTAATTTAGGCAAACAATTAAGGCAGGTTATTAATGCTGGCAATGAAAGCAGGCTGTTAAAGGTAGGCAAATAATGCAGGTAATTAGGGAAGGCAATTAAGGCAGGCAATTAATGCAGTCAATTTAGGCAAGCAATTACGGCAGGCAATTAAGGCAGTCAATTAAGGCAGACAATTAAGGCATGCAATTAAGGCTGGAAATGAAGGCAGGCTATTAGGGTAGGCAAATAATGCAGGTAATTAAGGAAAGGCAATTAAGGCAGGCAATTAAGGCAGGCAATTAAAGCAAGCTATTTAGGCGGGTGGTAAAGAAAGCCAATTAAGGCAAGCGATTAAGTCAGGCAATTAAGGCAGGCAGCCAATTAAGGCAGGTAAATAAGGCTGGCATTTTAGGCAGACAATTGAGGCAGTCAATTAAGACAGGCAATTGAAGCAGGCAATGAAGGCAGGCAATTAAGTCAGGCAATTAAGGCAGGCAATTAAGGCAAGCAATTAAGGCAAGCAATTAAGGCAGGTAATAAAGAAAGCCAATTAAGGCAGGCGATTTAGGCATGCAATTAAGGCAGGCAATTTAGGGACGCAGTAAAGGCAAGCTATTAAGGATGGCATTTAAGGCAGCCAATTGAGGAATGTAATTAAGGCAGGCAATTTAGACAGGCAATTAAGGCAAGCAATTAAGGCACGTATTAAAGAAAGCCAATTAAGGCAGGCAATTAAGGCAGGCAATTATGCAAGCAATTAATGTAGCCAATTAAGGCAGGCAATTAAGGCAGGCAAATAATGCAGGTAATTTGGTAAGGCAATTAAGGCAGGCAATGAAGGCAGGCAATTAAGGGAGTCAAATAATGCAGGTAATTAGGAAAGGCAATAAGGCAAGCAAATAAGGCAGGCATTTAAGGCAAGCAATTAAGGCAATGAGTAAAGAAAGCCAAATAAGGCAGGCGATTAATGCAGGCAATTAAGGCAGGCAGCCAATTAAGGCTGGTAATTAAGGCATTCAATTAAGGCAGGCAATTAAGGCAGGCTATTAAGGCAGGCAATTAAGGCAGGCAATTAAGGTAGGAAATTAAGGCCGACAATTAAGACAGGCAATTAAGGCTGGCAATGAAGGCAGACAATTAAGGTAGTCAAATAATGCAGGTAATTAGGGAAGGCAATTAAGGCAAGCAATTAAGGCCTGCAATTAATGCAGGAAATTAAGGCAGCAAATCGAGGAAGGCAATTAAGGCATGCAATCAATTTAGCCAATAAAGGCAGGCAATTAAGGCAGGCAAATAATGCAGTTAATTTGGTAAGGCAATTAAGGCAAGCAATTAAGGCAGGTAGTAAAGATAGCCAATTAAGGCAGCCAATTAAAGCATGCAATTAAGGCAGGCAATTAAGGCAGGCAATTAAGGCAGGCAATAAAGGCAGGCAATCATATCAGGCAATTAAGGCAGGCAATTATGGCAGACAATTAAGACAGGCAATTAAGGCTGGCAATTAAGGCAAGCAATTAATGTAGCCAATTAAGGCAGGCAATTAAGGCAGGCAAATAATGCAGGTAATTTGGTAAGGCAATTAAGGCAGGCAATTAAGGCAAGCAATTAAGGCAAGCAATTAAGGCAGGTAGTAAAGAAAGCCAATTAAGGCAGTCAATTAAGGCAGCCAATTAAGGCATGCAATTAAGGCAGGCAATTAAGGCAGGCATTTTAGGCAGGCAATCAAGTAAGGCAATTAAGGCAGGCAATTAAGGCAGACAATTAAGACAGGCAATTAAGGCAGGCAATGAAGGCAGGCAATTAAGGTAGTCAAATAATGCAGGTAATTAGGAAAGGCAATTAGGCAAGCAATTAAGGCAGGCATTTAAGGCAAGCAATATAGGAAGGGAGTAAAGAAAGCCAATTAAGGCATGCAATTAAGGCAGGCAATTAAGGCAAACAATTTAGGCAGGCAATTTAGGCAGGCAATCAAGTAAGGCAATTAAGGCAGTAAATTAAGGCAGGCAATTAAAGCAGTCAATTAAGGCATGCAATTAAGGCAGGCAATTAAGGCAGGCATTTTAGGCAGGCAATCAAGTAAGGCAATTAAGGCAGGCAATTAAGGCAGACAATTAAGACAGGCAATTAAGGCAGGCAATGAAGGCAGGCAATTAAGGTAGTCAAATAATGCGGGTAATTAGGAAAGGCAATTAGGCAAGCAATTAAGGCAGGCATTTAAGGCAAGCAATTAAGGCAGGGAGGAAAGAAAGCCAATTAAGGCAGTCGATTAATGCAGGCAATTAAGGCAGGCAGCCAATTAAGGCTGGTAATTAAGGCATGCAATTAAGGCAGGCAATTAAGGCAGGCTATTTAGGCAGGCAATTAAGGTAGGCAATTAAGGCAGGAAATTAAGGCAGACAATTAAGACAGGCAATTAAGGCTGGCAATAAAGGCAGGCAGTAAAGGTAGAAAATAATGCAGGTAATTAGAGAAGGCAATTAAGGCAAGCAATTAAGGCCTGCAATTAATGCAGGCAATTAAGGCAGCAAATCAAAGAAGGCAATTAAGACATGCTATTAATGTAGCCAATTAAGGCAGGCAATTAAGGCAGGCAAATAATGCAGGTAATTTGGTAAGGCAATTAAGGCAGGCAATTAAGGCAAGCAATTAAGGCAGGTAGTAAAGATAGCCAATTAAGGCAGCCAATTAAGGCATGCAATTAAGGCAGGCAATTAAGGCAGGCAATTAAGGCAGGCAATTAAGGCAGGCAATCAAGTAAGGCAATTAAGGCAACCAATTAAGGCAGGCAATTAAGGCAGACAATTAAGACAGGCAATTAAGGCAGGCAATTAAGGCAAGCAATTAATGTAGCCAATTAAGGCAGGCAATTAAGGCAGGCAAATAATGCAGGTAATTTGGTAAGGCAATTAAGGCAGGCAATTAAGGCAAGCAATTAAGGCAGTTAGTAAAGAAAGCCAATTAAGGCAGTCAATTAATACAGCCAATTAAGGCATGCAATTAAGGCATGCAATTAAGGCAGGCAATTTAGGCAGGCAATCAAGTAAGGCAATTACGCAGGCAATTAAGGTTGGCAATTAAGGCTGCCAATTAACGAATGCAATTAAAGCAGCCAATTAAGACCGTCAATTAAGGTAGGCAATTAAAGCAAGCTATATAGGCAGGCAAATAAGGCAGGCATTCAAAAAAAGGCAATTAAGACAAGCCATTAATGTAGCCAATTAAGGCAGGCAATTAAGTCAGGCAATAAAGGCATGCAATTAAGGCAGGTAATTAAGGCAGGAAATTAAGGCAGGCAATTAAGGTAGGCAACTAAGGCAGACATTTAAGGCAGTCAATTAAGGCTGTCAATGAAGGCAGGCAATTAAAGTAGGCAAATAATGCAGGTAATTAGGGAAAGCAATTAAGGCAGGCAATTAAGGCAGTCAATTTAGGCAGTCAATTTAGGCAAACAATTAAGGCAAGTTATTAATGCTGGCAATGAAAGCAGGCTGTTAAAGGTAGGCAAATAATGCAGGTAATTAGGGAAGGCAATTAAGGCAGGCAATTAAGACAGGCAATTAAGGCAATCTATTTAGGCAGGGAGTAAAGAAAGCGAATTAAGACAGGCAATTAAGGCAGGCAGCCAATTAAGGCTGGTAATTAAAGCATGCAATTAAGGCAGGCAATTTAGGCACGCAATTAAGGCAAGCTATTAAGGATGGCATTTAAGGCAGCCAATTGAGGAATGTAATTAAGGCAGGCAATTTAGAAAGGCAATTAAGGCAAGCAATTAAGGCACGTATTAAAGAAAGCCAATTAAGGCAGGCAATTAAGGCAGGCAATTATGCAAGCAATTAATGTAGCCAATTAAGGCAGGCAATTAAGGCAGGCAAATAATGCAGGTAATTTGGTAAGGCAATTAAGGCAGTTAATTTAGGCAAACAATTAAGGCAGGTTATTAATGCTGGCAATGAAAGCAGGCTGTTAAAGGTAGGCAAATAATGCAGGTAATTAGGGAAGGCAATTAAGGCAGGCAATTAAGGCAGTCAATTTAGGCAAGCAATTACAGCAGGCAATTAAGGCAGTCAATTAAGGCAGACAATTAAGGCACGCAATTAAGGCTGGAAATGAAGGCAGGCTATTAGGGTAGGCAAATAATGCAGGTAATTAAGGAAAGGCAATTAAGGCAGGCAATTAAGGCAGGCAATTAAAGCAAGCTATTTAGGCGGGTGGTAAAGAAAGCCAATTAAGGCAAGCGATTAAGGCAGGCAATTAAGGCAGGCAGCCAATTAAGGCAGGTAAATAAGGCTGGCATTTTAGGCAGACAATTGAGGCAGTCAATTAAGACAGGCAATTGAAGCAGGCAATGAAGGCAGGCAATTAAGGCAGGCAATTAAGGCAGGCAATTAAGGCAAGCAATTAAGGCAAGCAATTAAGGCAGGTAATAAAGAAAGTCAATTAAGGCAGGCGATTATGCATGCAATTAAGGCAGGCAATTTAGGGACGCAGTAAAGGCAAGCGATTAAGGATGGCATTTAAGGCAGCCAATTGAGGAATGTAATTAAGGCAGGCAATTTAGACAGGCAATTAAGGCAAGCAATTAAGGCACGTATTAAAGAAAGCCAATTAAGGCAGGCAATTAAGGCAGGCAATTATGCAAGCAATTAATGTAGCCAATTAAGGCAGGCAATTAAGGCAGGCAAATAATGCAGGTAATTTGGTAAGGCAATTAAGGCAGGCAATGAAGGCAGGCAATTAAGGGAGTCAAATAATGCAGGTAATTAGGAAAGGCAATAAGGCAAGCAAATAAGGCAGGCATTTAAGGCAAGCAATTAAGGCAATGAGTAAAGAAAGCCAAATAAGGCAGGCGATTAATGCAGGCAATTAAGGCAGGCAGCCAATTAAGGCTGGTAATTAAGGCATTCAATTAAGGCAGGCAATTAAGGCAGGCTATTAAGGCAGGCAATTAAGGCAGGCAATTAAGGCAGGCAATAAAGGCTGGCAATGAAGGCAGGTAATTAAGGTAGGCAAATAATGCAGGTAATTAGGGAAAGCAATTAAGGCAGCCAATTAAGGCAGGCAATTAAGGCAAACAATTAAGGCAGGTAGTTTAGAAAGCCAATCAAGGCAGGCAATTAAGGCAGGCTATTTTCGCGGGTAGTAAAGAAAGCCAATTAAGGCAAGCGATTAAGGCAGGCAATTAAGGCAGGCAGCCAATTAAGGCAGGTAAATAAGGCTGGCATTTTAGGCAGACAATTGAGGCAGTCAATTAAGACAGGCAATTAAGGCGGGCAATTAAGGCAGGCAATTGAGGCAGGCAAATAAAAAAAGGCAATTAAAGAAGGCAATGGAGGCAGGCAATTAAGGCAGGCAATTAAGGCAGGCAATTAAGGCAGGCAATTAAGGCAGGCAATTAAGGCAAGCAATTAAGGCAGGTAGTAAAGAAAGCCAATTAAGGCAGGCAATTAAGGCAGGCAGCCAATTAAGGCTGGTAATTAAGGCATGCAATTAAGGCAGGCAATTAAGCCAGGCAATTAAGGCAAGCAAAAAAAGGATGGTAATTAAGGCAGCGAATTTAGGAATGCAATTAAGTCAGCCAATTAAGGCAGGCGATTAAGGCAGTCAGCCAATTAAGGCTGGTAATTAAGGCATGCAATTAAGGCAGGCAGTTATGGCAGGCAATTAAGGCAGACAATTAAGGCAGGCAATCAAGGCTGGCAATAAAAGCAGGCAATTAAGGCAGGCAGGCAAATAAAACTGGTAATTAAGGCAGGCAATTAAGGCAGGCAATTTAGGCAGGCAATCAAGTAAGGCAATTACGCAGGCAATTAAGGTTGGCAATTAAGGCTGCCAATTAACGAATGCAATTAAAGCAGCCAATTAAGACAGTCAATTAAGGTAGGCAATTAAGACACGCAATTAAAGCAAGCTATATAGGCAGGCAAATAAGGCAGGCATTCAAAAAAAGGCAATTAAGACAAGCCATTAATGTAGCCAATTAAGGCAGGCAATTAAGTCAGGCAATAAAGGCATGCAATTAAGGCAGGTAATTAAGGCAGGAAATTAAGGCAGGCAATTAAGGTAGGCAACTAAGGCAGACATTTAAGGCAGTCAATTAAGGCTGTCAATGAAGGCAGGCAATTAAAGTAGGCAAATAATGCAGGTAATTAGGGAAAGCAATTAAGGCAGGCAATTAAGGCAGTCAATTAAGGCAAGCAATTATGGCAGGTAGTAACGAAAACCAAATTAAGGCAGGCAATTAGGGCAGGCATTTAAGGCAGGCATCTAATTAAGGCTGGTAATTAAGGCATGCAATTAAGGATGGCAATTAAGGCAGGCAATTAAGGCAGGCAATTAAGGCAAGCAATTAAGGATGGCAATTAAGGCAGCCAATTAAGGCAGGTAATAAAGGCAGGCAATTAAGGCAAGCAATTAAGGATGTCAATTAAGGCAGCCAATTAAGGCAGGCAATAAAGGCAGGCAATCGAGAAAGGCAATTAAGGTAGGCAAATAATGCAGGTAATTAGGGAAGGCAATTAAGGCAGGCAATTAAGTCAGGCAATTAAGGGAAGCAATTAAGGCAGGTAGTTTAGAAAGCCAATTAAGACAGGCAATTAAGGCAGGCAGCCAATTAAGACTGGTAATTAAGGCATGCAATTAAGGCAGGCAATTAAGCCAGGCAATTAAGGCAAGCAATTAAGGATGGCAATAAGGCAGCAAATTTAGGAATGCAATAAAGGCAGGCAATTAAGGCAGGCAATTACGGCAGGCAATTAAGGCAGTCAATTAAGGCAGACAATTAAGGCAGGCAATTAAGTCTGGCAATGAAAGCAGGCTATTAGGGTAGGCAAATAATGCAGGTAATTAGGGAAGGCAATTAGGCAGGCAATTAAGGCAGGCAATTAAGGCAGGCAATTAAGGCAAGCTATTTAGGCGGGTGGTAAATAAAGCCAATTAAGGCAAGCGATTAAGGCAGGCAGTTAAGGCAGGCAGCCAATTAAGGCAGGTAAATAAGGCTGGCATTTTAGGCAGACAATTGAGGCAGTCAATTAAGACAGGCAATTAAAGCAGGCAATGAAGGCAGGCAATTAAGGCAGGAAATTAAGGCAGGCAATTAAGACAGGCAATTAAGGAAAGCAATTAAGGCAGGTAATAAAGAAAGCCAATTAAGGCAGGCGATTTAGGCAGGCAATTAAAGCAGGCAGCCAATTAAGGCTGGTAATTAAGGCATGCAATTAAGGCAGGCAATTATGGCAGGCAATTAAGGCAGACAATTAATGCAGGTAATTTGGTAAGGCAATTAAGGCAGGCAATGAAGGCAGGCAATTAAGGTAGTCAAATAATGCAGGTTATTAGGAAAGGCAATTAGGCAAGCAAATAAGGCAGGCATTTAAGGCAAGCAATTAAGGCAGGGAGAAGAAAGCCAATTAAGGCAGGCGGTTAATGCAGGCAATTAAGGCAGGCAGCCAATTAAGGCTGGTAATTAAGGCATGCAATTAAGGCAAGCAATTAAGACAGGCTATTAAGGCAGGCAATTTAGGCATGCAATTAAGGCAGGAAATTAAGGCAGACAATTAAGACAGGCAATTAAGGCTGGCAATGAAGGCAGACAATTAAGGTAGTAAAATAATGCAGGTAATTAGGGAAGGCAATTAAGGCAAGCAATTAAGGCCTGCAATTAATGCAGGCAATTAAGGCAGCAAATCGAGGAAGGCAATTGAGGCATGCAATTAATTTAGCCAATTAAGGCAGGCAATTAAGGCAGGCAAATAATGCAGGTAATTTGGTAAGGCAATTAAGGCAGGTAATTAAGGCAAGCAATTAAGGCAGGTGTTAAAGATAGCCAATTAAGGCAGCCAATTAAGGCATGCAATTAATGCAGGCAATTAAGGCTGGCAATTAAGGCAGGCAATCAAGTAAGGCAATTAAGTAAGGCAATTAAGGCAGACAATTAAGAAAGGCAATTAAGGCTGGCAATAAGGCAAGCAATTAATGTAGCCAATTAAGGCAGGCAATTAATGTAGCCAATTAAGGCAGGCAATTAAGGCAGGCAAATAATGCAGGTAATTTTGTAAGACATAAGGCAGGCAATTAAGGCAAGCAATTAAGGCAGGTAGTAAAGAAAGCCAATTAAGGCAGTCAATTAAGGCAGCCAATTAAGGCATCCAATTAAGGCAGGCAATTAAGGCAGGCATTTTAGGCAGGCAATCAAGTAAGGCAATTAAGGCAGGCATTTTAGGCAGGCAATCAAGTAAGGCAATTAAGGCAGGAAATTAAGGCAGACAATTAAGACAGGCAATTAAGGAAGTAATGAAGGCAGGCAATTAAGGCAAGCAATTAAGGCAGGTAGTTAATAAATCCAATTAAGGCATCCAATTAAGGAATGCAATTAAGGCAGGCAATTAAGGCAGGCAATTAAAGCAGCCAATTAGTGCAGGCAATTAAGGCAAGCAATTAATGTAGCCAATTAAGGCAGGCAATTAAGGCAGGCAAATAATGCAGGTATTTTGGTAAGGCAATTAAGGCAGGCAATGAAGGCAGGCAATTAAGGTAGTCAAATAATGCAGGTAATTAGGAAAGGCAATTAGGCAAGCAAATAAGGCAGGCATTTAAGGGAAGCAATTAAGGCAGGGAGTAAAGAAAGCCAATTAAGGCAGGCGATTAATGCAGGCAATTAAGGCAGGCAGCCAATTAAGGCTGGTAATTAAGGCATGCAATTAAGGCAGGCAATTAAGGCAGGCTATTAAGGCAGGCAATTTAGGCATGCAATTAAGGCAGGCAATTAAGGCAGGCATTTAAGGCAAGCAATTAAGGCAGGGAGTAAAGAAAGCCAATTAAGGCAGGCGATTAATGCAGGCAATTAAGGCAGGCAGCCAATTAAGGCTGGTAATTAAGGCATGCAATAGGGGAAGGAAATTAAGGCAGGCTATGAAGGCAGGCACTTAAGGCAGGCAATTAAGGCAGGAAATTAAGGCAGACAATTAAGACAGGCAATTAAGGCTGGCAATGAAGGCAGACAATTAAGGTAGTCAAATAATGCAGGTAATTAGGGAAGGCAATTAAGGCAAGCAATTAAGGCCTGTAATTAATGCAGGCAATTAAAGCAGGCAATTAAGGCATGCAATTAATGTAGCCAATATAGGCAGGCAATTAAGGCAGGCAAATAATGCAGGTAATTTGGTAAGGCAATTAAGGCAGGCAATTAAGGCAAGCAATTAAGGCAGGTAGTAAAGAAAGCCAATTAAGGCAGTCAATTAAGGCAGCCAATTAAGGCATGCAATTAAAGCAGGCAATTAAGCGAGGCAAATAATGCAGGTAATTAGGAAAGGCAATTAGGCAGGCAATTAATGCAGGCAAATAAGGCAGGCAATCATGGAAGGCAATTAAGGGAAGCAATTAATGTAGCCAATTAAGGCAGGCAATTAAGGCAGGCAGGCAATTAAGACTGGTAATTAAGGCAGGTAAATAAGGCTGGCAATTTAGGCAGGCAATTGAGGCAGGCAATTAAGACAGGCAATTAAAGCAGGCAATTAGTGCAGCAAATCAAGGAAGGCAATTAAGGCATGCAATTAATGTAGCCAATATAGGCAGGCAATTAATTCAGGCAAATAATGCAGGTAATTTGGTAAGGCAATTAAGGCAGGCAATTAAGGCAAGCAATTAAGGCAGGTAGTTTAGAAAGCCAATTAAGACAGGCAATTAAGGCAGGCAGCCAATTAAGGCTGGTAATTAAGGCATGCAATTAAGGCAGGCAATTAAGCCAGGCATTTAAGGCAGGTAATTAAGGCTGGCAATGAAGGCAGGCCAATGAGGTAGGTAAATAATGCAGGTAATTAGGGAAGGCAATTAAGGCAGGTAATTAAGGCAGGCAATTAAGGCAAGCTATTTAGGCAGGTAGTAACGAAAGCCAATTAAGGCAGGCAATTATGGCAGTAATTTAAGGCAGGCATCTAATTAAGGCTGGTAATAAAGACTTGCAATTAAGGCAGGCAATTAAGGCAGGCAATTGAAGCAGGCAATTAAGAAAGGCAATTAAGGAAGGCAATTAAGGCAGGCAATTAAAGCAGGCAATTAAGGCAAGCTATTAAGGATGGCAATTAAGGCAGCCAATTAAGAAATGCAATTAAGGCAGGCAATTAAGGCAGGCAATTAAAGCAGGCAATTAGTGCAGGCAATCAAGGCAGGCAATTAAGGAAAGAAAAAGGCAGGCAATTAAGGCAGGCAATGATGGAAGGCAATAATGGCAGGCAATAATGGCAGGCAATTAAGGCAGACAATTAAGGCAGACAATTAAGGCAGGCAATTAAGGCTGGCAATAAAGGCAGGCAATTAATGCAGGAAATTCAAGCAGGCAATAAAGGCAGGCAATAAAGGCAGGCAATTAAGGCAGGCAATTAAGGCAGGCAATTAAGGCAGGCAATTAAAGCAGGCAATTAAGGCTGGCAATGAAGGCAGGCTATTAAGGTAGGCATATATGCAGGTAATTAGGGAAGGCAATAAGGCATGCAATTAAGGCAGGCAATAAAGGCAAGCAATTAAGGATGGCAATTAAGGCAGCCAATTAAGGCAGGCAATAAAGGCAGGCAATTAAATCAAGCAATTAAGGATGGCAATTAAGGCAGCCAATTAAGGCAGGCAATAAAGGCAGGCAATTAAGGCAGGCAATTAAGGCAGGCAATTAAAGGCAGGCAATAGAAGAAAGCAATTAAGGCAGGTAATAAAGAAAGCCAATTAAGGCAGGCGATTTAGGCAGGCAATTTAGGCAGGCAATTAAGGCAGGCAGCCAATTAAGGCTGGTAATTAAGGCATGCAATTAAGGCAGGCAATTAAGGCAGGCAATTAAGGCAGGCAATTAAGGCAGACAATTAAGACAGGCAATTAAGGCAAGCAATTAATGTAGCCAATTAAGGCAGGCAATTAAGGCAAGCAAATAATGCAGGTAATTTGGTAAGGCAATTAAGGCAGGCAATAAAGGCAAGCAATTAAGGCAGGTAGTAAAGAAAGCCAATTAAGGCAGTCAATTAAGGCAGCCAATTAAGGCATGCAAATAAGGCAGGCAATTAAGGCAAGCAATTTAGGCAGGCAATAAAGTAAGGCAATTAAGACAGGAAATTAAGGCAGGCAATTAAGGCAGACAATTAAGACAGGCAATTAAGGCTGGCAATGAAGGCAGGCAATCAAGGTAGTCAAATAATGCGGGTAATTAGAGAAGGCAATTAAGGCAAGCAATTAAAGCCTGCAATTAATGCAGGCAATTAAGGCAAAAATCAAGGAAGGCAATTAAGGCATGCAATTAATGTAGCCAATTAAGGCAGGTAATTAAGGCAGGCAAATAATGCAAGTAATTTGGTAAGGCAATTAAGGCAAGCTATTAAGGCAGGTAGTAAAGATAGCCAATTAAGGCAGCCAATTAAGGCATGCAATTAAGGCAGGCAATTAAGGCAGGCAATTAAAGCAGGCAATTAAGGCAGGTAATCAAGTAAGGCAATTAAGGCAGGCAATTAAGGCAGGCAATTAAGGCAGACATTTAAGACAGGCAATTAAGGCAGGCAATTAAGGCAAGCAATAAATGTAGCCAATTAAGGCAGGCAATTAAGGCAGGCATATATGCAGGTAATTAGAGAAGGCAATAAGGCATCCAATTAAGGCTGGTAATTAAGGCATGCAATTAAGGCAGGCAATTAAGGCAGGCTATTAAGGCAGGCAATTAAGGCAGGAAATTAAGGCAGGAAATTAAGGCAGACAATTAAGACAGGCAATTAAGGCTGGCAATGAAGGCAGGCAATCAAGGTAGTCAAATAATGCGGGTAATTAGAGAAGGCAATTAAGGCAAACAATTAAAGCCTGCAATTAATGCAGGCAATTAAGGCAAAAATCAAGGAAGGCAATTAAGGCATGCAATTAATGTAGCCAATTAAGGCAGGTAATTAAGGCATGCAAATAATGCAAGTAATTTGGTAAGGCAATTAAGGCAAGCTATTAAGGCAGGTAGTAAAGATAGCCAATTAAGGCAGCCAATTAAGGCATGCAATTAAGGCAGGCAATTAAGGCAGGCAATTAAAGTAGGCAATTAAGGCAGGTAATCAAGTAAGGCAATTAAGGCAGGCAATTAAGGCAGGCAATTAAGGCAGACATTTAAGACAGGCAATTAAGGCAGGCAATTAAGGCAAGCAATAAATGTAGCCAATTAAGGCAGGCAATTAAGGCAGGCAAATAATGCAGGTAATTTGGTAAGGCAATTAAGGCAGGCAATTAAGGCAGGTAGTAAAGAAAGCCAATTAAGGCAGTCAATAAGGGAGCCAATTAAGGCATGCAATTAAGGCAGGCAATTAAGGCAGGCAATTTAGGCAGGCAATTTAGGCAGGCAATCAAGTAAGGCAATTAAGGCAGGAAATTAAGGCAGGCAATTAAGGCAGTCAATTAAGACAGGCAATAAAGGCAGGCAATTAAGGCAGGCAATTAAGGTAGTCAAATAATGCGGGTAATTAGGAAAGGCAATTAGGCAAGCAAATAAGGCAGGCATTTAAGGCAAGCAATTAAGGCAGGGAGAAGAAAGCCAATTAAGGCAGGCGATTAATGCAGGCAATTAAGGCAGGCAGCCAATTAAGGCTGGTAATTAAGGCATGCAATTAAGGCAAGCAATTAAGACAGGCTATTAAGGCAGGCAATTTAGGCATGCAATTAAGGCAGGAAATTAAGGCAGACAATTAAGACAGGCAATTAAGGCTGGCAATGAAGGCAGACAATTAAGGTAGTAAAATAATGCAGGTAATTAGGGAAGGCAATTAAGGCAAGCAATTAAGGCCTGCAATTAATGCAGGCAATTAAGGCAGCAAATCGAGGAAGGCAATTAAGGCATGCAATTAATTTAGCCAATTAAGGCAGGCAATTAAGGCAGGCAAATAATGCAGGTAATTTGGTAAGGCAATTAAGGCAGGTAATTAAGGCAAGCAATTAAGGCAGGTGTTAAAGATAGCCAATTAAGGCAGCTAATTAAGGCATGCAATTAATGCAGGCAATTAAGGCTGGCAATTAAGGCAGGCAATCAAGTAAGGCAATTAAGTAAGGCAATTAAGGCAGACAATTAAGAAAGGCAATTAAGGCTGGCAATAAGGCAAGCAATTAATGTAGCCAATTAAGGCAGGCAATTAATGTAGCCAATTAAGGCAGGCAATTAAGGCAGGCAAATAATGCAGGTAATTTGGTAAGACATAAGGCAGGCAATTAAGGCAAGCAATTAAGGCAGGTAGTAAAGAAAGCCAATTAAGGCAGTCAATTAAGGCAGCCAATTAAGGCATCCAATTAAGGCAGGCAATTAAGGCAGGCATTTTAGGCAGGCAATCAAGTAAGGCAATTAAGGCAGGCATTTTAGGCAGGCAATCAAGTAAGGCAATTAAGGCAGGAAATTAAGGCAGACAATTAAGACAGGCAATTAAGGAAGTAATGAAGGCAGGCAATTAAGGCAAGCAATTAAGGCAGGTAGTTAAGAAATCCAATTAAGGCATCCAATTAAGGAATGCAATTAAGGCAGGCAATTAAGGCAGGCAATTAAAGCAGCCAATTAGTGCAGGCAATTAAGGCAAGCAATTAATGTAGCCAATTAAGGCAGGCAATTAAGGCAGGCAAATAATGCAGGTATTTTGGTAAGGCAATTAAGGCAGGCAATGAAGGCAGGCAATTAAGGTAGTCAAATAATGCAGGTAATTAGGAAAGGCAATTAGGCAAGCAAATAAGGCAGGCATTTAAGGGAAGCAATTAAGGCAGGGAGTAAAGAAAGCCAATTAAGGCAGGCGATTAATGCAGGCAATTAAGGCAGGCAGCCAATTAAGGCTGGTAATTAAGGCATGCAATTAAGGCAGGCAATTAAGGCAGGCTATTAAGGCAGGCAATTTAGGCATGCAATTAAGGCAGGCAATTAAGGCAGGCATTTAAGGCAAGCAATTAAGGCAGGGAGTAAAGAAAGCCAATTAAGGCAGGCGATTAATGCAGGCAATTAAGGCAGGCAGCCAATTAAGGCTGGTAATTAAGGCATGCAATAGGGGAAGGAAATTAAGGCAGGCTATGAAGGCAGGCACTTAAGGCAGGCAATTAAGGCAGGAAATTAAGGCAGACAATTAAGACAGGCAATTAAGGCTGGCAATGAAGGCAGACAATTAAGGTAGTCAAATAATGCAGGTAATTAGGGAAGGCAATTAAGGCAAGCAATTAAGGCCTGTAATTAATGCAGGCAATTAAAGCAGGCAATTAAGGCATGCAATTAATGTAGCCAATATAGGCAGGCAATTAAGGCAGGCAAATAATGCAGGTAATTTGGTAAGGCAATTAAGGCAGGCAATTAAGGCAAGCAATTAAGGCAGGTAGTAAAGAAAGCCAATTAAGGCAGTCAATTAAGGCAGCCAATTAAGGCATGCAATTAAAGCAGGCAATTAAGCGAGGCAAATAATGCAGGTAATTAGGAAAGGCAATTAGGCAGGCAATTAATGCAGGCAAATAAGGCAGGCAATCATGGAAGGCAATTAAGGGAAGCAATTAATGTAGCCAATTAAGGCAGGCAATTAAGGCAGGCAGGCAATTAAGACTGGTAATTAAGGCAGGTAAATAAGGCTGGCAATTTAGGCAGGCAATTGAGGCAGGCAATTAAGACAGGCAATTAAAGCAGGCAATTAGTGCAGCAAATCAAGGAAGGCAATTAAGGCATGCAATTAATGTAGCCAATATAGGCAGGCAATTAATTCAGGCAAATAATGCAGGTAATTTGGTAAGGCAATTAAGGCAGGCAATTAAGGCAAGCAATTAAGGCAGGTAGTTTAGAAAGCCAATTAAGACAGGCAATTAAGGCAGGCAGCCAATTAAGGCTGGTAATTAAGGCATGCAATTAAGGCAGGCAATTAAGCCAGGCATTTAAGGCAGGTAATTAAGGCTGGCAATGAAGGCAGGCTAATGAGGTAGGTAAATAATGCAGGTAATTAGGGAAGGCAATTAAGGCAGGTAATTAAGGCAGGCAATTAAGGCAAGCTATTTAGGCAGGTAGTAACGAAAGCCAATTAAGGCAGGCAATTATGGCAGTAATTTAAGGCAGGCATCTAATTAAGGCTGGTAATAAAGACTTGCAATTAAGGCAGGCAATTAAGGCAGGCAATTGAAGCAGGCAATTAAGAAAGGCAATTAAGGAAGGCAATTAAGGCAGGCAATTAAAGCAGGCAATTAAGGCAAGCTATTAAGGATGGCAATTAAGGCAGCCAATTAAGAAATGCAATTAAGGCAGGCAATTAAGGCAGGCAATTAAAGCAGGCAATTAGTGCAGGCAATCAAGGCAGGCAATTAAGGAAAGAAAAAGGCAGGCAATTAAGGCAGGCAATGATGGCAGGCAATAATGGCAGGCAATAATGGCAGGCAATTAAGGCAGACAATTAAGGCAGACAATTAAGGCAGGCAATTAAGGCTGGCAATAAAGGCAGGCAATTAATGCAGGAAATTCAAGCAGGCAATAAAGGCAGGCAATAAAGGCAGGCAATTAAGGCAGGCAATTAAGGCAGGCAATTAAGGCAGGCAATTAAAGCAGGCAATTAAGGCTGGCAATGAAGGCAGGCTATTAAGGTAGGCATATATGCAGGTAATTAGGGAAGGCAATAAGGCATGCAATTAAGGCAGGCAATAAAGGCAAGCAATTAAGGCAGCCAATTAAGGCAGGCAATAAAGGCAGGCAATTAAGGCAAGCAATTAAGGATGGCAATTAAGGCAGCCAATTAAGGCAGGCAATAAAGGCAGGCAATTAAGGCAGGCAATTAAGGCAGGCAATTAAAGGCAGGCAATAGAAGAAAGCAATTAAGGCAGGTAATAAAGAAAGCCAATTAAGGCAGGCGATTTAGGCAGGCAATTTAGGCAGGCAATTAAGGCAGGCAGCCAATTAAGGCTGGTAATTAAGGCATGCAATTAAGGCAGGCAATTAAGACAGGCAATTAAGGCAGGCAATTAAGGCAGACAATTAAGACAGGCAATTAAGGCAAGCAATTAATGTAGCCAATTAAGGCAGGCAATTAAGGCAAGCAAATAATGCAGGTAATTTGGTAAGGCAATTAAGGCAGGCAATAAAGGCAAGCAATTAAGGCAGGTAGTAAAGAAAGCCAATTAAGGCAGTCAATTAAGGCAGCCAATTAAGGCATGCAAATAAGGCAGGCAATTAAGGCAAGCAATTTAGGCAGGCAATAAAGTAAGGCAATTAAGACAGGAAATTAAGGCAGGCAATTAAGGCAGACAATTAAGACAGGCAATTAAGGCAGGCAATGAAGGCAGGCAATTAAGGTAGTCAAATAATGCAGGTAATTAGGAAAGGCAATTAGGCAAGCAATTAAGGCAGGCATTTAAGGCAAGCCATTTAGGCAGGGAGTAAAGAATGCCTATTAAGGCAGGCGATTAATGCAGGAAATTAAGGCAGGAAATTAAGGCAGACAATTAAGACAGGCAATTAAGGCTGGCAATGAAGGCAGGCAATCAAGGTAGTCAAATAATGCGGGTAATTAGAGAAGGCAATTAAGGCAAGCAATTAAAGCCTGCAATTAATGCAGGCAATTAAGGCAAAAATAAAGGAAGGCAATTAAGGCATGCAATTAATGTAGCCAATTAAGGCAGGTAATTAAGGCAGGCAAATAATGCAAGTAATTTGGTAAGGCAATTAAGGCAAGCTATTAAGGCAGGTAGTAAAGATAGCCAATTAAGGCAGCCAATTAAGGCATGCAATTAAGGCAGGCAATTAAGGCAGGCAATTAAAGCAGGCAATTAAGGCAGGTAATCAAGTAAGGCAATTAAGGCAGGCAATTAAGGCAGGCAATTAAGGCAGACATTTAAGACAGGCAATTAAGGCAGGCAATTAAGGCAAGCAATAAATGTAGCCAATTAAGGCAGGCAATTAAGGCAGGCATATATGCAGGTAATTAGGGAAGGCAATAAGGCATCCAATTAAGGCTGGTAATTAAGGCATGCAATTAAGGCAGGCAATTAAGGCAGGCTATTAAGGCAGGCAATTAAGGCAGGAAATTAAGGCAGGAAATTAAGGCAGACAATTAAGACAGGCAATTAAGGCTGGCAATGAAGGCAGGCAATCAAGGTAGTCAAATAATGCGGGTAATTAGAGAAGGCAATTAAGGCAAGCAATTAAAGCCTGCAATTAATGCAGGCAATTAAGGCAAAAATCAAGGAAGGCAATTAAGGCATGCAATTAATGTAGCCAATTAAGGCAGGTAATTAAGGCAGGCAAATAATGCAAGTAATTTGGTAAGGCAATTAAGGCAAGCTATTAAGGCAGGTAGTAAAGATAGCCAATTAAGGCAGCCAATTAAGGCATGCAATTAAGGCAGGCAATTAAGGCAGGCAATTAAAGCAGGCAATTAAGGCAGGTAATCAAGTAAGGCAATTAAGGCAGGCAATTAAGGCAGGCAATTAAGGCAGACATTTAAGACAGGCAATTAAGGCAGGCAATTAAGGCAAGCAATAAATGTAGCCAATTAAGGCAGGCAATTAAGGCAGGCAAATAATGCAGGTAATTTGGTAAGGCAATTAAGGCAGGCAATTAAGGCAGGTAGTAAAGAAAGCCAATTAAGGCAGTCAATAAGGGAGCCAATTAAGGCATGCAATTAAGGCAGGCAATTAAGGCAGGCAATTTAGGCAGGCAATTTAGGCAGGCAATCAAGTAAGGCAATTAAGGCAGGAAATTAAGGCAGGCAATTAAGGCAGTCAATTAAGACAGGCAATAAAGGCAGGCAATTAAAGCAGGCAATTAAGGTAGTCAAATAATGCGGGTAATTAGGAAAGGCAATTAGGCAAGCAATTAAGGCAGGCATTTAAGGCAAGCAATTAAGGAAGGGAGTAAAGAAAGCCAATTAAGGCAGTCGATTAATGCAGGCAATTAAGGCAGGCAGCCAATTAAGGCTGGTAATTAAGGCATGCAATTAAGGCAGGCTATTAAGGCAGGCTATTTAGGCAGGCAATTAAGGTAGGCAATTAAGGTAAGAAATTAAGGCAGACAATTAAGACAGGCAATTAAGGCTGGCAATAAAGGCAGGCAATAAAGGTAGAAAATAACGCAGGTAATTAGAGAAGGCAATTAAGGCAAGCAATTAAAGCCTGCAATTAATGCAGGAAATTAAGGCAGCAAATCAAGGAAGGCAATTAAGGCATGCAATTAATGTAGCCAATTAAGGCAGGCAATTAAGGCAAGCAAATAATGCAGGTAATTTGGTAAGGCAATTAAGGCAGGCAATTAAGGCAAGCAATTAAGGCAGGTAGTAAAGATAGCCAATTAAGGCAGCCAATTAAGGCATGCAATTAAGGCAGGCAATTAAGGAAGGCAATTAAGGCAGGCAATCAAGTAAGGCATTTAAGGCAGGCAATTAAGGCAGGCAATTAAGGCAGACAATTAAGACAGGCAATTAAGGCAAGCAATTAAGGATGGCAATTAAGGCAGCCAATTAAGGCAGGCAATAAAGGCAGGCAATTAAGGAAAGCAATAATGGCAGGCAATTAAGGCAGGCAATAATTGGCAGGCAATCGAGAAATGCAATTAAAGCAGGCAATTAAGGCAGGCAATTAAAGCAGGCAATTATGGAAGGCAATTAAGGCAGTCAATTTAGGCAGTCAATTTAGGCAAACAATTAAGGCAGGTTATTAATGCTGGCAATGAAAGCAGGCTGTTAAAGGTAGGCAAATAATGCAGGTAATTAGGGAAGGCAATTAAGGCAGGCAATTAAGACAGGCAATTAAGGCAATCTATTTAGGCAGGGAGTAAAGAAAGCGAATTAAGACAGGCAATTAAGGCAGGCAGCCAATTAAGGCTGGTAATTAAAGCATGCAATTAAGGCAGGCATTTTAGGCACGCAATTAAGGCAAGCTATTAAGGATGGCATTTAAGGCAGCCAATTGAGGAATGTAATTAAGGCAGGCAATTTAGAAAGGCAATTAAGGCAAGCAATTAAGGCATGTATTAAAGAAAGCCAATTAAGGCAGGCAATTAAGGCAGGCAATTATGCAAGCAATTAATGTAGCCAATTAAGGCAGGCAATTAAGGCAGGCAAATAATGCAGGTAATTTGGTAAGGCAATTAAGGCAGTTAATTTAGGCAAACAATTAAGGCAGGTTATTAATGCTGGCAATGAAAGCAGGCTGTTAAAGGTAGGCAAATAATGCAGGTAATTAGGGAAGGCAATTAAGGCAGGCAATTAAGGCAGTCAATTTAGGCAAGCAATTACGGCAGGCAATTAAGGCAGTCAATTAAGGCAGACAATTAAGGCACGCAATTAAGGCTGGAAATGAAGGCAGGCTATTAGGGTAGGCAAATAATGCAGGTAATTAAGGAAAGGCAATTAAGGCAGGCAATTAAGGCAGGCAATTAAAGCAAGCTATTTAGGCGGGTGGTAAAGAAAGCCAATTAAGGCAAGCGATTAAGGCAGGCAATTAAGGCAGGCAGCCAATTAAGGCAGGTAAATAATGCAGGTAATTTGGTAAGGCAATTAAGGCAGGCAATGAAGGCAGGCAATTAAGGGAGTCAAATAATGCAGGTAATTAGGAAAGGCAATAAGGCAAGCAAATAAGGCAGGCATTTAAGGCAAGCAATTAAGGCAATGAGTAAAGAAAGCCAAATAAGGCAGGCGATTAATGCAGGCAATTAAGGCAGGCAGCCAATTAAGGCTGGTAATTAAGGCATTCAATTAAGGCAGGCAATTAAGGCAGGCTATTAAGGCAGGCAATTAAGGCAGGCAATTAAGGTAGGAAATTAAGGCCGACAATTAAGACAGGCAATTAAGGCTGGCAATGAAGGCAGACAATTAAGTTAGTCAAATAATGCAGGTAATTAGGGAAGGCAATTAAGGCAAGCAATTAAGGCCTGCAATTAATGCAGGAAATTAAGGCAGCAAATCGAGGAAGGCAATTAAGGCATGCAATTAATTTAGCCAATAAAGGCAGGCAATTAAGGCAGGCAAATAATGCAGTTAATTTGGTAAGGCAATTAAGGCAAGCAATTAAGGCAGGTAGTAAAGATAGCCAATTAAGGCAGCCAATTAAAGCATGCAATTAAGGCAGGCAATTAAGGCAGGCAATTAAGGCAGGCAATAAAGGCAGGCAATCATATCAGGCAATTAAGGCAGGCAATTATGGCAGACAATTAAAACAGGCAATTAAGGCTGGCAATTAAGGCAAGCAATTAATGTAGCCAATTAAGGCAGGCAATTAAGGCAGGCAAATAATGCAGGTAATTTGGTAAGGCAATTAAGGCAGGCAATTAAGGCAAGCAATTAAGGCAGGTAGTAAAGAAAGCCAATTAAGGCAGTCAATTAAGGCAGCCAATTAAGGCATGCAATTAAGGCAGGCAATTAAGGCAGGCATTTTAGGCAGGCAATCAAGTAAGGCAATTAAGGCAGGCAATTAAGGCAGACAATTAAGACAGGCAATTAAGGCAGGCAATGAAGGCAGGCAATTAAGGTAGTCAAATAATGCAGGTAATTAGTAAAGGCAATTAGGCAAGCAATTAAGGCAGGCATTTAAGGCAAGCAATATAGGAAGGGAGTAAAGAAAGCCAATTAAGGCATGCAATTAAGGCAGGCAATTAAGGCAGACAATTTAGGCAGGCAATTTAGGCAGGCAATCAAGTAAGGCAATTAAGGCAGGAAATTAAGGCAGGCAATTAAAGCAGTCAATTAAGGCATGCAATTAAGGCAGGCAATTAAGGCAGGCATTTTAGGCAGGCAATCAAGTAAGGCAATTAAGGCAGGCAATTAAGACAGGCAATTAAGGCAGGCAATTAAGGCAAGCAATTAATGTAGCCAATTAAGGCAGGCAATTAAGGCAGGCAAATAATGCAGGTAATTTGGTAAGGCAATTAAGGCAGGCAATTAAGGCAAGCAATTAAGGCAGTTAGTAAAGAAAGCCAATTAAGGCAGTCAATTAATACAGCCAATTAAGGCATGCAATTAAGTCAGGCAATTAAGGCAGGCAATTTAGGCAGGCAATCAAGTAAGGCAATTACGCAGGCAATTAAGGTTGGCAATTAAGGCTGCCAATTAACGAATGCAATTAAAGCAGCCAATTAAGACAGTCAATTAAGGTAGGCAATTAAGACAGGCAATTAAGGCTGGCAATAAAGGCAGGCAGTAAAGGTAGAAAATAATGCAGGTAATTAGAGAAGGCAATTAAGGCAAGCAATTAAGGCCTGCAATTAATGCAGGCAATTAAGGCAGCAAATCAAAGAAGGCAATTAAGGCATGCAATTAATGTAGCCAATTAAGGCAGGCAATTAAGGCAGGCAAATAATGCAGGTAATTTGGTAAGGCAATTAAGGCAGGCAATTAAGGCAAGCAATTAAGGCAGGTAGTAAAGATAGCCAATTAAGGCAGCCAATTAAGGCATGCAATTAAGGCAGGCAATTAAGGCAGGCAATTAAGGCAGGCAATTAAGGCAGGCAATCAAGTAAGGCAATTAAGGCAACCAATTAAGGCAGGCAATTAAGGCAGACAATTAAGACAGGCAATTAAGGCAGGCAATTAAGGCAAGCAATTAATGTAGCCAATTAAGGCAGGCAATTAAGGCAGGCAAATAATGCAGGTAATTTGGTAAGGCAATTAAGGCAGGCAATTAAGGCAAGCAATTAAGGCAGTTAGTAAAGAAAGCCAATTAAGGCAGTCAATTAATACAGCCAATTAAGGCATGCAATTAAGGCAGGCAATTAAGGCAGGCAATTTAGGCAGGCAATCAAGTAAGGCAATTACGCAGGCAATTAAGGTTGGCAATTAAGGCTGCCAATTAACGAATGCAATTAAAGCAGCCAATTAAGACAGTCAATTAAGGTAGGCAATTAAGACAGGCAATTAAAGCAAGCTATATAGGCAGGCAAATAAGGCAGGCATTCAAAAAAAGGCAATTAAGACAAGCCATTAATGTAGCCAATTAAGGCAGGCAATTAAGTCAGGCAATAAAGGCATGCAATTAAGGCAGGTAATTAAGGCAGGAAATTAAGGCAGGCAATTAAGGTAGGCAACTAAGTCAGACATTTAAGGCAGTCAATTAAGGCTGTCAATGAAGGCAGGCAATTAAAGTAGGCAAATAATGCAGGTAATTAGGGAAAGCAATTAAGGCAGGCAATTAAGGCAGTCAATTAAGGCAAGCCATTATGGCAGGTAGTAACGAAAGCCAATTAAGGCAGGCAATTAGGGCAGGCATTTAAGTCAGGCATCTAATTAAGGCTGGTAATTAAGGCATCTAATTAAGGATGGCAATTAAGGCAGGCAATTAAGGCAGGCAATTAAGGCAAGCAATTAAGGATGGCAATTAAGGCAGCCAATTAAGGCAGGTAATAAAGGCAGGCAATTAAGGCAAGCAATTAAGGATGTCAATTAAGGCAGCTAATTAAGGCAGGCAATAAAGGCAGGCAATCGAGAAAGGCAATTAAGGTAGGCAAATAATGCAGGTAATTAGGGAAGGCAATTAAGGCAGGCAATTAAGTCAGGCAATTAAGGGAAGCAATTAAGGCAGGTAGTTTAGAAAGCCAATTAAGACAGGCAATTAAGGCAGGCAATTAAGGCAGGCAATTAAGGCAGGCAATAAAGGCAGGCAATCATATCAGGCAATTAAGGCAGGCAATTATGGCAGACAATTAAAACAGGCAATTAAGGCTGGCAATTAAGGCAAGCAATTAATGTAGCCAATTAAGGCAGGCAATTAAGGCAGGCAAATAATGCAGGTAATTTGGTAAGGCAATTAAGGCAGGCAATTAAGGCAAGCAATTAAGGCAGGTAGTAAAGAAAGCCAATTAAGGCAGTCAATTAAGGCAGCCAATTAAGGCATGCAATTAAGGCAGGCAATTAAGGCAGGCATTTTAGGCAGGCAATCAAGTAAGGCAATTAAGGCAGGCAATTAAGGCAGACAATTAAGACAGGCAATTAAGGCAGGCAATGAAGGCAGGCAATTAAGGTAGTCAAATAATGCAGGTAATTAGGAAAGGCAATTAGGCAAGCAATTAAGGCAGGCATTTAAGGCAAGCAATATAGGAAGGGAGTAAAGAAAGCCAATTAAGGCATGCAATTAAGGCAGGCAATTAAGGCAGACAATTTAGGCAGGCAATTTAGGCAGGCAATCAAGTAAGGCAATTAAGGCAGGAAATTAAGGCAGGCAATTAAAGCAGTCAATTAAGGCATGCAATTAAGGCAGGCAATTAAGGCAGGCATTTTAGGCAGGCAATCAAGTAAGGCAATTAAGGCAGGCAATTAAGACAGGCAATTAAGGCAGGCAATTAAGGCAAGCAATTAATGTAGCCAATTAAGGCAGGCAATTAAGGCAGGCAAATAATGCAGGTAATTTGGTAAGGCAATTAAGGCAGGCAATTAAGGCAAGCAATTAAGGCAGTTAGTAAAGAAAGCCAATTAAGGCAGTCAATTAATACAGCCAATTAAGGCATGCAATTAAGGCAGGAAATTAAGGCAGGCAATTACGGCAGGCAATTAAGGCAGTCAATTAAGGCAGACAATTAAGGCAGGCAATTAAGTCTGGCAATGAAAGCAGGCTATTAGGGTAGGCAAATAATGCAGGTAATTAGGGAAGGCAATTAAGGCAGGCAATTAAGGCAGGCAATTAAGGCAGGCAATTAAGGCAAGCTATTTAGGCGGGTGGTAAATAAAGCCAATTAAGGCAAGCGATTAAGGCAGGCAGTTAAGGCAGGCAGCCAATTAAGGCAGGTAAATAAGGCTGGCATTTTAGGCAGACAATTGAGGCAGTCAATTAAGACAGGCAATTAAAGCAGGCAATGAAGGCAGGCAATTAAGGCAGGAAATTAAGGCAGGCAATTAAGACAGGCAATTAAGGAAAGCAATTAAGGCAGGTAATAAAGAAAGCCAATTAAGGCAGGCGATTTAGGCAGGCAATTAAAGCAGGCAGCCAATTAAGGCTGGTAATTAAGGCATGCAATTAAGGCAGGCAATTATGGCAGGCAATTAAGGTAGGCAATTAAGGCAGACAATTAAGACAGGCAATTAAGGCAGGCAATTAAGGCAAGAAATTAATGTAGCCAATTAAGGCAGGCAATTAAGGCAGGCAATTAATGGAGGTAATTTGGTAAGGCAATTAAGGCAGGCAATGAAGGCAGGCAATTAAGGTAGTCAAATAATGCAGGTTATTAGGAAAGGCAATTAGGCAAGCAAATAAGGCAGGCATTTAAGGCAAGCAATTAAGGCAGGGAGTAAAGAAAGCCAATTAAGGCAGGCGATTAATGCAGGCAATTAAGGCAGGCAGCCAATTAAGGCTGGTAATTAAGGCATGCATTTAAGGCAAGCAATTAAGACAGGCTATTAAGGCAGGCAATTTAGGCATGCAATTAAGGCAGGAAATTAAGGCAGACAATTAAGACAGGCAATTAAGGCTGGCAATGAAGGCAGACAATTAAGGTAGTAAAATAATGCAGGTAATTAGGGAAGGCAATTAAGGCAAGCAATTAAGGCCTGCAATTAATGCAGGCAATTAAGGCAGCAAATCGAGGAAGGCAATTAAGGCATGCAATTAATTTAGCCAATTAAGGCAGGCAATTAAGGCAGGCAAATAATGCAGGTAATTTGGTAAGGCAATTAAGGCAGGTAATTAAGGCAAGCAATTAAGGCAGGTGTTAAAGATAGCCAATTAAGGCAGCCAATTAAGGCATGCAATTAATGCAGGCAATTAAGGCAGGCAATTAAGGCAGGCAATTGAGGCAGGCAATCAAGTAAGGCAATTAAGGCAGGCAATTAAGGCAGACAATTAAGAAAGGCAATTAAGGCTGGCAATAAGGCAAGCAATTAATGTAGCCAATTAAGGCAGGCAATTAATGTAGCCAATTAAGGCAGGCAATTAAGGCAGGCAAATAATGCAGGTAATTTGGTAAGACATAAGGCAGGCAATTAAGGCAAGCAATTAAGGCAGGTAGTAAAGAAAGCTAATTAAGGCAGTCAATTAAGGCAGCCAATTAAGGCATGCAATTAAGGCAGGCAATTAAGGCAGGCATTTTAGGCAGGCAATCAAGTAAGGCAATTAAGGCAGGCATTTTAGGCAGGCAATCAAGTAAGGCAATTAAGGCAGGAAATTAAGGCAGACAATTAAGACAGGCAATTAAGGAAGTAATGAAGGCAGGCAATTAAGGCAAGCAATTAAGGCAGGTAGTTAAGAAATCCAATTAAGGCATCCAATTAAGGAATGCAATTAAGGCAGGCAATTAAGGCAGGCAATTAAAGCAGCCAATTAGTGCAGGCAATCAAGGCAGGAAATTAAGGAAGGAAAAAGGCAGGCAATTAAGGCAGGCAATGATGGCAGGCAATTAAGGCAGGCAATAAGGCAGGCAATAAAGGCAGGCAATTTAAGCAGGCAATTAAGGCAGGCAATTAAAGCAGGCAATTAAGGCAGGCAATCAAGGCAGGCAATTAAGGAAGGAAAAAGGCAGGCAATTAAGGCAGGCAATTAAGGCAAGCAATTAAGGCAGGTAGTTAATAAAGCCAATTAAGGCAAGCAATTAAGGATGGCATAAAGGCAGCCTATTTAGGAATGCAATTAAGGCAGCCAATTAAGGAAGGCGATTAAGGCAGGCAGCCAATTAAGGCTGGTAATTAAGGCATGCAATTAAGGCAGGCAATTAAGGCAGGCAATTAAGACAGGCAATTAAGGCAGATAATTAAGGCAGCCAATTTAGGAATCCAATTAAGGCAGCCAATTAATGCAGGCGATTAAGGCAGGCAGCCAATTAAGGCTGGTAATTAAGGCATGCAATTAAGGCAGGCAATAAAGGCAGGCAATTAAGGCAGACAATTAAAGCAGCCAATTAAGGCAGCCAATTAAGGCAGGCGATTAAGGCAGGCAGCCAATTAAGGCTGGTAATTAAGGCATGCAATTAAGGCAGGCATTTAAGCCAGGCAATTAAGGCAGACAATTAAGGCAGAAAATTAAGCCAGGCAATTAGGCAGGCAATTAAGGCTGGCAATGAAGGCAGGCTAATGAGGTAGGTAAATAATGCAGGTAATTAGGGAAGGCAATTAAGGCAGGCAATTAAGGCAGGCAATTAAGGCAAGCTATTTAGGCGGGTAGTAAAGAAAGCCAATTAAGGCAAACGATTAAGGCAGGCAATTAAGGCAGGCAGCCAATTAAGGCAGGTAAATAAGGCTGGCATTTTAGGCAGACAATTGAGGCAGTCAATTAAGACAGGCAATTAAAGCAGGCAATGAAGGCAGGCAATTAAGGCAGGCAATTAAGGCAGGCAATTAAGACAGGCAATAATGGAAAGCAATTAAGGCAGGTTTTAAAGAAAGCCAATTAAGGCAGGCGATTTAGGCAGGCAATTAATGCAGGCAAATAAGGCAGGCAATCATGAAAGGCAATTAAGGCAAGCAATTAATGTAGCCAATTAAGGCAGGCAATTAAGGCAGGCAATTTAGGCAGGCAATTAATGCAGGCAAATAAGGCAGGCAATCATGAAAGGCAATTAAGGCAAGCAATTAATGTAGCCAATTAAGGCAGGCAATTAAGGCAGACAGGCAATTAAGACTGGTAATTAAGGCAGGTAAATAAGGCTGGCAATTTAGGCAGGCAATTGAGGCAGGCAATTAAGACAGGCAATTAAAGCAGGCAATTAAGGCAGCAAATCAAGGAAGGCAATTAAGGCATGCAATTAATGTTGCCAATTAAGGCAGGCAATTAAGGCAGGCAAATAATGCAGGTAATTTGGTAAGGCAATTAAGGCAGGCAATTAAGGCAAGCAATTAAGGCAGGTAGTTTAGAAAGCCAATTAAGACAGGCAATTAAGGCAGGCAGCCAATTAAGGCTGGTAATTAAGGCATGCAATTAAGGCAGGCAATTAAGCCAGGCATTTAAGGCAGGTAATTAAGGCTGGCAATGAAGGCAAGCTAATGAGGTAGGCAAATAATGCAGGTAATTAGGGAAGGCAATTAAGGCAGGTAATTAAGACAGGCAATTAAGGCAAGCTATTTAGGCAGGTAGTAACGAAAGCAATTAAGGCAGGCAATTATGGCAGTAATTTAAGGCAGGCATCTAATTAAGGCTGGTAATAAAGACATGCAATTAAGGCAGGCAATTAAAGCAGGCAATTGAAGCAGGCAATTAAGAAAGGCAATTAAGGTAGGCAATTAAGGCAGGCAATTAAAGCAGGCAATTAAGGCAAGCAATTTAGGATGGCAATTAAGGCAGCCAATTAAGGAATGCAATTAAGGCAGGCAATTAAGGCAGGCAATTAAAGCAGGCAATTAGTGCAGGCAATCACGGCAGGCAATTAAGGAAGGAAAAAGGCAGGCAATTAAGGCAGGCAATGATGGCAGGCAATAATGGCAGGCAATAATGGCAGGCAATTAAGGCATACAATTAAGGCAGACAATTAAGGCAGGCAATTAAGGCTGGCAATAAAGGCAGGCAATTAATGCAGGAAATTCAAGCAGGCAATAAAGGCAGGCAATAAAGGCAGGCAATTAAGGCAGGCAATTAAGGCAGGCAATTAAGGCAGGCAATTAAAGCAGGCAATTAAGGCTGGCAATGAAGGCAGGCTATTAAGGTAGGCAAATATGCAGGTAATTAGGGAAGGCAATAAGGCATGCAATTAAGGCAGGCAATAAAGGCAAGCAATTAAGGATGGCAATTAAGGCAGCCAATTAAGGCAGGCAATAAAGGCAGGCAATTAAGGCAAGCAATTAAGGATGGCAATTAAGGCAGCCAATTAAGGCAGGCAATAAAGGCAGGCAATCGAGAAAGGCAATTAAGGTAGGCAAATAATGCAGGTAATTAGGGAAGGAAATTAAGGCAGGCAATTAAGGCAGGCAATTTAGGCAAGCAATTAAGGCAGGTAGTTTAGAAAGCCAATTAAGACAGGCAATTAAGGCAGTTAGCCAATTAATTCTGGTAATTAAGGCATGCAATTAAGGCAGGCAATTAAGCCAGGCATTTAAGGCAAGCAATTAAGGATGGCAATTAAGGCAGCAAATTTTGGAATGCAATTAAGGCAGCCAATTAAGGAAAGCAATAATGGCAGGCAATTAAGGCAGGCAATAATCGGCAGGCAATCGAGAAATGCAATTAAAGCAGGCAATTAAGGCAGGCAATTAAAGCAGGCAATTATGGAAGGCAATTAAGGCAGTCAATTTAGGCAAACAATTAAGGCAGGTTATTAATGCTGGCAATGAAAGCAGGCTGTTAAAGGTAGGCAAATAATGCAGGTAATTAGGGAAGGCAATTAAGGCAGGCAATTAAGACAGGCAATTAAGGCAATCTATTTAGGCAGGGAGTAAAGAAAGCGAATTAAGACAGGCAATTAAGGCAGGCAGCCAATTAAGGCTGGTAATTAAAGCATGCAATTAAGGCAGGCAATTTAGGCACGCAATTAAGGCAAGCTATTAAGGATGACATTTAAGGCAGCCAATTGAGGAATGTAATTAAGGCAGGCAATTTAGAAAGGCAATTAAGGCAAGCAATTAAGGCAAGCAATTTAGGCAGGCAGCCAATTAAGGCTGGTAATTAAGGCATGCAATTAAGGCAGGCAATTTAAGCAGGCAATTAAGGCAGGCAATTAAGGCAAGCAATTAAGGATGGCTATTAAGGCAGCCAATTAAGGCAGGCAATAAAGGCAGGCAATTAAGGCAAGCAATTAAGGATGTCAATTAAGGCAGCCAATTAAGGCAGGCAATAAAGGCAGGCAATCGAGAAAGGCAATTAAGTTAGGCAAATAATGCAGGTAATTTAGTAAGGCAATTAAGGCAGGCAATGAAGGCAGGCAATTAAAGTAGTCAAATAATGCAGGTAATTAGGAAAGGCAATTAGGCAAGCAAATAAGGTAGTCAATTAAGGCAGACAATTAAGGCAGGCAATTAAGTCTGGCAATGAAAGCAGGCTATTAGTGTAGGCAAATAATGCAGGTAACTAGGGAAGGCAATTATGGCAGGCAATTAAGGCAGGCAATTAAGGCAAGCTATTTAGGCGGGTGGTAAATAAAGCCAATTAAGGCAAGCGATTAAGGCAGGCAATTAAGGCAGGCAGCCAATTAAGGCAGGTAAATAAGGCTGGCATTTTAGGCAGACAATTGAGGCAGTCAATTAAGACAGGCAATTAAAGCAGGCAATAAAGGCAGGCAATTAAGGCAGGCAATTAAGGCAGGCAATTAAAGGCAGGCAATTAAGGAAAGCAATTAAGGCAGGTAATAAAGAAAGCCAATAAATGCAGGCGATTTAGGCAGGCAATTAAGGCAGGCAGTCAATTAAGGCTGGTAATTAAGGCATGCAATTAAGGCAGGCAATTATGGCAGGCAATTAAGACAGGCAATTAGGCAGACAATTAAGACAGGCAATTAAGGCAGGCAATTAAGGCAAGCAATTAATGTAGCCAATTAAGGCAGGCAATAAAGGCAGGCAAATAATGCAGGTATTTTGGTAAGGCAATTAAAGCAGGCAATGAAGGCAGGCAATTAAGGTAGTCAAATAATGCAGGTAATTAGGAAAGGCAATTAGGCAAGCAAATAAGGCAGGCATTTAAGGGAAGCAATTAAGGCAGGGAGTAAAGAAAGCCAATTAAGGCAGGCGATTAATGCAGGCAATTAAGGCAGGCAGCCAATTAAGGCTGGTAATTAAGGCATGCAATTAAGGCAGGCAATTAAGGCAGGCTATTAAGGCAGGCAATTTAGGCATGCAATTAAAGCAGGCAATTAAGGCAGGCAAATAATGCAGGTAATTTGGTAAGGCAATTAAGGCAGGCAATTAAGGCAAGCAATTAAGGCAGGTAGTAAAGAAAGCCAATTAAGGCAGTCAATTAAGGCAGCCAATTAAGGCATGCAATTAAAGCAGGCAATTAAGGCAGGCAAATAATGCAGGTAATTAGGAAAGGCAATTAGGCAGGCAATTAATGCAGGCAAATAAGGCAGGCAATCATGGAAGGCAATTAAGGGAAGCAATTAATGTAGCCAATTAAGGCAGGCAATTAAGGCAGGCAGGCAATTAAGACTGGTAATAAAGTCAGGTAAATAAGGCTGGCAATTTAGGTAGGCAATTGAGGCAGGCAATTAAGACAGGCAATTAAAGCAGGCAATTAAGGCAGCAAATCAAGGAAGGCAATTAAGGCATGCAATTAATGTAGCCAATATAGGCAGGCAATTAATTCAGGCAAATAATGCAGGTAATTTGGTAAGGCAATTAAGGCAGGCAATTAAGGCAAGCAATTAAGGCAGGTAGTTTAGAAAGCCAATTAAGACAGGCAATTAAGGCAGGCAGACAATTAAGGCTGGTAATTAAGGCAGGCAATTAAGGCAGGCAATTAAGCCAGGCATTTAAGGCAGGTAATTAAGGCTGGCAATGAAGGCAGGCTAATGAGGTAGGCAAATAATGCAGGTAATTAGGGAAGGCAATTAAGGCAGGTAATTAAGGCAGGCAATTAAGGCAAGCTATTTAGGCAGGTAGTAACGAAAGCCAATTAAGGCAGGCAATTATGGCAGTAATTTAAGGCAGGCATCTAATTAAGGCTGGTAATAAAGACATGCAATTAAGGCAGGCAATTAAGGCAGGCAATTGAAGCAGGCAATTAAGAAAGGCAATTAAGGTAGGCAATTAAGGCAGGCAATTAAAGCAGGCAATTAAGGCAAGCTATTAAGGATGGCAATTAAGGCAGCCAATTAAGGAATGCAATTAAGGCAGGCAATTAAGGCAGGCAATTAAAGCAGGCAATAATTGCAGGCAATCAAGGCAGGCAATTGAGGAAGGAAAAAGGCAGGCAATTAAGGCAGGCAATGATGGCAGGCAATAATGGCAGGCAATAATGGCAGGCAATTAAGGCAGACAATTAAGGCAGACAATTAAGGCAGGCAATTAAGGCTGGTAATAAAGGCAGGCAATTAATGCAGGAAATTCAAGCAGGCAATAAAGGCAGGCAATAAAGGCAGGCAATTAAGGCAGGCAATTAAGGCAGGCAATTAAGGCAGGCAATTAAAGCAGGCAATTAAGGCTGGCAATGAAGGCAGGCTATTAAGGTAGGCATATATGCAGGTAATTAGGGAAGGCAATAAGGCATGCAATTAAGGCAGGCAATAAAGGCAAGCAATTAAGGATGGCAATTAAGGCAGCCAATTAAGGCAGGCAATAAAGGCAGGCAATTAAGGCAAGCAATTAAGGATGGCAATTAAGGCAGCCAATTAAGGCAGGCAATAAAGGCAGGCAATCGAGAAAGGCAATTAAGGTAGGCAAATAATGCAGGTAATTAGGGAAGGAAATTAAGGCAGGCAATTAAGGCAGGCAATTTAGGCAAGCAATTAAGGCAGGTAGTTTAGAAAGCCAATTAAGACAAACAATTAAGGCAGTTAGCCAATTAATTCTGGTAATTAAGGCATGCAATTAAGGCAGGCAATTAAGCCAGGCAATTAAGGCAAGCAATTAAGGATGGCAATTAAGGCAGCAAATTTTGGAATGCAATTAAGGCAGCCAATTAAGGAAAGCAATAATGGCAGGCAATTAAGGCAGGCAATAATCGGCAGGCAATCGAGAAATGCAATTAAAGCAGGCAATTAAGGCAGGCAATTAAAGCAGGCAATTATGGAAGGCAATTAAGGCAGTCAATTTAGGCAGTCAATTTAGGCAAACAATTAAGGCAGGTTATTAATGCTGGCAATGAAAGCAGGCTGTTAAATTTAGGCAAATAATGCAGGTAATTAGGGAAGGCAATTAAGGCAGGCAATTAAGACAGGCAATTAAGGCAGGCAATTAAGGCAAGCAATTAAGGATGTCAATTAAGGCAGCCAATTAAGGCAGGCAATAAAGGCAGGCAATCGAGAAAGGCAATTAAGGTAGGCAAATAATGCAGGTAATTTAGTAAGGCAATTAAGGCAGGCAATGAAGGCAGGCAATTAAGGTAGTCAAATAATGCAGGTAATTAGGAAAGGCAATTAGACAAGCAAATAAGGCAGTCAATTAAGGCAGACAATTAAGGCAGGCAGTTAAGTCTGGCAATGAAAGCAGGCTATTAGGGTAGGCAAATAATGCAGGTAATTAGGGAAGGCAATTAAGGCAGGCAATTAAGGCAAGCAATTAAGGCAAGCTATTTAGGCGGGTGGTAAATAAAGCCAGTTAAGGCAAGCGATTAAGGCAGGCAATTAAGGCAGGCAGCCAATTAAGTCAGGTAAATAAGGCTGGCATTTTAGGCAGACAATTGAGGCAGTCAATTAAGACAGGCAATTAAAGCAGGCAATGAAGGCAGGCAATTAAGGCAGGCAATTAAGGCAGGCAATTAAAGGCAGGCAATTAAGGAAAGCAATTAAGGCAGGTAATAAAGAAAGCCAATTAAGGCAGGCGATTTAGGCAGGCAATTAAGGCAGGCAGTCAATTAAGGCTGGTAATTAAGGCATGCAATTTAGGCAGGCAATTATGGCAGGCAATTAAGACAGGCAATTAAGGCAGACAATTAAGACAGGCAATTAAGGCAGGCAATTAAGGCAAGCAATTAATGTAGCCAATTAAGGCAGGCAATTAAGGCAGGCAAATAATGCAGGTATTTTGGTAAGGCAATTAAGGCAGGCAATTAAGGCAGACAATTAAGGCAGGCAATTAAGCCAGGCAATTAGGCAGGCAATTAAGGCTAGCAATGAAGGCAGGCTAATGAGGTAGGCAAATAATGCAGGTAATTAGGGAAGGCAATTAAGGCAGGCAATTAAGGCAGGCAATTAAGGCAAGCTATTTAGGCGGGTAGTAAAGAATGCCAATTAAGGCAAGCGATTAAGGCAGGCAATTAAGGCAGGCAGCCAATTAAGGCAGGTAAATAAGGCTGGCATTTTAGGCAGACAATTGAGGCAGTCAATTAAGACAGGCAATTTAAGCAGGCAATGAAGGCAGGCAATAAAGGCAGGCAATTAAGGCAGGCAATTAAGACAGGCAATTAAGAAAAGCAATTAAGGCAGGTAATAAAGAAAGCCAATTAAGGCAGGCGATTTAGGCAGGTAATTAAGGCAGGCAACCAATTAAGGCTGGTTATTAAGGCATGCAATTAAGGCAGGCAATTAAGGCAGGCAATTAAGGCAGGCAATTAAGGCAGGCAATTAAGGCAGACAATTAAGACAGGCAATTAAGGCAGGCAATTAAAGCAAGAAATTAATGTAGCCAATTAAGGCAGACAATTAAGGCAGGCAAATAATGCAGGTAATTTAGTAAGGCAATTAAGGCAGGCAATGAAGGCAAGCAATTAAGGTAGTCAAATAATGCAGGTTTTAAGGAAAGGCAATTAGGCAAGCAAATAAGGCAGGCATTTAAGGCAAGCAATTAAGGCAGGGAGTAAAGAAAGCCAATTAAGGCAGGCGATTAATGCAGGCAATTAAGGCAGGCAGCCAATTAAGGCTGGTAATTAAGGCATGCAATAGGGGAAGGAAATTAAGGCAGGCTATTAAGGCAGGCAATTAAGGCAGGCAATTAAGGCAGGAAATTAAGGCAGACAATTAAGACAGGCAATTAAGGCTGGCAATGAAGGCAGACAATTAAGGTAGTCAAATAATGCAGGTAATTAGGGAAGGCAATTAAGGCAGGCCATTAAGGCAAGCTATTTAGGCGGGTGGTAAATAAAGCCAATTAAGGCAAGCGATTAAGGCAGGCAATTAAGGCAGGCAGCCAATTAAGTCAGGTAAATAAGGCTGGCAATTTAGGCAGGCAATTGAGGCAGGCAATTAAGACAGGCAATTAAAGCAGGCAATTAAGGCAGCAAATCAAGGAAGGCAATTAAGGCATGCAATTAATGTAGCCAATATAGGCAGGCAATTAATTCAGGCTAATAATGCAGGTAATTTGGTAAGGCAATTAAGGCAGGCAATTAAGGCAAGTAATTAAGGCAGGTAGTAAAGAAAGCCAATTAAGGCAGTCAATTAAGGCAGCCAATTAAGGCATGCAATTAAAGCAGGCAATTAAGGCAAGCATTTTAGGCAGACAATCAAGGAAGGCAGTTAAAGCAGGAAATTAAGGCAGGCAATTAAGGCAGACATTTAAGACAGGCAATTAAGGCAGGCAATGAAGGCAGGCATTAAGGTAGTCAAATAATGCAGGTAATTAGGAAAGGCAATTAGGCAGGCAATAAAGGTTGGCAATTAAAGCAGCCAATTAACAAATGCAATTAAAGCAGCCAATTAAGGCAGTCAATTAAGGTAGTCAATTAAGACAGGCAATTAAAGCAGGCTATTAAGGCGGGCAAATAAGGCAGGCATTCAAGGAAGGCAATTAAGGCAAGCAATTAATGTAGCCAATTAAGGCAGGCAATAGAGTCAGGCAATGAAGGCATGCAATTAAGGCAGGTAATTAAGGCAGGTAATTAAGGCAGATAATTAAGGCAGGCAATTATGGCAGACATTTAAGGCAGTCAATTAGGCTGTAATTATAGACAGGCAATTAAATTAGGCAAATAATGCAGGTAATGAGGGAAAGCAATTAAGGCAGGCAATTAAGGCATCAATTAAGGCAAGCAATTAAGGCAGGTAGTAACGAAAGCCAATTAAGGCAGGCAATTAAGGCAGGCAACCAATTAAAGCTGGTAATTAAGGCATGCAATTAAGGCAGGCAATTAAGGCAGGCAATTAAGGCAAGCAATCAAGAAATGCAATTAAGGCAGGCAATTAAGTCAGGCAATTAAAGCAGGCATTTATGGCCGGCAATTAAGGCAGGTAGTTTAGAAAGCCAATTAAGACAGGCAATTAAGGCAGGCAGCCAATTAAGGCTGTTATTTAAGGCATGCAATTAAGGCAGGCAATTAAGGCAAGCAATCAAAAATGCAATTAAGACAGGCAATTAAGTCAGGCAATTAAAGCAGGCAATTAAGGCAGGCAACCAATTAAAGCTGGTAATTAAGGCATGCAATTAAGGCAGGCAATTAAGGCAGGTAATTAAGGCTGGCAATGAAGGCAGGCAGCCAATTAAGGCTGGTAATTAAGGCATGCAATTAAGGCAGGCAATTAAGGCAGGCTATTAAGGCAGGCAATTTAGGCATGCAATTAAGGCAGGCAATTAAGGCAGGCATTTAAGGCAAGCAATTAAGGCAGGGAGTAAAGAAAGCCAATTAAGGCAGGCGATTAATGCAGGCAATTAAGGCAGACAGCCAATTAAGGCTGGTAATTAAGGCATGCAATAGGGGAAGGAAATTAAGGCAGGCTATTAAGGCAGGCAATTAAGGCAGGCAATTAAGGCAGGAAATTAAGGCAGACAATTAAGACAGGCAATTAAGGCTGGCAATGAAGGCAGACAATTAAGGTAGTCAAATAAAGCAGGTAATTAGGGAAGGCAATTAAGGCAAGCAATTAAGGCCTGTAATTAATGCAGGCAATTAAAGCAGGCAATTAAGGCATGCAATTAATGTAGCCAATATAGGCAGGCAATTAAGGCAGGCAAATAATGCAGGTAATTTGGTAAGGCAATTAAGGCAGGCAATTAAGGCAAGCAATTAAGGCAGGTAGTAAAGAAAGCCAATTAAGGCAGTCAATTAAGGCAGCCAATTAAGGCATGCAATTAAAGCAGGCAATTAAGGCAGGCAAATAATGCAGGTAATTAGGAAAGGCAATTAGGCAGGCAATTAATGCAGGCAAATAAGGCAGGCAATCATGGAAGGCAATTAAGGGAAGCAATTAATGTAGCCAATTAAGGCAGGCAGGCAATTAAGACTGGTAATTAAGGCAGGTAAATAAGGCTGGCAATTTAGGCAGGCAATTGAGGCAGGCAATTAAGACAGGCAATTAAAGCAGGCAATTAGTGCAGCAAATCAAGGAAGGCAATTAAGGCATGCAATTAATGTAGCCAATATAGGCAGGCAATTAATTCAGGCAAATAATGCAGGTAATTTGGTAAGGCAATTAAGGCAGGCAATTAAGGCAAGCAATTAAGGCAGGTAGTTTAGAAAGCCAATTAAGACAGGCAATTAAGGCAGGCAGCCAATTAAGGCTGGTAATTAAGGCATGCAATTAAGGCAGGCAATTAAGCCAGGCATTTAAGGCAGGTAATTAAGGCTGGCAATGAAGGCAGGCTAATGAGGTAGGCAAAAATTGCAGGTAATTAGGGAAGGCAATTAAGGCAGGTAATTAAGGCAGGCAATTAAGGCAAGCTATTTAGGCAGGTAGTAACGAAAGCCAATTAAGGCAGGCAATTATGGCAGTAATTTAAGGCAGGCATCTAATTAAGGCTGGTAATAAAGACATGCAATTAAGGCAGGCAATTAAGGCAGGCTATTAAAGCAGGCAATTAAGGCAGGAAATTAAGGCAGGAAATTAAGGCAGACAATTAAGACAGGCAATTAAGGCTGGCAATGAAGGCAGGCAATCAAGGTAGTCAAATAATGCGGGTAATTAGAGAAGGCAATTAAGGCAAGCAATTAAAGCCTGCAATTAATGCAGGCAATTAAGGCAAAAATCAAGGAAGGCAATTAAGGCATGCAATTAATGTAGCCAATTAAGGCAGGTAATTAAGGCAGGCAAATAATGCAAGTAATTTGGTAAGGCAATTAAGGCAAGCTATTAAGGCAGGTAGTAAAGATAGCCAATTAAGGCAGCCAATTAAGGCATGCAATTAAGGCAGGCAATTAAGGCAGGCAATTAAAGCAGGCAATTAAGGCAGGTAATCAAGTAAGGCAATTAAGGCAGGCAATTAAGGCAGGCAATTAAGGCAGACATTTAAGACAGGCAATTAAGGCAGGCAATTAAGGCAAGCAATAAATGTAGCCAATTAAGGCAGGCAATTAAGGCAGGCAAGTAATGCAGGTAATTTGGTAAGGCAATTAAGGCAGGCAATTAAGGCAGGTAGTAAATAAAGCCAATTAAGGCAGTCAATAAGGGAGCCAATTATGGCATGCAATTAAGGCAGGCAATTAAGGCAGGATATTTAGGCAGGCAATTTAGGCAGGCAATCAAGTAAGGCATTTAAGGCAGGCAATTAAGGCAAGCAATTAAGGCAGACAATTAAGACAGGCAATTAAGGCAAGCAATTAAGGATGGCAATTAAGGCAGCCAATTAAAGCAGGCAATAAAGGCAGGCAATTAAGGAAAGCAATAATGGCAGGCAATTAATGCAGGCAATAATCGGCAGGCAATCGAGAAATTTAACTAAAGCAGGCAATTAAGGCAGGCAATTAAAGCAGGCAATTATGGAAGGCAATTAAGGCAGTCAATTTAGGCAGTCAATTTAGGCAAACAATTAAGGCAGGTTATTAATGCTGGCAATGAAAGCAGGCTGTTAAAGGTAGGCAAATAATGCAGGTAATTAGGGAAGGCAATTAAGGCAGGCAATTAAGACAGGCAATTAAGGCAATCTATTTAGGCAGGGAGTAAAGAAAGCGAATTAAGACAGGCAATTAAGGCAGGCAGCCAATTAAGGCTGGTAATTAAAGCATGCAATTAAGGCAGGCAATTTAGGCACGCAATTAAGGCAAGCTATTAAGGATGGCATTTAAGGCAGCCAATTGAGGAATGTAATTAAGGCAGGCAATTTAGAAAGGCAATTAAGGCAAGCAATTAAGGCACGTATTAAAGAAAGCCAATTAAGGCAGGCAATTAAGGCAGGCAATTATGCAAGCAATTAATGTAGCCAATTAAGGCAGGCAATTAAGGCAGGCAAATAATGCAGGTAATTTGGTAAGGCAATTAAGGCAGTTAATTTAGGCAAACAATTAAGGCAGGTTATTAATGCTGGCAATGAAAGCAGGCTGTTAAAGGTAGGCAAATAATGCAGGTAATTAGGGAAGGCAATTAAGGCAGGCAATTAATGCAGTCAATTTAGGCAAGCAATTACGGCAGGCAATTAAGGCAGTCAATTAAGGCAGACAATTAAGGCACGCAATTAAGGCTGGAAATGAAGGCAGGCTATTAGGGTAGGCAAATAATGCAGGTAATTAAGGAAAGGCAATTAAGGCAGGCAATTAAGGCAGGCAATTAAAGCAAGCTATTTAGGCGGGTGGTAAAGAAAGCCAATTAAGGCAAGCGATTAAGTCAGGCAATTAAGGCAGGCAGCCAATTAAGGCAGGTAAATAAGCCTGGCATTTTAGGCAGACAATTGAGGCAGTCAATTAAGACAGGCAATTGAAGCAGGCAATGAAGGCAGGCAATTAAGTCAGGCAATTAAGGCAGGCAATTAAGGCAAGCAATTAAGGCAAGCAATTAAGGCAGGTAATAAAGAAAGCCAATTAAGGCAGGCGATTTAGGCATGCAATTAAGGCAGGCAATTTAGGGACGCAGTAAAGGCAAGCTATTAAGGATGGCATTTAAGGCAGCCAATTGAGGAATGTAATTAAGGCAGGCAATTTAGACAGGCAATTAAGGCAAGCAATTAAGGCACGTATTAAAGAAAGCCAATTAAGGCAGGCAATTAAGGCAGGCAATTATGCAAGCAATTAATGTAGCCAATTAAGGCAGGCAATTAAGACAGGCAATTAAGGGAGTCAAATAATGCAGGTAATTAGGAAAGGCAATAAGGCAAGCAAATAAGGCAGGCATTTAAGGCAAGCAATTAAGGCAATGAGTAAAGAAAGCCAAATAAGGCAGGCGATTAATGCAGGCAATTAAGGCAGGCAGCCAATTAAGGCTGGTAATTAAGGCATTCAATTAAGGCAGGCAATTAAAGCAGGCTATTAAGGCAGGCAATTAAGGCAGGCAATTAAGGTAGGAAATTAAGGCCGACAATTAAGACAGGCAATTAAGGCTGGCAATGAAGGCAGACAATTAAGGTAGTCAAATAATGCAGGTAATTAGGGAAGGCAATTAAGGCAAGCAATTAAGGCCTGCAATTAATGCAGGAAATTAAGGCAGCAAATCGAGGAAGGCAATTAAGGCATGCAATCAATTTAGCCAATAAAGGCAGGCAATTAAGGCAGGCAAATAATGCAGTTAATTTGGTAAGGCAATTAAGGCAAGCAATTAAGGCAGGTAGTAAAGATAGCCAATTAAGGCAGCCAATTAAAGCATGCAATTAAGGCAGGCAATTAAGGCAGGCAATTAAGGCAGGCAATAAAGGCAGGCAATCATATCAGGCAATTAAGGCAGGCAATTATGGCAGACAATTAAGACAGGCAATTAAGGCTGGCAATTAAGGCAAGCAATTAATGTAGCCAATTAAGGCAGGCAATTAAGGCAGGCAAATAATGCAGGTAATTTGGTAAGGCAATTAAGGCAGGCAATTAAGGCAAGCAATTAAGGCAGGTAGTAAAGAAAGCCAATTAAGGCAGTCAATTAAGGCAGCCAATTAAGGCATGCAATTAAGGCAGGCAATTAAGGCAGGCATTTTAGGCAGGCAATCAAGTAAGGCAATTAAGGCAGGCAATTAAGGCAGACAATTAAGACAGGCAATTAAGGCAGGCAATGAAGGCAGGCAATTAAGGTAGTCAAATAATGCAGGTAATTAGGAAAGGCAATTAGGCAAGCAATTAAGGCAGGCATTTAAGGCAAGCAATATAGGAAGGGAGTAAAGAAAGCCAATTAAGGCATGCAATTAAGGCAGGCAATTAAGGCAGACAATTTAGGCAGGCAATTTAGGCAGGCAATCAAGTAAGGCAATTAAGGCAGGAAATTAAGGCAGGCAATTAAAGCAGTCAATTAAGGCATGCAATTAAGGCAGGCAATTAAGGCAGGCATTTTAGGCAGGCAATCAAGTAAGGCAATTAAGGCAGGCAATTAAGGCAGACAATTAAGACAGGCAATTAAGGCAGGCAATGAAGGCAGGCATTTAAGGTAGTCAAATAATGCGGGTAATTAGGAAAGGCAATTAGGCAAGCAATTAAGGCAGGCATTTAAGGCAAGCAATTAAGGCAGGGAGGAAAGAAAGCCAATTATGGCAGTCGATTAATGCAGGCAATTAAGGCAGGCAGCCAATTAAGGCTGGTAATTAAGGCATGCAATTAAGGCAGGCAATTAAGGCAGGCTATTTAGGCAGGCAATTAAGGTAGGCAATTAAGGCAGGAAATTAAGGCAGACAATTAAGACAGGCAATTAAGGCTGGCAATAAAGGCAGGCAGTAAAGGTAGAAAATAATGCAGGTAATTAGAGAAGGCAATTAAGGCAAGCAATTAAGGCCTGCAATTAATGCAGGCAATTAAGGCAGCAAATCAAAGAAGGCAATTAAGACATGCAATTAATGTAGCCAATTAAGGCAGGCAATTAAGGCAGGCAAATAATGCAGGTAATTTGGTAAGGCAATTAAGGCAGGCAATTAAGGCAAGCAATTAAGGCAGGTAGTAAAGATAGCCAATTAAGGCAGCCAATTAAGGCATGCAATTAAGGCAGGCAATTAAGGCAGGCAATTAAGGCAGGCAATTAAGGCAGGCAATCAAGTAAGGCAATTAAGGCAACCAATTAAGGCAGGCAATTAAGGCAGACAATTAAGACAGGCAATTAAGTCAGGCAATTAAGGCAAGCAATTAATGTAGCCAATTAAGGCAGGCAATTAAGGCAGGCAAATAATGCAGGTAATTTGGTAAGGCAATTAAGGCAGGCAATTAAGGCAAGCAATTAAGGCAGTTAGTAAAGAAAGCCAATTAAGGCAGTCAATTAATACAGCCAATTAAGGCATGCAATTAAGGCAGGCAATTAAGGCAGGCAATTTAGGCAGGCAATCAAGTAAGGCAATTACGCAGGCAATTAAGGTTGGCAATTAAGGCTGCCAATTAACGAATGCAATTAAAGCAGCCAATTAAGACCGTCAATTAAGGTAGGCAATTAAAGCAAGCTATATAGGCAGGCAAATAAGGCAGGCATTCAAAAAAAGGCAATTAAGACAAGCCATTAATGTAGCCAATTAAGGCAGGCAATTAAGTCAGGCAATAAAGGCATGCAATTAAGGCAGGTAATTAAGGCAGGAAATTAAGGCAGGCAATTAAGGTAGGCAACTAAGGCAGACATTTAAGGCAGTCAATTAAGGCTGTCAATGAAGGCAGGCAATTAAAGTAGGCAAATAATGCAGGTAATTAGGGAAAGCAATTAAGGCAGGCAATTAAGGCAGTCAATTAAGGCAAGCAATTATGGCAGGTAGTAACGAAAGCCAATTAAGGCAGGCAATTAGGGCAGGCATTTAAGGAAGGCATCTAATTAAGGCTGGTAATTAAGGCATGCAATTAAGGATGGCAATTAAGGCAGGCAATTAAGGCAGGCAATTAAGGCAAGCAATTAAGGATGGCAATTAAGGCAGCCAATTAAGGCAGGTAATAAAGGCAGGCAATTAAGGCAAGCAATTAAGGATGTCAATTAAGGCAGCCAATTAAGGCAGGCAATAAAGGCAGGCAATCGACAAAGGCAAGTAAGGTAGGCAAATAATGCAGGTAATTTAAGAAGGCAATTAAGGCAAGCAATTAAAGCAAGCAATTTAGGCAAGCAATTAAGGCAGGTAGTTTAGAAAGCCAATTAAGACAGGCAATTAAGGCAGGCAGCCAATTAAAGGTGGTAATTAAGGCATGCAATTAAGGCAGGCAATTAAGCTAGGCAATTAAGGCAAGCAATTAAGGATGGCAATTAAGGCAGCAAATTTAGGAATGCAATTAAGGCAGCCAATTAAGGCAGGCAATTAAGGCAGGCAATTAGCACAGGCAATTAAGGCAGGCAATAAAGGCAGGCAATCAAGAAATGCAATTAAAGCAGGCAATTAAGGTAGGCAATTAAAGCAGGCAATTATGGCAGGAAATTAAGGCAGTCCATTTAGGCAGACAATTAAGGCAGGTTATTAAGGCTGGCATTGAAAGCAGGCTGTTAAAGGTAGGCAAATAATGCAGGTAATTAGGGAAGGCAATTAAAGCAGGCAATTAAGGCAGGCAATTAAGGCAAGCTATTTAGGCAGGTAGTAAAGAAAGCCAATTAAGACAGGCAATTAAGGCAGGCAGCCAATTAAGGCTGGTAATTAAATAATGCAATTAAGGCAGGCAATTTAGGCACGCAATTAAGGCAAGCTATTAAGGATGGCATTTAAGGCAGCCAATTGACGAATGTAATTAAGGCAGGCAATTAAAGCAGGCAATTACGGCAGGCAATTAAGTCAATCAATTAGGCAGACAATTAAGGCAGGCAATTAAGGCTGGCAATCAACACAGGCAATTAAGGTTTGAAAATAATGCAGGTAATTAGGTAAGGCAATAAAGGCAGCCAATTAAAGCAGGCAGTTAAGGCAAGCAATTAAGGCAGGTAGTAAAGAAATCCAATTAAGGCAGGCAATTAAAGCAGGCAGCCAATTAAGGCTGGTAATTAATACATGCAATTAAGGCAGGCAATTAAGTCAGACAATTATGGCAGGCAATTAAGGCAGGCAATTAAGGCAGTAAATTAAGGCAGACAATTAAGGCAGGCAATTAAGGCTGGCAATCAACACAGGCAATTAAGGTTTGAAAATAATGCAGGTAATTAGGTAAGGCAATAAAGGCAGCCAATTAAAGCAGGCAGTTAAGGCAAGCAATTAAGGCAGGTAGTAAAGAAATCCAATTAAGGCTGGCAATGAAGGCAGGCTATTAAGGTAGGCAAATATGCAGGTAATTAGGGAAGGCAATTAAGCCATGCAATTAAGGCAGGCAATTAAGGCAAGCAATTAAGGATGGCAATTAAAGCAGGCAATTATGGCAGGCAATTAAGGCAGTAAATAAGGGCAGACAATTAAGGCAGGCAATTAAGGCTGGCAATCAACACAGGCAATTAAGGTTTGAAAATAATGCAGGTAATTAGGTAAGGCAATAAAGGCAGCCAATTAAAGCAGGCAGTTAAGGCAAGCAATTAAGGCAGGTAGTAAAGAAATCCAATTAAGGCAGGCAATTAAAGCAGGCAGCCAATTAAGGCTGGTAATTAATACATACAATTAAGGCAGGCAATTAAGTCAGACAATTATGGCAGGCAATTAAGGCAGGCAATAAGGCAGGCAATCAAGAAATGCAATTAAGGAAGGCAGCCAATTAAGGTTGGTAATTAAGGAATGCAATTAAGGCAGGCAATTAAGGAAGGCAATTAAGGCTGGCAATCAAGGCAGGCAATTAAAGTAGGCAAATAATGCTGGTAATTAGGGAAGGCAATTAAGTTAGGCAATTAAGGCAGGCAGTTAGGGCAAGCAATTAAGGCAGGTAGTAAAGAAAGCCAATTAAGGCAGGCAGCCAATTAAGGCTGGTAATTAAGGCAGGCAATTAAGGCAGGCAATTAAGGCAGGCAATCAAGTAATGCAATTAAGGCAGGCAATTAAGTCAGGCAATTAAAGCAAGCAATTATGGCCGGCAATTAAGGCAGTCAATAAAGGCAGACAATTAAGGCAGGCAATTAAGGCTGGCAATGAAGGAAGGCTATGAATGCAAGAAATTAATGTAGCCAATTAAGGCAGGCAATTAAGGCATGTAAATAAGGCTGGCAATTTAGGCAGGCAATTGAGGCAGGCAATTAAGACAGGCAGGCAATTAAGACTGGTAATTAAGGCAGGTAAATAAGGCTGTCAATTTAGGCAGGCAATTAAGGCAGGCAATTAAGACAGGCAAATAATGCAGGTAATTAGGGAAGGCAATTAAGGAAGGCAATTAAGGCAGGCATTTAATGCAGGCAATTAATGCAGGCAAATAAGGCAGGCAATCAAGGAAGGCAATTAAGGCAAGCAATTAATGTAGCCAATTAAGGCAGGCAATTATGGCAGGCAGGCAATTAAGACTGGTAATTAAGGCAGGTAAATAAGGCTGGCAATTTAGGCAGGCAATTAAGGCAGGCAATTAAGACAGGCAATTAAAGCAGGCAATGAAGGCAGGCAATTAAGGCAGGCAATTAAGGTAGGCAATTAAGGCTGGCAATTAAGGCAGGCAAATAATGCAGGTAATTAGGGAAGGCAATTAAGGAAAGCAATTAAGGCAGGCAATTAATGCAGGCAAATAAGGCAGGCAATCAAGGAAGGCAATTAAGGCAAGCAATTAATGTAGCCAATTAAGGCAGGCAATTAAGGCATGTAAATAAGGCTGGCAAATTAGGCAGGCAATTGAGGCAGGCAATTAAGACAGGCAGGCAATTAAGACTGGTAATTAAGGCAGGTAAATAAGGCTGGCAATTAAGGCAGGCAATTGAGGCAGGCAATTAGGACAGGCAATTAAAGCAGGCAATGAAGGCAGGCAATTAAGGCAGGCGATTTAGGCAGCAATTAAGGCAGGCAGCCAATTAAGGCTGGTAATTAAGGCTTGCAATTAAGGCAGGTAATTAAGGCAGGCAATTAAGGCAAGCAATCAAGGATGGCAATTAAAGGAGCCAATAAGGAATTCAACCAAGGCAGCCAATTAAGGCAGTCAATAAAGGGAGGCAATTAAGGCAGGCAATTAAGGCAGGCAATTAATGCAGGCAAATAAGTCAGGCTATCAAGGAAGGCAATTAAGGAAGCAATAAATGTAGCCAATTAAGGCAGGCAATTAAGGCAGGCAGGCAATTAAAACTGGTAATTAAGGCAGGCAATGAAGGCAGGCAATTAATGCAGGCAAATAAGGCAGGCAATTAAGGTAGGCAAATAATGCAGGTAAATCGGGAAGGCAATAAAGGCAGGCAATTAAAGCAGGCAATTAAGGCAAGCAATTAAGGCAGGTAGTTTAGAAAGCCAATTAAGACAGGCAATTAAGGCAGGCAGCCAATTAAGGCTGGTAATTGAGGCATGCAATTAAGGCAGGCAATTAAGCCAAGCAATTAAGGCAGGCAATTAATGCTGGCAATGAAGGCAGGCTAATGAGGTAGGCAAATAATGCATGTAATAAGGGAAGGCAATTAAGGCAGGTATTTAAGGCAGGCAATTAAAGCAAGCTATTTAGGCAGGTAGTAACGAAAGCCAATCAAGGCAGCCAATTAAGGCAGGCATTTAAGGCAGGCATCTAATTAAGGCTGGTAATAAATACATGCAATTAAGGCAGGCAATGAAGGCAGGCAATTAAGGCAGGCAATTAAGGCAGGCAATTATAGCAGGCAATTAAGGCAGGCAATTAAGGCAAGCTATTAAGGCAGGCAATTAAGGCAGGCAATTAAGGCAGGCAATTAAGGCAAGCAATTAAGGCAGGTAGTAAAGAAAGCCAATTAAGGCAGGCAATAAAGGCAGGCAATAAAGGCAGGCAATTAAGGCAGACAATTAAGGCAGGCAATTAAGGCTGGCAATAAAGGCAGGCAATTATGGCAGGCAATTCAAGGAGGCAATAAAGGCAGGCAATAAAGGCAGGCAATTAAGGCAGGCAATTAAGGCAGGCAATTAAGGCAGGCAATTAAAGCAGGCAATTAAGGCAGGCAATCAAGGCAGGCAATTAAGAAAGAAAAAGGCAGACAATTAAGGCAGGCAATTAAGGCAGGCAATTAAGGCAAGCAATTAAGGCAGGTAGTTAAGAAAGCCAATTAAGGAAGGCAATTAAGGCAGGCAGCCAATTAAGGCTGGTAATTAAGGCATGCAATTAAGGCAGGCAATTAAGGCAGGCAATAAAGGCTGGCAATGAAGGCAGGCAATTAAGGTAGGCAAATAATGCAGGTAATTAGGGAAAGCAATTAAGGCAGCCAATTAAGGCAGGCAAATAAGGCAAGCAATTAAGGCAGGTAGTTTAGAAAGCCAATTAAGACAGGCAATTAAGGCAGGCAGCCAATTAAGGCTAGTAATTAGGGCATGCAATTAAGGAAGGCAATTAAGCCAGGCAATTAAGGCAAGCAATTAAGGATGGCAATTAAGGCAGCCAATTTAGGAATGCATTAAGTCAGCCTATTAAGGCAGGCGATTAAGGCAGTCAGCCAATTAAGGCTGGTAATTAAGGCATGCAATTAAGGCAGGCAATTAGGGCAGGCAATTAAGGCAGACAATTAAGGCAGGCAATTAAGGCTGGCAATGAAGGCAGGCAATTAAGGCAGGCAGGCAAAAAAAACTGGTAATTAAGGCAGGCAATTAAGGCTGGCAATGAAGGCAGGCAATTAAGGCAGGCAGGCAAATAAAACTGGTAATTAAGGCAGGCAATTAAGGTAGGCAAATAATGCATTTAATTAGGTAAGGCAATTAAGGCAGGCAATTAAGCCAGGCAATTAAGGCAAGCAATTAAGGCAGGCAATTAAGACAGGCAATTAAAAAAAGGCTTTTAAAGAAGGCAATGAAGGCAGGCAATTATAGCAGGCAATTAAGGCAGGCAATTAAGGCAAGCTAATAAGGCAGGCAATTATGGCAGGCAATTAAGGCAGGCAATTTTTGGCAAGCAATTAAGGCAGGTTGTAAAGAAAGCCAATTAAGGCAGGCAATTAAGGCAGGCAGCCAATTAAGGCTGGTAATTAAGGCATGCAATTAAGGCAGGCAATTAAGGCAGGCAATAAAGGCTGGCAATGAAGGCAGGTAATTAAGGTAGGCAAATAATGCAGGTAATTAGGGAAAGCAATTAAGGCAGCCAATTAAGGCAGGCAATTAAGGCAAACAATTAAGGCAGGTAGTTTAGAAAGCCAATCAAGGCAGGCAATTAAGGCAGGCTATTTTCGCGGGTAGTAAAGAAAGCCAATTAAGGCAAGCGATTAAGACCAGGCAATTAAGGCAGGCAGCCAATAAAGGCAGGTAAATAAGGCTGGCATTTTAGGCAGACAATTGAGGCAGTCAATTAAGACAGGCAATTAAGGCAGGCAATTAAGGCAGGCAATTGAGGCAGGCAAATAAAAAAAGGCAATTAAAGAAGGCAATGGAGGCAGGCAATTAAGGCAGGCAATTAAGGCAGGCAATTATAGCAGGCAATTAAGGCAGGCAATTAAGGCAAGCTATTAAGGCAGGCAATTAAGGCAGGCAATTAAGGCAGGCAATTAAGGCAAGCAATTAAGGCAGGTAGTAAAGAAAGCCAATTAAGGCAGGCAATTAAGGCAGGCAGCCAATTAAGGCTGGTAATTAAGGCATGCAATTAAGGCAGGCAATTAAGGCAAGCAATTAAGGCAAGCAAAAAAAGGATGGTAATAAGGCAGCCAATTTAGGAATGCAATTAAGTCAGCCAATTAAGGCAGGCGATTAAGGCAGTCAGCCAATTAAGGCTGGTAATTAAGGCATGCAATTAAGGCAGGCAGTTATGGCAGGCAATTAAGGCAGACAATTAAGGCAGGCAATTAAGGCTGGCAATAAAAGCAGGCAATTAAGGCAGGCAGGCAAATAAAACTGGTAATTAAGGCAGGCAATTAAGGCAGGCAATTTAGGCAGGCAATCAAGTAAGGCAATTACGCAGGCAATTAAGGTTGGCAATTAAGGCTGCCAATTAACGAATGCAATTAAAGCAGCCAATTAAGACAGTCAATTAAGGTAGGCAATTAAGACAGGCAATTAAAGCAAGCTATATAGGCAGGCAAATAAGGCAGGCATTCAAAAAAAGGCAATTAAGACAAGCCATTAATGTAGCCAATTAAGGCAGGCAATTAAGTCAGGCAATAAAGGCATGCAATTAAGGCAGGTAATTAAGGCAGGAAATTAAGGCAGGCAATTAAGGTAGGCAACTAAGGCAGACATTTAAGGCAGTCAATTAAGGCTGTTAATGAAGGCAGGCAATTAAAGTAGGCAAATAATGCAGGTAATTAGGGAAAGCAATTAAGGCAGGCAATTAAGGCAGTCAATTAAGGCAAGCAATTATGGCAGGTAGTAACGAAAGCCAATTAAGGCAGGCAATTAGGGCAGGCATTTAAGGCAGGCATCTAATTAAGGCTGGTAATTAAGGCATGCAATTAAGGATGGCAATTAAGGCAGGCAATTAAGGCAGGCAATTAAGGCAAGCAATTAAGGATGGCAATTAAGGCAGCCAATTAAGGCAGGTAATAAAGGCAGGCAATTAAGGCAAGCAATTAAGGATGTCAATTAAGGCAGCCAATTAAGGCAGGCAATAAAGGCAGGCAATCGAGAAAGGCAATTAAGGTAGGCAAATAATGCAGGTAATTAGGGAAGGCAATTAAGGCAGGCAATTAAGTCAGGCAATTAAGGGAAGCAATTAAGGCAGGTAGTTTAGAAAGCCAATTAAGACAGGCAATTAAGGCAGGCAGCCAATTAAGACTGGTAATTAAGGCATGCAATTAAGGCAGGCAATTAAGCCAGGCAATTAAGGCAAGCAATTAAGGATGGCAATTAAGGCAGCAAATTTAGGAATGCAATAAAGGCAGGCAATTAAGGCAGGCAATTACGGCAGGCAATTAAGGCAGTCAATTAAGGCAGACAATTAAGGCAGGCAATTAAGTCTGGCAATGAAAGCAGGCTATTAGGGTAGGCAAATAATGCAGGTAATTAGGGAAGGCAATTAAGGCAGGCAATTAAGGCAGGCAATTAAGGCAGGCAATTAAGGCAAGCTATTTAGGCGGGTGGTAAATAAAGCCAATTAAGGCAAGCGATTAAGGCAGGCAGTTAAGGCAGGCAGCCAATTAAGGCAGGTAAATAAGGCTGGCATTTTAGGCAGACAATTGAGGCAGTCAATTAAGACAGGCAATTAAAGCAGGCAATGAAGGCAGGCAATTAAGGCAGGAAATTAAGGCAGGCAATTAAGACAGGCAATTAAGGAAAGCAATTAAGGCAGGTAATAAAAAAAGCCAATTAAGGCAGGCGATTTAGGCAGGCAATTAAAGCAGGCAGCCAATTAAGGCTGGTAATTAAGGCATGCAATTAAGGCAGGCAATTATGGCAGGCAATTAAGGCAGGCAATTAAGGCAGACAATTAAGACAGGCAATTAAGGCAGGCAATTAAGGCAAGCAATTAATGTAGCCAATTAAGGCAGGCAATTAAGGCAGGCAATTAATGCAGGTAATTTGGTAAGGCAATTAAGGCAGGCAATGAAGGCAGGCAATTAAGGTAGTCAAATAATGCAGGTTATTAGGAAAGGCAATTAGGCAAGCAAATAAGGCAGGCATTTAAGGCAAGCAATTAAGGCAGGGAGAAGAAAGCCAATTAAGGCAGGCAATTAATGCAGGCAATTAAGGCAGGCAGCCAATTAAGGCTGGTAATTAAGGCATGCAATTAAGGCAAGCAATTAAGACAGGCTATTAAGGCAGGCAATTTTGGCATGCAATTAAGGCAGGAAATTAAGGCAGACAATTAAGACAGGCAATTAAGGCTGGCAATGAAGGCAGACAATTAAGGTAGTAAAATAATGCAGGTAATTAGGGAAGGCAATTAAGGCAAGCAATTAAGGCCTGCAATTAATGCAGGCAATTAAGGCAGCAAATCGAGGAAGGCAATTAAGGCATGCAATTAATTTAGCCAATTAAGGCAGGCAATTAAGGCAGGCAAATAAGGCAGGTAATTTGGTAAGGCAATTAAGGCAGGTAATTAAGGCAAGCAATTAAGGCAGGTGTTAAAGATAGCCAATTAAGGCAGCCAATTAAGGCATGCAATTAATGCAGGCAATTAAGGCTGGCAATTAAGGCAGGCAATCAAGTAAGGCAATTAAGTAAGGCAATTAAGGCAGACAATTAAGAAAGGCAATTAAGGCTGGCAATAAGGCAAGCAATTAATGAAGCCAATTAAGGCAGGCAATTAATGTAGCCAATTAAGGCAGGCAATTAAGGCAGGCAAATAATGCAGGAATTTGGTAAGACATAAGGCAGGCAATTAAGGCAAGCAATTAAGGCAGGTAGTAAAGAAAGCCAATTAAGGCAGTCAATTAAGGCAGCCAATTAAGGCATGCAATTAAGGCAGGCAATTAAGGCAGGCAATTAAGGCAGGCATTTTAGGCAGGCAATCAAGTAAGGCAATTAAGGCAGGCATTTTAGGCAGGCAATCAAGTAAGGCAATTAAGGCAGGAAATTAAGGCAGACAATTAAGACAGGCAATTAAGGAAGTAATGAAGGCAGGCAATTAAGGCAAGCAATTAAGGCAGGTAGTTAAGAAATCCAATTAAGGCATCCAATTAAGGAATGCAATTAAGGCAGGCAATTAAGGCAGGCAATTAAAGCAGCCAATTAGTGCAGGCAATTAAGGCAAGCAATTAATGTAGCCAATTAAGGCAGGCAATTAAGGCAGGCAAATAATGCAGGTATTTTGGTAAGGCAATTAAGGCAGGCAATGAAGGCAGGCAATTAAGGTAGTCAAATAATGCAGGTAATTAGGAAAGGCAATTAGGCAAGCAAATAAAGCAGGCATTTAAGGGAAGCAATTAAGGCAGGGAGTAAAGAAAGCCAATTAAGGCAGGCGATTAATGCAGGCAATTAAGGCAGGCAGCCAATTAAGGCTGGTAATTAAGGCATGCAATTAAGGCAGGCAATTAAGGCAGGCTATTAAGGCAGGCAATTTAGGCATGCAATTAAGGCAGGCAATTAAGGCAGGCATTTAAGGCAAGCAATTAAGGCAGGGAGTAAAGAAAGCCAATTAAGGAAGGCGATTAATGCAGGCAATTAAGGCAGGCAGCCAATTAAGGCTGGTAATTAAGGCATGCAATAGGGGAAGGAAATTAAGGCAGGCTATTAAGGCAGGCAATTAAGGCAGGCAATTAAGGCAGGAAATTAAGGCAGACAATTAAGACAGGCAATTAAGGCTGGCAATGAAGGCAGACAATTAAGGTAGTCAAATAATGCAGGTAATTAGGGAAGGCAATTAAGGCAAGCAATTAAGGCCTGTAATTAATGCAGGCAATTAAAGCAGGCAATTAAGGCATGCAATTAATGTAGCCAATATAGGCAGGCAATTAAGGCAGACAAATAATGCAGGTAATTTGGTAAGGCAATTAAGGCAGGCAATTAAGGCAAGCAATTAAGGCAGGTAGTAAAGAAAGCCAATTAAGGCAGTCAATTAAGGCAGCCAATTAAGGCATGCAATTAAAGCAGGCAATTAAGGCAGGCAAATAATGCAGGTAATTAGGAAAGGCAATTAGGCAGGCAATTAATGCAGGCAAATAAGGCAGGCAATCATGGAAGACAATTAAGGGAAGCAATTAATGGAGCCAATTAAGGCAGGCAATTTAGGCAGGCAGGCAATTAAGACTGGTAATTAAGGCAGGTAAATAAGACTGGCAATTTAGGCAGGCAATTGAGGCAGGCAATTAAGACAGGCAATTAAAGCAGGCAATTAGTGCAGCAAATCAAGGAAGGCAATTAAGGCATGCAATTAATGTAGCCAATATAGGCAGGCAATTAATTCAGGCAAATAATGCAGGTAATTTGGTAAGGCAATTAAGGCAGGCAATTAAGGCAAGCAATTAAGGCAGGTAGTTTAGAAAGCCAATTAAGACAGGCAATTAAGGCAGGCAGCCAATTAAGGCTGGTAATTAAGGCATGCAATTAAGGCAGGCAATTAAGCCAGGCATTTAAGGCAGGTAATTAAGGCTGGCAATGAAGGCAGGCTAATGAGGTAGGCAAATAATGCAGGTAATTAGGGAAGGCAATTAAGGCAGGTAATTAAGGCAGGCAATTAAGGCAAGCTATTTAGGCAGGTAGTAACGAAAGCCAATTAAGGCAGGCAATTATGGCAGTAATTTACGGCAGGCATCTAATTAAGGCTGGTAATAAAGACTTGCAATTAAGGCAGGCAATTAAGGCAGGCAATTGAAGCAGGCAATTAAGAAAGGCAATTAAGGAAGGCAATTAAGGCAGGCAATTAAAGCAGGCAATTAAGGCAAGCTATTAAGGATGGCAATTAAGGCAGCCAATTAAGGAATGCAATTAAGGCAGGCAATTAAGGCAGGCAATTAAAGCAGGCAATTAGTGCAGGCAATCAAGGCAGGCAATTAAGGAAAGAAAAAGGCAGGCAATTAAGGCAGGCAATGATGGCAGGCAATAATGGCAGGCAATAATGGCAGGCCTTTAAGGCAGACAATTAAGGCAGACAATTAAGGCAGGCAATTAAGGCTGGCAATAAAGGCAGGCAATTAATGCAGGAAATTCAAGCAGGCAATAAAGGCAGGCAATAAAGGCAGGCAATTAAGGCAGTCAATTAAGGCAGGCAATTAAGGCAGGCAATTAAAGCAGGCAATTAAGGCTGGCAATGAAGGCAGGCTATTAAGGTAGGCATATATGCAGGTAATTAGGGAAGGCAATAAGGCATGCAATTAAGGCAGGCAATAAAGGCAAGCAATTAAGGATGGCAATTAAGGCAGCCAATTAAGGCAGGCAATAAAGGCAGGCAATTAAGGCAAGCAATTAAGGATGGCAATTAAGGCAGCCAATTAAGGCAGGCAATTAAGGCAGGCAATTAATGTAGCCAATTAAGGCAGGCAATTAAGGCAGGCAAATAATGCAGGTAATTTGGTAAGGCAATTAAGGCAGGCAATTAAGGCAGGTAGTAAAGAAAGCCAATTAAGGCAGTCAATAAGGGAGCCAATTAAGGCATGCAATTAAGGCAGGCAATTAAGGCAGGCAATTAAGGCAGGCAATTTAGGCAGGCAATCAAGTAAGGCAATTAAGGCAGGAAATTAAGGCAGGCAATTAAGGCAGTCAATTAAGACAGGCAATAAAGGCAGGCAATTAAGGTAGTCAAATAATGCGGGTAATTAGGAAAGGCAATTAGGCAAGCAATTAAGGCAGGCATTTAAGGCAAGCAATTAAGGCAGGGAGTAAAGAAAGCCAATTAAGGCAGTCGATTAATGCAGGCAATTAAGGCAGGCAGCCAATTAAGGCTGGTAATTAAGGCATGCAATTAAGGCAGGCTATTAAGGCAGGCTATTTAGGCAGGCAATTAAGGTAGGCAATTAAGGCAAGAAATTAAGGCAGACAATTAAGACAGGCAATTAAGGCTGGCAATAAAGGCAGGCAATAAAGGTAGAAAATAATGCAGGTAATTAGAGAAGGCAATTAAGGCAAGCAATTAAAGCCTGCAATTAATGCAGGCAATTAAGGCAGCAAATCAAGGAAGGCAATTAAGGCATGCAATTAATGTAGCCAATTAAGGCAGGCAATTAAGGCAGGCAAATAATGCAGGTAATTTGGTAAGGCAATTAAGGCAGGCAATTAAGGCAAGCAATTAAGGCAGGTAGTAAAGATAGCCAATTAAGGCAGCCAATTAAGGCATGCAATTAAGGCAGGCAATTAAGGCAGGCAATCAAGTAAGGCATTTAAGGCAGGCAATTAAGGCAGGCAATTAAGGCAGACAATTAAGACAGGCAATTAAGGCAAGCAATTAAGGATGGCAATTAAGGCAGCCAATTAAGGCAGGCAATAAAGGCAGGCAATTAAGGAAAGCAATAATGGCAGGCAATTAAGGCAGGCAATAATCGGCAGGCAATCGAGAAATGCAATTAAAGCAGGCAATTAAGGCAGGCAATTAAAGCAGGCAATTATGGAAGGCAATTAAGGCAGTCAATTTAGGCAGTCAATTTAGGCAAACAATTAAGGCAAGTTATTAATGCTGGCAATGAAAGCAGGCTGTTAAAGGTAGGCAAATAATGCAGGTAATTAGGGAAGGCAATTAAGGCAGGCAATTAAGACAGGCAATTAAGGCAATCTATTTAGGCAGGGAGTAAAGAAAGCGAATTAAGACAGGCAATTAAGGCAGGCAGCCAATTAAGGCTGGTAATTAAAGCATGCAATTAAGGCAGGCAATTTAGGCACGCAATTAAGGCAAGCTATTAAGGATGGCATTTAAGGCAGCCAATTGAGGAATGTAATTAAGGCAGGCAATTTAGAAAGGCAATTAAGGCAAGCAATTAAGGCACGTATTAAAGAAAGCCAATTAAGGCAGGCAATTAAGGCAGGCAATTATGCAAGCAATTAATGTAGCCAATTAAGGCAGGCAATTAAGGCAGGCAAATAATGCAGGTAATTTGGTAAGGCAATTAAGGCAGTTAATTTAGGCAAACAATTAAGGCAGGTTATTAATGCTGGCAATGAAAGCAGGCTGTTAAAGGTAGGCAAATAATGCAGGTAATTAGGGAAGGCAATTAAGGCAGGCAATTAAGGCAGTCAATTTAGGCAAGCAATTACGGCAGGCAATTAAGGCAGTCAATTAAGGCAGACAATTAAGGCACGCAATTAAGGCTGGAAATGAAGGCAGGCTATTAGGGTAGGCAAATAATGCAGGTAATTAAGGAAAGGCAATTAAGGCAGGCAATTAAGGCAGGCAATTAAAGCAAGCTATTTAGGCGGGTGGTAAAGAAAGCCAATTAAGGCAAGCGATTAAGGCAGGCAATTAAGGCAGGCAGCCAATTAAGGCAGGTAAATAAGGCTGGCATTTTAGGCAGACAATTGAGGCAGTCAATTAAGACAGGCAATTGAAGCAGGCAATGAAGGCAGGCAATTAAGGCAGGCAATTAAGGCAGGCAATTAAGGCAAGCAATTAAGGCAAGCAATTAAGGCAGGTAATAAAGAAAGTCAATTAAGGCAGGCGATTTAGGCATGCAATTAAGGCAGGCAATTTAGGGACGCAGTAAAGGCAAGCGATTAAGGATGGCATTTAAGGCAGCCAATTGAGGAATGTAATTAAGGCAGGCAATTTAGACAGGCAATTAAGGCAAGCAATTAAGGCATGTATTAAAGAAAGCCAATTAAGGCAGGCAATTAAGGCAGGTAATTATGCAAGCAATTAATGTAGCCAATTAAGGCAGGCAATTAAGGCAGGCAAATAATGCAGGTAATTTGGTAAGGCAATTAAGGCAGGCAATGAAGGCAGGCAATTAAGGGAGTCAAATAATGCAGGTAATTAGGAAAGGCAATAAGGCAAGCAAATAAGGCAGGCATTTAAGGCAAGCAATTAAGGCGATGAGTAAAGAAAGCCAAATAAGGCAGGCGATTAATGCAGGCAATTAAGGCAGGCAGCCAATTAAGGCTGGTAATTAAGGCATTCAATTAAGGCAGGCAATTAAGGCAGGCTATTAAGGCAGGCAATTAAGGCAGGCAATAAAGGCAGGCAATAAAGGCTGGCAATGAAGGCAGGTAATTAAGGTAGGCAAATAATGCAGGTAATTAGGGAAAGCAATTAAGGCAGCCAATTAAGGCAGGCAATTAAGGCAAACAATTAAGGCAGGTAGTTTAGAAAGCCAATCAAGGCAGGCAATTAAGGCAGGCTATTTTCGCGGGTAGTAAAGAAAGCCAATTAAGGCAAGCGATTAAGGCAGGCAATTAAGGCAGGCAGCCAATTAAGGCAGGTAAATAAGGCTGGCATTTTAGGCAGACAATTGAGGCAGTCAATTAAGACAGGCAATTAAGGCAGGCAATTAAGGCAGGCAATTGAGGCAGGCAAATAAAAAAAGGCAATTAAAGAAGGCAATGGAGGCAGGCAATTAAGGCAGGCAATTAAGGCAGGCAATTATAGCAGGCAATTAAGGCAGGCAATTAAGGCAAGCTATTAAGGCAGGCAATTAAGGCAGGCAATTAAGGCAGGCAATTAAGGCAAGCAATTAATGCAGGTAGTAAAGAAAGCCAATTAAGGCAGGCAATTAAGGCAGGCAGCCAATTAAGGCTGGTAATTAAGGCATGCAATTAAGGCAGGCAATTAAGCCAGGCAATTAAGGCAAGCAAAAAAAGGATGGTAATTAAGGCAGCCAATTTAGGAATGCAATTAAGTCAGCCAATTAAGGCAGGCGATTAAGGCAGTCAGCCAATTAAGGCTGGTAATTAAGGCATGCAATTAAGGCAGGCAGTTATGGCAGGCAATTAAGGCAGACAATTAAGGCAGGCAATCAAGGCTGGCAATAAAAGCAGGCAATTAAGGCAGGCAGGCAAATAAAACTGGTAATTAAGGCAGGCAATTAAGGCAGGCAATTTAGGCAGGCAATCAAGTAAGGCAATTACGCAGGCAATTAAGGTTGGCAATTAAGGCTGCCAATTAACGAATGCAATTAAAGCAGCCAATTAAGACAGTCAATTAAGGTAGGCAATTAAGACAGGCAATTAAAGCAAGCTATATAGGCAGGCAAATAAGGCAGGCATTCAAAAAAAGGCAATTAAGACAAGCCATTAATGTAGCCAATTAAGGCAGGCAATTAAGTCAGGCAATAAAGGCATGCAATTAAGGCAGGTAATTAAGGCAGGAAATTAAGGCAGGCAATTAAGGTAGGCAACTAAGGCAGACATTTAAGGCAGTCAATTAAGGCTGTCAATGAAGGCAGGCAATTAAAGTAGGCAAATAATGCAGGTAATTAGGGAAAGCAATTAAGGCAGGCAATTAAGGCAGTCAATTAAGGCAAGCAATTATGGCAGGTAGTAACGAAAGCCAATTAAGGCAGGCAATTAGGGCAGGCATTTAAGGCAGGCATCTAATTAAGGCTGGTAATTAAGGCATGCAATTAAGGATGGCAATTAAGGCAGGCAATTAAGGCAGGCAATTAAGGCAAGCAATTAAGGATGGCAATTAAGGCAGCCAATTAAGGTAGGTAATAAAGGCAGGCAATTAAGGCAAGCAATTAAGGCAGCCAATTAAGGCAGGCAATAAAGGCAGGCAATCGAGAAAGGCAATTAAGGTAGGCAAATAATGCAGGTAATTAGGGAAGGCAATTAAGGCAGGCAATTAAGTCAGGCAATTAAGGGAAGCAATTAAGGCAGGTAGTTTAGAAAGCCAATTAAGACAGGCAATTAAGGCAGGCAGCCAATTAAGACTGGTAATTAAGGCATGCAATTAAGGCAGGCAATTAAGCCAGGCAATTAAGGCAAGCAATTAAGGATGGCAATTAAGGCAGCAAATTTAGGAATGCAATAAAGGCAGGCAATTAAGGCAGGCAATTACGGCAGGCAATTAAGGCAGTCAATTAATGCAGACAATTAAGGCAGGCAATTAAGTCTGGCAATGAAAGCAGGCTATTAGGGTAGGCAAATAATGCAGGTAATTAGGGAAGGCAATTAAGGCAGGCAATTAAGGCAGGCAATTAAAACAGGCAATTAAGGCAAGCTATTTAGGCGGGTGGTAAATAAAGCCAATTAAGGCAAGCGATTAAGGCAGGCAGTTAAGGCAGGCAGCCAATTAAGGCAGGTAAATAAGGCTGGCATTTTAGGCAGACAATTGAGGCAGTCAATTAAGACAGGCAATTAAAGCAGGCAATGAAGGCAGGCAATTAAGGCAGGAAATTAAGGCAGGCAATTAAGACAGGCAATTAAGGAAAGCAAATAAGGCAGGTAATAAAGAAAGCCAATTAAGGCAGGCGATTTAGGCAGGCAATTAAAGCAGGCAGCCAATTAAGGCTGGTAATTAAGGCATGCAATTAAGGCAGGCAATTATGACAGGCAATTAAGGCAGGCAATTAAGGCAGACAATTAAGACAGGCAATTAAGGCAGGCAATTAAGGCAAGCAATTAATGTAGCCAATTAAGGCAGGCAATTAAGGCAGGCAATAAATGCAGGTAATTTGGTAAGGCAATTAAGGCAGGCAATGAAGGCAGGCAATTAAGGTAGTCAAATAATGCAGGTTATTAGGAAAGGCAATTAGGCAAGCAAATAAGGCAGGCATTTAAGGCAAGCAATTAAAGCAGGGAGAAGAAAGCCAATTAAGGCAGGCGATTAATGCAGGCAATTAAGGCAGGCAGCCAATTAAGGCTGGTAATTAAGGCATGCAATTAAGGCAAGCAATTAAGACAGGCTATTAAGGCAGGCAATTTAGGCATGCAATTAAGGCAGGAAATTAAGGCAGACAATTAAGACAGGCAATTAAGGCTGGCAATGAAGGCAGACAATTAAGGTAGTAAAATAATGCAGTTAATTAGGGAAGGCAATTAAGGCAAGCAATTAAGGCCTGCAATTAATGCAGGCAATTAAGGCAGCAAATCGAGGAAGGCAATTAAGGCATGCAATTAATTTAGCCAATTAAGGCAGGCAATTAAGGCAGGCAAATAATGCAGGTAATTTGGTAAGGCAATTAAGGCAGGTAATTAAGGCAAGCAATTAAGGCAGGTGTTAAAGATAGCCAATTAAGGCAGCCAATTAAGGCATGCAATTAATGCAGGCAATTAAGGCTGGCAATTAAGGCAGGCAATCAATTAAGGCAATTAAGTAAGGCAATTAAGGCAGACAATTAAGAAAGGCAATTAAGGCTGGCAATAAGGCAAGCAATTAATGTAGCCAATTAAGGCAGGCAATTAATGTAGCCAATTAAGGCAGGCAATTATGGCAGGCAAATAATGCAGGTAATTTGGTAAGACATAAGGCAGGCAATTAAGGCAAGCAATTAAGGCAGGTAGTAAAGAAAGCCAATTAAGGCAGTCAATTAAGGCAGCCAATTAAGGCATCCAATTAAGGCAGGCAATTAAGGCAGGCATTTTAGGCAGGCAATCAAGTAAGGCAATTAAGGCAGGCATTTTAGGCAGGCAATCAAGTAAGGCAATTAAGGCAGGAAATTAAGGCAGACAATTAAGACAGGCAATTAAGGAAGTAATGAAGGCAGGCAATTAAGGCAAGCAATTAAGGCAGGTAGTTAAGAAATATAATTAAGGCATCCAATTAAGGAATGCAATTAAGGCAGGCAATTAAGGCAGGCAATTAAAGCAGCCAATTAGTGCAGGCAATTAAGGCAAGCAATTAATGTAGCCAATTAAGGCAGGCAATTAAGGCAGGCAAATAATGCAGGTATTTTGGTAAGGCAATTAAGGCAGGCAATGAAGGCAGGCAATTAAGGTAGTCAAATAATGCAGGTAATTAGGAAAGGCAATTAGGCAAGCAAATAAGGCAGGCATTTAAGGGAAGCAATTAAGGCAGGGAGTAAAGAAAGCCAATTAAGGCAGGCGATTAATGCAGGCAATTAAGGCAGGCAGCCAATTAAGGCTGGTAATTAAGGCATGCAATTAAGGCAGGCAATTAAGGCAGGCTATTAAGGCAGGCAATTTAGGCATGCAATTAAGGCAGGCAATTAAGGCAGGCATTTAAGGCAAGCAATTAAGGCAGGGAGTAAAGAAAGCCAATTAAGGCAGGCGATTAATGCAGGCAATTAAGGCAGGCAGCCAATTAAGGCTGGTAATTAAGGCATGCAATAGGGGAAGGAAATTAAGGCAGGCTATTAAGGCAGGCAATTAAGGCAGGCAATTAAGGCAGGAAATTAAGGCAGACAATTAAGACAGGCAATTAAGGCTGGCAATGAAGGCAGACAATTAAGGTAGTCAAATAATGCAGGTAATTAGGGAAGGCAATTAAGGCAAGCAATTAAGGCCTGTAATTAATGCAGGCAATTAAAGCAGGCAATTAAGGCATGCAATTAATGTAGCCAATATAGGCAGGCAATTAAGGCAGGCAAATAATGCAGGTAATTTGGTAAGGCAATTAAGGCAGGCAATTAAGGCAAGCAATTAAGGCAGGTAGTAAAGAAAGCCAATTAAGGCAGTCAATTAAGGCAGCCAATTAAGGCATGCAATTAAAGCAGGCAATTAAGGCAGGCAAATAATGCAGGTAATTAGGAAAGGCAATTAGGCAGTCAATTAATGCAGGCAAATAAGGCAGGCAATCATGGAAGGCAATTAAGGGAAGCAATTAATGTAGCCAATTAAGGCAGGCAATTAAGGCAGGCAGGCAATTAAGACTGGTAATTAAGGCAGGTAAATAAGGCTGGCAATTTAGGCAGGCAATTGAGGCAGGCAATTAAGACAGGCAATTAAAGCAGGCAATTAGTGCAGCAAATCAAGGAAGGCAATTAAGGCATGCAATTAATGTAGCCAATATAGGCAGGCAATTAATTCAGGCAAATAATGCAGGTAATTTGGTAAGGCAATTAAGGCAGGCAATTAAGGCAGGTAGTTTAGAAAGCCAATTAAGACAGGCAATTAAGGCAGGCAGCCAATTAAGGCTGGTAATTAAGGCATGCAATTAAGGCAGGCAATTAAGCCAGGCATTTAAGGCAGGTAATTAAGGCTGGCAATGAAGGCAGGCTAATGAGGTAGGCAAATAATGCAGGTAATTAGGGAAGGCAATTAAGGCAGGTAATTAAGGCAGGCAATTAAGGCAAGCTATTTAGGCAGGTAGTAACGAAAGCCAATTAAGGCAGGCAATTATGGCAGTAATTTAAGGCAGGCATCTAATTAAGGCTGGTAATAAAGACTTGCAATTAAGGCAGGCAATTAAGGCAGGCAATTGAAGCAGGCAATTAAGAAAGGCAATTAAGGAAGGCAATTAAGGCAGGCAATTAAAGCAGGCAATTAAGGCAAGCTATTAAGGATGGCAATTAAGGCAGCCAATTAAGAAATGCAATTAAGGCAGGCAATTAAGGCAGGCAATTAAAGCAGGCAATTAGTGCAGGCAATCAAGGCAGGCAATTAAGGAAAGAAAAAGGCAGGCAATTAAGGCAGGCAATGATGGCAGGCAATAATGGCAGGCAATAATGGCAGGCAATTAAGGCAGACAATTAAGGCAGACAATTAAGGCAGGCAATTAAGGCTGGCAATAAAGGCAGGCAATTAATGCAGGAAATTCAAGCAGGCAATAAAGGCAGGCAATAAAGGCAGGCAATTAAGGCAGGCAATTAAGGCAGGCAATTAAGGCAGGCAATTAAAGCAGGCAATTAAGGCTGGCAATGAAGGCAGGCTATTAAGGTAGGTATATATGCAGGTAATTAGGGAAGGCAATAAGGCATGCAATTAAGGCAGGCAATAAAGGCAAGCAATTAAGGATGGCAATTAAGGCAGCCAATTAAGGCAGGCAATAAAGGCAGGCAATTAAGGCAAGCAATTAAGGATGGCAATTAAGGCAGCCAATTAAGGCAGGCAATAAAGGCAGGCAATTAAGGCAGGCAATTAAGGCAGGCAATTAAAGGCAGGCAATAGAAGAAAGCAATTAAGGCAGGTAATAAAGAAAGCCAATTAAGGCAGGCGATTTAGGCAGGCAATTTAGGCAGGCAATTAAGGCAGGCAGCCAATTAAGGCTGGTAATTAAGGCATGCAATTAAGGCAGGCAATTAAGGCAGGCAATTAAGGCAGGCAATTAAGGCAGACAATTAAGACAGGCAATTAAGGCAAGCAATTAATGTAGCCAATTAAGGCAGGCAATTAAGGCAAGCAAATAATGCAGGTAATTTGGTAAGGCAATTAAGGCAGGCAATAAAGGCAAGCAATTAAGGCAGGTAGTAAAGAAAGCCAATTAAGGCAGTCAATTAAGGCAGCCAATTAAGGCATGCAAATAAGGCAGGCAATTAAGGCAAGCAATTTAGGCAGGCAATAAAGTAAGGCAATTAAGACAGGAAATTAAGGCAGGCAATTAAGGCAGACAATTAAGACAGGCAATTAAGGCAGGCAATGAAGGCAGGCAATTAAGGTAGTCAAATAATGCAGGTAATTAGGAAAGGCAATTAGGCAAGCAATTAAGGCAGGCATTTAAGGCAAGCAATTTAGGCAGGGAGTAAAGAATGCCTATTAAGGCAGGCGATTAATCCAGGCAATTAAGGTAGGCAGCCAATTAAGGCTGGTAATTAAGGCATGCAATTAAGGCAGGCAATTAAGGCAGGCTATTAAGGCAGGCAATTAAGGCAGGAAATTAAGGCAGGAAATTAAGGCAGACAATTAAGACAGGCAATTAAGGCTGGCAATGAAGGCAGGCAATCAAGGTAGTCAAATAATGCGGGTAATTAGAGAAGGCAATTAAGGCAAGCAATTAAAGCCTGCAATTAATGCAGGCAATAAAGGCAAAAATCAAGGAAGGCAATTAAGGCATACAATTAATGTAGCCAATTAAGGCAGATAATTAAGACAGGCAAATAATGCAAGTAATTTGGTAAGGCAATTAAGGCAAGCTATTAAGGCAGGTAGTAAAGATAACCAATTAAGGCAGCCAATTAAGGCATGCAATTAAGGCAGGCAATTAAGGCAGGCAATTAAAGCAGGCAATTAAGGCAGGTAATCAAGTAAGGCAATTAAGGCAGGCAATTAAGGCAGGCAATTAAGGCAGTCAATTAAGACAGGCAATAAAGGCAGGCAATTAAGGCAGGCAATTAAGGTAGTCAAATAATGCGGTTAATTAGGAAAGGCAATTAGGCAAGCAATTAAGGCAGGCATTTAAGGCAAGCAATTAAGGCGGGGAGTAAAGAAAGCCAATTAAGGCAGTCGATTAATGCAGGCAATTAAGGCAGGCAGCCAATTAAGGCTGGTAATTAAGGCATGCAATTAAGGCAGGCTATTAAGGCAGGCTATTTAGGCAGGCAATTAAGGTAGGCAATTAAGGTAAGAAATTAAGGCAGACAATTAAGACAGGCAATTAAGGCTGGCAATAAAGGCAGGCAATAAAGGTAGAAAATAATGCAGGTAATTAGAGAAGGCAATTAAGGCAAGCAATTAAAGCCTGCAATTAATGCAGGAAATTAAGACAGCAAATCAAGGAAGGCAATTAAGGCATGCGATTAATGTAGCCAATTAAGGCAGGCAATTAAGGCAGGCAAATAATGCAGGTAATTTGGTAAGGCAATTAAGGCAGGCAATTAAGGCAAGCAATTAAGGCAGGTAGTAAAGATAGCCAATTAAGGCAGCCAATTAAGGCATGCAATTAAGGCAGGCAATTAAGGAAGGCAATTAAGGCAGGCAATCAAGTAAGGCATTTAAGGCAGGCAATTAAGGCAGGCAATTAAGGCAGACAATTAAGACAGGCAATTAAGGCAAGCAATTAAGGATGGCAATTAAGGCAGCCAATTAAGGCAGGCAATAAAGGCAGGCAATTAAGGAAAGCAATAATGGCAGGCAATTAAGGCAGGCAATAATCGGCAGGCAATCGAGAAATGCAATTAAAGCAGGCAATTAAGGCAGGCAATTAAAGCAGGCAATTATGGAAGGCAATTAAGGCAGTCAATTTAGGCAGTCAATTTAGGCAAACAATTAAGGCAGGTTATTAATGCTGGCAATGAAAGCAGGCTGTTAAAGGTAGGCAAATAATGCAGGTAATTAGGGAAGGCAATTAAGGCAGGCAATTAAGACAGGCAATTAAGGCAATCTATTTAGGCAGGGAGTAAAGAAAGCGAATTAAGACAGGCAATTAAGGCAGGCAGCCAATTAAGGCTGGTAATTAAAGCATGCAATTAAGGCAGGCATTTTAGGCACGCAATTAAGGCAAGCTATTAAGGATGGCATTTAAGGCAGCCAATTGAGGAATGTAATTAAGGCAGGCAATTTAGAAAGGCAATTAAGGCAAGCAATTAAGGCATGTATTAAAGAAAGCCAATTAAGGCAGGCAATTAAGGCAGGCAATTATGCAAGCAATTAATGTAGCCAATTAAGGCAGGCAATTAAGGCAGGCAAATAATGCAGGTAATTTGGTAAGGCAATTAAGGCAGTTAATTTAGGCAAACAATTAAGGCAGGTTATTAATGCTGGCAATGAAAGCAGGCTGTTAAAGGTAGGCAAATAATGCAGGTAATTAGGGAAGGCAATTAAGGCAGGCAATTAAGGCAGTCAATTTAGGCAAGCAATTACGGCAGGCAATTAAGGCAGTCAATTAAGGCAGACAATTAAGGCACGCAATTAAGGCTGGAAATGAAGGCAGGCTATTAGGGTAGGCAAATAATGCAGGTAATTAAGGAAAGGCAATTAAGGCAGGCAATTAAGGCAGGCAATTAAAGCAAGCTATTTAGGCGGGTGGTAAAGAAAGCCAATTAAGGCAAGCGATTAAGGCAGGCAATTAAGGCAGGCAGCCAATTAAGGCAGGTAAATAAGGCTGGCATTTTAGGCAGACAATTGAGGCAGTCAATTAAGACAGGCAATTGAAGCAGGCAATGAAGGCAGGCAATTAAGGCAGGCAATTAAGGCAGGCAATTAAGGCAAGCAATTAAGGCAAGCAATTAAGGCAGGTAATAAAGAAAGCCAATTAAGGCAGGCGATTTAGGCATGCAATTAAGGCAGGCAATTTAGGGACGCAGTAAAGGCAAGCGATTAAGGATGGCATTTAAGGCAGCCAATTGAGGAATGTAATTAAGGCAGGCAATTTAGACAGGCAATTAAGGCAAGCAATTAAGGCACGTATTAAAGAAAGCCAATTAAGGCAGGCAATTAAGGCAGGCAATTATGCAAGCAATTAATGTAGCCAATTAAGGCAGGCAATTAAGGCAGGCAAATAATGCAGGTAATTTGGTAAGGCAATTAAGGCAGGCAATGAAGGCAGGCAATTAAGGGAGTCAAATAATGCAGGTAATTAGGAAAGGCAATAAGGCAAGCAAATAAGGCAGGCATTTAAGGCAAGCAATTAAGGCAATGAGTAAAGAAAGCCAAATAAGGCAGGCGATTAATGCAGGCAATTAAGGCAGGCAGCCAATTAAGGCTGGTAATTAAGGCATTCAATTAAGGCAGGCAATTAAGGCAGGCTATTAAGGCAGGCAATTAAGGCAGGCAATTAAGGTAGGAAATTAAGGCCGACAATTAAGACAGGCAATTAAGGCTGGCAATGAAGGCAGACAATTAAGGTAGTCAAATAATGCAGGTAATTAGGGAAGGCAATTAAGGCAAGCAATTAAGGCAGGCATTTAAGGCAAGCAATTAAGGCAGGTAGTAAAGATAGCCAATTAAGGCAGCCAATTAAAGCATGCAATTAAGGCAGGCAATTAAGGCAGGAAATTAAGGCAGGCAATAAAGGCAGGCAATCATATCAGGCAATTAAGGCAGGCAATTATGGCAGACAATTAAGACAGGCAATTAAGGCTGGCAATTAAGGCAAGCAATTAATGTAGCCAATTAAGGCAGGCAATTAAGGCAGGCAAATAATGCAGGTAATTTGGTAAGGCAATTAAGACAGGCAATTAAGGCAAGCAATTAAGGCAGGTAGTAAAGAAAGCCAATTAAGGCAGTCAATTAAGGCAGCCAATTAAGGCATGCAATTAAGGCAGGCAATTAAGGCAGGCATTTTAGGCAGGCAATCAAGTAAGGCAATTAAGGCAGGCAATTAAGGCAGACAATTAAGACAGGCAATTAAGGCAGGCAATGAAGGCAGGCAATTAAGGTAGTCAAATAATGCAGGTAATTAGGAAAGGCAATTAGGCAAGCAATTAAGGCAGGCATTTAAGGCAAGCAATATAGGAAGGGAGTAAAGAAAGCCAATTAAGGCATGCAATTAAGGCAGGCAATTAAGGCAGACAATTTAGGCAGGCAATTTAGGCAGGCAATCAAGAAAGGCAATTAAGGCAGGAAATTAAGGCAGGCAATTAAAGCAGTCAATTAAGGCATGCAATTAAGGCAGGCAATTAAGGCAGGCATTTTAGGCAGGCAATCAAGTAAGGCAATTAAGGCAGGCAATTAAGACAGGCAATTAAGGCAGGCAATTAAGGCAAGCAATTAATGTAGCCAATTAAGGCAGGCAATTAAGGCAGGCAAATAATGCAGGTAATTTGGTAAGGCAATTAAGGCAGGCAATTAAGGCAAGCAATTAAGGCAGTTAGTAAAGAAAGCCAATTAAGGCAGTCAATTAATACAGCCAATTAAGGCATGCAATTAAGGCAGGCAATTAAGGCAGGCAATTTAGGCAGGCAATCAAGTAAGGCAATTACGCAGGCAATTAAGGTTGGCAATTAAGGCTGCCAATTAACGAATGCAATTAAAGCAGCCAATTAAGACAGTCAATTAAGGTAGGCAATTAAGACAGGCAATTAAGGCTGGCAATAAAGGCAGGCAGTAAAGGTAGAAAATAATGCAGGTAATTAGAGAAGGCAATTAAGGCAAGCAATTAAGGCCTGCAATTAATGCAGGCAATTAAGGCAGCAAATAAAAGACGGCAATTAAGGCATGCAATTAATGTAGCCAATTAAGGCAGGCAATTAAGGCAGGCAGATAATGCAGGTAATTTGGTAAGGCAATTAAGGCAGGCAATTAAGGCAAGCAATTAAGGCAGGTAGTAAAGATAGCCAATTAAGGCAGCCAATTAAGGCATGCAATTAAGGCAGGCAATTAAGGCAGGCAATTAAGGCAGGCAATTAAGGCAGGCAATCAAGTAAGGCAATTAAGGCAACCAATTAAGGCAGGCAATTAAGGCAGACAATTAAGACAGGCAATTAAGGCAGGCAATTAAGGCAAGCAATTAATGTAGCCAATTAAGGCAGGCAATTAAGGCAGGCAAATAATGCAGGTAATTTGGTAAGGCAATTAAGGCAGGCAATTAAGGCAAGCAATTAAGGCAGTTAGTAAAGAAAGCCAATTAAGGCAGTCAATTAATACAGCCAATTAAGGCATGCAATTAAGGCAGGCAATTAAGGCAGGCAATTTAGGCAGGCAATCAAGTAAGGCAATTACGCAGGCAATTAAGGTTGGCAATTAAGGCTGCCAATTAACGAATGCAATTAAAGCAGCCAATTAAGACAGTCAATTAAGGTAGGCAATTAAGACAGGCAATTAAAGCAAGCTATATAGGCAGGCAAATAAGGCAGGCATTCAAAAAAAGGCAATTAAGACAAGCCATTAATGTAGCCAATTAAGGCAGGCAATTAAGTCAGGCAATAAAGGCATGCAATTAAGGCAGGTAATTAAGGCAGGAAATTAAGGCAGGCAATTAAGGTAGGCAACTAAGTCAGACATTTAAGGCAGTCAATTAAGGCTGTCAATGAAGGCAGGCAATTAAAGTAGGCAAATAATGCAGGTAATTAGGGAAAGCAATTAAGGCAGGCAATTAAGGCAGTCAATTAAGGCAAGCCATTATGGCAGGTAGTAACGAAAGCCAATTAAGGCAGGCAATTAGGGCAGGCATTTAAGGCAGGCATCTAATTAAGGCTGGTAATTAAGGTATGCAATTAAGGATGGCAATTAAGGCAGGCAATTAAGGCAGGCAATTAAGGCAAGCAATTAAGGATGGCAATTAAGGCAGCCAATTAAGGCAGGTAATAAAGGCAGGCAATTAAGGCAAGCAATTAAGGATGTCAATTAAGGCAGCCAATTAAGGCAGGCAATAAAGGCAGGCAATCGAGAAAGGCAATTAAGGTAGGCAAATAATGCAGGTAATTAGGGAAGGCAATTAAGGCAGGCAATTAAGTCAGGCAATTAAGGGAAGCAATTAAGGCAGGTAGTTTAGAAAGCCAATTAAGACAGGCAATTAAGGCAGGCAGCCAATTAAGGCTGGTAATTAAGGCATGCAATTAAGGCAGGCTTTTAAGCCAGGCAATTAAGGCAAGCAATTAAGGATGGCAATTAAGGCAGCAAATTTAGGAATGCAATTAAGGCAGGCAATTAAGGCAGGCAATTATGGCAGGCAATTAAGGCAGTCAATTAAGGCAGACAATTAAGGCAGGCAATTAAGTCTGGCAATGAAAGCAGGCTATTAGGGTAGGCAAATAATGCAGGTAATTAGGGAAGGCAATTAAGGCAGGCAATTAAGGCAGGCAATTAAGGCAGGCAATTAAGGCAAGCTATTTAGGCGGGTGGTAAATAAAGCCAATTAAGGCAAGCGATTAAGGCAGGCAGTTAAGGCAGGCAGCCAATTAAGGCAGGTAAATAAGGCTGGCATTTTAGGCAGACAATTGAGGCAGTCAATTAAGACAGGCAATTAAAGCAGGCAATGAAGGCAGGCAATTAAGGCAGGAAATTAAGGCAGGCAATTAAGACAGGCAATTAAGGAAAGCAATTAAGGCAGGTAATAAAGAAAGCCAATTAAGGCAGGCGATTTAGGCAGGCAATTAAAGCAGGCAGCCAATTAAGGCTGGTAATTAAGGCATGCAATTAAGGCAGGCAATTATGGCAGGCAATTAAGGCAGGCAATTAAGGCAGACAATTAAGACAGGCAATTAAGGCAGGCAATTAAGGCAAGCAATTAATGTAGCCAATTAAGGCAGGCAATTAAGGCAGGCAATTAATGTAGGTAATTTGGTAAGGCAATTAAGGCAGGCAATGAAGGCAGGCAATTAAGGTAGTCAAATAATGCAGGTTATTAGGAAAGGCAATTAGGCAAGCAAATAAGGCAGGCATTTAAGGCAAGCAATTAAGGCAGGGAGTAAAGAAAGCCAATTAAGGCAGGCGATTAATGCAGGCAATTAAGGCAGGCAGCCAATTAAGGCTGGTAATTAAGGCATGCATTTAAGGTAAGCAATTAAGACAGGCTATTAAGGCAGGCAATTTAGGCATGCAATTAAGGCAGGAAATTAAGGCAGACAATTAAGACAGGCAATTAAGGCTGGCAATGAAGGCAGACAATTAAGGTAGTAAAATAATGCAGGTAATTAGGGAAGGCAATTAAGGCAAGCAATTAAGGCCTGCAATTAATGCAGGCAATTAAGGCAGCAAATCGAGGAAGGCAATTAAGGCATGCAATTAATTTAGCCAATTAAGGCAGGCAATTAAGGCAGGCAAATAATGCAGGTAATTTGGTAAGGCAATTAAGGCAGGTAATTAAGGCAAGCAATTAAGGCAGGTGTTAAAGATAGCCAATTAAGGCAGCCAATTAAGGCATGCAATTAATGCAGGCAATTAAGGCAGGCAATTAAGGCAGGCAATTAAGGCAGGCAATCAAGTAAGGCAATTAAGGCAGGCAATTAAGGCAGACAATTAAGAAAGGCAATTAAGGCTGGCAATAAGGCAAGCAATTAATGTAGCCAATTAAGGCAGGCAATTAATGTAGCCAATTAAGGCAGGCAATTAAGGCAGGCAAATAATGCAGGTAATTTGGTAAGACATAAGGCAGGCAATTAAGGCAAGCAATTAAGGCAGGTAGTAAAGAAAGCTAATTAAGGCAGTCAATAAGGGAACAATTAAGGCATGCAATTAAGGCAGGCAATTAAGGCAGGCATTTTAGGCAGGCAATCAAGTAAGGCAATTAAGGCAGGCATTTTAGGCAGGCAATCAAGTAAGGCAATTAAGGCAGGAAATTAAGGCAGACAATTAAGACAGGCAATTAAGGAAGTAATGAAGGCAGGCAATTAAGGCAAGCAATTAAGGCAGGTAGTTAAGAAATCCAATTAAGGCATCCAATTAAGGAATGCAATTAAGGCAGGCAATTAAGGCAGGCAATTAAAGCAGCCAATTAGTGCAGGCAATCAAGGCAGGAAATTAAGGAAGGAAAAAGGCAGGCAATTAAGGCAGGCAATGATGGCAGGCAATTAAGGCAGGCAATTAAGGCAGGCAATAAAGGCAGGCAATTTAAGCAGGCAATTAAGGCAGGCAATTAAGGCAGGCAATTAAAGCAGGCAATTAAGGCAGGCAATCAAGGCAGGCAATTAAGGAAGGAAAAAGGCAGGCAATTAAGGCAGGCAATTAAGGCAAGCAATTAAGGCAGGTAGTTAATAAAGCCAATTAAGGCAAGCAATTAAGGATGGCATAAAGGCAGCCTATTTAGGAATGCAATTAAGGCAGCCAATTAAGGCAGGCGATTAAGGCAGGCAGCCAATTAAGGCTGGTAATTAAGGCATGCAATTAAGGCAGGCAATTAAGGCAGGCAATTAAGACAGGCAATTAAGGCAGACAATTAAGGCAGCCAATTTAGGAATCCAATTAAGGCAGCCAATTAATGCAGGCGATTAAGGCAGGCAGCCAATTAAGGCTGGTAATTAAGGCATGCAATTAAGGCAGGCAATAAAGGCAGGCAATTAAGGCAGACAATTAAAGCAGCCAATTAAGGCAGCCAATTAAGGCAGGCGATTAAGGCAGGCAGCCAATTAAGGCTGGTAATTAAGGCATGCAATTAAGGCAGGCATTTAAGCCAGGCAATTAAGGCAGACAATTAAGGCAGAAAATTAAGCCAGGCAATTAGGCAGGCAATTAAGGCTGGCAATGAAGGCAGGCTAATGAGGTAGGTAAATAATGCAGGTAATTAGGGAAGGCAATTAAGGCAGGCAATTAAAGCAGGCAATTAAGGCAAGCTATTTAGGCGGGTAGTAAAGAAAGCCAATTAAGGCAAACGATTAAGGCAGGCAATTAAGGCAGGCAGCCAATTAAGGCAGGTAAATAAGGCTGGCATTTTAGGCAGACAATTGAGGCAGTCAAATAAGACAGGCAATTAAAGCAGGCAATGAAGGCAGGCAATTAAGGCAGGCAATTAAGGCAGGCAATTATGACAGGCAATTATGGAAAGCAATTAAGGCAGGTTTTATAGAAAGCCAATTAAGGCAGGCGATTTAGGCAGGTAATTAAGGCAGGCAGCCAATTAAGGCTGGATATTAAGGCATGCAATTAAGGCAGGCAATTAAGGCAGACAATTAAGACAGGCAATTAAGGCAGGCAATTAAGGCAAGCAATTAATGTAGCCAATTAAGGCAGGCAATTAAGGCAGGCAAATAATGCAGGTAATTTAGTAAGGCAATTAAGGCAGGCAATGAAGGCAGGCAATTAAGGTAGTCAAATAATGCAGGTAATTAGGAAAGGCAATTAGGCAAGCAAATAAGGCAGGCATTTAAGGCAAGCAATTAAAGCAGGGAGAAGAGAAAGCCAATTAAGGCAGGCGATTAAGACAGGCAATTAAGGCTGGCAATTAAGGCAGGAAATTAAGGCAGACAATTAAGACAGGCAATTAAGGCTGGCAATGAAGGCAACAATTAAGGTAGTCAAATAATGCAGGTAATTAGGGAAGGCAATTAAGGCAAGCAATTAAGGCAGGCAATTTAGGCAGGCAATTAATGCAGGCAAATAATGCAGGCAATCATGAAAGGCAATTAAGGCAAGCAATTAATGTAGCCAATTAAAGCAGGCAATTAAGGCAGACAGGCAATTAAGACTGGTAATTAAGGCAGGTAAATAAGGCTGGCAATTTAGGCAGGCAATTGAGGCAGGCAATTAAGACAGGCAATTAAAGCAGGCAATTAAGGCAGCAAATCAAGGAAGGCAATTAAGGCATGCAATTAATGTTGCCAATTAAGGCAGGCAATTAAGGCAGGCAAATAATGCAGGTAATTTGGTAAGGCAATTAAGGCAGGCAATTAAGGCAAGCAATTAAGGCAGGTAGTTTAGAAAGCCAATTAAGACAGGCAATTAAGGCAGGCAGCCAATTAAGGCTGGTAATTAAGGCATGCAATTAAGGCAGGCAATTAAGCCAGGAATTTAAGGCAGGTAATTAAGGCTGGCAATGAAGGCAAGCTAATGAGGTAGGCAAATAATGCAGGTAATTAGGGAAGGCAATTAAGGCAGGTATTTAAGACAGGCAATTAAGGCAAGCTATTTAGGCAGGTAGTAACGAAAGCAATTAAGGCAGGCAATTATAGCAGTAATTTAAGGCAGGCATCTAATTAAGGCTGGTAATAAAGACATGCAATTAAGGCAGGCAATTAAAGCAGGCAATTGAAGCAGGCAATTAAGAAAGGCAATTAAGGTAGGCAATTAAGGCAGGCAATTAAAGCAGGCAATTAAGGCAAGCAATTTAGGATGGCAATTAAGGCAGCCAATTAAGGAATGCAATTAAGGCAGGCAATTAAGGCAGGCAATTAAAGCAGGCAATTAGTGCAGGCAATCACGGCAGGCAATTAAGGAAGGAAAAAGGCAGGCAATTAAGGCAGGCAATGATGGCAGGCAATAATGGCAGGCAATAATGGCAGGCAATTAAGGCAGACAATTAAGGCAGACAATTAAGGCAGGCAATTAAGGCTGGCAATAAAGGCAGGCAATTAATGCAGGAAATTCAAGCAGGCAATAAAGGCAGGCAATAAAGGCAGGCAATTAAGGCAGGCAATTAAGGCAGGCAATTAAGGCAGGCAATTAAAGCAGGCAATTAAGGCTGGCAATGAAGGCAGGCTATTAAGGTAGGCAAATATGCAGGTAATTAGGGAAGGCAATAAGGCATGCAATTAAGGCAGGCAATAAAGGCAAGCAATTAAGGATGGCAATTAAGGCAGCCAATTAAGGCAGGCAATAAAGGCAGGCAATTAAGGCAAGCAATTAAGGATGGCAATTAAGGCAGCCAATTAAGGCAGGCAATAAAGGCAGGCAATCGAGAAAGGCAATTAAGGTAGGCAAATAATGCAGGTAATTAGGGAAGGAAATTAAGGCAGGCAATTAAGGCAGGCAATTTAGGCAAGCAATTAAGGCAGGTAGTTTAGAAAGCCAATTAAGACAGGCAATTAAGGCAGTTAGCCAATTAATTCTGGTAATTAAGGCATGCAATTAAGGCAGGCAATTAAGCCAGGCAATTAAGGCAAGCAATTAAGGATGGCAATTAAGGCAGCAAATTTTGGAATGCAATTAAGGCAGCCAATTAAGGAAAGCAATAATGGCAGGCAATTAAGGCAGGCAATAATCGGCAGGCAATCGAGAAATGCAATTAAAGCAGGCAATTAAGGCAGGCAATTAAAGCAGGCAATTATGGAAGGCAATTAAGGCAGTCAATTTAGGCAGTCAATTTAGGCAAACAATTAAGGCAGGTTATTAATGCTGGCAATGAAAGCAGGCTGTTAAAGGTAGGCAAATAATGCAGGTAATTAGGGAAGGCAATTAAGGCAGGCAATTAAGACAGGCAATTAAGGCAATCTATTTAGGCAGGGAGTAAAGAAAGCGAATTAAGACAGGCAATTAAGGCAGGCAGCCAATTAAGGCTGGTAATTAAAGCATGCAATTAAGGCAGGCAATTTAGGCACGCAATTAAGGCAAGCTATTAAGGATGGCATTTAAGGCAGCCAATTGAGGAATGTAATTAAGGCAGGCAATTTAGAAAGGCAATTAAGGCAAGCAATTAAGGCAAGCAATTTAGGCAGGCAGCCAATTAAGGCTGGTAATTAAGGCATGCAATTAAGGCAGGCAATTAAAGCAGGCAATTAAGGCAGGCAATTAAGGCAAGCAATTAAGGATGGCTATTAAGGCAGCCAATTAAGGCAGGCAATAAAGGCAGGCAATTAAGGCAAGCAATTAAGGATGTCAATTAAGGCAGCCAATTAAGGCAGGCAATAAAGGCAGGCAATCGAGAAAGGCAATTAAGTTAGGCAAATAATGCAGGTAATTTAGTAAGGCAATTAAGGCAGGCAATGAAGGCAGGCAATTAAAGTAGTCAAATAATGCAGGTAATTAGGAAAGGCAATTAGGCAAGCAAATAAGGTAGTCAATTTAGGCAGACAATTAAGGCAGGCAATTAAGTCTGGCAATGAAAGCAGGCTATTAGGGTAGGCAAATAATGCAGGTAACTAGGGAAGGCAATTATGGCAGGCAATTAAGGCAGGCAATTAAGGCAAGCTATTTAGGCGCAGGCAATTAAGGAAAGCAATTAATGTAGCCAATTAAGGCAGGCAATTAAGGCAGGCAAATAATGCAGGTATTTTGGTAAGGCAATTAAAGCAGGCAATGAAGGCAGGCAATTAAGGTAGTCAAATAATGCAGGTAATTAGGAAAGGCAATTAGGCAAGCAAATAAGGCAGGCATTTAAGGGAAGCAATTAAGGCAGGGAGTAAAGAAAGCCAATTAAGGCAGGCGATTAATGCAGGCAATTAAGGCAGGCAGCCAATTAAGGCTGGTAATTAAGGCATGCAATTACGGCAGGCAATTAAGGCAGGCTATTAAGGCAGGCAATTTAGGCATGCAATTAAGGCAGGCAATTAAGGTAGGCATTTAAGGCAAGCAATTAAGGCAGGGAGTAAAGAAAGCCAATTAAGGCAGGCGATTAATGCAGGCAATTAAGGCAGGCAAACAAATAAAGCCTGGTAATTAAGGCATGCAATAGGAGAAGGAAATTAAGGCAGGCTATTAAGGCAGGCAATTTAGAAAGGCAATTAAGGCAAGCAATTAAGGCATGTATTAAAGAAAGCCAATTAAGGCAGGCAATTAAGGCAGGCAATGAAGGCAACATGTGAAAACTAATCTTTTTTTTTAAATTTTGTTTATGCCAACGCATTAGGCAATTAAGGCAGGCAATTAAGGCAGGAAATTAAGGCAGACAATTAAGACAGGCAATTAAGGCTGGCAATGAAGGCAGACAATTAAGGTAGTCAAATAATGCAGGTAATTAGGGAAGGCAATTAAGGCAAGCAATTAAGGCCTGCAATTAATGCAGGCAATTAAAGCAGGCAATTAAGGCATGCAATTAATGTAGCCAATATAGGCAGGCAATTAAGGCAGGCAAATAATGCAGGTAATTTGGTAAGGCAATTAAGGCAGGCAATTAAGGCAAGCAATTAAGGCAGGTAGTAAAGAAAGCCAATTAAGGCAGTCAATTAAGGCAGCCAATTAAGGCATGCAATTAAAGCAGGCAATTAAGGCAGGCAAATAATGCAGGTAATTAGGAAAGGCAATTAGGCAGGCAATTAATGCAGGCAAATAAGGCAGGCAATCATGGAAGGCAATTAAGGGAAGCAATTAATGTAGCCAATTAAGGCAGGCAATTAAGGCAGGCAGGCAATTAAGACTGGTAATTAAGGCAGGTAAATAAGGCTGGCAATTTAGGCAGGCAATTTTGGCAGGCAATTAAGACAGGCAATTAAAGCAGGCAATTAAGGCAGCAAATCAAGGAAGGCAATTAAGGCATGCAATTAATGTAGCCAATATAGGCAGGCAATTAATTCAGGCAAATAATGCAGGTAATTTGGTAAGGCAATTAAGGCAGGCAATTAAGGCAAGCAATTAAGGCAGGTAGTTTAGAAAGCCAATTAAGACAGGCAATTAAGGCAGGCAGCCAATTAAGGCTGGTAATTAAGGCAGGCAATTAAGGCAGGCAATTAAGCCAGGCATTTAAGGCAGGTAATTAAGGCTGGCAATGAAGGCAGGCTAATGAGGTAGGCAAATAATGCAGGTAATTAGGGAAGGCAATTAAGGCAGGTAATTAAGGCAGGCAATTAAGGCAAGCTATTTAGGCAGGTAGTAACGAAAGCCAATTAAGGCAGGCAATTATGGCAGTAATTTAAGGCAGGCATCTAATTAAGGCTGGTAATAAAGACATGCAATTAAGGCAGGCAATTAAGGCAGGCAATTGAAGCAGGCAATTAAGAAAGGCAATTAAGGTAGGCAATTAAGGCAGGCAATTAAAGCAGGCAATTAAGACAAGCTATTAAGGATGGCAATTAAGGCAGCCAATTAAGGAATGCAATTAAGGCAGGCAATTAAGGCAGGCAATTAAAGCAGGCAATAATTGCAGGCAATCAAGGCAGGCAATTGAGGAAGGAAAAAGGCAGGCAATTAAGGCAGGCAATGATGGCAGGCAATAATGGCAGGCAATAATGGCAGGCAATTAAGGCAGACAATTAAGGCAGACAATAAAGGCAGGCAATTAAGGCTGGTAATAAAGGCAGGCAATTAATGCAGGAAATTCAAGCAGGCAATAAAGGCAGGCAATAAAGGCAGGCAATTAAGGCAGGCAATTAAGGCAGGCAATTAAGGCAGGCAATTAAAGCAGGCAATTAAGGCTGGCAATGAAGGCAGGCTATTAAGGTAGGCATATATGCAGGTAATTAGGGAAGGCAATAAGGCATGCAATTAAGGCAGGCAATAAAGGCAAGCAATTAAGGATGGCAATTAAGGCAGCCAATTAAGGCAGGCAATAAAGGCAGGCAATTAAGGCAAGCAATTAAGGATGGCAATTAAGGCAGCCAATTAAGGCAGGCAATAAAGGCAGGCAATCGAGAAAGGCAATTAAGGTAGGCAAATAATGCAGGTAATTAGGGAAGGAAATTAAGGCAGGCAATTAAGGCAGGCAATTTAGGCAAGCAATTAAGGCAGGTAGTTTAGAAAGCCAATTAAGACAAACAATTAAGGCAGTTAGCCAATTAATTCTGGTAATTAAGGCATGCAATTAAGGCAGGCAATTAAGCCAGGCAATTAAGGCAAGCAATTAAGGATGGCAATTAAGGCAGCAAATTTTGGAATGCAATTAAGGCAGCCAATTAAGGAAAGCAATAATGGCAGGCAATTAAGGCAGGCAATAATCGGCAGGCAATCGAGAAATGCAATTAAAGCAGGCAATTAAGGCAGGCAATTAAAGCAGGCAATTATGGAAGGCAATTAAGGCAGTCAATTTAGGCAGTCAATTTAGGCAAACAATTAAGGCAGGTTATTAATGCTGGCAATGAAAGCAGGCTGTTAAAGTTAGGCAAATAATGCAGGTAATTAGGGAAGGCAATTAAGGCAGGCAATTAAGACAGGCAATTAAGGCAATCTATTTAGGCAGGAAGTAAAGAAAGCGAATTAAGACAGGCAATTAAGGCAGGCAGCCAATTAAAGCTGGTAATTAAAGCATGCAATTAAGGCAGGCAATTTAGGCACGCAATTAAGGCAAGCTATTAAGGATGGCATTTAAGGCAGCCAATTGAGGAATGTAATTAAGGCAGGCAATTTAGAAAGGCAATTAAGGCAAGCAATTAAGGCACGTATTAAAGAAAGCCAATTAAGGCAAGCAATTTAAGCAGGCAGCCAATTAAGGCTGGTAATTAAGGCATGCAATTAAGGCAGGCAATTAAGGCAGGCAATTAAGGCAAGCAAATAAGGATGGCAATTAAGGCAGCCAATTAAGGCAGGCAATAAAGGCAGGCAATTAAGGCAAGCAATTAAGGATGTCAATTAAGGCAGCCAATTAAGGCAGGCAATAAAGGCAGGCAATCGAGAAAGGCAATTAAGGTAGGCAAATAATGCAGGTAATTTAGTAAGGCAATTAAGGCAGGCAATGAAGGCAGGCAATTAAGGTAGTCAAATAATGCAGGTAATTAGGAAAGGCAATTAGGCAAGCAAATAAGGCAGTCAATTAAGGCAGACAATTAAGGCAGGCAGTTAAGTCTGGCAATGAAAGCAGGCTATTAGGGTAGGCAAATAATGCAGGTAATTAGGGAAGGCAATTAAGGCAGGCAATTAAGGCAAGCAATTAAGGCAAGCTATTTAGGCGGGTGGTAAATAAAGCCAGTTAAGGCAAGCGATTAAGGCAGGCAATTAAGGCAGGCAGCCAATTAAGTCAGGTAAATAAGGCTGGCATTTTAGGCAGACAATTGAGGCAGTCAATTAAGACAGGCAATTAAAGCAGGCAATGAAGGCAGGCAATTAAGGCAGGCAATTAAGGCAGGCAATTAAAGGCAGGCAATTAAGAAAAGCAATTAAGGCAGGTAATAAAGAAAGCCAATTAAGGCAGGCGATTTAGGCAGGCAATTAAGGCAGGCAGTCAATTAAGGCTGGTAATTAAGGCATGCAATTTAGGCAGGCAATTATGGCAGGCAATTAAGACAGGCAATTTAGGCAGACAATTAAGACAGGCAATTAAGGCAGGCAATTAAGGCAAGCAATTAATGTAGCCAATTAAGGCAGGCAATTAAGGCAGGCAAATAATGCAGGTATTTTGGTAAGGCAATGAAGGCAGGCAATGAAGGCAGGCAATTAAGGTAGTCAAATAATGCAGGTAATTAGGAAAGGCAATTAGGCAAGCAAATAAGGCAGGCATTTAAGGCAAGCAATTAAGGCAGGGAGTAAAGAAAGCCAATTAAGGCAGGCGATTAATGCAGGCAATTAAGGCAGGCAGCCAATTAAGGCTGGTAATTAAGGCATGCAATTAAGGCAGGCAATTAAGGCAGGCTATTAAGGCAGGCAATTTAGGCATGCAATTAAGGCAGGCAATTAAGGCAGGCAATTAAGGCAGACAATTAAGGCAGGCAATTAAGCCAGGCAATTAGGCAGGCAATTAAGGCTAGCAATGAAGGCAGGCTAATGAGGTAGGCAAATAATGCAGGTAATTAGGGAAGGCAATTAAGGCAGGCAATTAAGGCAGGCAATTAAGGCAAGCTATTTAGGCGGGTAGTAAAGAAAGCCAATTAAGGCAAGCGATTAAGGCAGGCAATTAAGGCAGGCAGCCAATTAAGGCAGGTAAATAAGGCTGGCATTTTAGGCAGACAATTGAGGCAGTCAATTAAGACAGGCAATTTAAGCAGGCAATGAAGGCAGGCAATAAAGGCAGGCAATTAAGGCAGGCAATTAAGACAGGCAATTAAGAAAAGCAATTAAGGCAGGTAATAAAGAAAGCCAATTAAGGCAGGCGATTTAGGAAGGTAATTAAGGCAGGCAGCCAATTAAGGCTGGTTATTAAGGCATGCAATTAAGGCAGGAAATTAAGGCAGGCAATTAAGGCAGGCAATTAAGGCAGGCAATTAAGGCAGACAATTAAGACAGGCAATTAAGGCAGGCAATTAAAGCAAGAAATTAATGTAGCCAATTAAGGCAGGCAATTAAGGCAGGCAAATAATGCAGGTAATTTAGTAAGGCAATTAAGGCAGGCAATGAAGGCAGGCAATTAAGGTAGTCAAATAATGCAGGTTTTAAGGAAAGGCAATTAGGCAAGCAAATAAGGCAGGCATTTAAGGCAAGCAATTAAGGCAGGGAGTAAAGAAAGCCAATTAAGGCAGGCGATTAATGCAGGCAATTAAGGCAGGCAGCCAATTAAGGCTGGTAATTAAGGCATGCAATAGGGGAAGGAAATTAAGGCAGGCTATTAAGGCAGGCAATTAAGGCAGGCAATTAAGGCAGGAAATTAAGGCAGACAATTAAGACAGGCAATTAAGGCTGGCAATGAAGGCAGACAATTAAGGTAGTCAAATAATGCAGGTAATTAGGGAAGGCAATTAAGGCAGGCAATTAAGGCAAGCTATTTAGGCGGGTGGTAAATAAAGCCAATTAAGGCAAGCGATTAAGGCAGGCAATTAAGGCAGGCAGCCAATTAAGTCAGGTAAATAAGGCTGGCAATTTAGGCAGGCAATTGAGGCAGGCAATTAAGACAGGCAATTAAAGCAGGCAATTAAGGCAGCAAATCAAGGAAGGCAATTAAGGCATGCAATTAATGTAGCCAATATAGGCAGGCAATTAATTCAGGCTAATAATGCAGGTAATTTGGTAAGGCAATTAAGGCAGGCAATTAAGGCAAGCAATTAAGGCAGGTAGTAAAGAAAGCCAATTAAGGCAGTCAATTAAGGCAGCCAATTAAGGCATGCAATTAAAGCAGGCAATTAAGGCAGGCATTTTAGGCAGACAATCAAGGAAGGCAATTAAAGCAGGAAATTAAGGCAGGCAATTAAGGCAGACATTTAAGACAGGCAATTAAGGCAGGCAATGAAGGCAGGCATTAAGGTAGTCAAATAATGCAGGTAATTAGGAAAGGCAATTAGGCAGGCAATAAAGGTTGGCAATTAAAGCAGCCAATTAACAAATGCAATTAAAGCAGCCAATTAAGGCAGTCAATTAAGGTAGTCAATTAAGACAGGCAATTAAAGCAGGCTATTAAAGCGGGCAAATAAGGCAGGCATTCAAGGAAGGCAATTAAGGCAAGCAATTAATGTAGCCAATTAAGGCAGGCAATTAAGTCAGGCAATGAAGGCATGCAATTAAGGCAGGTAATTAAGGCAGGTAATTAAGGCAGATAATTAAGGCAGGCAATTATGGCAGACATTTAAGGCAGTCAATTAGGCTGTAATTATAGACAGGCAATTAAATTAGGCAAATAATGCAGGTAATGAGGGAAAGCAATTAAGGCAGGCAATTAAGGCATCAATTAAGGCAAGCAATTAAGGCAGGTAGTAACGAAAGCCAATTAAGGCAGGCAATTAAGGCAGGCAACCAATTAAAGCTGGTAATTAAGGCATGCAATTAAGGCAGGCAATTAAGGCAAGCAATCAAGAAATGCAATTAAGGCAGGCAATTAAGTCAGGCAATTAAAGCAGGCATTTATGGCCGGCAATTAAGGCAGGTAGTTTAGAAAGCCAATTAAGACAGGCAATTAAGGCAGGCAGCCAATTAAGGCTGTTAATTAAGGCATGCAATTAAGGCAGGCAATTAAGGCAAGCAATCAAAAATGCAATTAAGGCAGGCAATTAAGTCAGGCAATTAAAGCAGGCAATTAAGGCAGGCAACCAATTAAAGCTGGTAATTAAGGCATGCCATTAAGGCAGGCAATTAAGGCAGGCAATTAAGGCAAGCAATCAAGAAATGCAATTAAGGCAGGCAATTAAGTCAGGCAATTAAAGCAGGCATTTATGGCCGGCAATTAAGGCAGGTAGTAACGAAAGCCAATCAAGGAAGGCAATTAAGGCATGCAATTAATGAACCCAATTAAGGCAGGCAATTAAGGCAAGCAAATAATGCAGGTAATTTGGTAAGGCAATTAAGGCAGGCAATTAAGGCAAGCAATTAAGGCAGGTAGTTTAGAAAGCCAATTAAGACAGGCAATTAAGGCAGGCAGCCAATTAAGGCTGTTAATTAAGGCATGCAATTAAGGCAGTCAATTAAGCCAGGCAATTAAGGCAGGTAATTAAGGCTGGCAATGAAGGCAGGCTAATGAGGTAGACAAATAATGCAGGTAATTAGGGAAGGCAATTAAGGCAGGTAATAAAGGCAGGCAATTAAGGCAAGCTATTTAGGCAGGTAGTAACGAAAGCCAATTAAGGCAGGCAATTATGGCAGTCATTTAAGGCAGGCATGAAATTAAGGCTGGTAATAAAGACATGCAATTAAGGCAGGCAATTAAGGCTGGCAATTGAGGCAGGCAATTAAGAAAGGCAATTAAGGTAGGCAATTAAGGCAGGCAATTAAAGCAGGCAATTAAGGCAGGCAATTAAGGCAAGCTATTAAGGATGGCAATTAAGGCAGCCAATTAAGGAATGCAATTAAGGCAGGCAATTAAGGCAGGCAATTAAAGCAGGCAATTAGTGCAGGCAATCAAGGCAGGCAATTAAGGAAGGAAAAAGTAGGCCATTAAGGCAGGCAATGATAACAGGCAATAATGGCAGGCAATAATGGCAGGCAATTAAGGCAGACAATTAAGGCAGACAATTAAGGCAGGCAATTAAGGCTGGCAATAAAGGCAGGCAATTAAAGCAGGCAATTAAGGCAGGCAATCAAGGCAGGCAATTAAGGAAGGAAAAAGGCAGGCAATTAAGGCAGGCAATTAAGGCAGGCAATTAAGGCAAGCAATTAAGGCAGGTAGTTAAGAAAGCCAATTAAGGCAGGCAATTAAGGCAGGCAATTAAGGCAGGCAGCCAATTATGGCTGGTTATAAAGGCATGCAATTAAGGCAGGCAATTAAGGCAGGCAAAAATGGCAGGCAATTAAGGCAGTCAATTAAGGCAGACAATTAAGGCAGGCAATTAGGGCTGGCAATGAAGGCAGGCAATTAAGGTAGGCAAATAATGCAGGTAATTAGGAAAGGCAATTAAGGAAGCCAATTAGGCAGGCAATTTAGACAAGCAATTAAGGCAGGTAGTTTAGAAAGCTAATTAAGACAGGCAATTAAGGCAGGCAGCCAAGAAAGGCTGGTAATTAAGGCATGCAATTAAGGCAGGCAATTAAGCCAGGCAATTAAGGCAAGCAATTAAGAATGGCAATTAAGGCAGCCAATTTAGGAATGCAATTAAGGCAGCCAATTAAGGCAGGCGATTAAGGCAGGCAGCCAATTAAGGCTGGTAATTAAGGCATGCAATTAAGGCAGGCAATTAAGGCAGGCAATAAAGGCAGACATTAAGGCAGGCAATTAAGGCTGGCAATGAAGGCAGGCAATTAAGGCAGGCAGGCAAATAAGACTGGTATTTAAGGAGGCAATAAAGGTAGGCAAATAATGCAGGTAATTAAGGAAGGCAATTTAGGCAGGCATTTAAGCCAGGCAATTAAGGGAAGCAATTAAGGATGGCAATTAAGGCAACCAATTTATAAATGCAGTTAAGGCAGCCAATTAAGGCAGGCGATTAAGGCAGGCAGCCAATTAAGGCTGGTAATTAAGGCATGCAATTAAGGCAGGCAATTTAGGCAGGCAATTGGGGCAGGCAATTAAGACAGGCAATTAAACAAGGCAATGAAGGAAGGCAATAAAGGCAGGCAATTAAGGCAGGCAATTAAGGCAGGCAATAAAGGCAGGCAATCAAGAAAGGCAATTAAGGCAGGCAATTGAGGCAGGCAATTATGGCAGGCAATTATGGCAGGCAATTAAGGCAGTCAATTAAAGCAGACAATTCAGGCAGGCAATTAAGGAATGATATGAAACCAGGTAATTAAGGTAGGCAAATAATGCAGTAAATAAGGGAAGGCAATTAAGGCAGGCAATTTAGGCAGGCAATTAAGGCAGGCAATTAAGGCAAGCAATTTAGGATGGCAATTAAGGCAGCCAATATAGGAATGCAATTAAGGAAGCCAAAAAGGCAGGAAATTAAGGCAGGCAATTAAAGCAGGCAATTATGGCAAGCAATTAAGTCAATCAATTAAGGCAGGCAATTAAGGCTGGCAATGAAAGCAGGCTATTAAGGTAGGCAAATATGCAGGTAATTAGGGAAGGCAATTAAGGCATGCAATTAAGGCAGGCAATAAAGGCAAGCAATTAAGGATGGCAATTAAGGCAGCCAATTAGGCAGGCAATTAAGGCAGGCAATCAACAAAGGCATTTAAGGTAGGCAATTAATGCAGGTAATTTGGGAAGGCATTTAAGGCAAGCAATTAAGGCAGGCAATTTAGGCAAGCAATTAAGTCAGGTAGTTTAGAAAGCCAATTAAGACTGGCAATTAAGGCAGGCAGCCAATTAAAGGTGGTAATTAAGGCATGCATTTAAGGCAGGCAATTAAGCTAGGCAATTAAGGCAAGCAATTAAGGATGGCAATTAAGGCAGCAAATTTAGGAATGCAATTAAGGCAGCCAATTAAGGCAGGCAATTAAGGCAGGCAATTAGCACAGGCAATTAAGACAGGCAATAAAGGCAGGCAATCAAGAAATGCAATTAAAGCAGGCAATTAAGGCAGGCAATTAAAGCAGGCTATTATGGCGGGCAATTAAGGCAGTCCATTTAGGCAGACAATTAAGGCAGGTTATTAAGGCTGGCAATGAAAGCAGGCTGTTAAAGGTAGACAAATAATGCAGGTAATTAGGGAAGGCAATTAAAGCAGGCAATTAAGGCAGGCAATTAAGGCAAGCTATTTAGGCAGGTAGTAAAGAAAGCCAATTAAGACAGGCAATTAAGGCAGGCAGCCAATTAAGGCTGGTAATTAAAGCATGCAATTAAGGCAGGCAACTTAGGCACGCAATTAAGGCAAGCTATTAAGAATGGCATTTAAGGCAGCCAATTAACGAATGTAATTAAGGCAGGCAATTAAAGCAGGCAATTACGGCAGGCAATTAAGTCAATCAATTAGGCAGACAATTAAGGCAGGCAATTAAGGCTGGCAATGAAGGAAGGCTATTAAGGTAGGCAAATATGCAGGTAATTAGGGAAGGCAATTAAGCCATGCAATTAAGGCAGGCAATTAAGGCAAGCAATTAAGGATGGCAATTAAGGCAGCCAATTAAGGCAGGCAATAAAGGCAGGCAATTAAGGCAAGCAATTAAGGATGGCAATTAAGGCAGCCAATTAAGGCAGGCAATAAAGGCAGGCAATTGAGAAAGGCAATTAAGGTAGGCAAATAATGCAGGTAATTAGGGAAGGCAATTAAGGCAGGCAATTAAGGCAGGCAATTAAGGCAAGCAATTAAGGCAGGTAGTTTAGAAAGCCAATTAAGACAGGCAATTAAGGCAGGCAGCCAATTAAGGCTGGTAATTAAGGCATGCAATTAAGGCAGGCAATTTAGGGACGCAGTTAAGGCAAGATATTAAGGATGGCATTTAAGGCAGCCAATTGAGGAATGTATTTAAGGCAGGCAATTTAGACAGGCAATTAAGGCAAGCAATTAAGGCACGTATTAAAGAAAGCCAATTAAGGCAGGCAATTAAGGCAGGCAATTATGCAAGCAATTAATGTAGCCAATTAAGGCAGGCAATTAAGGCAGGCAAATAATGCAGGTTATTTGGTAAGACAATGAAGGCAGGCAATTAAGGGAGTCAAATAATGCAGGTAATTAGGAAAGGCAATTAGGCAAGCAAATAAGGCAGGCATTTAAGGCAAGCAATTAAGGCAATGAGTAAAGAAAGCCAATTAAGGCAGGCGATTAATGCAGGCAATTAAGGCAGGCAGCCAATTAAGGCTGGTAATTAAGGCATTCAATTAAGGCAGGCAATTAAGGCAGGCTATTAAGGCAGGCAATTAAGGCAGGCAATTAAGGTAGGAAAATAAGGCCAATAATTAAGACAGGCAATTAAGGCTGGCAATGAAGGCAGACAATTATGATAGTCAAATAATGCAGGTAATTAGGGAAGGCAATTAAGGCAAGCAATTAAGGCCTGCAATTAATGCAGGCAATTAAGGCAGCAAATCGAGGAAGGCAATTAAGGCATGCAATTAATTTAGCCAATTAAGGCAGGCAATTAAGGCAGGCAAATAATGCAGTTAATTTGGTAAGGCAATTAAGGCAAGCAATTAAGGCAGGTAGTAAAGATAGCCAATTAAGACAGCCAATTAAGGCATGCAATTAAGGCAGGCAATTAAGGCAGGCAATTAAGGCAGGCAATAAAGGCAGGCAATCAAGTAAGGCAATTAAGGCAGGCAATTAAGGCAGACAATTAAGACAGGCAATTAAGGCTGGCAATTAAGGCAAGCAATTAATGTAGCCAATTAAGGCTGGCAATTAAGGCAGGCAAATAATGCAGGTAATTTGGTAAGGGAATTAAGGCAGGCAATTAAGGCAAGCAATTAAGGCAGGTAGTAAAGAAAGCCAATTAAGGCAGTCAATTAAGGCATGCAATTAAGGCAGTCAATAAAGGTAGGCAATTAAGACAGGCAATTAAAGCAGGCAATTAAGGCAGGCAAATAAGGCAGGCATTCAAGGAAGGCAATTAAGTCAAGCAATTAATGTAGCCAGTTAAGGCAGGCAATTAAGTCAGGCAATTAATGCAGGTAATTAAGGCAGGCAATTAAGGCAGGCAATTAAGGCAGACATTTTAGGCAGTCAATTAAGGCTGTAATTGAAGGCAGGCAATTAAATTAGGCAAATAAAGCAGGTAATAAGGGAAAGCAATTAAGGCAGGCAATTAAGGCAGTCAATTAAGGCAAGCAATTAAGGCAGGTTGTAACGGAAGCCAATTAAGGCAGGCAATTAAGGCTGGCATTTAAAGCAGGCATCTAATTAAGGCTGGTAATTAAGGCATGCAATTAAGGCAGGCAATTAAGGCAGGCAATTAAGGCAGGCAATTAAGGCAAGCAATTAAGGATGGCAATTAAAGAATGCAATTAAGGAAGCCAATTAAGGCAGTCATGTAACGCAGCCATTAAGGCAGGAAATTAAGGCAAGCAATTAAAGCAGGTATTAAATAAAGCTAATTAAGGCAGGCAGCCAATTAAGGCTGGTAATTAAGGCATGCAAATAAGGCAGGCAATTACGGCAGGCAATTAAGGCAGGCATTTAAGGAAGGCAACCAATTAAGGCTAGTAATTAAGGCATGAAATTAAGGCAGGCAATAAAGGCAGGCAATTATGGCATGCAATTAAGGATGGCAATTAAAAAAAGCAATAAAGGCAGGCAATTAAGGCAGCAATTAAGGCAAGCAATTAAGGCAGTTAGTTAAGAAAGCTAATTAAGGGAGGCAATTAAGGCAGGCAGCCAATAAAGGCTGGTAATTAAGGCATGCAATTAAGGCAGGCAATTAAGGCAAGCAATTAAGGATGGCAATTAAGGCAGCCAATTAAGGAATGCCATTAAGGCAGCCAATAAAGGCAGGCAATTAAAGCAGGCAATTATGGCAGGCAATTAAGGCAGTAAATTAAGGCAGACAATTAAGGCAGGCAATTAAGGCTGGCAATCAACACAGGCAATTAAGGATTAAAAATAATGCAGGTAATTAGGGAAGGCAATAAAAGCAGCCAATTAAAGCAGGCAGTTAAGGCAAGCAATTAAGGCAGGTAGTAAAGAAATCCAATTAAGGCAGGCAATTAAGGAAGGCAGCCAATTAAGGCTGGTAATTAAGGCATGCAATTAAGGCAGGCAATTAAGGCAGGCAATTAAGGCAGGCAATAAAGGCAAGCAATTAAGGATGGCAATTAAGGCAGCCAATTAAGGCAGGCAATTAAGGCAGGCAATCGACAAAGGCAATTAAGGTAGGCAAATAATGCAGGTAATTTAAGAAGGCAATTAAGGCAAGCAATTAAGGCAGGCAATTTAGGCAAGCAATTATGGCTGGTAGTTTAGAAAGCCAATTAAACAGCCAATTAAGGCAGGCAATTAAGGCAGTCCATTTAGGCAGACAATTAAGGCAGGTTATTAAGGCTGGCATTGAAAGCAGGCTGTTAAAGGTAGGCAAATAATGCAGGTAATTAGGGAAGGCAATTAAAGCAGGCAATTAAGGCAGGCAATTAAGGCAAGCTATTTAGGCAGGTAGTAAAGAAAGCCAATTAAGACAGGCAATTAAGGCAGGCAGCCAATTAAGGCTGGTAATTAAAGCATGCAATTAAGGCAGGCAATTTAGGCACGCAATTAAGGCAAGCTATTAAGGATGGCATTTAAGGCAGCCAATTGACGAATGTAATTAAGGCAGGCAATTAAAGCAGGCAATTACGGCAGGCAATTAAGTCAATCAATTAGGCAGACAATTAAGGCAGGCAATTAAGGCTGGCAATGAAGGCAGGCTATTAAGGTAGGCAAATATGCAGGTAATTAGGGAAGGCAATTAAGCCATGCAATTAAGGCAGGCAATTAAGGCAAGCAATTAAGGATGGCAATAAAAGCAGGCAATTATGGCAGGCAATTAAGGCAGTAAATTAAGGCAGACAATTAAGGCAGGCAATTAAGGCTGGCAATCAACACAGGCAATTAAGGTTTGAAAATAATGCAGGTAATTAGGGAAGGCAATAAAGGCAGCCAATTAATGAAGCAGTTAAGGCAAGCAATTAAGGCAGGTAGTAAAGAAATCCAATTAAGGCTGGCAATTAAAGCAGGCAGCCAATTAAGGCTGGTAATTAATACATGCAATTAAGGCAGGCAATTAAGTCAGGCAATTATGGCAGGCAATTAAGGCAGGCAATAAGGCAGGCAATCAAGAAATGCAATTAAGGAAGGCAGCCAATTAAGGTTGGTGATTAAGGCATGCAATTAAGGCAGGCAATTAAGGCAGGCAATTAAGGCTGGCAATCAAGGCAGGCAATTAAAGTAGGCAAATAATGCTGGTAATTAGGGAAGGCAATTAAGGCAGGCAATTAAGGCAGGCAGTTAAGGCAAGCAATTAAGGCAGGTAGTAAAGAAAACCAATTAAGGCAGGCAGCCAATTAAGGCTAGTAATTAAGGCAGGCAATTAAGGCAGGCAATTAAGGCAGGCAATCAAGTAATGCAATTAAGGCAGGCATTTAAGTCAGGCAATTAAAGCAAGCAATTATGGCCGGCAATTAAGGCAGTCAATAAAGGCAGACAATTAAGGCAGGCAATTAAGGCTGGCAATGAAGGAAGGCTATGAATGCAAGAAATTAATTTAGCCAATTAAGGCAGGCAATCAGGGCAGGCAAATAGTGCAGTTATTAGGGAAGACAATTAAGGAAGGCAATTAAGGAAGGCAAATAATGCAGGTAATTAGGGAAGGCAATTAAGGCATGCAATTAAGGCAGGCAATAAAGGCAAGCAATTAATGCAGGCAATTATGGCAGGCAATCAAGGAAGGGAATTAAGGCAAGAAATTAATGTAGCCAGTTAAGGCTGGTATTTAAGGCATGCAATTAAGGCAGGCAATCAAGAAAGGCAATTAAGGCAGGCAATTAAGGCAGACAATTAAAGAAGCAATTAAGGCTGGCAATGAAGGCAGGTAAAGGTAGGCAAATAATGCAGGTAATTAGGGAAGGCAATTAATTGCAGGCAATTTAGGCAGGCAATTAAGGCAAGCTATTTAGGCAGGTAGTAAAAAAAGCCAATTAAGGCAGCAATTAAGGCAAGCAATTAAGGCAGGCAGCCAATTAAGGCTGGTAATTAAGGCAGGCAATGAAGGCAGGCAATTAATGCAGGCAAATAAGGCAGGCAATTAAGGTAGGCAAATAATGCAGGTAAATCGGGAAGGCAATAAAGGCAGGCAATTAAAGCAGGCAATTAAGGCAAGCAATTAAGGCAGGTAGTTTAGAAAGCCAATTAAGACAGGCAATTAAGGCAGGCAGCCAATTAAGGCTGGTAATTGAGGCATGCAATTAAGGCAGGCAATTAAGCCAAGCAATTAAAGGCAGGCAATTAATGCTGGCAATGAAGGCAGGCTAATGAGGTATGCAAAAAATGCAGGTAATTAGAAAAGGCAATTAAGGCAGGTATTTAAGGCAGGCAATTAAAGCAAGCTATTTAGGCAGGTAGTAACGAAAGCCAATCAAGACATTCAATTAAGGCAGGCATTTAAGGCAGGCATCTAATTAAGGCTGGTAATAAAGACATGCAATTAAGGCAGGCAATTAAGGCAGGCAATTAAGGCAGGCAATTGAGGCAGGCAATTAAAAAATGCAATTAAAGAAGGCAATGAAGGCAGGCAATTAAGGCAGGCAATTAAGGCAGGCAATTATAGCAGGCAATTAAGGCAGGCAATTAAGGCAAGCTATTAAGGCAGGCAATTAAGGCAGGCAATTAAGGCAGGCAATTAAGGCAAGCAATTAAGGCAGGTAGTAAAGAAAGCCAATTAAGGCAGGCAATTAAGGCAGGCAGTCAATTAAGGCTGGTAACTAAGGCATGCAATTAAGGCAGGCAATTAAGGCAGGCAATAAAGGCAGGCAATAAAGGCAGGCAATTAAGGCAGGCAATTTAAGCAGACAATTAAGGCAGGCAATTAAGGCTGGCAATAAAGGCAGGCAATTATGGCAGGCAATTCAAGGAGGCAATAAAGGCAGGCAATTAAGGCAGGCAATTAAGGCAGGCAATTAAGGCAGGCAAGTAAAGCAGGCAATTAAGGCAGGCAATCAAGGCAGGCAATTAAGAAAGAAAAAGGCAGACAATTAAGGCAGGCAATTAAGGCAGGCAATTAAGGCAAGCAATTAAGGCAGGTAGTTAAGAAAGCCAATTAAGGCAGGCAATTAAGGCAGGCAGCCAATTAGGGCTGGTAATTAAGGCATGCAATTAAGGCAGGCAATTAAGGCAGGCAATAAAGGCTGGCAATGAAGGCAGGCAATTAAGGTAGGCAAATAATGCAGGTAATTAGGGAAAGCAATTAAGGCAGCCAATTAAGGCAGGCAATTAAGGCAAGCAATTAAGGCAGGTAGTTTAGAAAGCCAATTAAGACAGGCAATTAAGGCAGGCAGCCAATAAAGGCTAGTAATTAGGGCATGCAATTAAGGCAGGCAATTAAGGCAAGCAATTAAGGATGGCAATTAAAGCAGCCAATTTAGGAATGCAATTAAGTCAGCCTATTAAGGCAGGCGATTAAGGCAGTCAGCCAATTAAGGCTGGTAATTAAGGCATGCAATTAAGGCAGGCAATTAGGGCAGGCAATTAAGGCAGACAATTAAGGCAGGCAATTAAGGCTGGCAATGAAGGCAGGCAATTAAGGCAGGCAGGCAAATAAAACTGGTAATTAAGGCAGGCAATTAAGGTAGGCAAATAATGCATGTAATTAGGGAAGGCAATTAAGGCAGGCAATTAAGGCAAGCAATTAAGGCAGGCAATTAAGACAGGCAATTAAAAAAAGGCTTTTAAAGAAGGCAATGAAGGCAGGCAATTAAGGCAGGCAATAAGGCAGGCAATTATAGCAGGCAATTAAGGCAGGCAATTAAGGCAAGCTAATAAGGCAGGCAATTAAGGCAGGCAATTAAGGCAGGCAATTTTTGGCAAGCAATTAAGGCAGGTAGTAAAGAAAGCCAATTAAGGCAGGCAATTAAGGCAGGCAGCCAATTAAGGCTGGTAATTAAGGCATGCAATTAAGGCAGGCAATTAAGGCAGGCAATAAAGGCTGGCCATGAAGGCAGGCAATTAAGGTAGGCAAATAATGCAGGTAATTAGGGAAAGCAATTAAGGCAGCCAATTAAGGCAGGCAATTAAGGCAAGCAATTAAGAATGGCAATTAAGGCAGCCAATTTAGGAATGCAATTAAGGCAGCCAATTTAGTCAGGCAAATAAAAAAAGGCAATTAAAGAAGGCAATGGAGGCAGGCAATTAAGGCAGGCAATTAAGGCAGGCAATTAAGGCAAGCAATTAAGGCAGGTAGTAAAGAAAGCCAATTAAGGCAGGCAATTAAGGCAGGCAGCCAATTAAGGCTGGTAATTAAGGCATGCAATTAAGGCAGGCAATTAAGCCAGGCAATTAAGGCAAGCAATTAAGGATGGTAATTAAGGCAGCCAATTTAGGAATGCAATTAAGTCAGCCAATTAAGGCAGGCGATTAAGGCAGTCAGCCAATTAAGGCTGGTAATTAAGGCATGCAATTAAGGCAGGCAATTAAGGCAGGCAATTAAGGCAGACAATTAAGGCAGGCAATTAAGGCTGGCAATAAAAGCAGGCAATTAAGGCAGGCAGGCAAATAAAACTGGTAATTAAGGAAGGCAATTAAGGTAGGCAAATAATGCATGTAATTAGGGAAGGCAATTAAGGCAGGCAATTAAGCCAGGCAATTAAGGCAAGCAATTAAGAATGGCAATTAAGGCAGCCAATTTAGGAATGCAATTAAGGCAGCCAATTTAGTCAGGAAATTAAGGCAGGCAATTAAAGCAGGCAATTACGGCAGGCAATTAAGTCAATCAATTAAGGCAGACAATTAAGGCAGGCAATTAAGGCTGGCAATGAAGGCAGGCTATTAAGGTAGGCAAATAATGCAGGTAATTAGAGAAAGGCAATTAAGGCATGCAATTAAGGCAGACAATAAAGGCAAGCAATTAATGCAGGCAATTATGGCAGGCAATCAAGGAAGGGAATTAAGGCAAGAAATTAATGTAGCCAGTTAAGGCTGGTATTTAAGGCATGCAATTAAGGCAGGCAATCAAGAAAGGCAATTAAGGCAGGCAATTAAGGCAGACAATTAAAGAAGCAATTAAGGCTGGCAATGAAGGCAGGTAAAGGTAGGCAAATAATGCAGGTAATTAGGGAAGGCAATTAATGCAGGCAATTTAGGCAGGCAATTAAGGCAAGCTATTTAGGCAGGTAGTAAAAAAAGCCAATTAAGGCAGCAATTAAGGCAAGCAATTAAGGCAGGCAGCCAATTAAGGCTGGTAATTAAGGCATGCAATTAAGGCAGACATATAGGCAGGCAATGAAGGCAGGCAATTAAGGCAAGCTATTAAGGATGGCAATGAGGTAGCCAATTAAGGAATACAATTAAAGCAGCCAATTAAGGCCGGCAATTAAGGCAGGCAATTAAGGCAGGCAATTAAGGCAAGCAATTAAGGTAGGTAGTAAAGAAAGCAAATTAAGGCAGGCAGCCAATTAAGGCTGGTAATTAAGGCATGCAATTAAGGCAGGCAATTAAGGCAGGCAATAAAGGCAGGCAATAAAGGCAGGCAATTAAGCAGGCAATTAAGGCAAGCTCATAAGGCAGGTAGTAAAGATAGCCAATTAGGCAGGCAATAAAGGCAGTCAATTAAGGCAGGCAGCCAATTAAGGCTGGTAATTAAGGCATGCAATTAAGGCAGGCAATTAAGGCAGGCAATTTAGGCAGGCAATAAAGGCAGGCAATTAAGGCAGGCAATAAAGGCAGGCAATCAAGAAATGCAATTAAAGCAGGCAATTAAGGCAGGCAATTAAAGCAGGCAATTATGGCAGGCAATTAAGGCAGTCCATTTAGGCAGACAATTAAGGCAGGTTATTAAGGCTGGCAATGAAAGCAGGCTGTTAAAGGTAGGCAAACAATGCAGGTAATTAGGAAAGGCAATTAGGACAGGCAATTAAGGCAGGCAATTAGGGCAAGCTATTTAGGCAGGTATTGAAGAAAGCCAATTAAGACAGGCAATTAAGGCAGGCAGCCAATTAAGGCTGGTAATTAAAGCATGCAATTAAGGCAGGCAATTTAGGGACGCAGTTAATGCAAGCTATTAAGGATGGCATTTAAGGCAGCCAATTGAGGAATGTAATTAAGGCAGGCAATTTAGACAGGCAATTAAGGCAAGCAATTAAGGCACATATTAAAGAAAGCCAATTAAGGCAGGCAATTAAAACAGGCAGCCAATTAAGGCTGGTAATTAAGGCATGCTATTAAGGCAGGCAATTAGGCAGGCATTTAAGGCAGGCAATTAAGGCAAGCAATTAAGGATGGCAATTAAGGCAGCCAATTAAGGCAGGCAATAAAGGCAGGCAATTAAGGCAAGCAATTTAGGATGGCAATTAAGGCAGCCGATTAAGGCAGGCAATAAAGGCAGGCAATCGAGAAAGGCAATTAAGGTAGGCAAATAATGCAGGTAATTAGGGAAGGCAATTAAGGCGGGCAATTAAGGCAGGCAATTAAGGCAAGCAATTAAGGCAGGTAGTTTAGAAAGCCAATTAAGACAGGCAATTAAGGCAGGCAGCCAATTAAGGCTGGTAATTAAAGCATGCAATTAAGGCAGGAAATTAAGCCAAGCAATTAAGGCAAGCAATTAAGGATGGCAATTAAGGCAGCAAATTTGGGAATGCAATTAAGGCAGCCAATTAAGGCAGGCAATTTAGGCAGGCAATTACGGCAGGCAATTAAGGCAGTCAATTAAGGCAGACAATTAAGGCAAGCAATTAAGGCTGGCAATGAAGGCAGGCTATTAGGGTAGGCAAATAATGCAGGTAATTAAGGAAAGGCAATTAAGGCAGGCAATTAAGGCAAGCTATTTGCGCGGGTAGTAAAGAAAGCCAATTAAGGCAAGCGATTAAGGCAGGCAATTAAGGCAGGCAGCCAATTAAGGCAGGTAAATAAGGCTGGCATTTTAGGCAGACAATTGAGGCAGTCAATTAAGACAGGCAATTAAAGCAGGCAATGAAGGCAGGCAATTAAGGCAGGCAATTAAGGCAGGCAATTAAGGCAGGCAATTAAGGCAAGCAATTAAGGCAGGTATTAAAGAAAGCCAATTAAGGCAGGCAATTTAGGCAGGCAATTAAGGCAGGCAGCCAATTAAGTCTGGTAATTAAGGCATGCAATTAAGGCAGGCAATTAAGGCAGGCAATTAAGGCAGGCAATTAAGGCAGACAATTAAGACAGGCAATTAAGGCAAGCAATTAATGTAGCCAATTAAGGCAGGCAATTAAGGCAGGCAAATAATGCAGGTAATTTGGTAAGGCAATTAAGGCAAGCAATTAAGGCAGGTAGTAAAGAAAGCCAATTAAGGCAGTCAATTAAGGCAGCCAATTAAGGCATGCAATTAAGGCAGGCAATTAAGGCAGGCAACTTAGGCAGGCAATTTAGGCAGGCAATCAAGTAAGGCAATTAAGGCAGGAAATTAAGGCAGGCAATTAAGGCAGACAATTAAGACAGGCAATTAAGGCAGGCAATGAAGGCAGGCAATAAAGGTAGTCAAATAATGCGGGTAATTAGGAAAGGCAATTAGGCAAGCAATTAAGGCAGGCATTTAAGGCAAGCAATTAAGGCAGGTAGTAAAGAAAGCCAATTAAGGCAGTCGATTAATGCAGGCAATTAAGGCAGGCAGCCAATTAAGGCTAGTAATTAAGGCATGCAATTAAGGCAGGCAATTAAGGCAGGCTTTTAAGGCAGGAAATTAAGGCAGGCAATTAAGGCAGGAAATTAATGCAGACAATTAAGACAGGCAATTAAGGCTAACAATAAAGGCAGGCAATTAAGGTAGTCAAATAATGCAGGTAATTAGAGAAGGCAATTAAGGCAAGCAATTAAGGCCTGCAATTAGTGCAGGCAATTAAGGCAGCAAATCAAGGAAGGCAATTAAGGCATACAATTAATGTAGCCAATTAAGGCAGGCAATTAAGGCAGGCAAATAATGCAGGTAATTTGGTAAGGCAATTAAGGCAGGCAATTAAGGCAAGCAATTAAGGCAGGTAGTTAAGATTCCTAATTAAGGCAGCCAATTAAGGCATGCAATTAAGGCAGGCAATTAAGGCAGGCAATAAAGGTAGGCAATTAATGCAGGCAATCAAGTAAGGCAATTAAGGCAGGCAATTAAGGCAGACATTTAAGACAGGCAATTAAGGCTGGCATTGAAAGCAGGCAATCAAGGTAGTCAAATAATGCAGGTTATTAGGAAAGGCAATTAAGGCAAGCAATTAAGGCCTGCAATTAATGCAGGCAATTAAGGCAGCAAATCAAGGAAGGCAATTAAGGCATGCAATTAATGTAGCCAATTAAGGCAGTTAATTAAGGCAGGCAAATAATGCAAGTAATTTGGTAAGGCAATTAAGGCAAGCTATTAAGGCAGGTAGTAAAGATAGCCAATTAAGGCAGCCAATTAAGGCATGCAATTAAGGCAGGCAATTAAGGCAGGCAATTAAAGCAGGTAATCAAGTAAGGCAATTAATGCAGGCAATTAAGGCAGACAATTAAGACAGGCAATTAAGGCAAGCAATTAATGTAGCCAATTAAGGCAGGCAATTAAGGCAGGCAATTAGCACAGGCAATTAAGGCAGGCAATAAAGGCAGGCAATCAAGAAATGCAATTAAAGCAGGCAATTAAGGCAGGCAATTAAAGCAGGCAATTATGGCAGGCAATTAAGGCAGTCCATTTAGGCAGACAATTAAGGCAGGTTATTAAGGCTGGCATTGAAAGCAGGCTGTTAAAGGTAGGCAAATAATGCAGGTAATTAGGGAAGGCAATTAAAGCAGGCAATTAAGGCAGGCAATTAAGGCAAGCTATTTAGGCAGGTAGTAAAAAAGCCAATTAAGACAGGCAATTAAGGCAGGCAGCCAATTTAGGCTGGTAATTAAAGCATGCAATAAAGGCAGGCAATTTAGGCACGCAATTAAGGCAAGCTATTAAGGATGGCATTTAAGGCAGCCAATTGACGAATGTAATTAAGGCAGGCAATTAAAGCAGGCAATTACGGCAGGCAATTAAGTCAATCAATTAGGCAGACAATTAAGGCAGGCAATTAAGGCTGGCAATGAAGGCAGGCTATTAAGGTAGGCAAATATGCAGGTAATTAGGGAAAGCAATTAAGCCATGCAATTAAGGCAGGCAATTAAGGCAAGCAATTAAGGATGGCAATTAAAGCAGGCAATTATGGCAGGCAATTAAGGCAGTAAATTAAGGCAGACAATTAAGGCAGGCAATTAAGGCTGGCAATCAACACAGGCAATTAAGGTTTGAAAATAATGCAGGTAATAAGGGAAGGCAATAAAAGCAGCCAATTAAAGAAGCAGTTAAGGCAAGCAATTAAGGCAGGTAGTAAAGAAATCCAATTAAGGCAGGCAATTAAAGCAGGCAGCCAATTAAGGCTGGTAATTAATACATGCAATTGAGGCAGGCAATTAAGTCAGGCAATTATGGCAGGCAATTAAGGCAGGCAATAAGGCAGGCAATCAAGAAATGCAATTAAGGAAGGCAGCCAATTAAGGTTGGTAATTAAGGCATGCAATTAAGGCAGGCAATTAAGGCAGGCAATTAAGGCTGGCAATCAAGGCAGGCAATTAAAGTAGGCAAATAATGCTGGTAATTAGGGAAGGCAATTAAGGCAGGCAATTAAGGCAGGCAGTTAAGGCAAGCAATTAAGGCAGGTAGTAAAGAAAGCCAATTAAGGCAGGCAGCCAATTAAGGCTGGTAATTAAGGCAGGAAATTAAGGCAGGCAATTAAGGCAGGCAATCAAGTAATGCAATTAAGGCAGGCATTTAAGTCAGGCAATAAAAGCAAGCAATTATGGCCGGCAATTAAGGCAGTCAATAAAGGCAGACAATTAAGGCAGGCAATTAAGGCTGGCAATGAAGGAAGGCTATGAATGCAAGAAATTAATGTAGCCAATTAAGGCAGGCAATCAGGGCAGGCAAATAGTGCAGTTATTAGGGAAGACTATTAAGGAAGGCAATTAAGGAAGGCAAATAATGCAGGTAATTAGGGAAGGTAATTAAGGAAGGCAATTAAGGCAGGCATTTAATGCAGGCAATGAATGCAGGCAAATAAGGCAGGCAATCAAGGAAGGCAATTAAGGCAAGCAATTAATGTAGCCAATTAAGGCAGGCAATTATGGCATGCAGGCAATTAAGACTGGTAATTAAGGCAGGTAAATAAGGCTGGCAATTTAGGCAGGCAATTAAGGCAGGCAATTAAGACAGGCAATTAAAGCAGGCAATGAAGGTAGGCCATTAAGGCAGGCAATTAAGGTAGGCAATTAAGGCTGGCAATTAAGGCAGGCAAATAATGCAGGTAATTAGGGAAGGCATTTAAGGAAAGCAATTAAGGCAGGCAATTAATGCAGGCAAATAAGGCAGGCAATCAAGGAAGGCAATTAAGGCAAGCAATTAATGTAGCCAATTATGGCAGGCAATTAAGGCAGGCAGGCAAGCAATTAAGACTGGCAATTAAGGCATGTAAATAAGGCTGGCAATTTAGGCAGGCAATTGAGGCCGGCAATTAAGACAGGCAGGCAATTAAGACTGGTAATTAAGGCAGGTAAATAAGGCTGGCAATAAAGGCAGGCAATTGAGGCAGGCAATTAAGACAGGCAATTAAAGCAGGCAATGAAGGCAGGCAATTAAGGCAGGCGATTTAGGCAGCAATTAAGGCAGGCAGCCAATTAAGGCTGGTAATTAAGGCTTGCAATTAAGGCAGGTAATTAAGGCAGGCAATTAAGGCAAGCAATCAAGGATGGCAATTAAAGGAGCCAATAAGGAATTCAACCAAGGCAGCCAATTAAGGCAGTCAATAAAGGGAGGCAATTAAGGCAGGCAATTAAGGCAGGCAATTAATGCAGGCAAATAAGTCAGGCAATCAAGGAAAGCAATTAAGGAAGCAATAAATGTAGCCAATTAAGGCAGGCAATTAAGGCAGGCAGGCAATTAAGACTGGTAATTAAGGCAGGCAATGAAGGCAGGCAATTAATGCAGGCAAATAAGGCAGGCAATTAAGGTAGGCAAATAATGCAGGTAAATCGGGAAGGCAATAAATGCAGGCAATTAAAGCAGGCAATTAAGGCAAGCAATTAAGGCAGGTAGTTTAGAAAGCCAATTAAGACAGGCAATTAAGGCAGGCAGCCAATTAAGGCTGGTAATTGAGGCATGCAATTAAGGCAGGCAATTAAGCCAAGCAATTAAGGCAGGCAATTAATGCTGGCAATGAAGGCAGGCTAATGAGGTAGGCAAATAATGCAGGTAATTAGGGAAGGCAATTAAGGCAGGTATTTAAGGCAGGCAATTAAAGCAAGCTATTTAGGCAGGTAGTATTGAAAGCCAATCAAGGCAGCCAATTAAGGCAGGCATTTAAGGCAGGCATCTAATTAAGGCTGGTAATAAAGACATGCAATTAAGGCAGGCAATTAAGGCAGGCAATTAAGGCAGGCAATTGAGGCAGGCAATTAAAAAAGGCAATTAAAGAAGGCAATGAAGGCAGGCAATTAAGGCAGGCAATTAAGGCAGGCAATTATAGCAGGCAATTAAGGCAGGCAATTAAGGCAAGCTATTAAGGCAGGCAATTAAGGCAGGCAATTAAGGCAGGCAATTAAGGCAAGCAATTAAGGCATGTAGTAAAGAAAGCCAATTAAGGCAGGCAATTAATGCAGGCAGCCAATTAAGGCTGGTAACTAAGGCATGCAATTAAGGCAGGCAATTAAGGCAGGCAATAAAGGCTGGCAATGAAGGCAGGCAATTAAGGTAGGCAAATAATGCAGGTAATTAGGGAAAGCAATTAAGGCAGCCAATTAAGGCAGGCAATTAAGGCAAGCAATTAAGGCAGGTAGTTTAGAATGCCAATTAAGACAGGCAATTAAGGCAGGCAGCCAATAAAGGCTAGTAATTATGGCATGCAATTAAGGCAGGCAATTAAGCCAGGCAATTAAGGCAAGCAATTAAGGCAGGTAGTTAAGAAAGCCAATTAAGGCAGGCAATTAAGGCAGGCAGCCAATTAAGGCTGGTAATAAAGGCATGCAATTAAGGCAGGCAATTAATGCAGGCAATAAAGGCTGGTAATGAAGGCAGGCAATTAAGGTAGGCAAATAATGCAGGTAATTAGGGAAAGCAATTAAGGCAGCCAATTAAGGCAGGCAATTAAGGCAAGCAATTAAGGCAGGTAGTTTAGAAAGCCAATTAAGACAGGCAATTAAGGCAGGCAGCCAATAAAGGCTAGTAATTAGGAAATGCAATTAAGGCAGGCAATTAAGCCAGGCAATTAAGGCAAGCAATTAAGGCAGCCAATTTAGGAATGCAATTAAGTCAGCCTATTAAGGCAGGCGATAAAGGCAGTCAGCCAATTAAGGCTGGTAATTAAGGCATGCAATTAAGGCAGGCAATTAGGGCAGGCAATTAAGGCAGACAATTAAGGCAGGCAATTAAGGCTGGCAATGAAGGCAGGCAATAAAGGCAGGCAGGCAAATAAAACTGGTAATTAAGGCAGGCAATTAAGGTAGGCAAATAATGCATGTAATTACGGAAGGCAATTAAGGCAGGCAATTAAGCCAGGCAATTAAGGCAAGCAATTAAGGCAGGCAATTAAGACAGGCAATTAAAAAAGGCTTTTAAAGAAGGCAATGAAGGCAGGCAATTAAGGCAGGCAATAAGGCAGGCAATTATAGCAGGCAATTAAGGCAGGCAATTAAGGCAAGCTAATAAGGCAGGCAATTAAGGCAGGCAATTAAGGCAGGCAATTTTTGGCAAGCAATTAAGGCAGGTAGTAAAGAAAGCCAATTAAGGCAGGCAATTAAGGCAGGCAGCCAATTAAGGCTGGTAATTAAGGCATGCAATTAAGGCAGGCAATTAAGGCAGACAATAAAGGCTGGCAATGAAGGCAGGCAATTAAGGTAGGCAAATAATGCAGGTAATTAGGGAAAGCAATTAAGGCAGCCAATTAAGGCAGGCAATTAAGGCAAACAATTAAGGCAGGTAGTTTAGAAAGCCAATCAAGGCAGGCAATTAAGGCAGGCTATTTGCGCGGGTAGTAAAGAAAGCCAAATAAGGCAAGCGATTAAGGCAGGCAATTAAGGCAGGCAGCCAATTAAGGCAGGTAAATAAGGATGGCATTTTAGGCAGACAATTGAGGCAGTCAATTAAGACAGGCAATTAAGGCAGGCAATTAAGGCAGGCAATTGAGGCAGGCAAATAAAAAAAGGCAATTAAAGAAGGCAATGGAGGCAGGCAATTAAGGCAGGCAATTAAGGCAGGCAATTATAGCAGGCAATTAAGGCAAGCTATTAAGGCAGGCAATTAAGGCAGGCAATTAAGGCAGGCAATTAAGGCAAGCAATTAAGGCAGGTAGTAAAGAAAGCCAATTAAGGCAGGCAATTAAGGCAGGCAGCCAATTAAGGCTTGTAATTAAGGCATGCAATTAAGGCAGGCAATTAAGCCAGGCAATTAAGGCAAGCAATTAAGGATGGTAATTAAGGCAGCCAATTTAGGAATGCAATTAAGTCAGCCAATTAAGGCAGGCGATTAAGGCAGTCAGCCAATTAAGGCTGGTAATTAAGGCATGCAAATAAGGCAGGCAATTAAGGCAGGCAATTAAGGCAGACAATTAAGGCATGCAATTAAGGCTGGCAATAAAAGCAGGCAATTAAGGCAGGCAGGCAAATAAAACTGGTAATTAAGGCAGGCAATTAAGGTAGGCAAATAATGCATGTAATTAGGGAAGGCAATTAAGGCAGGCAATTAAGCCAGGCAATTAAGGCAAGCAATTAAGAATGACAATTAAGGCAGCCAATTTAGGAATGCAATTAAGGCAGCCAATTTAGTCAGGAAATTAAGGCAGGCAATTAAATCAGGCATTACGGCAGGCAATTAAGTCAATCAATTAAGGCAGACAATTAAGGCAGGCAATTAAGGCTGGCAATGAAGGCAGGCTATTAAGGTAGGCAAATAATGCAGGTAATTAGGGAAGGCAATTAAGGCATGCAATTAAGGCAGGCAATAAAGGCAAGCAATTAATGCAGGCAATTATGGCAGGCAATCAAGGAAGGGAATTAAGGCAAGAAATTAATGTAGCCAGTTAAGGCTGGTATTTAAGGCATGCAATTAAGGCAGGCAATCAAGAAAGGCAATTAAGGCAGGCAATTAAGGCAGACAATTAAAGAAGCAATTAAGGCTGGCAATGAAGGCAGGTAAAGGTAGGCAAATAATGCAGGTAATTAGGGAAGGCAATTAATGCAGGCAATTTAGGCAGGCAATTAAGGCAAGCTATTTAGGCAGGTAGTAAAAAAAGCCAATTAAGGCAGCAATTAAGGCAAGCAATTAAGGCAGGCAGCTAATTAAGGCATGTAATTAAGGCAGGCAATGAAGGCAGGCAATTAATGCAGGCAAATAAGGCAGGCAATTAAGGTAGGCAAATAATGCAGGTAAATCGGGAAGGCAATAAAGGCAGGCAATTAAAGCAGGCAATTAAGGCAAGCAATTAAGGCAGGTAGTTTAGAAAGCCAATTAAGACAGGCAATTAAGGCAGGCAGCCAATTAAGGCTGGTAATTGAGGCATGCAATTAAGGCAGGCAATTAAGCCAAGCAATTAAAGGCAGGCAATTAATGCTGGCAATGAAGGCATGCTAATGAGGTAGGCAAATAATGCAGGTAATTAGGGAAGGCAATTAAGGCAGGTATTTAAGGCAGGCAATTAAAGCAAGCTATTTAGGCAGGTAGTAACGAAAGCCAATCAAGGCATTCAATTAAGGCAGGCATTTAAGGCAGGCATCTAATTAAGGCTGGTAATAAAGACATGCAATTAAGGCAGGCAATTAAGGCAGGCAATTGAGGCAGGCAATTAAAAAAGGCAATTAAAGAAGGCAATGAAGGCAGGCAATTAAGGCAGGCAATTAAGGCAGGCAATTATAGCAGGCAATTAAGGCAGGCAATTAAGGCAAGCTTTTAAGGCAGGCAATTAAGGCAGGCAATTAAGGCAGGCAATTAAGGCAAGCAATTAAGGCAGGTAGTAAAGAAAGCCAATTAAGGCAGGCAATTAAGGCAGGCAGCCAATTAAGGCTGGTAACTAAGGCATGCAATTAAGGCAGGCAATTAAGGCAGGCAATAAAGGCAGGCAATAAAGGCAGGCAATTAAGGCAGGCAATTAAGGCAGACAATTAAGGCAGGCAATTAAGGCTGGCAATAAAGGCAGGCAATTATGGCAGGCAATTCAAGGAGGCAATAAAGGCAGGCAATAAAAGCAGGCAATTAAGGCAGGCAATTAAGTCAGGCAATTAAGGCAGGCAATTAAAGCAGGCAGTTAAGGCAGGCAATCAAGGCAGGCAATTAAGAAAGAAAAAGGCAGACAATTAAGGCAGGCAATTAAGGCTGGCAATTAAGGCAAGCAATTAAGGCAGGTAGTTAAGAAAGCCAATTAAGTCAGGCAATTAAGGCAGGCAGCCAATTAACGCTGGTAATTAAGGCATGCAATTAAGGCAGGCAATTAAGGCAGGCAATAAAGTCTGGCAATGAAGGCAGGCAATGAAGGTAGGCAAATAATGCAGGTAATTAGGGAAAGCAATTAAGGCAGCCAATTAAGGCAGGCAATTAAGGCAAGCAATTAAGGCAGGTAGTTTAGAAAGCCAATTAAGACAGGCAATTAAGGCAGGCAGCCAATAAAGGCTAGTAATTAGGGCATGCAATTAAGGCAGGCAATTAAGCCAGGCAATTAAGGCAAGCAATTAAGGATGGCAATTAAAGCAGCCAATTTAGGAATGCAATTTAGTCAGCCTATTAAGGCAGGCGATTAAGGCAGTCAGCCAATTAAGGCTGGTAATTAAGGCATGCAATTAAGGCAGGCAATTAGTGCAGGCAATTAAGGCAGACAATTAAGGCAGGCAATTAAGGCTGGCAATGAAGGCAGGCAATTAAGGTAGGCAAATAATGCAGGTAATTAGGGAAAGCAATTAAGGCAGCCAATTAAGGCAGGCAATTAAGGCAAGCAATTAAGAATGGCAATTAAGGCAGCCAATTTAGGAATGCAATTAAGGCAGCCAATTTAGTCAGGCAAATAAAAAAAGGCAATTAAAGAAGGCAATGGAGGCAGGCAATTAAGGCAGGCAATTAAGGCAGGCAATTATAGCAGGCAATTAAGGCAGGCAATTAAGGCAAGCTATTAAGGCAGGCAATTAAGGCAGGCAATTAAGGCAAGCAATTAAGGCAGGTAGTAAAGAAAGCCAATTAAGGCAGGCAATTAAGGCAGGCAGCCAATTAAGGCTGGTAATTAAGGCATGCAATTAAGGCAGGCAATTAAGCCAGGCAATTAAGGCAAGCAATTAAGGATGGTAATTAAGGCAGCCAATTTAGGAATGCAATTAAGTCAGCCAATTAAGGCAGGCGATTAAGGCAGTCAGCCAATTAAGGCTGGTAATTAAGGCATGCAATTAAGGCAGGCAATTAAGGCAGGCAATTAAGGCAGACAATTAAGGCAGGCAATTAAGGCTGGCAATAAAAGCAGGCAATTAAGGCAGGCAGGCAAATAAAACTGGTAATTAAGGAAGGCAATTAAGGTAGGCAAATAATGCATGTAATTAGGGAAGGCAATTAATACAGGCAATTAAGCCAGGCAATTAAGGCAAGCAATTAAGAATGGCAATTAAGGCAGCCAATTTAGGAATGCAATTAAGGCAGCCAATTTAGTCAGGAAATTAAGGCAGGCAATTAAAGCAGGCAATTACGGCAGGCAATTAAGTCAATCAATTAAGGCAGACAATTAAGGCAGGCAATTAAGGCTGGCAATGAAGGCAGGCTATTAAAGTAGGCAAATAATGCAGGTAATTAGGGAAGGCAATTAAGGCATGCAATTAAGGCAGGCAATAAAGGCAAGCAATTAATGCAGGCAATTATGGCAGGCAATCAAGAAAGGGAATTAAGGCAAGAAATTAATGTAGCCAGTTAAGGCTGGTATTTAAGGCATGCAATTAAGGCAGGCAATCAAGAAAGGCAATTAAGGCAGGCAATTAAGGCAGACAATTAAGGAAGCAATTAAGGCTGGCAATGAAGGCAGGTAAAGGTAGGCAAATAATGCAGGTAATTAGGGAAGGCAATTAATGCAGGCAATTTAGGCAGGCAATTAAGGCAAGCTATTTAGGCAGGTAGTAAAAAAAGCCAATTAAGGCAGCAATTAAGGCAAGCAATTAAGGCAGGCAGCCAATTAAGGCTGGTAATTAAGGCATGCAATTAAGGCAGACATATAGGCAGGCAATGAAGGCAGGCAATTAAGGCAAGCTATTAAGGATGGCAATAAGGCAGCCAATTAAGGAATACAATTAAAGCAGCCAATTAAGGCCGGCAATTAAGGCAGGCAATTAAGGCAGGCAATTAAGGCAAGCAATTAAGGTAGGTAGTAAAGAAACAAATTAAGGCAGGCAGCCAATTAAGGCTGGTAATTAAGGCATGCAATAAAGGCAGGCAATAAAGGCAGGCAATTAAGCAGGCAATTAAGGCAAGCACATAAGGCAGGTAGTAAAGATAGCCAATTAGGCAGGCAATAAAGGCAGTCAATTAAGGCAGGCAGCCAATTAAGGCTGGTAATTAAGGCATGCAATTAAGGCAGGCAATTAAGGCAGGCAATTTGGGCAGGCAATAAAGGCAGGCAATTAAGGCAGGCAATAAAGGCAGGCAATCAAGAAATGCAATTAAAGCAGGCAATTAAGGCAGGCAATTAAAGCAGGCAATTATGGCAGGCAATTAAGGCAGTCCATTTAGGCAGAAAATTAAGGCAGGTTATTAAAGCTGGCAATGAAAGCAGGCTGTTAAAGGTAGGCAAATAATGCAGGTAATTAGGAAAGGCAATTAGGACAGGCAATTAAGGCAGGCAATTAGGGCAAGCTATTTAGGCAGGTATTGAAGAAAGCCAATTAAGACAGGCAATTAAGGCAGGCAGCCAATTAAGGCTGGTAATTAAAGCATGCAATTAAGGCAGGCAATTTAGGGACGCAGTTAATGCAAGCTATTAAGGATGGCATTTAAGGCAGCCAATTGAGGAATGTAATTAAGGCAGGCAATTTAGACAGGCAATTAAGGCAAGCAATTAAGGCACATATTAAAGAAAGCCAATTAAGGCAGGCAATTAAAACAGGCAGCCAATTAAGGCTGGTAATTAAGGCATGCTATTAAGGCAGGCAATTAGGCAGGCATTTAAGGCAGGCAATTAAGGCAAGCAATTAAGGATGGCAATTAAGGCAGCCAATTAAGGCAGGCAATAAAGGCAGGCAATTAAGGCAAGCAATTTAGGATGGCAATTAAGGCAGCCGATTAAGGCAGGCAATTAAGACAAGCAATTAAGGCAGGTAGTTTAGAATGCCAATTAAGACAGGCAATTAAGGCAGGCAGCCAATAAAGGCTAGTAATTAGGGCATGCAATTAAGGCAGGCAATTAAGCCAGGCAATTAAGGCAAGCAATTAAGGCAGGTAGTTAAGAAAGCCAATTAAGGCAGGCAATTAAGGCAGGCAGCCAATTAAGGCTGGTAATAAAGGCATGCAATTAAGGCAGGCAATTAATGCAGGCAATAAAGGCTGGTAATGAAGGCAGGCAATTAAGGTAGGCAAATAATGCAGGTAATTAGGGAAAGCAATTAAGGCAGCTAATTAAGGCAGGCAATTAAGGCAAGCAATTAAGGCAGGTAGTTTAGAAAGCCAATTAAGACAGGCAATTAAGGCAGGCAGCCAATAAAGGCTAGTAATTAGGAAATGCAATTAAGGCAGGCAATTAAGCCAGGCAATTAAGGCAAGCAATTAAGGCAGCCAATTTAGGAATGCAATTAAGTCAGCCTATTAAGGCAGGCGATAAAGGCAGTCAGCCAATTAAGGCTGGTAATTAAGGCATGCAATTAAGGCAGGCAATTAGGGCAGGCAATTAAGGCAGACAATTAAGGCAGGCAATTAAGGCTGGCAATGAAGGCAGGCAATTAAGGCAGGCAGGCAAATAAAACTGGTAATTAAGGCAGGCAATTAAGGTAGGCAAATAATGCATGTAATTACGGAAGGCAATTAAGGCAGGCAATTAAGCCAGGCAATTAAGGCAAGCAATTAAGGCAGGCAATTAAGACAGGCAATTAAAAAAGGCTTTTAAAGAAGGCAATGAAGGCAGGCAATTAAGGCAGGCAATAAGGCAGGCAATTATAGCAGGCAATTAAGGCAGGCAATTAAGGCAAGCTAATAAGGCAGGCAATTAAGGCAGGCAATTAAGGCAGGCAATTTTTGGCAAGCAATTAAGGCAGGTAGTAAAGAAAGCCAATTAAGGCAGGCAATTAAGGCAGGCAGCCAATTAAGGCTGGTAATTAAGGCATGCAATTAAGGCAGGCAATTAAGGCAGACAATAAAGGCTGGCAATGAAGGCAGGCAATTAAGGTAGGCAAATAATGCAGGTAATTAGGGAAAGCAATTAAGGCAGCCAATTAAGGCAGGCAATTAAGGCAAACAATTAAGGCAGGTAGTTTAGAAAGCCAATCAAGGCAGGCAATTAAGGCAGGCTATTTGCGCGGGTAGTAAAGAAAGCCAAATAAGGCAAGCGATTAAGGCAGGCAATTAAGGCAGGCAGCCAATTAAGGCAGGTAAATAAGGATGGCATTTTAGGCAGACAATTGAGGCAGTCAATTAAGACAGGCAATTAAGGCAGGCAATTAAGGCAGGCAATTGAGGCAGGCAAATAAAAAAAGGCAATTAAAGAAGGCAATGGAGGCAGGCAATTAAGGCAGGCAATTAAGGCAGGCAATTATAGCAGGCAATTAAGGCAAGCTATTAAGGCAGGCAATTAAGGCAGGCAATTAAGGCAGGCAATTAAGGCAAGCAATTAAGGCAGGTAGTAAAGAAAGCCAATTAAGGCAGGCAATTAAGGCAGGCAGCCAATTAAGGCTTGTAATTAAGGCATGCAATTAAGGCAGGCAATTAAGCCAGGCAATTAAGGCAAGCAATTAAGGATGGTAATTAAGGCAGCCAATTTAGGAATGCAATTAAGTCAGCCAATTAAGGCAGGCGATTAAGGCAGTCAGCCAATTAAGGCTGGTAATTAAGGCATGCAAATAAGGCAGGCAATTAAGGCAGACAATTAAGGCATGCAATTAAGGCTGGCAATAAAAGCAGGCAATTAAGGCAGGCAGGCAAATAAAACTGGTAATAAAGGCAGGCAATTAAGGTAGGCAAATAATGCATGTAATTAGGGAAGGCAATTAAGGCAGGCAATTAAGCCAGGCAATTAAGGCAAGCAATTAAGAATGGCAATTAAGGCAGCCAATTTAGGAATGCAATTAAGGCAGCCAATTTAGTCAGGAAATTAAGGCAGGCAATTAAATCAGGCATTACGGCAGGCAATTAAGTCAATCAATTAAGGCAGACAAATAAGGCAGGCAATTAAGGCTGGCAATGAAGGCAGGCTATTAAGGTAGGCAAATAATGCAGGTAATTAGGGAAGGCAATTAAGGCATGCAATTAAGGCAGGCAATAAAGGCAAGCAATTAATGCAGGCAATTATGGCAGGCAATCAAGGAAGGGAATTAAGGCAAGAAATTAATGTAGCCAGTTAAGGCTGGTATTTAAGGCATGCAATTAAGGCAGGCAATCAAGAAAGGCAATTAAGGCAGGCAATTAAGGCAGACAATTAAAGAAGCAATTAAGGCTGGCAATGAAGGCAGGTAAAGGTAGGCAAATAATGCAGGTAATTAGGGAAGGCAATTAATGCAGGCAATTTAGGCAGGCAATTAAGGCAAGCTATTTAGGCAGGTAGTAAAAAAAGCCAATTAAGGCAGCAATTAAGGCAAGCAATTAAGGCAGGCAGCTAATTAAGGCATGTAATTAAGGCAGGCAATGAAGGCAGGCAATTAATGCAGGCAAATAAGGCAGGCAATTAAGGTAGGCAAATAATGCAGGTAAATCGGGAAGGCAATAAAGGCAGGCAATTAAAGCAGGCAATTAAGGCAAGCAATTAAGGCAGGTAGTTTAGAAAGCCAATTAAGACAGGCAATTAAGGCAGGCAGCCAATTAAGGCTGGTAATTGAGGCATGCAATTAAGGCAGGCAATTAAGCCAAGCAATTAAAGGCAGGCAATTAATGCTGGCAATGAAGGCATGCTAATGAGGTAGGCAAATAATGCAGGTAATTAGGGAAGGCAATTAAGGCAGGTATTTAAGGCAGGCAATTAAAGCAAGCTATTTAGGCAGGTAGTAACGAAAGCCAATTAAGGCATTCAATTAAGGCAGGCATTTAAGGCAGGCATCTAATTAAGGCTGGTAATAAAGACATGCAATTAAGGCAGGCAATTAAGGCAGGCAATTGAGGCAGGCAATTAAAAAAGGCAATTAAAGAAGGCAATGAAGGCAGGCAATTAAGGCAGGCAATTAAGGCAGGCAAATATAGCAGGCAATTAAGGCAGGCAATTAAGGCAAGCTTTTAAGGCAGGCAATTAAGGCAGGCAATTAAGGCAGGCAATTAAGGCAAGCAATTAAGGCAGGTAGTAAAAAAGCCAATTAAGGCAGGCAATTAAGGCAGGCAGCCAATTAAGGCTGGTAACTAAGGCATGCAATTAAGGCAGGCAATTAAGGCAGGCAATAAAGGCAGGCAATAAAGGCAGGCAATTAAGGCAGGCAATTAAGGCAGACAATTAAGGCAGGCAATTAAGGCTGGCAATAAAGGCAGGCAATTATGGCAGGCAATTCAAGGAGGCAATAAAGGCAGGCAATAAAAGCAGGCAATTAAGGCAGGCAATTAAGTCAGGCAATTAAGGCAGGCAATTAAAGCAGGCAGTTAAGGCAGGCAATCAAGGCAGGCAATTAAGAAAGAAAAAGGCAGACAATTAAGGCAGGCAATTAAGGCTGGCAATTAAGGCAAGCAATTAAGGCAGGTAGTTAAGAAAGCCAATTAAGGCAGGCAATTAAGGCAGGCAGCCAATTAACGCTGGTAATTAAGGCATGCAATTAAGGCAGGCAATTAAGGCAGGCAATAAAGTCTGGCAATGAAGGCAGGCAATTAAGGTAGGCAAATAATGCAGGTAATTAGGGAAAGCAATTAAGGCAGCCAATTAAGGCAGGCAATTAAGGCAAGCAATTAAGGCAGGTAGTTTAGAAAGCCAATTAAGACAGGCAATAGAGGCAGGCAGCCAATAAAGGCTAGTAATTAGGGCATGCAATTAAGGCAGGCAATTAAGCCAGGCAATTAAGGCAAGCAATTAAGGATGGCAATTAAAGCAGCCAATTTAGGAATGCAATTTAGTCAGCCTATTAAGGCAGGCGATTAAGGCAGTCAGCCAATTAAGGCTGGTAATTAAGGCATGCAATTAAGGCAGGCAATTAGTGCAGGCAATTAAGGCAGACAATTAAGGCAGGCAATTAAGGCTGGCAATGAAGGCAGGCAATTAAGGCAGGCAGGCAAATAAAACTGGTAATTAAGGCAGGCAATTAAGGTAGGCAAATAATGCATGTAATTAGGGAAGGCAATTGAGGCAGGCAATTAAGCCAGGCAATTAAGGCAAGCAATTAAGGCAGGCAATTAAGACAGTCAATTAAAAAAAGGCTTTTAAAGAAGGCAATGAAGGCAGGCAATTAAGGCAGGCAATAAGGCAGGCAATTATAGCAGGCAATTAAGGCAGGCAATTAAGGCAAGCTAATAAGGCAGGCAATTAAGGCAGGCAATTAAGGCAGGCAATTTTTGGCAAGCAATTAAGGCAGGTAGTAAAGAAAGCCAATTAAGGCAGGCAATTAAGGCAGGCAGCCAATTAAGGCTGGTAATTAAGGCATGCAATTAAGGCAGGCAATTAAGGCAGGCAATAAAGGCTGGCCATGAAGGCAGGCAATTAAGGTAGGCAAATAATGCAGGTAATTAGGGAAACCAATTAAGGCAGCCAATTAAGGCAGGCAATTAAGGCAAGCAATTAAGAATGGCAATTAAGGCAGCCAATTTAGGAATGCAATTAAGGCAGCCAATTTAGTCAGGCAAATAAAAAAAGGCAATTAAAGAAGGCAATGGAGGCAGGCAATTAAGGCAGGCAATTAAGGCAGGCAATTATAGCAGGCAATTAAGGCAGGCAATTAAGGCAAGCTATTAAGGCAGGCAATTAAGGCAGGCAATTAAGGCAGGCAATTAAGGCAAGCAATTAAGGCAGGTAGTAAAGAAAGCCAATTAAGGCAGGCAATTAAGGCAGGCAGCCAATTAAGGCTGGTAATTAAGGAAGGCAATTAAGGTAGGCAAATAATGCATGTAATTAGGGAAGGCAATTAATACAGGCAATTAAGCCAGGCAATTAAGGCAAGCAATTAAGAATGGCAATTAAGGCAGCCAATTTAGGAATGCAATTAAGGCAGCCAATTTAGTCAGGAAATTAAGGCAGGCAATTAAAGCAGGCAATTACGGCATGCAATTAAGTCAATCAATTAAGGCAGACAATTAAGGCAGGCACTTAAGGCTGGCAATGAAGGCAGGCTATTAAAGTAGGCTAATAATGCAGGTAATTAGGGAAGGCAATTAAGGCATGCAATTAAGGCAGGCAATAAAGGCAAGCAATTAATGCAGGCAATTATGGCAGGCAATCAAGAAAGGGAATTAAGGCAAGAAATTAATGTAGCCAGTTAAGGCTGGTATTTAAGGCATGCAATTAAGGCAGACAATCAAGAAAGGCAATTAAGGCAGGCAATTAAGGCAGACAATTAAGGAAGCAATTAAGGCTGGCAATGAAGGCAGGTAAAGGTAGGCAAATAATGCAGGTAATTAGGGAAGGCAATTAATGCAGGCAATTTAGGCAGGCAATTAAGGCAAGCTATTTAGGCAGGTAGTAAAAAAAGCCAATTAAGGCAGCAATTTAGGCAAGCAATTAAGGCAGGCAGCCAATTAAGGCTGGTAATTAAGGCATGCAATTAAGGCAGACATATAGGCAGGCAATGAAGGCAGGCAATTAAGGCAAGCTATTAAGGATGGCAATAAGGCAGCCAATTAAGGAATACAATTAAAGCAGCCAATTAAGGCCAGCAGTTAAGGCAGGCAATTAAGGCAGGCAATTAAGGTAGGTAGTAAAGAAACAAATTAAGGCAGGCAGCCAATTAAGGCTGGTAATTAAGGCATGCAATAAAGGCAGGCAATAAAGGCAGGCAATTAAGCAGGCAATTAAGGCGTGCACATAAGGCAGGTAGTAAAGATAGCCAATTAGGCAGGCAATAAAGGCAGTCAATTAAGGCAGGCAGCCAATTAAGGCTGGTAATTAAGGCATGCAATTAAGGCAGGCAATTAAGGCAGGCAATTTGGGCAGGCAATAAAGGCAGGCAATTAAGGCAGGCAATAAAGGCAGGCAATCAAGAAATGCAATTAAAGCAGGCAATTAAGGCAGGCAATTAAAGCAGGCAATTATGGCAGGCAATTAAGGCAGTCCATTTAGGCAGAAAATTAAGGCAGGTTATTAAGGCTGGCAATGAAAGCAGGCTGTTAAAGGTAGGCAAATAATGCAGGTAATTAGGAAAGGCAATTAGGACAGGCAATTAAGGCAGGCAATTAGGGCAAGCTATTTAGGCAGGTATTGAAGAAAGCCAATTAAGACAGGCAATTAAGGCAGGCAGCCAATTAAGGCTGGTAATTAAAGCATGCAATTAAGGCAGGCAATTTAGCGACGCAGTTAATGCAAGCTATTAAGGATGGCATTTAAGGCAGCCAATTGAGGAATGTAATTAAGGCAGGCAATTTAGACAGGCAATTAAGGCAAGCAATTAAGGCACATATTAAAGAAAGCCAATTAAGGCAGGCAATTAAAACAGGCAGCCAATTAAGGCTGGTAATTAAGGCATGCTATTAAGGCAGGCAATTAGGCAGGCATTTAAGGCAGGCAATTAAGGCAAGCAATTAAGGATGGCAATTAAGGCAGCCAATTAAGGCAGGCAATAAAGGCAGGCAATTAAGGCAAGCAATTTAGGATGGCAATTAAGGCAGCCGATTAAGGCAGGCAATAAAGGCAGGCAATCGAGAAAGGCAATTAAGGTAGGCAAATAATGCAGGTAATTAGGGAAGGCAATTAAGGCGGGCAATTAAGGCAGGCAATTAAGGCAAGCAATTAAGGCAGGTAGTTTAGAAAGCCAATTAAGACAGGCAATTAAGGCAGGCAGCCAATTAAGGCTGGTAATTAAGGCATGCAATTAAGGCAGGAAATTAAGCCAAGCAATTAAGGCAAGCAATTAAGGATGGCAATTAAGGCAGCAAATTTAGGAATGCAATTAAGGCAGCCAATTAAGGCAGGCAATTTAGGCAGGCAATTACGGCAGGCAATTAAGGCAGTCAATTAAGGCAGACAATTAAGGCAAGCAATTAAGGCTGGCAATGAAGGCAGGCTATTAGGGTAGGCAAATAATGCAGGTAATTAAGGAAAGGCAATTAAGGCAGGCAATTAAGGCAAGCTATTTGCGCGGGTAGTAAAGAAAGCCAATTAAGGCAAGCGATTAAGGCAGGCAATTAAGGCAGGCAGCCAATTAAGGCAGGTAAATAAGGCTGGCATTTTAGGCAGACAATTGAGGCAGTCAATTAAGACAGGCAATTAAAGCAGGCAAAAAAGGCAGGCAATTAAGGCAGGCAATTAAGGCAGGCAATTAAGGCAGGCAATTAAGGCAAGCAATTAAGGCAGGTAATAAAGAAAGCCAATTAAGGCAGGCAATTTAGGCAGGCAATTAAGGCAGGCAGCCAATTAAGGCTGGTAATTAAGGCATGCAATTAAGGCAGGCAATTAAGGCAGGCAATAAAGGCAGGCAATTAAGGCAGACAATTAAGACAGGCAATTAAGGCAAGCAATTAATGTAGCCAATTAAGGCAGGCAATTAAGGCAGGCAAATAATGCAGGTAATTTGGTAAGGCAATTAAGGCAGGCAATAAAGGCAAGCAATTAAGGCAGGTAGTAAAGAAAGCCAATTAAGGCAGTCAATTAAGGCAGCCAATTAAGGCATGCAAATAAGGCAGGCAATTAAGGCAAGCAATTTAGGCAGGCAATCAAGTAAGGCAATTAAGACAGGAAATTAAGGCAGGCAATTAAGGCAGACAATTAAGACAGGCAATTAAGGCAGGCAATGAATGCAGGCAATTAAGGTAGTCAAATAATGCAGGTAATTAGGAAAGGCAATTAGGCAAGCAATTAAGGCAGGCATTTAAGACAAGCAATTAAGGCAGGGAGTTAAGAAAGCCAAATAAGGAAGGCGATTAATGCAGGCAATTAAGGTAGGCAGCCTATTAAGGCTGGTAATTAAGGCATGCAATTAAGGCAGGCAATTAAGGCAGGCTATTAAGGCAGGCAATTAAGGCAGGAAATTAAGGCAGGAAATTAAGGCAGACAATTAAGACAGGCAATTAAGGCTGGCAATGAAGGCAGGCAATCAAGGTAGTCAAATAATGCAGGTTATTAGGGAAGGCAATTAAGGCAAGCAATTAAGGCCTGCAATTAATGCAGGCAATTAAGGCAGCAAATCAAGGAAGGCAATTAAGGCATGCAATTAATGTAGCCAATTAAGGCAGTTAATTAAGGCAGGCAAATAATGCAAGTAATTTGGTAAGGCAATTAAGGCAAGCTATTAAGGCAGGTAGTAAAGATAGCCAATTAAGGCAGCCAATTAAGGCATGCAATTAAGGCAGGCAATTAAAGCAGGCAATTAAGGCAGGAAATCAAGTAAGGCAATTAAGGCAGGCAATTAAGGCAGGCATTTAAGGCAGACATTTAAGACAGGCAATTAAGGCTGGCAATTAAGGCAAGCAATAAATGTAGCCAATTAGGGCAGGCAATTAAGGCAGGCAAATAATGCAGGTAATTTGGTAAGGCAATTAAGGCAGGCAATTAAGGCAGGTAGTAAAGAAAGCCAATTAAGGCAGTCAATAAGGGAGCCAATTAAGGCATGCAATTAAGGCAGGCAATTAAGGCAGGCAATTTAGGCAGGCAATTTAGGCAGGCAATCAAGTAAGGCAATTAAGGCAGGAAATTAAGGCAGGCAATTAAGGCAGTCAATTAAGACAGGCAATAAAGGCAGGCAATGAAGGCAGGCAATTAAGGTAGTCAAATAATGCGGGTAATTAGGAAAGGCAATTAGGCAAGCAATTAAGGCAGGCATTTAAGGCAAGCAATTAAGGCAGGGAGTAAAGAAAGCCAATTAAGGCAGGCAATTAAGGCAGGCAGCCAATTAAGGCTGGTAATTAAGGCATGCAATTAAGGCAGGCTATTAAGGCAGGCTATTTAGGCAGGCAATTAAGGTAGGCAATTAAGGCAAGAAATTAAGGCTGACAATTAAGACAGGCAATTAAGGCTGGCAATAAAGGCAGGCAATAAAGGTAGAAAATAATGCAGGTAATTAGAGAAGGCAATTAAGGCAAGCAATTAAGGCCTGCAATTAATGCAGCCAATTAAGGCAGCAAATCAAGGAAGGCAATTAAGGCATGCAATTAATGTAGCCAATTAAGGCAGGCAATTAAGGCAGGCAAATAATGCAGGTAATTTGGTAAGGCAATTAAGGCAGGCAATTAAGGCAAGCAATTAAGGCAGGTAGTAAAGATAGCCAATTAAGGCAGCCAATTAAGGCATGCAATTAAGGCAGGCAATTAAGGCAGGCAATTAAGGCAGGCAATTAAGGCAGGCAATCAAGTAAGGCATTTAAGGCAGGCAATTAAGGCAGGCAATTAAGGCAGACAATTAAGACAGGCAATTAAGGCAGGCAATTAAGGCAAGCAATTAATGTAGCCAATTAAGGCAGGCAATTAAGGCAGGCAAATAATGCAGGTAATTTGGTAAGGCAATATAGGCAGGCAATTAAGGCAAGCAATTAAGGCAGTTAGTAAAGAAAGCCAATTAAGGCAGTCAATTAAGGCAGCCAATTAAGGCATGCAATAAAGGCATGCAATTAAGGCAGGCAATTTAGGCAGGCAATCAAGTAAGGCAATTACGCAGGCAATTAAGGTTGGCAATTAAGGCTGCCAATTAACGAATGCAATTAAAGCAGCCAATTAAGACAGTAAATTAAGGTAGGCAATTAAGACAGGCAATTAAAGCAGGCTATATAGGCAGGCAAATAAGGCAGGCATTCAAGGAAGGCAATTAAGGCAAGCAATTAATGTAGCCAATTAAGGCAGGCAATTAAGTCAGGCAATAAAGGCATGCAATTAAGGCAGGTAATTAAGGCAGGAAATTAAGGCAGTAAATTAAGGTAGGCAACAAAGGCAGACATTTAAGGCAGTCAATTAAGGCTGTCAATGAAGGCAGGCAATTAAAGTAGGCAAATAATGCAGGTAATTAGGGAAAGCAATTAAGGCAGGCAATTAAGGCAGTCAATTAAGGCAAGCAATTATGGCAGGTAGTAACGAAAGCCAATTAAGGCAGGCAATTAGGGCAGGCATTTAAGGCAGGCATCTAATTAAGGCTGGTAATTAAGGCATGCAATTAAGGCAGGCAATTAAGGCAGGCAATTAAGGCAGTCAATTAAGGCAAGCAATTAAGGATGGCAATTAAGGAATGCAATTAAGGAAGCCAATTAAGGCAGTCACGTAGCGCAGCCATTAAGGCAGGCAATTAAGGCAAGCAATTAAGGCAGGTAGTAAATAAAGCCTATTAAGGTAGGCAGCCAATTAAACCGGCGGGTAATTAAGGCATGCAATTAAGGCAGGCAATTAAGGCAGGCAATTAAGGCAGGCATTTAAGGCAGGCAACCAATTCAGGCTAGTAATTAAGGCATGCAATTAAGGCAGGCAATAAAGGCAGGCAATTATGGCAAGCAATTAAGCATGGCAATTAATAAAAACAATAAAGGCGGGCAATTAAATCGGCAATTAAGACAAGCAATTAAGGCAGTTAGTAAAGAAAGCTAATTAAGGCAGGCAATAAGGCAGGCAGCCAATAAAGGCTGGTAATTAAGGAATGCAATTAAGGCAGGTTATTAAGGCAGGCAATAAAGGCAGGTAATAAAGGCAGGCAATAAAGGCAGACAATTAAGGCAGGCAATTAAGGCAAGCACATAAGGCAGGTAGTAAAGAAAGCCAATTAAGGCAGTCAATTAAGGCATCCAATTAAGGCATGCAATTAAGGCAGGCAATTCAGGCAGGCAATTTAGGCAGGCAATCAAGTAAGGCAATTACGCAGGCAATTAAGGTTGGCAATTAAGGCTGCCAATTAACGAAAGCAATTAAAGCAGCCAATTAAGACAGTCAATTAAGGTAGGCAATTAAGACAGGCAATTAAAGCAGGCTATATAGGCAGGCAAATAAGGCAGGCATTCAAGGAAGGCAATTAAGGCAAGCAATTAATGTAGCCAATTAAGGCAGGCAATTAAGTCAGGCAATAAAGGCATGCAATTAAGGCAGGTAATTAAGGCAGGAAATTAAGGCAGGCAATTAAGGTAGGCAACTAAGGCAGACATTTAAGGCAGTCAATTAAGGCTGTCAATGATGGAAGGCAATTAAAGTAGCAAATAATGCAGGTAATTAGGGAAAGCAATTAAGGCAGGCAATTAAGGCAGTCAATTAAGGCAAGCAATTATGGCAGGTAGTAACGAAAGCCAATTAAGGCAGGCAATTAGGGCAGGCATTTAAGGCAGGCATCTAATTAAGGCTGGTAATTAAGGCATGCAATTAAGGCAGGCAATTAAGGCAGGCAATTAAGGCAGTCAATTAAGGCAAGCAATTAAGGATGGCAATTAAGGAATGCAATTAAGGAAGCCAATTAAGGCAGTCACATAGCGCAGCCATTAAGGCAGGCGATTAAGGCAAGCAATTAAGGCAGGTAGTAAATAAAGCCTATTAAGGTAGGCAGCCAATTAAACCGGCGGGTAATTAAGGCATGCAATTAAGGCAGGCAATTACGGCAGGCAATTAAGGTAGGCAACTAAGGCAGACATTTAAGGCAGTCAATTAAGGCTGTCAATGAAGGCAGGCAATTAAAGTAGGCAAATAATGCAGGTAATTAGGGAAAGCAATTAAGGCAGGCAATTAAGGCAAGCACATAAGGCAGGTAGTAAAGATAGCCAATTAAGGCAGGCAATAAAGGCAGGCAATTAAGGCAGGCAGCCAATTAAGGCTGGTAATTAAGGCATGCAATTAAGGCAGGCAATTAAGGCAGGTAATTAAGGCAGGCAATAAAGGCAGGCTATTAAGGCAGGCAATAAAGGCAGGCAATCAAGAAATGCAATTAAAGCAGGCAATTAAGGCAGGCAATTAAAGCAGGCAATTATGGCAGGCAATTAAGGCAGTCCATTTAGGCAGACAATTAAGGCAGGTTATTAAGGCTGGCAATGAAAGCAGGCTGTTAAAGGTAGGAAAATAATGCAGGTAATTAGGGAAGGCAATTAAGACAGGCAATTAAGGCAGGCAATTAGGGCAAGGTTTTTAGGCAGGTATTGAAGAAAGCCAATTAAGACAGGCAATTAAGGCAGGCAGCCAATAAAGGCTGGTAATTAAAGCATGCAATTAAGGCAGGCAATTTAGGGACGCAGTTAAGGCAAGCTATTAAGGATGGCATTTAAGGCAGCCAATTGAGGAATGTAATTAAGGCAGGCAATTTAGACAGGCAATTAAGGCAAGCAATTAAGGCACGTATTAAAGAAAGCCAATTAAGGCAGGCATAAAGGCAGGCAGCCAATTAAGGCTGGTAATTAAAGCATGCTATTAAGGCAGGCAATTAAGGTAGGCATTTAAGGCAGGCAATTAAGGCAAGCAATTAAGGATGGCAATTAAGGCAGCCAATTAAGGCAGGCAATTAAGGCAAGCAATTAAGGATGGCAATTAAGGCAGCCAATTAAGGCAGGCAATAAAGGCAGGCAATCGAGAAAGGCAATTAAGGTAGGCAAATAATGCAGGTAATTAGGGAAGGCAATTAAGGCAGGCAATTAAGGCAATCAATTAAGGCAGGCAGTTTAGAAAGATAATTAAGACAGGCAATTAAGGCAGGCAGCCAATTAAGGCTGGTAATTAAGACATGCAATTAAGGCAGGAAATTAAGCCAAGCAATCAAGGCAAGCAATTAAGGATGGCAATTATGGCAGCAAATTTAGGAATGCAATTAAGGCAGGCAATTTAGGCAGGCAATTACGGCAGGCAATTAAGGCAGTCAATTAAGTCAGACAATTAAGGCACACAATTAAGGCAGGCAATCAAGAAATGCAATTAAAGCAGGCAATTAAGGCAGGCAATTAAAGCAGGCAATTATGGCAGGCAATTAAGGCAGTCCATTTAGGCAGACAATTAAGGCAGGTTATTAAGGCTGGCAATGAAAGCAGGCTGTTAAAGGTAGGCAAATAATGCAGGTAATTAGGGAAGGCAATTAAGACAGGCAATTAAGGCAGGCAATTAGGGCAAGCTTTTTAGGCAGGTATTGAAGAAAGCCAATTAAGACAGGCAATTAAGGCAGGCAGCCAATTAAGGCTGGTAATTAAAGCATGCAATTAAGGCAAACAATTTAGGGACGCAGTTAAGGCAAGCTATTAAGGATGGCATTTAAGGCAGCCAATTGAGGAATGTAATTAAGGCAGGCAATTTAGACAGGCAATTAAGGCAAGCAATTAAGGCACGTATTAAAGAAAGCCAATTAAGGCAGGCAATTAAGGCAGGCAGCCAATTAAGGCTGGTAATTAAAGCATGCTATTAAGGCAGGCAATAAAGGTAGGCATTTAATGCAGGCAATTAAGGCAAGCAATTAAGGATGGCAATTAAGGCAGCCAATTAAGGCAGGCAATTAAGGCAAGCAATTAAAGATGGCAATTAAGGCAGCCAATTAAGGCAGGCAATAAAGGCAGGCAATCGAGAAAGGCAATTAAGGTAGGCAAATAATGCAGGTAATTAGGGAAGGCATTTAAGGCAGGCAATTAAGGCAGGCAATTAAGGCAAGCAATTAAGGCAGGCAGTTTAGAAAGCAAATTAAGACAGGCAATTAAGGCAGGCAGCCAATTAAGGCTAGTAATTAAGACATGCAATTAAGGCAGGAAATTAAGCCAAGCAATCAAGGCAAGCAATTAAGGATGGCAATTAAGGCAGAAAATTTAGGAATGCAATTAAGGCAGCCAATTAAGGCAGGCAATTTAGGCAGGCAATTACGGCAGGCAATTAAAGCAGTCAATTAAGGCAGACAATTAAGGCACGCAATTAAGGCTGGAAATGAAGGCAGGCTATTAGGGTAGGCAAATAATGCAGGTAATTAAGGAAAGGCAATTAAGGCAGGCAATTAAGGCAGGCAATTAAGGCAAGCTATTTAGGCGGGTGGTAAAGAAAGCCAATTAAAGCAAGCGATTAAGGCAGGTAATTAAGGCAGGCAGCCAATTAAGGCAGGTAAATAAGGCTGGCAATTTAGGCAGACAATTGAGGCAGTCAATTAAGACAGGCAATTAAAGCAGGCAATGAAGGCAGGCAATTAAGGCAGGCAATTAAGGCAGGCAATTAAGGCAAGCAATTAGGGCAAGCAATTAAGGCAGGTAATAAAGAAAGCCAATTAAGGCAGGCGATTTAGGCATGCAATTAAGGCAGGCAATTTAGGGACGCAGTAAAGGCAAGCTATTAAGGATGGCATTTAAGGCAGCCAATTGAGGAATGTAATTAAGGCAGGCAATTTAGACAGGCAATTAAGGCAAGCAATTAAGGCACGTATTAAAGAAAGCCAATTAAGGCAGGCAATTAAGGCAGGCAATTATGCAAGCAATTAATGTAGCCAATTAAGGCAGGCAATTAAGGCAGGCAAATAATGCAGGTAATTTGGTAAGGCAATTAAGGCAGGCAATGAAGGCAGGCAATTAAGGGAGTCAAATAATGCAGGTAATTAGGAAAGGCAATTAGGCAAGCAAATAAGGCAGGCATTTAAGGCAAGCAATTAAGGCAATGAGTAAAGAAAGCCAAATAAGGCAGGCGATTAATGCAGGCAATTAAGGCAGGCAGCCAATTAATGCTAGTAATTAAGGCATTCAATTAAGGCAGGCAATTAAGGCAGGCTATTAAGGCAGGCAATTAAGGCAGGCAATTAAGGTAGGAAATTAAGGCCGACAATTAAGACAGGCAATTAAGGCTGGCAATGAAGGCAGACAATTAATGTAGTCAAATAATGCAGGTAATTAGGGAAGGTAATTAAGGCAAGCAATTAAGGCCTTCAATTAATGCAGGCAATTAAGGCAGCAAATCGAGGAAGGCAATTAAGGCATGCAATCAATTTAGCCAATACAGGCAGGCAATTAAGGCAGGCAAATAATGCAGTTAATTTGGTAAGGCAATTTAGGCAAGCAATTAAGGCAGGTAGTAAAGATAGCCAATTAAGGCAGCCAATTAAGGCATGCAATTAAGGCAGGCAATTAAGGCAGGCAATTAAGGCAGGCAATAAAGGCAGACAATCATATAAGGCAATTAAGGCAGGCAATTAAGGCAGACAATTAAGACAGGCAATTAAGGCTGGCAATTAAGGCAAGCAATTAATGTAGCCAATTAAGGCAGGCAATTAAGGCAGGCAAATAATGCAGGTAATTTGGTAAGGCAATTAAGGCAGGCAATTAAGGCAAGCAATTAAGGCAGGTAGTAAAGAAAGCCAATTAAGGCAGTCAATTAAGGCAGCCAATTAAGGCATGCAATTAAGGCAGGCAATTAAGGCAGGCATTTTAGGCAGGCAATCAAGTAAGGCAATTAAGGCAGGCAATTAAGGCAGACAATTAAGACAGGCAATTAAGGCAGGCAATGAAGGCAGGCAATTAAGGTAGTCAAATAATGCAGGTAATTAGGAAAGGCAATTAGGCAAGCAATTAAGGCAGGCATTTAAGGCAAGCAATATAGGCAGGGAGTAAAGAAAGCCAATTAAGGCATGCAATTAAGGCAGGCAATTAAGGCAGACAATTTAGGCAGGCAATCAAGTAAGGCAATTAAGGCAGGAAATTAAGGCAGGCAATTAAGGCAGTCAATTAAGGCATGCAATTAAGGCAGGCAATTAAGGCAGGCATTTTAGGCAGGCAATCAAGTAAGGCAATTAAGGCAGGCAATTAAGGCAGACAATTAAGACAGGCAATTAAGGCAGGCAATGAAGGCAGGCAATTAAGGTAGTCAAATAATGCGGGTAATTAGGAAAGGCAATTAGGCAAGCAATTAAGGCAGGCATTTAAGGCAAGCAATTAAGGCAGGGAGGAAAGAAAGCCAATTAAGGCAGTCGATTAATGCAGGCAATTAAGGCAGGCAGCCAATTAAGGCTGGTAATTAAGGCATGCAATTAAGGCAGGCAATTAAGGCAGGCTATTTAGGCAGGCAATTAAGGTAGGCAATTAAGGCAGGAAATTAAGGCAGACAATTAAGACAGGATATTAAGGCTGGCAATAAAGGCAGGCAATAAAGGTAGAAAATAATGCAGGTAATTAGAGAAGGCAATTAAGGCATGCAATTAAGGCCTGCAATTAATGCAGGCAATTAAGGCAGCAAATCAAGGAAGGCAATTAAGGCATGCAATTAATGTAGCCAATTAAGGCACGCAATTAAGGCAGGCAAATAATGCAGGTAATTTGGTAAGGCAATTAAGGCAGGCAATTAAGGCAAGCAATTAAGGCAGGTAGTAAAGATAGCCAATTAAGGCAGCCAATTAAGGCATGCAATTAAGGCAGGCAATTAATGCAGGCAATTAAGGCAGGCAATTAAGGCAGGCAATCAAGTAAGGCAATTAAGGCAACCAATTAAGGCAGGCAATTAAGGCAGACAATTAAGACAGGCAATTAAGGCAGGCAATTAAGGCAAGCAATTAATGTAGCCAATTAAGGCAGGCAATTAAGGCAGGCAAATAATGCAGGTAATTTGGTAAGGCAATTAAGGCAGGCAATTAAGGCAAGCAATTAAGGCAGTTAGTAAAGAAAGCCAATTAAGGCAGTCAATTAAGGCAGCCAATTAAGGCATGCAATTAAGGCAGGCAATTAAGGCAGGCAATTTAGGCAGGCAATCAAGTAAGGCAATTACGCAGGCAATTAAGGTTGGCAATTAAGGCTGCCAATTAACGAATGAAATTAAAGCAGCCAATTAAGACAGTCAACTAAGGTAGGCAATTAAGACAGGCAATTAAAGCAAGCTATATAGGCAGGCGAATAAGGCAGGCATTCAAGGAAGGCAATTAAGGCAAGCAATTAATGTAGCCAATTAAGGCAGGCAATTAAGTCAGGCAATAAAGGCATGCAATTAAGGCAGGTAATTAAGGCAGGAAATTAAGGCAGGCAATTAAGGTAGGCAACTAAGGCAGACATTTAAGGCAGTCAATTAAGGCTGTCAATGAAGGCAGGCAATTAAAGTAGGCAAATAATGCAGGTAATTAGGGAAAGCAATTAAGGCAGGCAATTAAGGCAGTCAATTAAGGCAAGCAATTATGGCAGGTAGTAACGAAAGCCAATTAAGGCAGGCAATTAGGGCAGGCATTTAAGGCAGGCATCTAATTAAGGCTGGTAATTAAGGCATGCAATTAAGGCAGGCAATTAAGGCAGGCAATTAAGGCAGTCAATTAAGGCAAGCAATTAAGGATGGCATTTAAGGAATGCAATTAAGGCAGGCAATTAAGGCAGGCAATAAAGGCAGGCAATCGAGAAAGGCAATTAAGGTAGGCAAATAATGCAGGTAATTAGGGAAGGCAATTAAGGCAGGCAATTAAGGCAGGCAATTAAGGCAAGCAATTAAGGCAGGCAGTTTAGAAAGCAAATTAAGACAGGCAATTAAGGCAGGCAGCCAATTAAGGCTGGTAATTAAGACATGCAATTAAGGCAGGAAATTAAGCCAAGCAATCAAGGCAAGCAATTAAGGAAGGCAATTAAGGCAGCAAATTTAGGAATGCAATTAAGGCAGCCAATTAAGGCAGGCGATTAATGCATGCAATTAAGGCAGGCAGCCAATTATGGATGGTAATTAAGGCATTCTATTAAGTCAGGCAATTAAGGCAGGCTATTAAGGCAGGCAATTAAGGCAGGCAATTAAGGTAGGAAATTAAGGCCGACAATTAAGACAGGCAATTAAGGCTGGCAATGAAGGCAGACAATTAAGGTAGTCAAATAATGCAGGTAATTAGGGAAGGCAATTAAGGCAAGCAATTAAGGCCTGCAATTAATGCAGGCAATTAAGGCAGCAAATCGAGGAAGGCAATTAAGGCATGCAATCAATTTAGCCAATAAAGGCAGGCAATTAAGGCAGGCAAATAATGCAGTTAATTTGGTAAGGCAATTAAGGCAAGCAATTAAGGCAGGTAGTAAAGATAGCCAATAAGGCAGCCAATTAAGGCATGCAATTAAGGCAGGCAATTAAGGCAGGCAATTAAGGCAGCCAATAAAGGCAGGCAATCATATAAGGCAATTAAGGCAGGCAATTAAGGCAGACAATTAAGACAGGCAATTAAGGCTGGCAATTAAGGCAAGCAATTAATGTAGCCAATTAAGGCAGGCAAATAAGGCAGGCAAATAATGCAGGTAGTTTGGTAAGGCAATTAAGGCAGGCATATAAGGCAAGCAATTAAGGCAGGTAGTAAAGAAAGCCAATTAAGTTAGTCAATTAAGGTAGCCAATTAAGGCTTGCAATTAAGGCAGGCAATGAAGGCAGGCATTTTAGGCAGGCAATCAAGTAAGGCAATTAAGGCAGGAAATTAAGGCAGGCAATTAAGGCAGACAATTAAGACAGGCAATTAAGGCAGGCAATGAAGGCAGGCAATTAAGGTAGTCAAATAATGCAGGTAATTAGGAAAGGCAATTAGGCAAGCAATTAAGGCAGGCATTTAAGGCAAGCAATATAGGCAGGGAGTAAAGAAAGCCAATTAAGGCATGCAATTAAGGCAGGCAATTAAGGCAGACAATTTAGGCAGGCAATTTAGGCAGGCAATCAAGTAAGGCAATTAAGGCAGGAAATTAAGGCAGGCAATTAAGGCAGTCAATTAAGACAGGTAAAAAAGGCAGGCAATGAAGGCAGGCAATTAAGGTAGTCAAATAATGCGGGTAATTAGGAAAGGCAATTAGGCAAGCAAATAAGGCAGGCATTTAAGGCAAGCAATTAAGGCAGGGAGTAAAGAAAGCCAATTAAGGCAGTCGATTAATGCAGGCAATTTTAGGCAGGCAGCCAATTAAGGCTGGTAATTAAGGCATGCAATTAAGGCAGGCAATTAAGGCAGGCTATTTAGGCAGGCAATTAAGGTAGGCAATTAAGGCAGGAAATTAAGGCAGACAATAAAGACAGGCAATTAAGGCTGGCAATAAAGGCAGGCAATAAAGGTAGAAAATAATGCAGGTAATTAGAGAAGGCAATTAAGGCAAGCAATTAAGGCCTGCAATTAATGCAGGCAATTAAGGCAGCAAATCAAGGAAGGCAATCAAGGCATGCAATTAATGTAGCCAATTAAGGCAGGCAATAAAGGCAGGCAAATAATGCAGGTAATTTGGTAAGGCAATTAAGGCAGGCAATTAAGGCAAGCAATTAAGGCAGGTAGTAAAGATAGCCAATTAAGGCAGCCAATTAAGGCATGCAATTAAGGCAGGCAATTAAGGCAGGCAATTAAGGCAGGCAATTAAGGCAGGCAATCAAGTAAGGCAATTAAGGCAACCAATTAAGGCAGGCAATTAAGGCAGAAAATTTAGACAGGCAATTAAGGCAGGCAATTAAGGCAAGCAAATAATGCAGGTAATTTGGATAGGCAATTAAGGCAGGCAATTAAGGCAAGCAATTAAGGCAGTTAGTAAAGAAAGCCAATTAAGGCAGTCAATTAAGGCAGCCAATTAAGGCATGCAATTAAGGCAGGCAATTAAGGCAGGCAATTTAGGCAGGCAATCAAGTAAGGCTATTACGCAGGCAATTAAGGTTGGCAATTAAGGCTGCCAATTAACGAATGCAATTAAAGCAGCCAATTAAGACAGTCAATTAAGGTAGGCAATTAAGACAGGCAATTAAAGCAGGCTATATAGGCAGGCAAATAAGGCAGGCATTCAAGGAAGGCAATTAAGGCAAGCAATTAATGTAGCCAATTAAGGCAGGCAATTAAGTCAGGCAATAAAGGCATGCAATTAAGGCAGGTAATTAAGGCAGGAAATTAAGGCAGGCAATTAAGGTAGGCAACTAAGGCAGACATTTAAGGCAGTCAATTAAGGCTGTCAATGAAGGCAGGCAATTAAAGTAGGCAAATAATGCAGGTAATTAGGGAAAGCAATTAAGGCAGGCAATTAAGACAGTCAATTAAGGCAAGCAATTATGGCAGGTAGTAACGAAAGCCAATTAAGGCAGGCAATTAGGGCAGGCATTTAAGGAAGGCATCTAATTAAGGCTGGTAATTAAGGCATGCAATTAAGGCAGGCAATTAAGGCAGGCAATTAAGGCAGTCAATTAAGGCAAGCAATTAAGGATGGCAATTAAGGAATGCAATTAAGGAAGCCAATTAAGGCAGTCACGTAGCGCAGCCATTAAGGCAGGCGATTAAGGCAAGCAATTAAGGCAGGTAGTAAATAAAGCCTATTAAGTTAGGCAGCCAATTAAACCGGCGGGTAATTAAGGCATGCAATTAAGGCAGGCAATTACGGCAGGCAATTAAGGCAGGCATTTAAGGCAGGCAACAAATTAAGGCTAGTAATTAAGGCATGCAATTAAGGCAGGCAATAAAGGCAGGCAATTATGGCAAGCAATTAAGCATGGCAATTAAAAAAAACAATAAAGGCGGGCAATTAAGGCGGCAATTCAGGCAAGCAATTAAGGCAGTTAGTAAAGAAAGCTAAATAAGGCAGGCAATAAGGCAGGCAGCCAATAAAGGCTGGTAATTAAGGCATGCAATTAAGGCAGGCAATTAAGGCAGGCAATAAAGGCAGGCAATAAAGGCAGGCAATAAAGGCAGGCAATTAAGGCAGGCAATTAAGGCAAGCACATAAGGCAGGTAGTAAAGATAGCCAATTAAGGCAGGCAATAAAGGCAGGCAATTAAGGCAGGCAGCCAATTAAGGCTGGTAATTAAGGCATGCAATTAAGGCAGGCAATTAAGGCAGGCAATTAAGGCAGGCAATAAAGGCAGGCAATTAAGGCAGGCAATAAAGGCAGGCAATCAAGAAATGCAATTAAAGCAGGCAATTAAGGCAGGCAATTAAAGCAGGCAATTATGGCAGGCAATTAAGGCAGTCCATTTAGGCAGACAATTAAGGCAGGTTATTAAGGCTGGCAATGAAAGCAGGCTGTTAAAGGTAGGCAAATAATGCAGGTAATTAGGGAAGGCAATTAAGGCAGGCAATTAGGGCAAGCTTTTTAGGCAGGTATTGAAGAAAGCCAATTAAGACAGGCAATTAAGGCAGGCAGCCAATAAAGGCTGGTAATTAAAGCATGCAATTAAGGCAGGCAATTTAGGGACGCAGTTAAGGCAAGCTATTAAGGATGGCATTTAAGGCAGCCAATTGAGGAATGTAATTAAGGCAGGCAATTTAGACAGGCAATTAAGGCAAGCAATTAAGGCACGTATTAAATAAAGCCAATTAAGGCAGGCAATTAAGGCAGGCAGCCAATTAAGGCTGGTAATTAAAGCATGCTATTAAGGCAGGCAATTAAGGTAGGCATTTAAGGCAGGCAATTAAGGCAAGCAATTAAGGATGGCAATTAAGGCAGCCAATTAAGGCAGGCAATAAAGGCAGGCAATCGAGAAAGGCAATTAAGGTAGGCAAATAATGCAGGTAATTAGGGAAGGCAATTAAGGCAGGCAATTAAGGCAGGCAATTAAGGCAATCAATTAAGGCAGGCAGTTTAGAAAGCAAATTAAGACAGGCAATTAAGGCAGGCAGCCAATTAAGGCTGGTAATTAAGACATGCAATTAAGGCAGGAAATTAAGCCAAGCAATCAAGGCAAGCAATTAAGGATGGCAATTAAGGCAGAAAATTTAGGAATGCAATTAAGGCAGCCAATTAAGGCAGGCAATTTAAGCAGGCAATTACGGCAGGCAATTAAGGCAGTCAATTAAGGCAGACAATTAAGGCACGCAATTAAGACTGGAAATGAAGGCAGGCTATTAGGGTAGGCAAATAATGCAGGTAATTAAGGAAAGGCAATTAAGGCAGGCAATTAAGGCAGGCAATTAAGGCAAGCTATTTAGGCGGGTGGTAAAGAAAGCCAATTAAGGCAAGCGATTAAGGCAGGCAATTAAGGCAGGCAGCCAATTAAGGCAGGTAAATAAGGCTTGCATTTTAGGCAGACAATTGAGGCAGTCAATTAAGACAGGCAATAAAAGCAGGCAATGAAGGCAGGCAATTAAGGCAGGCAATTAAGGCAGGCAATTAAGGCAAGCAATTAGGGCAAGCAATTAAGGCAGGTAATAAAGAAAGCCAATTAAGGCAGGCGATTTAGGCATGCAATTAAGGCAGGCAATTTAGGGACGCAGTAAAGGCAAGCTATTAAGGATGGCATTTAAGGCAGCCAATTGAGGAATGTAATTAAGGCAGGCAATTTAGACAGGCAATTAAGGCAAGCAATTAAGGCACGTATTAAAGAAAGCCAATTAAGGCAGGCAATTAAGGCAGGCAATTATTAAGCAATTAATGTAGCCAATTAAGGCAGGCAATTAAGGCAGGCAAATAATGCAGGTAATTTGGTAAGGCAATTAAGGCAGGCAATGAAGGCAGGCAATTAAGGGAGTCAAATAATGCAGGTAATTAGGAAAGGCAATTAGGCAAGCAAATAAGGCAGGCATTTAAGGCAAGCAATTAAGGCAATGAGTAAAGAAAGCCAAATAAGGCAGGCGATTAATGCAGGCAATTAAGGCAGGCAGCCAATTAAGGCTGGTAATTAAGGCATTCAATTAAGGCAGGCAATTAAGGCAGGGTATTAAGGCAGGCAATTAAGGCAGGCAATTAAGGTAGGAAATTAAGGCCGACAATTAAGACAGGCAATTAAGGCTGGCAATGAAGGCAGACAATTAAGGTAGTCAAATAATGCAGGTAATTAGGGAAGGCAATTAAGGCAAGCAATTAAGGCCTGCAATTAATGCAGGCAATTAAGGCAGCAAATCGAGGAAGGCAATTAAGGCATGCAATCAATTTAGCCAATAAAGGCAGGCAATTAAGGCAGGCAATTAAGGCAGGCAATAAAAGCAGGCAATCATATAAGGCAATTATAGAAGGCAATTAAGGCAGACAATTAAGACAGGCAATAAAGGCTGGCAATTAAGGCAAGCAATTAATGTAGCCAATTAAGGCAGGCAATTAAGGCAGGAAAATAATGCAAGTAATTTGGTAAGGCAATTAAGGCAGGCAATTAAGGCAAGCAATTAAGGCAGGTAGTAAAGAAAGCCAATTAAGGCAGTCAATTAAGGCAGTTAATTAAGGCAGGCAATTAAGGCAGGCAATTAAGGCAGCCAATAAAGGCAGGCAATCATATAAGGCAATTAAGGCAGGCAATTAAGGCAGACAATTAAGACAGGCAATTAAGGCTGGCAATTAAGGCAAGCAATTAATGTAGCCAATTAAGGCAGGCAAATAAGGCAGGCAAATAATGCAGGTAATTTGGTAAGGCAATTAAGGCAGGCAATTAAGGCAAGCAATTAATGCAGGCAATTAAGGCAGCAAATCGAGGAAGGCAATTAAGGCATGCAATCAATTTAGCCAATAAAGGCAGGCAATTAAGGCAGGCAAATAATGCAGTTAATTTGGTAAGGCAATTAAGGCAAGCAATTAAGGCAGGTAGTAAAGATAGCCAATTAAGGCAGCCAATTAAGGCATGCAATTAAGGCAGGCAATTAAGGCAGGCAATTAAGGCAGCCAATAAAGGCAGGCAATCATATAAGGCAATTAAGGCAGGCAATTAAGGCAGACAATTAAGACAGGCAATTAAGGCTGGCAATTAAGGCAAGCAATTAATGTAGCCAATTAAGGCAGGCAAATAAGGCAGGCAAATAATGCAGGTAATTTGGTAAGGCAATTAAGGCAGGCAATTAAGGCAAGCAATTAAGGCAGGTAGTAAAGAAAGCCAATTAAGGCAGTCAATTAAGGCAGCCAATTAAGGCATGCAATTAAGGCAGGCAATTAAGGCAGGCATTTTAGGCAGGCAATCAAGTAAGGCAATTAAGGCAGGAAATTAAGGCAGGCAATTAAGGCAGACAATTAAGACAGGCAATTAAGGCAGGCAATGAAGGCAGGCAATTAAGGTAGTCAAATAATGCAGGTAATTAGGAAAGGCAATTAGGCAAGCAATTAAGGCAGGCATTTAAGGCAAGCAATATAGGCAGGGAGTAAAGAAAGCCAATTAAGGCATGCAATTAAGGCAGGCAATTAAGGCAGACAATTTAGGCAGGCAATTTAGGCAGGCAATCAAGTAAGGCAATTAAGGCAGGAAATTAAGGCAGGCAATTAAGGCAGTCAATTAAGACAGGCAAAAAAGGCAGGCAATGAAGGCAGGCAATTAAGGTAGTCAAATAATGCGGGTAATTAGGAAAGGCAACTAGGCAAGCAATTAAGGCAGGCATTTAAGGCAAGCAATTAAGGCAGGGAGTAATGAAAGCTAATTAAGGCAGTCGATTAATGCAGGCAATTAAGGCAGGCAATTAAGGCAGGCAATTAAGGCAGGCAATTAAGGCAGGCAATCAAGTAAGGCAATTAAGGCAACCAATTAAGGCAGGCAATTAAGGCAGCAAATCAAGGAAGGCAATTAAGGCATGCAATTAATGTAGCCAATTAAGGCAGGCAATTAAGGCAGGCAAATAATGCAGGTAATTTGGTAAGGCAATTAAGGCAGGCAATTAAGGCAAGCAATTAAGGCAGGTAGTAAAGATAGCCAATTAAGGCAGCCAATTAAGGCATGCAATTTAGGCAGGCAAATAAGGCAGGCAATTAAGGCAGGCAATTAAGGCAGGCAATCAAGTAAGGCAATTAAGACAACCAATTAAGGCAGGCAATTAAGGCAGACAATTAAGACAGGAAATTAAGGCAGGCAATTAAGGCAAGCAATTAATGTAGCCAATTAAGGCAGGCAATTAAGGCAGGCAAATAATGCAGGTAATTTGGTAAGGCAATTAAGGCAGGCAATTAAGGCAAGCAATTAAGGCAGTTAGTAAAGAAAGCCAATTAAGGCAGTCAATTAAGGCAGCCAATTAAGGCATGCAATTAAGGCAGGCAATTAAGGCAGGCAATTTAGGCAGGCAATTAAAGCAAGCTATATAGGCAGGCAAATAAGGCAGGCTTTCAAGGAAGGCAATTAAGGCAAGCAATTAATGTAGCCAATTAAGGCAGGCAATTAAGTCAGGCAATAAAGGCATGCAATTAAGGCAGGTAATTAAGGCAGGAAATTAAGGCAGGCAATTAAGGTAGGCAACTAAGGCAGACATTTAAGGCAGTCAATTAAGGCTGTCAATGAAGGCAGGCAATTAAAGTAGGCAAATAATGCAGGTAATTAGGGAAAGCAATTAAGGCAGGCAATTAAGGCAGTCAATTAAGGCAAGCAATTATGGCAGGTAGTAACGAAAGCCAATTAAGGCAGGCAATTAGGGCAGGCATTTAAGGCAGGCATCTAATTAAGGCTGGTAATTAAGGCATGCAATTAAGGCAGGCAATTAAGGCAGGCAATTAAGGCAGTCAATTAAGGCAAGCAATTAAGGATGGCAATTAAGGAATGCAATTAAGGCAGGCAATTAAGGCAGGCAATAAAGGCAGGCAATCGAGAAAGGCAATTAAGGTAGGCAAATAATGCAGGTAATTAGGGAAGGCAATTAAAGCAGGCAATTAAGGCAGGCAATTAAGGCAAGCAATTAAGGCAGGCAGTTTAGAAAGCAAATTAAGACAGGCAATTAAGGCAGGCAGCCAAATAAGGCTGGTAATTAAGACATGCAATTAAGGCAGGAAATTAAGCCAAGCAATCAAGGCAAGCAATTAAGGAAGGCAATTAAGGCAGCAAATTTAGGAATGCAATTAAGGCAGCCAATTAAGGCAGGCGATTAATGCAGGCAATTAAGGCAGGCAGCCAATTATGGCTGGTAATTAAGGCATTCTATTAAGTCAGGCAATTAAGGCAGGCTATTAAGGCAGGCAATTAAGGCAGGCAATTAAGGTAGGAAATTAAGGCCGACAATTAAGACAGGCAATTAAGGCTGGCAATGAAGGCAGACAATTAAGGTAGTCAAATAATGCAGGTAATTAGGGAAGGCAATTAAGGCAAGCAATTAAGGCCTGCAATTAATGCAGGCAATTAAGGCAGCAAATCGAGGAAGGCAATTAAGGCATGCAATCAATTTAGCCAATAAAGGCAGGCAATTAAGGCAGGCAAATAATGCAGTTAATTTGGTAAGGCAATTAAGGCAAGCAATTAAGGCAGGTAGTAAAGATAGCCAATAAGGCATCCAATTAAGGCATGCAATTAAGGCAGGCAATTAAGGCAGGCAATTAAGGCAGCCAATAAAGGCAGGCAATCATATAAGGCAATTAAGGCAGGCAATTAAGGCAGACAATTAAGACAGGCAATTAAGGCTGGCAATTAAGGCTAGCAATTAATGTAGCCAATTAAGGCAGGCAAATAAGGCAGGCAAATAATGCAGGTAATTTGGTAAGGCAATTAAGGCAGGCAATTAAGGCAAGCAATTAAGGCAGGTAGTAAAGAAAGCCAATTAAGGCAGTCAATTAAGGCAGCCAATTAAGGCTTGCAATTAAGGCAGGCAATTAAGGCAGGCATTTTAGGCAGGCAATCAAGTAAGGCAATTAAGGCAGGAAATTAAGGCAGGCAATTAAGGCAGACAATTAAGACAGGCAATTAAGGCAGGCAATGAAGGCAGGCAATTAAGGTAGTCAAATAATGCAGGTAATTAGGAAAGGCAATTAGGCAAGCAATTAAGGCAGGCATTTAAGGCAAGCAATATAGGCAGGGAGTAAAGAAAGCCAATTAAGGCATGCAATTAAGGCAGGCAATTAAGGCAGACAATTTAGGCAGGCAATTTAGGCAGGCAATCAAGTAAGGCAATTAAGGCAGGAAATTAAGGCAGACAATTAAGGCAGTCAATTAAGACAGGCAAAAAAGGCAGGCAATGAAGGCAGGCAATTAAGGTAGTCAAATAATGCAGGTAATTAGGAAAGGCAATTAGGCAAGCAATTAAGGCAGGCATTTAAGGCAAGCAATATAGGCAGGGAGTAAAGAAAGCCAATTAAGGCATGCAATTAAGGCAGGCAATTAAGGCAGACAATTTAGGCAGGCAATTTAGGCAGGCAATCAAGTAAGGCAATTAAGGCAGGAAATTAAGGCAGGCAATTAAGGCAGTCAATTAAGGCATGCAATTAAGGCAGGCAATTAAGGCAGGCATTTTAGGCAGGCAATCAAGTAAGGCAATTAAGGCAGGCAATTAAGGCAGACAATTAAGACAGGCAATTAAGGCAGGCAATGAAGGCAGGCAATTAAGGTAGTCAAATAATGCGGGTAATTAGGAAAGGCAATTAGGCATGCAATTAAGGCAGGCATTTAAGGCAAGCACTTAAGGCAGGGAGGAAAGAAAGCCAATTAAGGCAGTCGATTAATGCAGGCAAATAAGGCAGGCAGCCAATTAAGGTTGGTAATTAAGGCATGCAATTAAGGCAGGCAATTAAGGCAGGCTATTTAGGCAGGCAATTAAGGTAGGCAATTAAGGCAGGAAATTAAGGCAGACAATAAAGACAGGCAATTAAGGCTGGCAATAAAGGCAGGCAATAAAGGTAGAAAATAATGCAGGTAATTAGAGAAGGCAATTAAGGCAAGCAATTAAGGCCTGCAATTAATGGAGGCAATTAAGGCAGCAAATCAAGGAAGGCAATTAAGGCATGCAATTAATGTAGCCAATTAAGGCAGGCAATTAAGGCAGGCAAATAATGCAGGTAATTTGGTAAGGCAATTAAGGCAGGAAATTAAGGCAAGCAATTAAGGCAGGTAGTAAAGATAGCCAATTAAGGCAGCCAATTAAGGCATGCAATTAAGGCAGGCAATTAAGGCAGGCAATTAAGGCAGGCAATCAAGTAAGGCAATTAAGGCAACCAATTAAGGCAGGCAATTAAGGCAGACAATTAAGACAGGCAATTAAGGCAGGCAATTAAGGCAAGCAATTAATGTAGCCAATTAAGGCAGGCAATTAAGGCAGGCAAATAATGCAGGTAATTTGGTAAGGCAATTAAGGCAGGCAATTAAGGCAAGCAATTATAGCAGTTAGTAAAGAAAGCCAATTAAGGCAGTCAATTAAGGCAGCCAATTAAGGCATGCAATTAAGGCAGGCAATTAAGGCAGGCAATTTAGGCAGGCAATCAAGTAAGGCAATTACGCAGGCAATTAAGGTTGGCAATTAAGGCTGCCAATTAACGAATGCAATTAAAGCAGCCAATTAAGACAGTCAATTAAGGTAGGCAATTAAGACAGGCAATTAAAGCAAGCTATATAGGCAGGCAAATAAGGCAGGCATTCAAGGAAGGCAATTAAGGCAAGCAATTAATGTAGCCAATTAAGGCAGGCAATTAAGTCAGGCAATAAAGGCATGCAATTAAGGCAGGTAATTAAGGCAGGTAATTAAGGCAGGCAATTAAGGTAGGCAACTAAGGCAGACATTTAAGGCAGTCAATTAAGGCTGTCAATGAAGGCAGGCAATTAAAGTAGGCAAATAATGCAGGTAATTAGGGAAAGCAATTAAGGCAGGCAATTAAGGCAGTCAATTAATGCAAGCAATTATGGCAGGTAGTAACGAAAGCCAATTAAGGCAGGCAATTAGGGCAGGCATTTAAAGCAGGCATCTAATTAAGGCTGGTAATTAAGGCATGCAATAAAGGCAGGCAATTAAGGCAGGCAATTAAGGCAGTCAATTAAGGCAAGCAATTAAGGATGGCAATTAAGGAATGCAATTAAGGAAGCCAATTAAGGCAGTCACGTAGCGCAGCCATTAAGGCAGGCGATTAAGGCAAGCAATTAAGGCAGGTAGTAAATAAAGCCTATTAAGGTAGGCAGCCAATTAAACCGGCGGGTAATTAAGGCATGCAATTAAGGCAGGCAATTATGGCAGGCATTTAAGGCAGGCAACCAATTAAGGCTAGTAATTAAGGCATGCAATTAAGGTAGGCAATAAAGGCAGGCAATAATGGCAAGCAATTAAGCATGGCAATTAAAAAAAAACAATAAAGGCGGGCAATTAAGGCGGCAATTAAGGCAAGCAATTAAGGCAGTTAGTAAAGAAAGCTAAATAAGCGGGCAATAAGGCAGGCAGCCAATAAAGGCTGGTAATTAAGGCTTGCAATTAAGGCAGGCAATTAAGGCAGGCAATATGGGAAGGCAATAAAGGCAGGCAATAAAGGCAGGCAATAAAGGCAGGCAATTAAGGCAGGCAATTAAGGCAAGCACATAAGGCAGGTAGTAAAGATAGCCAATTAAGGCGGGCAATAAAGGCAGGCAATTAAGGCAGGCAGCCAATTAGGGCTGGTAATTAAGGCATGCAATTAAGGCAGGCAATTAAGGCAGGCAATTAAGGCAGGCAATTAAGGCAGGCAATAAAGGCAGGCAATTAAGGCAGGCAATAAAGGCAGGCAATCAAGAAATCTAGTTAAAGCAGGCAATTAAGGCAGGCAATTAAAGCAGGCAATTATGGCAGGCAATTAAGGCAGTCCATTTAGGCAGACAATTAAGGCAGGTTATTAAGGCTGGCAATGAAAGCAGGCTGTTAAAGGTAGGCAAATAATGCAGGTAATTAGGGAAGGCAATTAAGACAGGCAATTAAGGCAGGCAATTAGGGCAAGCTTTTTAGGCAGGTATTGAAGAAAGCCAATTAAGACAGGCAATTAAGGCAGGCAGCCAATTAAGGCTGGTAATTAAAGCATGCAATTAAGGCAGGCAATTTAGGGACGCAGTTAAGGCAAGCTATTAAGGATGGCATTTAAGGCAGCCAATTGAGGAATGTAATTAAGGCAGGCAATTTAGACAGGCAATTAAGGCAAGCAATTAAGGCACGTATTAAAGAAAGCCAATTAAGGCAGGCAATTAAGGCAGGCAGCCAATTAAGGCTGGTAATTAAAGCATGCTATTAAGGCAGGCAATTAAGGTAGGCATTTAAGGCAGGCAATTAAGGCAAGCAATTAAGGATGGCAATTAAGGCAGCCAATTAAGGCAGGCAATTAAGGCAAGCAATTAATGATGGCAATTAAGGCAGCCAATTAAGGCAGGCAATAAAGGCAGGCAATCGAGAAAGGCAATTAAGGTAGGCAAATAATGCAGGTAATTAGGGAAGGCAATTAAGGCAGGCAATTAAGGCAGGCAATTAAGGCAAGCAATTAAGGCAGGCAGTTTAGAAAGCAAATTAAGACAGGCAATTAAGGCAGGCAGCCAATTAAGGCTGGTAATTAAGACATGCAATTAAGGCAGGAAATTAAGCCAAGCAATCAAGGCAAGCAATTAAGGAAGGCAATTAAGGCAGCAAATTTATTAATGCAATTAAGGCAGCCAATTAAGGCAGGCGATTAATGCAGGCAATAAAGGCAGGCTGTCAATTAAGGCTGGTAATTAAGGCATTCTATTAAGTCAGGCAATTAAGGCAGGCTATTAAGGAAGGCAATTAAGGCAGGCAATTAAGGAAGGAAATTAAGGCCGACAATTAAGACAGGCAATTAAGGCTGGCAATGAAGGCAGACAATTAAGGTAGTCAAATAATGCAGGTAATTAGGGAAGGCAATTAAGGCAAGCAATTAAGTCCTGCAATTAATGCAGGCAATTAAGGCAGCAAATCGAGGAAGGCAATTAAGGCATGCAATCAATTTAGCCAATAAAGGCAGGCAATTAAGGCAGGCAAATAATGCAGTTAATTTGGTAAGGCAATTAAGGCAAGCAATTAAGGCAGGTAGTAAAGATAGCCAATTAAGGCAGCCAATTAAGGCATGCAATTAAGGCAGGCAATTAAGGCAGGCAATTAAGGCAGCCAATAAAGGCAGGCAATCATATAAGGCAATTAAGGCAGGCAATTAAGGCAGACAATTAAGACAGGCAATTAAGGCTGGCAATTAAGGCAAGCAATTAATGTAGCCAATTAAGGCAGGCAAATAAGGCAGGCAAATAATGCAGGTAATTTGGTAAGGCAATTAAGGCAGGCAATTAAGGCAAGCAATTAAGGCAGGTAGTAAAGAAAGCCAATTAAGGCAGTCAATTAAGGCAGCCAATTAAGGCATGCAATTAAGGCAGGCAATTAAGGCAGGCATTTTAGGCAGGCAATCAAGTAAGGCAATTAAGGCAGGAAATTAAGGCAGGCAATTAAGGCAGACAATTAAGACAGGCAATTAAGGCAGGCAATGAAGGCAGGCAATTAAGGTAGTCAAATAATGCAGGTAATTAGGAAAGGCAATTAGGCAAGCAATTAAGGCAGGCATTTAAGGCAAGCAATATAGGCAGGGAGTAAAGAAAGCCAATTAAGGCATGCAATTAAGGCAGGCAATTAAGGCAGACAATTTAGGCAGGCAATTTAGGCAGGCAATCAAGTAAGGCAATTAAGGCAGGAAATTAAGGCAGGCAATTAAGGCAGTCAATTAAGACAGGCAAAAAAGGCAGGCAATGAAGGCAGGCAATTAAGGTAGTCAAATAATGCGGGTAATTAGGAAAGGCAACTAGGCAAGCAATTAAGGCAGGCATTTAAGGCAAGCAATTAAGGCAGGGAGTAATGAAAGCTAATTAAGGCAGTCGATTAATGCAGGCAATTAAGGCAGGCAATTAAGGCAGGCAATTAAGGCAGGCAATTAAGGCAGGCAATCAAGTAAGGCAATTAAGGCAACCAATTAAGGCAGGCAATTAAGGCAGCAAATCAAGGAAGGCAATTAAGGCATGCAATTAATGTAGCCAATTAAGGCAGGCAATTAAGGCAGGCAAATAATGCAGGTAATTTGGTAAGGCAATTAAGGCAGGCAATTAAGGCAAGCAATTAAGGCAGGTAGTAAAGATAGCCAATTAAGGCAGCCAATTAAGGCATGCAATTTAGGCAGGCAAATAAGGCAGGCAATTAAGGCAGGCAATTAAGGCAGGCAATCAAGTAAGGCAATTAAGACAACCAATTAAGGCAGGCAATTAAGGCAGACAATTAAGACAGGAAATTAAGGCAGGCAATTAAGGCAAGCAATTAATGTAGCCAATTAAGGCAGGCAATTAAGGCAGGCAAATAATGCAGGTAATTTGGTAAGGCAATTAAGGCAGGCAATTAAGGCAAGCAATTAAGGCAGTTAGTAAAGAAAGCCAATTAAGGCAGTCAATTAAGGCAGCCAATTAAGGCATGCAATTAAGGCAGGCAATTAAGGCAGGCAATTTAGGCAGGCAATTAAAGCAAGCTATATAGGCAGGCAAATAAGGCAGGCTTTCAAGGAAGGCAATTAAGGCAAGCAATTAATGTAGCCAATTAAGGCAGGCAATTAAGTCAGGCAATAAAGGCATGCAATTAAGGCAGGTAATTAAGGCAGGAAATTAAGGCAGGCAATTAAGGTAGGCAACTAAGGCAGACATTTAAGGCAGTCAATTAAGGCTGTCAATGAAGGCAGGCAATTAAAGTAGGCAAATAATGCAGGTAATTAGGGAAAGCAATTAAGGCAGGCAATTAAGGCAGTCAATTAAGGCAAGCAATTATGGCAGGTAGTAACGAAAGCCAATTAAGGCAGGCAATTAGGGCAGGCATTTAAGGCAGGCATCTAATTAAGGCTGGTAATTAAGGCATGCAATTAAGGCAGGCAATTAAGGCAGGCAATTAAGGCAGTCAATTAAGGCAAGCAATTAAGGATGGCAATTAAGGAATGCAATTAAGGCAGGCAATTAAGGCAGGCAATAAAGGCAGGCAATCGAGAAAGGCAATTAAGGTAGGCAAATAATGCAGGTAATTAGGGAAGGCAATTAAAGCAGGCAATTAAGGCAGGCAATTAAGGCAAGCAATTAAGGCAGGCAGTTTAGAAAGCAAATTAAGACAGGCAATTAAGGCAGGCAGCCAAATAAGGCTGGTAATTAAGACATGCAATTAAGGCAGGAAATTAAGCCAAGCAATCAAGGCAAGCAATTAAGGAAGGCAATTAAGGCAGCAAATTTAGGAATGCAATTAAGGCAGCCAATTAAGGCAGGCGATTAATGCAGGCAATTAAGGCAGGCAGCCAATTATGGCTGGTAATTAAGGCATTCTATTAAGTCAGGCAATTAAGGCAGGCTATTAAGGCAGGCAATTAAGGCAGGCAATTAAGGTAGGAAATTAAGGCCGACAATTAAGACAGGCAATTAAGGCTGGCAATGAAGGCAGACAATTAAGGTAGTCAAATAATGCAGGTAATTAGGGAAGGCAATTAAGGCAAGCAATTAAGGCCTGCAATTAATGCAGGCAATTAAGGCAGCAAATCGAGGAAGGCAATTAAGGCATGCAATCAATTTAGCCAATAAAGGCAGGCAATTAAGGCAGGCAAATAATGCAGTTAATTTGGTAAGGCAATTAAGGCAAGCAATTAAGGCAGGTAGTAAAGATAGCCAATAAGGCATCCAATTAAGGCATGCAATTAAGGCAGGCAATTAAGGCAGGCAATTAAGGCAGCCAATAAAGGCAGGCAATCATATAAGGCAATTAAGGCAGGCAATTAAGGCAGACAATTAAGACAGGCAATTAAGGCTGGCAATTAAGGCTAGCAATTAATGTAGCCAATTAAGGCAGGCAAATAAGGCAGGCAAATAATGCAGGTAATTTGGTAAGGCAATTAAGGCAGGCAATTAAGGCAAGCAATTAAGGCAGGTAGTAAAGAAAGCCAATTAAGGCAGTCAATTAAGGCAGCCAATTAAGGCTTGCAATTAAGGCAGGCAATTAAGGCAGGCATTTTAGGCAGGCAATCAAGTAAGGCAATTAAGGCAGGAAATTAAGGCAGGCAATTAAGGCAGACAATTAAGACAGGCAATTAAGGCAGGCAATGAAGGCAGGCAATTAAGGTAGTCAAATAATGCAGGTAATTAGGAAAGGCAATTAGGCAAGCAATTAAGGCAGGCATTTAAGGCAAGCAATATAGGCAGGGAGTAAAGAAAGCCAATTAAGGCATGCAATTAAGGCAGGCAATTAAGGCAGACAATTTAGGCAGGCAATTTAGGCAGGCAATCAAGTAAGGCAATTAAGGCAGGAAATTAAGGCAGACAATTAAGGCAGTCAATTAAGACAGGCAAAAAAGGCAGGCAATGAAGGCAGGCAATTAAGGTAGTCAATTAATGCGGGTAATTAGGAAAGGCAATTAGGCAAGCAATTAAGGCAGGCATTTAAGGCAAGCAATTAAGGCAGGGAGTAAAGAAAGCCAATTAAGGCAGTCGATTAATGCAGGCAATTTTAGGCAGGCAGCCAATTAAGGCTGGTAATTAAGGCATGCAATTAAAGCAGGCAATTAAGGCAGGCTATTTAGGCAGGCAATTAAGGTAGGCAATTAAGGCAGGAAATTAAGGCAGACAATAAAGACAGGCAATTAAGGCTGGCAATAAAGGCAGGCAATAAAGGTAGAAAATAATGCAGGTAATTAGAGAAGGCAATTAAGGCAAGCAATTAAGGCCTGCAATTAATGCAGGCAATTAAGGCAGCAAATCAAGGAAGGCAATTAAGGCATGCAATTAATGTAGCCAATTAAGGCAGGCAATTAAGGCAGGCAAATAATGCAGGTAATTTGGTAAGGCAATTAAGGCAGGCAATTAAGGCAAGCAATTAAGGCAGGTAGTAAAGATAGCCAATTAAGGCAGCCAATTAAGGCATGCAATTAAGGCAGGCAATTAAGGCAGACAATTTAGACAGGCAATTAAGGCAGGCAATTAAGGCAAGCAATTAATGTAGCCAATTAAGGCAGGCAATTAAGGCAGGCAAATAATGCAGGTAATTTGGTAAGGCAATTAAGGCAGGCAATTAAGGCAAGCAATTAAGGCAGTTAGTAAAGAAAGCCAATTAAGGCAGTCAATTAAGGCAGCCAATTAAGGCATGCAATTAAGGCAGGCAATTAAGGCAGGCAATTTAGGCAGGCAATCAAGTAAGGCAATTACGCAGGCAATTAAGGTTGGCAATTAAGGCTGCCAATTAACGAATGCAATTAAAGCAGCCAATTAAGACAGTCAATTAAGGTAGGCAATTAAGACAGGCAATTAAAGCAGGCTATATAGGCAGGCAAATAAGGCAGGCATTCAAGGAAAGCAATTAAGGCAAGCAATTAATGTAGCCAATTAAGGCAGGCAATTAAGTCAGGCAATAAAGGCATGCAATTAAGGCAGGTAATTAAGGCAGGAAATTAAGGCAGGCAATTAAGGTAGGCAACTAAGGCAGACATTTAAGGCAGTCAATTAAGGCTGTCAATGAAGGCAGGCAATTAAAGTAGGCAAATAATGCAGGTAATTAGGGAAAGCAATTAAGGCAGGCAATTAAGGCAGTCAATTAAGGCAAGCAATTATGGCAGGTAGTAACGAAAGCCAATTAAGGCAGGCAATTAGGGCAGGCATTTAAGGAAGGCATCTAATTAAGGCTGGTAATTAAGGCATGCAATTAAGGCAGGCAATTAAGGCAGGCAATTAAGGCAGTCAATTAAGGCAAGCAATTAAGGATGGCAATTAAGGAATGCAATTAAGGAAGCCAATTAAGGCAGTCACGTAGCGCAGCCATTAAGGCAGGCGATTAAGGCAAGCAATTAAGGCAGGTAGTAAATAAAGCCTATTAAGGTAGGCAGCCAATTAAACCGGCGGGTAATTAAGGCATGCAATTAAGGCAGGCAATTACGGCAGGCAATTAAGGCAGGCATTTAAGGCAGGCAACCAATTAAGGCTAGTAATTAAGGCATGCAATTAAGGCAGGCAATAAAGGCAGGCAATTATGGCAAGCAATTAAACATGGCCATTAAAAAAAACAATAAAGGCGGGCAATTAAGGCGGCAATTCAGGCAAGCAATTAAGGCAGTTAGTAAAGAAAGCTAAATAAGGCAGGCAATAAGGCAGGCAGCCAATAAAGTCTGGTAATTAAGGCATGCAATTAAGGCAGGCAATTAAGGCAGGCAATAAAGGCAGGCAATAAAGGCAGGCAATAAAGGCAGGCAATTAAGGCAGGCAATTAAGGCAAGCACATAAGGCAGGTAGTAAAGATAGCCAATTAAGGCAGGCAATAAAGGCAGGCAATTAAGGCAGGCAGCCAATTAAGGCTGGTAATTAAGGCATGCAATTAAGGCAGGCAATTAAGGCAGGCAATTAAGGCAGGCAATAAAGGCAGGCAATTAAGGCAGGCAATAAAGGCAGGCAATCAAGAAATGCAATTAAAGCAGGTAATTAAGGCAGGCAATTAAAGCAGGCAATTATGGCAGGCAATTAAGGCAGTCCATTTAGGCAGACAATTAAGGCAGGTTATTAAGGCTGGCAATGAAAGCAGGCTGTTAAAGGTAGGCAAATAATGCAGGTAATTAGGGAAGGCAATTAAGACAGGCAATTAAGGCAGGCAATTAGGGCAAGCTTTTTAGGCAGGTATTGAAGAAAGCCAATTAAGACAGGCAATTAAGGCAGGCAGCCAATAAAGGCTGGTAATTAAAGCATGCAATTAAGGCAGGCAATTTAGGGATGCAGTTAAGGCAAGCTATTAAGGATGGCATTTAAGGCAGCCAATTGAGGAATGTAATTAAGGCAGGATATTTAGACAGGCAATTAAGGCAAGCAATTAAGGCACGTATTAAAGAAAGCCAATTAAGGCAGGCAATTAAGACAGGCAGCCAATTAAGGCTGGTAATTAAAGCATGCTATTAAGGCAGGCAATTAAGGTAGGCATTTAAGGCAGGCAATTAAGGCAAGCAATTAAGGATGGCAATTAAGGCAGCCAATTAAGGCAGGCAATAAAGGCAAGCAATTAAGGATGGCAATTAAGGCAGCCAATTAAGGCAGGCAATAAAGGCAGGCAATCTAGAAAGGCAATTAAGGTAGGCAAATAATGCAGGTAATTAGGGAAGGCAATTAAGGCAGGCAATTAAGGCAGGCAATTAAGGCAAGCAATTAAGGCAGGCAGTTTAGAAAGCAAATTAAGACAGGCAATTAAGGCAGGCAGCCAATTAAGGCTGGTAATTAAGACATGCAATTAAGGCAGGAAATTAAGCCAAGCAATCAAGGCAAGCAATTAAGGATGGCAATTAAGGCAGAAAATTTAGGAATGCAATTAAGGCAGCCAATTTAGGCAGGCAATTACGGCAGGCAATTAAGGCAGTCAATTAAGGCAGACATTTAAGGCACGCAATTAAGGCTGGAAATGAAGGCAGGCTATTAGGGTAGGCAAATAATGCAGGTAATTAAGGAAAGGCAATTAAGGCAGGCAATTAAGGCAGGCAATTAAGGCAAGCTATTTAGGCGGGTGGTAAAGAAAGCCAATTAAGGCAAGCGATTAAGGCAGGCAATTAAGGCAGGCAGCCAATTAAGGCAGGTAAATAAGGCTTGCATTTTAGGCAGACAATTGAGGCAGTCAATTAAGACAGGCAATAAAAGCAGGCAATGAAGGCAGGCAATTAAGGCAGGCAATTAAGGCAGGCAATTAAGGCAAGCAATTAGGGCAAGCAATTAAGGCAGGTAATAAAGAAAGCCAATTAAGGCAGGCGATTTAGGCATGCAATTAAGGCAGGCAATTTAGGGACGCAGTAAAGGCAAGCTATTAAGGATGGCATTTAAGGCAGCCAATTGAGGAATGTAATTAAGGCAGGCAATTTAGACAGGCAATTAAGGCAAGCAATTAAGGCACGTATTAAAGAAAGCCAATTAAGACAGGCAATTAAGGCAGGCAATTATTAAGCAATTAATGTAGCCAATTAAGGCAGGCAATTAAGGCAGGCAAATAATGCAGGTAATTTTGTAAGGCAATTAAGGCAGGCAATGAAGGCAGGCAATTAAGGGAGTCAAATAATGCAGGTAATTAGGAAAGGCAATTAGGCAAGCAAATAAGGCAGGCATTTAAGGCAAGCAATTAAGGCAATGAGTAAAGAAAGCCAAATAAGGCAGGCGATTAATGCAGGCATTTAAGGCAGGCAGCCAATTAAGGCTGGTAATTAAGGCATTCAATTAAGGCAGGCAATTAAGGCAGGGTATTAAGGCAGGCAATTAAGGCAGACAATTAAGGTAGGAAATTAAGGTAGTCAAATAATGCAGGTAATTAGGAAAGGCAATTAGGCAAGCAATTAAGGCAGGCATTTAAGGCAAGCAATGTAGGCAGCAAATCGAGGAAGGCAATTAAGGCATGCAATCAATTTAGCCAATAAAGGCAGGCAATTAAGGCAGGCAAATAATGCAGTTAATTTGGTAAGGCAATTAAGGCAAGCAATTAAGGCAGGTAGTAAAGATAGCCAATTAAGGCAGCCAATTAAGGCATGCAATTAAGGCAGGCAATTAAGGCAGGCAATTAAGGCAGGCAATAAAGGCAGGCAATCATATAAGGCAATTATGGAAGGCAATTAAGGCAGACAATTAAGACAGGCAATTAAGGCTGGCAATTAAGGCAAGCAATTAATGTAGCCAATTAAGGCAGGCAATTAAGGCAGGAAAATAATGCAGGTAATTTGGTAAGGCAATTAAGGCAGGCAATTAAGGCAAGCAATTAAGGCAGGTAGTAAAGAAAGCCAATTAAGGCAGTCAATTAAGGCAGTTAATTAAGGCATGCAATTAAGGCAGGCAATTAAGGGAGGCATTTTAGGCAGGCAATCAAGTAAGGCAATTAAGGCAGGCAATTAAGGCAGACAATTAAGACAGGCAATTAAGGCAGGCAATGAAGGCAGGCAATTAAGGTAGTCAAATAATGCAGGTAATTAGGAAAGGCAATTAGGCAAGCAATTAAGGCAGGCATTTAAGGCAAGCAATATAGGCAGGGAGTAAAGAAAGCCAATTAAGGCATGCAATTAAGGCAGGCAATTAAGGCAGACAATTTAGGCAGGCAATTTAGGCAGGCAATCAAGTAAGGCAATTAAGGCAGGAAATTAAGGCAGGCAATTAAGGCAGTCAATTAAGGCATGCAATTAAGGCAGGCAATTAAGGCAGGCATTTTAGGCAGACAATCAAGTAAGGCAATTAAGGCAGGCAATTAAGGCAGACAATTAATACAGGCAATTAAGGCAGGCAATGAAGGCAGGCAATTAAGGTAGTCAAATAATGCGGGTAATTAGGAAAGGCAATTAGGCAAGCAATTAAGGCAGGCATTTAAGGCAAGCACTTAAGGCAGGGAGGAAAGAAAGCCAATTAAGGCAGTCGATTAATGCAGGCAAATAAGGCAGGCAGCCAATTAAGGTTGGTAATTAAGGCATGCAATTAAGGCAGGCAATTAAGGCAGGCTATTTAGGCAGGCAATTAAGGTAGGCAATTAAGGCAGGAAATTAAGGCAGACAATTAAGACAGGCAATTAAGGCTGGGAATAAAGGCAGGCAATAAAGGTAGAAAATAATGCAGGTAATTAGAGAAGGCAATTAAGGCAAGCAATTAAGGCCTGCAATTAATGCAGGCAATTAAGGCAGCAAATCAAGGAAGGCAATTAAGGCATGCAATTAATGTAGCCAATTAAGGCAGGCAATTAAGGCAGGCAAATAATGCAGGTAATTTGGTAAGGCAATTAAGGCAGGAAATTAAGGCAAGCAATTAAGGCAGGTAGTAAAGATAGCCAATTAAGGCAGCCAATTAAGGCATGCAATTAAGGCAGGCAATTAAGGCAGGCAATTAAGGCAGGCAATTAAGGCAGGCAATCAAGTAAGGCAATTAAGGCAACCAATTAAGGCAGGCAATTAAGGCAGACAATTAAGACAGGCAATTAAGGCAGGCAATTAAGGCAAGCAATTAATGTAGCCAATTAAGGCAGGCAATTAAGGCAGGCAAATAATGCAGGTAATTTGGTAAGGCAATTAAGGCAGGCAATTAAGGCAAGCAATTAAGGCAGTTAGTAAAGAAAGCCAATTAAGGCAGTCAATTAAGGCAGCCAATTAAGGCATGCAATTAAAGCAGGCAATTAAGGCAGGCAATTTAGGCAGGCAATCAAGTAAGGCAATTACGCAGGCAATTAAGGTTGGCAATTAAGGCTGCCAATTAACGAATGCAATTAAAGCAGCCAATTAAGACAGTCAATTAAGGTAGGCAATTAAGACAGGCAATTAAAGCAGGCTATATAGGCAGGCAAATAAGGCAGGCATTCAAGGAAAGCAATTAAGGCAAGCAATTAATGTAGCCAATTAAGGCAGGCAATTAAGTCAGGCAATAAAGGCATGCAATTAAGGCAGGTAATTAAGGCAGGAAATTAAGGCAGGCAATTAAGGTAGGCAACTAAGGCAGACATTTAAGGCAGTCAATTAAGGCTGTCAATGAAGGCAGGCAATTAAAGTAGGCAAATAATGCAGGTAATTAGGGAAAGCAATTAAGGCAGGCAATTAAGGCAGTCAATTAAGGCAAGCAATTATGGCAGGTAGTAACGAAAGCCAATTAAGGCAGGCAATTAGGGCAGGCATTTAAGGAAGGCATCTAATTAAGGCTGGTAATTAAGGCATGCAATTAAGGCAGGCAATTAAGGCAGGCAATTAAGGCAGTCAATTAAGGCAAGCAATTAAGGATGGCAATTAAGGAATGCAATTAAGGAAGCCAATTAAGGCAGTCACGTAGCGCAGCCATTAAGGCAGGCGATTAAGGCAAGCAATTAAGGCAGGTAGTAAATAAAGCCTATTAAGGTAGGCAGCCAATTAAACCGGCGGGTAATTAAGGCATGCAATTAAGGCAGGCAATTACGGCAGGCAATTAAGGCAGGCATTTAAGGCAGGCAACCAATTAAGGCTAGTAATTAAGGCATGCAATTAAGGCAGGCAATAAAGGCAGGCAATTATGGCAAGCAATTAAACATGGCCATTAAAAAAAACAATAAAGGCGGGCAATTAAGGCGGCAATTCAGGCAAGCAATTAAGGCAGTTAGTAAAGAAAGCTAAATAAGGCAGGCAATAAGGCAGGCAGCCAATAAAGTCTGGTAATTAAGGCATGCAATTAAGGCAGGCAATTAAGGCAGGCAATAAAGGCAGGCAATAAAGGCAGGCAATAAAGGCAGGCAATTAAGGCAGGCAATTAAGGCAAGCACATAAGGCAGGTAGTAAAGATAGCCAATTAAGGCAGGCAATAAAGGCAGGCAATTAAGGCAGGCAGCCAATTAAGGCTGGTAATTAAGGCATGCAATTAAGGCAGGCAATTAAGGCAGGCAATTAAGGCAGGCAATAAAGGCAGGCAATTAAGGCAGGCAATAAAGGCAGGCAATCAAGAAATGCAATTAAAGCAGGTAATTAAGGCAGGCAATTAAAGCAGGCAATTATGGCAGGCAATTAAGGCAGTCCATTTAGGCAGACAATTAAGGCAGGTTATTAAGGCTGGCAATGAAAGCAGGCTGTTAAAGGTAGGCAAATAATGCAGGTAATTAGGGAAGGCAATTAAGACAGGCAATTAAGGCAGGCAATTAGGGCAAGCTTTTTAGGCAGGTATTGAAGAAAGCCAATTAAGACAGGCAATTAAGGCAGGCAGCCAATAAAGGCTGGTAATTAAAGCATGCAATTAAGGCAGGCAATTTAGGGATGCAGTTAAGGCAAGCTATTAAGGATGGCATTTAAGGCAGCCAATTGAGGAATGTAATTAAGGCAGGATATTTAGACAGGCAATTAAGGCAAGCAATTAAGGCACATATTAAAGAAAGCCAATTAAGGCAGGCAATTAAGGCAGGCAGCCAATTAAGGCTGGTAATTAAAGCATGCTATTAAGGCAGGCAATTAAGGTAGGCATTTAAGGCAGGCAATTAAGTCAAGCAATTAAGGATGGCAATTAAGGCAGCCAATTAAGGCAGGCAATAAAGGCAAGCAATTAAGGATGGCAATTAAGGCAGCCAATTAAGGCAGGCAATAAAGGCAGGCAATCTAGAAAGGCAATTAAGGTAGGCAAATAATGCAGGTAATTAGGGAAGGCAATTAAGGCAGGCAATTAAGGCAGGCAATTAAGGCAAGCAATTAAGGCAGGCAGTTTAGAAAGCAAATTAAGACAGGCAATTAAGGCAGGCAGCCAATTAAGGCTGGTAATTAAGACATGCAATTAAGGCAGGAAATTAAGCCAAGCAATCAAGGCAAGCAATTAAGGATGGCAATTAAGGCAGAAAATTTAGGAATGCAATTAAGGCAGCCAATTTAGGCAGGCAATTACGGCAGGCAATTAAGGCAGTCAATTAAGGCAGACATTTAAGGCACGCAATTAAGGCTGGAAATGAAGGCAGGCTATTAGGGTAGGCAAATAATGCAGGTAATTAAGGAAAGGCAATTAAGGCAGGCAATTAAGGCAGGCAATTAAGGCAAGCTATTTAGGCGGGTGGTAAAGAAAGCCAATTAAGGCAAGCGATTAAGGCAGGCAATTAAGGCAGGCAGCCAATTAAGGCAGGTAAATAAGGCTTGCATTTTAGGCAGACAATTGAGGCAGTCAATTAAGACAGGCAATAAAAGCAGGCAATGAAGGCAGGCAATTAAGGCAGGCAATTAAGGCAGGCAATTAAGGCAAGCAATTAGGGCAAGCAATTAAGGCAGGTAATAAAGAAAGCCAATTAAGGCAGGCGATTTAGGCATGCAATTAAGGCAGGCAATTTAGGGACGCAGTAAAGGCAAGCTATTAAGGATGGCATTTAAGGCAGCCAATTGAGGAATGTAATTAAGTCAGGCAATTTAGACAGGCAATTAAGGCAAGCAATTAAGGCACGTATTAAAGAAAGCCAATTAAGGCAGGCAATTAAGGCAGGCAATTATTAAGCAATTAATGTAGCTAATTAAGGCAGGCAATTAAGGCAGGCAAATAATGCAGGTAATTTGGTAAGGCAATTAAGGCAGGCAATGAAGGCAGGCAATTAAGGGAGTCAAATAATGCAGGTAATTAGGAAAGGCAATTAGGCAAGCAAATAAGGCAGGCATTTAAGGCAAGCAATTAAGGCAATGAGTAAAGAAAGCCAAATAAGGCAGGCGATTAATGCAGGCATTTAAGGCAGGCAGCCAATTAAGGCTGGTAATTAAGGCATTCAATTAAGGCAGGCAATTAAGGCAGGGTATTAAGGCAGGCAATTAAGGCAGACAATTAAGGTAGGAAATTAAGGTAGTCAAATAATGCAGGTAATTAGGAAAGGCAATTAGGCAAGCAATTAAGGCAGGCATTTAAGGCAAGCAATGTAGGCAGCAAATCGAGGAAGGCAATTAAGGCATGCAATCAATTTAGCCAATAAAGGCAGGCAATTAAGGCAGGCAAATAATGCAGTTAATTTGGTAAGGCAATTAAGGCAAGCAATTAAGGCAGGTAGTAAAGATAGCCAATTAAGGCAGCCAATTAAGGCATGCAATTAAGGCAGGCAATTAAGGCAGGCAATTAAGGCAGGCAATAAAGGCAGGCAATCATATAAGGCAATTATGGAAGGCAATTAAGGCAGACAATTAAGACAGGCAATTAAGGCTGGCAATTAAGGCAAGCAATTAATGTAGCCAATTAAGGCAGGCAATTAAGGCAGGAAAATAATGCAGGTAATTTGGTAAGGCAATTAAGGCAGGCAATTAAGGCAAGCAATTAAGGCAGGTAGTAAAGAAAGCCAATTAAGGCAGTCAATTAAGGCAGTTAATTAAGGCATGCAATTAAGGCAGGCAATTAAGGGAGGCATTTTAGGCAGGCAATCAAGTAAGGCAATTAAGGCAGGCAATTAAGGCAGACAATTAAGACAGGCAATTAAGGCAGGCAATGAAGGCAGGCAATTAAGGTAGTCAAATAATGCAGGTAATTAGGAAAGGCAATTAGGCAAGCAATTAAGGCAGGCATTTAAGGCAAGCAATATAGGCAGGGAGTAAAGAAAGCCAATTAAGGCATGCAATTAAGGCAGGCAATTAAGGCAGACAATTTAGGCAGGCAATTTAGGCAGGCAATCAAGTAAGGCAATTAAGGCAGGAAATTAAGGCAGGCAATTAAGGCAGTCAATTAAGGCATGCAATTAAGGCAGGCAATTAAGGCAGGCAATTTAGGCAGACAATCAAGTAAGGCAATTAAGGCAGGCAATTAAGGCAGACAATTAAGACAGGCAATTAAGGCAGGCAATGAAGGCAGGCAATTAAGGTAGTCAAATAATGCGGGTAATTAGGAAAGGCAATTAGGCAAGCAATTAAGGCAGGCATTTAAGGCAAGCACTTAAGGCAGGGAGGAAAGAAAGCCAATTAAGGCAGTCGATTAATGCAGGCAAATAAGGCAGGCAGCCAATTAAGGTTGGTAATTAAGGCATGCAATTAAGGCAGGCAATTAAGGCAGGCTATTTAGGCAGGCAATTAAGGTAGGCAATTAAGGCAGGAAATTAAGGCAGACAATTAAGACAGGCAATTAAGGCTGGGAATAAAGGCAGGCAATAAAGGTAGAAAATAATGCAGGTAATTAGAGAAGGCAATTAAGGCAAGCAATTAAGGCCTGCAATTAATGCAGGCAATTAAGGCAGCAAATCAAGGAAGGCAATTAAGGCATGCAATTAATGTAGCCAATTAAGGCAGGCAATTAAGGCAGGCAAATAATGCAGGTAATTTGGTAAGGCAATTAAGGCAGGAAATTAAGGCAAGCAATTAAGGCAGGTAGTAAAGATAGCCAATTAAGGCAGCCAATTAAGGCATGCAATTAAGGCAGGCAATTAAGGCAGGCAATTAAGGCAGGCAATTAAGGCAGGCAATCAAGTAAGGCAATTAAGGCAACCAATTAAGGCAGGCAATTAAGGCAGACAATTAAGACAGGCAATTAAGCAGGCAATTAAGGCAAGCAATTAATGTAGCCAATTAAGGCAGGCAATTAAGGCAGGCAAATAATGCAGGTAATTTGGTAAGGCAATTAAGGCAGGCAATTAAGGCAAGCAATTAAGGCAGTTAGTAAAGAAAGCCAATTAAGGCAGTCAATTAAGGCAGCCAATTAAGGCATGCAATTAAAGCAGGCAATTAAGGCAGGCAATTTAGGCAGGCAATCAAGTAAGGCAATTACGCAGGCAATTAAGGTTGGCAATTAAGGCTGCCAATTAACGAATGCAATTAAAGCAGCCAATTAAGACAGTCAATTAAGGTAGGCAATTAAAACAGGCAATTAAAGCAAGCTATATAGGCAGGCAAATAAGGCAGGCATTCAAGGAAGGCAATTAAGGCAAGCAATTAATGTAGCCAATTAAGGCAGGCAATTAAGTCAGGCAATAAAGGCATGCAATTAAGGCAGGTAATTAAGGCAGGAAATTAAGGCAGGCAATTAAGGTAGGCAACTAAGCAAGACATTTAAGGCAGTCAATTAAGGCTGTCAATGAAGGCAGGCAATTAAAGTAGGCAAATAATGCAGGTAATTAGGGAAAGCAATTAAGGCAGGCAATTAAGGCAGTCAATTAATGCAAGCAATTATGGCAGGTAGTAACGAAAGCCAATTAAGGCAGGCAATTAGGGCAGGCATTTAAAGCAGGCATCTAATTAAGGCTGGTAATTAAGGCATGCAATTAAGGCAGGCAATTAAGGCAGGCAATTAAGGCAGTCAATTAAGGCAAGCAATTAAGGATGGCAATTAAGGAATGCAATTAAGGAAGCCAATTAAGGCAGTCACGTAGCGCAGCCATTAAGGCAGGCGATTTAGGCAAGCAATTAAGGCAGGTAGTAAATAAAGCCTATTAAGGTAGGCAGCCAATTAAACCGGCGGGTAATTAAGGCATGCAATGAAGGCAGGCAATTATGGCAGGCAATTAAGGCAGGCATTTAAGGCAGGCAACCAATTAAGGCTAGTAATTAAGGCATGCAATTAAGGTAGGCAATAAAGGCAGGCAATAATGGCAAGCAATTAAGCATGGCAATTAAAAAAAACAATAAAGGCGGGCAATTAAGGCGGCAATTAAGGCAAGCAATTAAGGCAGTTAGTAAAGAAAGCTAAATAAGGCAGGCAATAAGGCAGGCAGCCAATAAAGGCTGGTAATTAAGGCATGCAATTAAGGCAGGCAATTAAGGCAGGCAATAAAGGCAGGCAATAAAGGCAGGCAATAAAGGCAGGCAATAAAAGCAGGCAATTATGGCAGGCAATTAAGGCAAGCACATAAGGCAGGTAGTAAAGATAGCCAATTAAGGCGGGCAATAAAGGCAGGCAATTAAGGCAGGCAGCCAATAAGGGCTGGTAATTAAGGCATGCAATTAAGGCAGGCAATTAAGGCAGGCAATTAAGGCAGGCAATAAAGGCAGGCAATTAAGGCAGGCAATAAAGGCATGCAATCAAGAAATCTAATTAAAGCAGGCAATTAAGGCAGGCAATTAAAGCAGGCAATTATGGCAGGCAATTAAGGCAGTCCATTTAGGCAGACAATTAAGGCAGGTTATTAAGGCTGGCAATGAAAGCAGGCTGTTAAAGGTAGGCAAATAATGCAGGTAATTAGGGAATGCAATTAAGACAGGCAATTAAGGCAGGCAATTAGGGCAAGCTTTTTAGGCAGGTATTGAAGAAAGCCAATTAAGACAGGCAATTAAGGCAGGCAGCCAATAAAGGCTAGTAATTAAAGCATGCAATTAAGGCAGGCAATTTAGGGACGCAGTTAAGGCAAGCTATTAAGGATGGCATTTAAGGCAGCCAATTGAGGAATGTAATTAAGGCAGGCAATTTAGACAGGCAATTAAGGCAAGCAATTAAGGCACGTATTAAAGAAAGCCAATTAAGGCAGGCAATTAAGGCAGGCAGCAAATTAAGGCTGGTAATTAAAGCATGCTATTAAGACAGGCAATTAAGGTAGGCATTTAAGGCAGGCAATTAAGGCAAGCAATTAAGGATGGCAATTAAGGCAGCCAATTAAGGCAGGCAATTAAGGCAAGCAATTAAGGATGGCAATTAAGGCAGCCAATTAAGGCAGGCAATAAAGGCAGGCAATCGAGAAAGGCAATTAAGGTAGGTAATGATGCAGGTAATTAGGGAAGGCAATTAAGGCAGGCAATTAAGGCAGGCAATTAAGGCAAGCAATTAAGGCAGGCAGTTTAGAAAGCCAATTAAGACAGGCAATTAAGGCAGGCAGCCAATTAAGGCTGGTAATTAAGACATGCAATTAAGGCAGGAAATTAAGCCAAGCAATCAAGGCAAGCAATTAAGGAAGGCAATTAAGGCAGCAAATTTAGGAATGCAATTAAGGCAGCCAATTAAGGCAGGCAATTTAGGCAGGCAATTACGGCAGGCAATTAAGGCAGTCAATTAAGGCAGACAATTAAGGCACGCAATTAAGGCAGGCAATCAAGAAATGCAATTAAAGCAGGCAATTAAGGCAGGCAATTAAAGCAGGCAATTATGGCAGGCAATTAAGGCAGTCCATTTAGGCAGACAATTAAGGCAGGTTATTAAGGCTGGCAATGAAAGCAGGCTGTTAAAGGTAGGCAAATAATGCAGGTAATTAGGGAAGGCAATTAAGACAGGCAATTAAGGCAGGCAATTAGGGCAAGCTTTTTAGGCAGGTATTGAAGAAAGCCAATTAAGACAGGCAATTAAGGCAGGCAGCCAATTAAGGCTGGTAATTAAAGCATGCAATTAAGGCAGGCAATTTAGGGACGCAGTTAAGGCTAGCTATTAAGGATGGCATTTAAGGCAGCCAATTGAGGAATGTAATTAATGCAGGCAATTTAGACAGGCAATTAAGGCAAGCAATTAAGGCACGTATTAAAGAAAGCCAATTAAGGCAGGCAATTAAGGCAGGCAGCCAATTAAGGCTGGTAATTAAAGCATGCTATTAAGGCAGGCAATTAAGGTAGGCATTTAAGGCAGGCAATTAAGGCAAGCAATTAAGGATGGCAATTAAGGCAGCCAATTAAGGCAGGCAATTAAGGCAAGCAATTAATGATGGCAATTAAGGCAGCCAATTAAGGCAGGCAATAAAGGCAGGCAATCGAGAAAGGCAATTAAGGTAGGCAAATAATGCAGGTAATTAGGGAAGGCAATTAAGGCAGGCAATTAAGGCAGGCAATTAAGGCAAGCAATTAAGGCAGGCAGTTTAGAAAGCAAATTAAGACAGGCAATTAAGGCAGGCAGCCAATTAAGGCTGGTAATTAAGACATGCAATTAAGGCAGGAAATTAAGCCAAGCAATCAAGGCAAGCAATTAAGGAAGGCAATTAAGGCAGCAAATTTATTAATGCAATTAAGGCAGCCAATTAAGGCAGGCGATTAATGCAGGCAATTAAGGCAGGCAGCCAATTAAGGCTGGTAATTAAGGCATTCTATTAAGTCAGGCAATTAAGGCAGGCTATTAAGGAAGGCAATTAAGGCAGGCAATTAAGGAAGGAAATAAAGGCCGACAATTAAGACAGGCAATTAAGGCTGGCAATGAAGGCAGACAATTAAGGTAGTCAAATAATGCAGGTAATTAGGGAAGGCAATTAAGGCAAGCAATTAAGTCCTGCAATTAATGCAGGCAATTAAGGCAGCAAATCGAGGAAGGCAATTAAGGCATGCAATCAATTTAGCCAATAAAGGCAGGCAATTAAGGCAGGCAAATAATGCAGTTAATTTGGTAAGGCAATTAAGGCAAGCAATTAAGGCAGGTAGTAAAGATAGCCAATTAAGGCAGCCAATTAAGGCATGCAATTAAGGCAGGCAATTAAGGCAGGCAATTAAGGCAGCCAATAAAGGCAGGCAATCATATAAGGCAATTAAGGTAGGCAATTAAGGCAGACAATTAAGACAGGCAATTAAGGCTGGCAATTAAGGCAAGCAATTAATGTAGCCAATTAAGGCAGGCAAATAAGGCAGGCAAATAATGCAGGTAATTTGGTAAGGCAATTAAGGCAGGCAATTAAGGCAAGCAATTAAGGCAGGTAGTAAAGAAGGCCAATTAAGGCAGTCAATTAAGGCAGCCAATTAAGGCATGCAATTAAGGCAGGCAATTAAGGCAGGCATTTTAGGCAGGCAATCAAGTAAGGCAATTAAGGCAGGAAATTAAGGCAGGCAATTAAGGCAGACAATTAAGACAGGCAATTAAGGCAGGCAATGAAGGCAGGCAATTAAGGTAGTCAAATAATGCAGGTAATTAGGAAAGGCAATTAGGCAAGCAATTAAGGCAGGCATTTAAGGCAAGCAATATAGGCAGGGAGTAAAGAAAGCCAATTAAGGCATGCAATTAAGGCAGGCAATTAAGGCAGACAATTTAGGCAGGCAATTTAGGCAGGCAATCAAGTAAGGCAATTAAGGCAGGAAATTAAGGCAGGCAATTAAGGCAGTCAATTAAGACAGGCAAAAAAGGCAGGCAATGAAGGCAGGCAATTAAGGTAGTCAAATAATGCGGGTAATTAGGAAAGGCAATTAGGCAAGCAATTAAGGCAGGCATTTAAGGCAAGCAATTAAGGCAGGGAGTAAAGAAAGCCAATTAAGGCAGTCGATTAATGCAGGCAATTAAGGCAGGCAATTAAGGCAGGAAATTAAGGCAGGCAATTAAGGCAGGCAATCAAGTAAGGCAATTAAGGCAACCAATTAAGGCAGGCAATTAAGGCAGCAAATCAAGGAAGGCAATTAAGGCATGCAATTAATGTAGCCAATTAAGGCAGGCAATTAAGGCAGGCAAATAATGCAGGTAATTTGGTAAGGCAATTAAGGCAGGCAATTAAGGCAAGCAATTAAGGCAGGTAGTAAAGATAGCCAATTAAGGCAGCCAATTAAGGCATGCAATTAAGGCAGGCAAATAAGGCAGGCAATTAAGGCAGGCAATTAAGGCAGGCAATCAAGTAAGGCAATTAAGACAACCAATTAAGGCAGGCAATTAAGGCAGACAAGTAAGACAGGCAATTAAGGCAGGCAATTAAGGCAAGCAATTAATGTAGCCAATTAAGGCAGGCAATTAAGGCAGGCAAATAATGCAGGTAATTTGGTAAGGAAATTAAGGCAGGCAATTAAGGAAAGCAATTAAGGCAGTTAGTAAAGAAAGCCAATTAAGGCAGTCAATTAAGGCAGCCAATTAAGGCATGCAATTAAGGCAGGCAATTAAGGCAGGCAATTTAGGCAGGCAATCAAGTAAGGCAATTACGCAGGCAATTAAGTTTGGCAATTAAGGCTGCCAATTAACGAATGAAATTAAAGCAGCCAATTAAGACAGTCAATTAAGGTAGGCAATTAAGACAGGCAATTAAAGCAGGCTATATAGGCAGGCAAATAAGGCAGGCATTCAAGGAAAGCAATTAAGGCAAGCAATTAATGTAGCCAATTAAGGCAGGCAATTAAGTCAGGCAATAAAGGCATGCAATTAAGGCAGGTAATTAAGGCAGGAAATTAAGGCAGGCAATTAAGGTAGGCAACTAAGGCAGACATTTAAGGCAGTCAATTAAGGCTGTCAATGAAGGCAGGCAATTAAAGTAGGCAAATAATGCAGGTAATTAGGGAAAGCAATTAAGGCAGGCAATTAAGGCAGTCAATTAAGGCAAACAATTATGGCAGGTAGTAACGAAAGCCAATTAAGGCAGGCAATTAGGGCAGGCATTTAAGGAAGGCATCTAATTAAGGCTGGTAATTAAGGCATGCAATTAAGGCAGGCAATTAAGGCAGGCAATTAAGGCAGTCAATTAAGGCAAGCAATTAAGGATGGCAATTAAGGAATGCAATTAAGGAAGCCAATTAAGGCAGTCACGTAGCGCAGCCATTAAGGCAGGCGATTAAGGCAAGCAATTAAGGCAGGTAGTAAATAAAGCCTATTAAGGTAGGCAGCCAATTAAACCGGTGGGTAATTAAGACATGCAATTAAGGCAGGCAATTACGGCAGGCAATTAAGGCAGGCATTTAAGGCAGGCAACCAATTAAGGCTAGTAATTAAGGCATGCAATTAAGGCAGGCAATAAAGGCAGGCAATTATGGCAAGCAATTAAGCATGGCAATTAAAAAAAACAATAAAGGCGGGCAATTAAGGCGGCAATTAAGGCAAGCAATTAAGGCAGTTAGTAAAGAAAGCTAAATAAGGCAGGCAATAAGGCAGGCCGCCAATAATGGCTGGTAATTAAGGCATGCAATTAAGGCAGGCAATTAAGGCAGGCAATAAAGGCAGGCAATAAAGGCAGGCAATAAAGGCAGGCAATTAAGGCAGGCAATTAAGGCAAGCACATAAGGCAGGTAGTAAAGATAGCCAATTAAGGCAGGCAATAAAGGCAGGCAATTAAGGCAGGCAGCCAATTAAGGCTGGTAATTAAGGCATGCAATTAAGGCAGGCAATTAAGGCAGGCAATTAAGGCAGGCAATAAAGGCAGGCAATTAAGGCAGGCAATAAAGGCAGGCAATCAAGAAATGCAATTAAAGCAGGCAATTAAGGCAGGCAATTAAAGCAGGCAATTATGGCAGGCAATTAAGGCATTCCATTTAGGCAGACAATTAAGGCAGGTTATTAAGGCTGGCAATGAAAGCAGGCTGTTAAAGGTAGGCAAATAATGCAGGTAATTAGGGAAGGCAATTAAGACAGGCAATTAAGGCAGGCAATTAGGGCAAGCTTTTTAGGCAGGTATTGAAGAAAGCCAATTAAGACAGGCAATTAAGGCAGGCAGCCAATTAAGGGTGATAATTAAAGCATGCAATTAAGGCAGGCAATTTAGGGACGCAGTTAAGGCAAGCTGTTAAGGATGGCATTTAAGGCAGCCAATTGAGGAATGTAATTAAGGCAGGCAATTTAGACAGGCAATTAAGGCAAGCAATTAAGGCACGTATTAAAGAAAGCCAATTAAGGCAGGCAATTAAGGCAGGCAGCCAATTAAGGCTGGTAATTAAAGCATGCTATTAAGGCAGGCAATTAAGGTACGCATTAAAGGCAGGCAATTAAGGATGGCAATTAAGGCAGCAATTTTAGGAATGCAATTAAGGCAGCCAATTAAGGCAGGCAATTTAGGCAGGCAATTACAGCAGGCAATTAAGGCAGTCAATTAAGTCAGACAATTAAGGCACGCAATTAAGGCAGGCAATCAAGAAATGCAATTAAAGCAGGCAATTAAGGCAGGCAATTAAAGCAGGCAATTAAGGCAAGCAATTAAGGCAGGCAGTTTAGAAAGCCATTTAAGACAGGCAATTAAGGCAGGCAGCCAATTAAGGCTGGTAATTAAGACATGCAATTAAGGCAGGAAATTAAGCCAAGCAATCAAGGCAAGCAAATAAGGATGGCAATTAAGGCAGCAATTTTAGGAATGCAATTAAGGCAGCCAATTAAGGCAGCCAATTAAGGCAGGCAATAAAGGCAGGCAATCGAGAAAGGCAATTAAGGAAGGCAAATAATGCAGGTAATTAGGGAAGGCAATTAAGGCAGGCAATTAAGGCAGGCAATTAAGGCAAGCAATTAAGGCAGGCAGTTTAGAAAGCCAATTAAGACAGGCAATTAAGGCAGGCAGCCAATTAAGGCTGGTAATTAAGACATGCAATTAAGGCAGGAAATTAAGCCAAGCAATCAAGGCAAGCAATTAAGGATGGCAATTAAGGCAGCAATTTTAGGAATGCAATTAAGGCAGCCAATTAAGGCAGGCAATTTAGGCAGGCAATTACAGCAGGCAATTAAGGCAGTCAATTAAGTCAGACAATTAAGGCACGCAATTAAGGCAGGCAATCAAGAAATGCAATTAAAGCAGGCAATTAAGGCAGGCAATTAAAGCAGGCAATTATGGCAGGCAATTAAGGCAGTCCATTTAGGCAGACAATTAAGGCAAGCTATTTAGGCGGGTAGTAAAGAAAGCCAATTAAGGCAAGCAATTAAGGCAGGCAATTAAGGCAGGCAGCCAATTAAGGCAGGTAAATAAGGCTGGCATTTTAGGCAGACAATTGAGGCAGGCAATAAAGGTAGAAAATAATGCAGGTAATTAGAGAAGGCAATTAAGGCAAGCAATTAAGGCCTGCAATTAATGCAGGCAATTAAGGCAGCAATTCAAGGAAGGCAATTAAGGCATGCAATTAATGTAGCCAATTAAGGCAGGCAATTAAGGCAGGCAAATAATGCAGGTAATTTGGTAAGGCAATTAAGGCAGGCAATTAAGGCAAGCAATTAAGGCAGGTAGTAAAGATAGCCAATTAAGGCAGCCAATTAAGGCATGCAATTAAGGCAGGCAATTAAGGCAGGCAATTAAGGCAGGCAATTAAGGCAGCCAATCAAGTAAGGCAATTAAGGCAACCAATTAAGGCAGGCAATTAAGGCAGACAATTAAGACAGGCAATTAAGGCAGGCAATTAAGGCAAGCAATTAATGTAGCCAATTAAGGCAGGCAATTAAGGCAGGCAAATAATGCAGGTAATTTGGTAAGGCAATTAAGGCAGGCAATTAAGGCAAGCAATTAAGGCAGTTAGTAAAGAAAGCCAATTAAGGCAATCAATTAAGGCAGCCAATTAAGGCATGCAATTAAGGCAGGCAATTAAGGCAGGCAATTTATGCAGGCAATCAAGTAAGGCAATTACGCAGGTAATTAAGGTTGGCAATTAAGGCTGCCAATTAACGAATGCAATTAAAGCAGCCAATTAAGACAGTCATTTAAGGTAGGCAATTAAGACAGGCAATTTAGGGACGCAGTAAAGGCAAGCTATTAAGGATGGCATTTAAGGCAGCCAATTGAGGAATGTAATTAAGGCAGGCAATTCAGACAGGCAATTAAGGCAAGCAATTAAGGCATGTATTAAAGAAAGCCAATTAAGGCAGGCAATTAAGGCAGGCAATTATGCAAGCAATTAATGTAGCCAATTAAGGCAGGCAATTAAGGCAGGCAAATAATGCAGGTAATTTGGTAAGGCAATTAAGGCAGGCAATGAAGGCAGGCAATTAAGGTAGGAAATTAAGGCCGACAATTAAGACAGGCAATTAAGGCTGGCAATGAAGGCAGACAATTAAGGTAGTCAAATAATGCAGGTAATTAGGAAAGGCAATTAAGGCAAGCAATTAAGGCCTGCAATTAATGCAGGCAATTAAGGCAGCAAATCGAGGAAGGCAATTAAGGCATGCAATCAATTTAGCCAATAAAGGCAGGCAATTAAGGCAGGCAAATAATGCAGTTAATTTGGTAAGGCAATTAAGGCAAGCAATTAAGTCAGGTAGTAAAGATAGCCAATTAAGGCAGCCAATTAAGGCATGCAATTAAGGCAGGCAATTAAGGCAGGCAATAAAGGCAGGCAATCATATAAGGCAATTAAGGCAGGCAATTAAGGCAGACAATTAAGACAGGCAATTAAGGTTGTAATTAAGGCAAGCAATTAATGTAGCCAATTAAGGCAGGCAATTAAGGCAGGCAAATAATGCAGGTAATTTGGTAAGGCAATTAAGGCAGGCAATTAAGGCAAGCAATTAAGGCAGGTAGTAAAGAAAGCCAATTAAGGCAGTCAATTAAGGCAGTCAATTAAGGCATGCAATTAAGGCAGGCAATTAAGGCATGCATTTAAGACAGGCAATCAAGTAAGGCAATTAAGGCAGGAAATTAAGGCAGGCAATTAAGGCAGGCAATTAAGGCAGTCAATTAAGACAGGCAATAAAGGCAGGCAATGAATGCAGGCAATTAAGGTAGTCAAATAATGCGGGTAATTAGGAAAGGCAATTAGGCAAGCAATTAAGGCAGGCATTTAAGGCAAGCAATTAAGACAGGGAGTAAAGAAAGCCAATTAAGGCAGTCGATTAATGCAGGCAATTAAGGCAGGCAGCCAATTATGGCTGGTAATTAAGGCATGCAATTAAGGCAGGCAATTAAGGCAGGCTAATTAGGCAGGCAATTAAGGTAGGCAATTAAGGCAGGAAATTAAGGCAGACAATTAAGACAGGCAATTAAGGCTGGCAATAAAGGCAGGCAATAAAGGTAGAAAATAATGCAGGTAATTAGAGAAGGCAATTAAGGCAAGCAATTAAGGCCTGCAATTAATGCAGGCAATTAAGGCAGCAAATCAAGGAAGGCAATTAAGGCATGCAATTAATGTAGCCAATTAAGGCAGGCAATTAAGGCAGGCAAATAATGCAGGTAATTTGGTAAGGCAATTAAGGCAGGCAATTAAGGCAAGCAATTAAGGTAGGTAGTAAAGATAGCCAATTAAGGCAGCCAATTAAGGCATGCAATTAAGGCAGGCAATTAAGGCAGGCAATTAAGGCAGGCAATTAAGGCAGGCAATCAAGTAAGGCAATTAAGGCAACCAATTAAGGCAGGCAATTAAGGCAGACAATTAAGACAGGCAATTAAGGCAGGCAATTAAGCTAAGCAATTAATGTAGCCAATTAAGGCAGGCAATTAAGGCAGGCAAATAATGCAGGTAATTTGGTAAGGCAATTAAGGCAGGCAATTAAGGCAAGCAATTAAGGCAGTTAGTAAAGAAAGCCAATTAAGGCAGTCAATTAAGGCAGCCAATTAAGGCATGCAATTAAGGCAGGCAATTAAGGCAGGCAATTTAGGCAGGCAATCAAGTAAGGCAATTACGCAGGCAATTAAGGTTGGCAATTAAGGCTGCCAATTATCGAATGCAATTAAAGCAGCCAATTAAGACAGTCAATTAAGGTAGGCAATTAAGACAGGCAATTAAAGCAGGCTATATAGGCAGGCAAATAAGGCAGGCATTCAAGGAAGGCAATTAAGGCAAGCAATTAATGTAGCCAATTAAGGCAGGCAATTAAGTCAGGCAATAAAGGCATGCAATTAAGGCAGGTAATTAAGACAGGAAATTAAGGCAGGCAATTAAGGTAGGCAACTAAGGCAGACATTTAAGGCAGTCAATTATGGCTGTCAATGAAGGCAGGCATTTAAAGTAGGCAAATAATGCAGGTAATTAGGGAAAGCAATTAAGGCAGGCAATTAAGGCAGTCAATTAAGGCAAGCAATTATGGCAGGTAGTAACGAAAGCCAATTAAGGCAGGCAATTAGGGCAGGCATTTAAGGCAGGCATCCAATTAAGGCTGGTAATTAAGGCATGCAATTAAGGCAGGCAATTAAGGCAGGCAATTAAGGCAGTCAATTAAGGCAAGCAATTAAGGATAGCAATTAAGTAATGCAATTAAGGAAGCCAATTAAGGCAGTCACGTAGCGCATCCATTAAGACAGGCGATTAAGGCAAGCAATTAAGGCAGGTAGTAAATAAAGCCTATTAAGGTAGGCAGCCAATTAAACCGGCGGGTAGTTAAGGCATGCAATGAAGGCAGGCAATTAAGGTAGTCAAATAATGCAGGTAATTAGGAAAGGCAATTAGGCAAGCAATTAAGGCAGGCATTTAAGGCAAGCAATTAAGGCAGGGAGTTAAGAAAGCCAATTAAGGCAGGCGATTAATGCAGGCAATTAAGGCAGGCAGCCAATTAAGGCTGGTAATTAAGGCATGCAATTAAGGCAGGCAATTAAGGCAGGCTATTAAGGCAGGCAATTAAGGCAGGAAATTAAGGCAGGAAATTAAGGCAGACAATTAAGACAGGCAATTAAGGCTGGCAATGAAGGCAGGCAATCAAGGTAGTCAAATAATGCAGGTTATTAGGGAAGGCAATTAAGGCAAGCAATTAAGGCCTGCAATTAATGCAGGCAATTAAGGCAGCAAATCAAGGAAGGCAATTAAGGCATGCAATTAATGTAGCCAATTAAGGCAGTTAATTAAGGCAGGCAAATAATGCAAGTAATTTGGTAAGGCAATTAAGGCAAGCTATTAAGGCAGGTAGTAAAGATAGCCAATTAAGGCAGCCAATTAAGGCATGCAATTAAGGCAGGCAATTAAAGCAGGCAAATAAAGCAGGAAATTAAGGCAGGTAATCAAGTAAGGCAATTAAGGCAGGCAATTAAGGCAGGCAATTAAGGCAGACATTTAAGACAGGCAATTAAGGCAGGCAATTAAGGCAAGCAATAAATGTAGCCAATTAAGGCAGGCAATTAAGGCAGGCAAATAATGCAGGTAATTTGGTAAGGCAATTAAGGCAGGCAATTAAGGCAGGTAGTAAAGAAAGCCAATTAAGGCAGTCAATAAGGGAGCCAATTAAGGCATGCAATTAAGGCAGGCAATTAAGGCAGGCAATTTAGGCAGGCAATTTAGGAAGGCAATCAAGTAAGGCAATTAAGGCAGGAAATTAAGGCAGGCAATTAAGGCAGTCAATTAAGACAGGCAATAAAGGCAGGCAATGAAGGCAGGCAATTAAGGTAGTCAAATAATGCGGGTAATTAGGAAAGGCAATTAGGCAAGCAATTAAGGCAGGCATTTAAGGCAAGCAATTAAGGCAGGGAGTAAAGAAAGCCAATTAAGGCAGTCGATTAATGCAGGCAATTAAGGCAGGCAGCCAATTAAGGCTGGTAATTAAGGCATGCAATTAAGGCAGGCTATTAAGGCAGGCTATTTAGGCAGGCAATTAAGGTAGGCAATTAAGGCAAGAAATTAAGGCAGACAATTAAGACAGGCAATTAAGACTGGCAATAAAGGCAGGCAATAAAGGTAGAAAATAATGCAGGTAATTAGAGAAGGCAATTAAGGCAAGCAATTAAGGCCTGTAATTAATGCAGGCAATTAAGGCAGCAAATCAAGGAAGGCAATTAAGGCATGCAATTAATGTAGCCAATTAAGGCAGGCAATTAAGGCAGGCAAATAATGCAGGTAATTTGGTAAGGCAATTAAGGCAGGCAATTAAGGCAAGCAATTAAGGCAGGTAGTAAAGATAGCCAATTAAGGCAGCCAATTAAGGCATGCAATTAAGGCAGGCAATTAAGGCAGGCAATTAAGGCAGGCAATTAAGGCAGGCAATCAAGTAAGGCATTTAAGGCAGGCAATTAAGGCAGGCAATTAGGCAGACAATTAAGACAGGCAATTAAGGCAGACAATTAAGACAGGCAATTAAGGCAGGCAATTAAGGCAAGCAATTAATGTAGCCAATTAAGGCAGGCAATTAAGGCAGGCAAATAATGCAGGTAATTTGGTAAGGCAATTAAGGCAGGCAATTAAGGCAAGCAATTAAGGCAGTTAGTAAAGAAAGCCAATTAAGGCAGTCAATTAAGGCAGCTAATTAAGGCATGCAATTAAGGCAGGCAATTAAGGCAGGCAATTAAGGCAGGCAATCAAGTAAGGCAATTACGCAGGCAATTAAGGTTGGCAATTAAGGCTGCCAATTAACGAATGCAATTAAAGCAGCCAATTAAGACAGTCAATTAAGGTAGGCAATTAAGACAGGCAATTAAAGCAGGCTATATAGGCAGGCAAATAAGGCAGGCATTCAAGGAAGGCAATTAAGGCAAGCAATTAATGTAGCCAATTAAGGCAGGCAATTAAGTCAAGCAATAAAGGCATGCAATTAAGGCAGGTAATTAAGGCAGGAAATTAAGCCAGGCAATTAAGTTAGGCAACTAAGGAAGACATTTAAGGCAGTCAATTAAGGCTGTCAATGAAGGCAGGCAATTAAAGTAGGCAAATAATGCAGGTAATTAGGGAAAGCAATTAAGGCAGGCAATTAAGGCAGTCAATTAAGGCAAGCAATTATGGCAGGTAGTAACGAAAGCCAATTAAGGCAGGCAATTAGGGCAGGCATTTAAGGCAGGCATCTAATTAAGGCTGGTAATTAAGGCATGCAATTAAGGCAGGAATTAAGGCAGGCAATTAAGGCAGTCAATTAAGGCAAGCAATTAAGGATGGCAATTAAGGAATGCAATTAAGGAAGCCAATTAAGGCAGTCACGTAGCGCAGCCATTAAGGCAGGCAATTAAGGCAAGCAATTAAGGCAGGTTGTAAATAAAGCCTATTAAGGTAGGCAGCCAATTAAAACGGCGGGTAATTAAGGCATGCAATTAAGGCAGGCAATTAAGGCAGGCAATTAAGGCAGGCATTTAAGGCAGGCAACCAATTCAGGCTAGTAATTAAGGCATGCAATTAAGGCAGGCAATAAAGGCAGGCAATTATGGCAAGCAATTAAGGATGGCAATTAAAAAAAACAATAAAGGCGGGCAATTAAGGCGGCAATTAAGGCAAGCAATTAAGGCAGTTAGTAAAGAAAGCTAATTAAGGCAGGCAATAAGGCAGGCAGCCAATAAAGGCTGGTAATTAAGGCATGCAATTAAGGCAGGTTATTAAGGCAGGCAATAAAGGCAGGCAATAAAGGCAGGCAATAAAGGCAGGCAATTAAGGCAGACAATAAGGGCAAGCACATAAGGCAGGTAGTAAAGAAAGCCAATTAAGGCAGTCAATTAAGGCAGCCAATTAAGGCATGCAATTAAGGCAGGCAATTAAGGCAGGCAATTTAGGCAGGCAATCAAGTAAGGCAATTACGCAGGCAATTAAGGTTGGCAATTAAGGCTGCCAATTAACGAATGCAATTAAAGCAGCCAATTAAGACAGTCAATTAAGGTAGGCAATCAAGACAGGCAATTAAAGCAGGCTATATAGGCAGGCAAATAAGGCAGGCATTCAAGGAAGGCAATTAAGGCAAGCAATTAATGTAGCCAATTAAGGCAGGCAATTAAGTCAGGCAATAAAGGCATGCAATTAAGGCAGGTAATTAAGGCAGGAAATTAAGGCAGGCAATTAAGGTAGGCAACTAAGGCAGACATTTAAGGCAGTCAATTAAGGCTGTCAATGATGGCAGGCAATTAAAGTAGGCAAATAATGCAGGTAATTAGGGAAAGAAATTAAGGCAGGCAATTAAGGCAGTCAATTAAGGCAAGCAATTATGGCAGGTAGTAACGAAAGCCAATTAAGGCAGTCGATTAATGCAGGCAATTAAGGCAGGCAATTAAGGCAGGAAATTAAGGCAGGCAATTAAGGCAGGCAATCAAGTAAGGCAATTAAGGCAACCAATTAAGGCAGGCAATTAAGGCAGCAAATCAAGGAAGGCAATTAAGGCATGCAATTAATGTAGCCAATTAAGGCAGACAATTAAGGCAGGCAAATAATGCAGGTAATTTGGTAAGGCAATTAAGGCAGGCAATTAAGGCAAGCAATTAAGGCAGGTAGTAAAGATAGCCAATTAAGGCAGCCAATTAAGGCATGCAATTAAGGCAGGCAAATAAGGCAGGCAATTAAGGCAGGCAATTAAGGCAGGCAATCAAGTAAGGCAATTAAGACAACCAATTAAGGCAGGCAATTAAGGCAGACAATTAAGACAGGCAATTAAGGCAGGCAATTAAGGCAAGCAATTAATGTAGCCAATTAAGGCAGGCAATTAAGGCAGGCAAATAATGCAGGTAATTTGGTAAGGAAATTAAGGCAGGCAATTAAGGAAAGCAATTAAGGCAGTTAGTAAAGAAAGCCAATTAAGGCAGTCAATTAAGGCAGCCAATTAAGGCATGCAATTAAGGCAGGCAATTAAGGCAGGCAATTTAGGCAGGCAATCAAGTAAGGCAATTACGCAGGCAATTAAGGTTGGCAATTAAGGCTGCCAATTAACGAATGCAATTAAAGCAGCCAATTAAGACAGTCAATTAAGGTAGGCAATTAAGACAGGCAAATAAAGCAGGCTATATAGGCAGGCAAATAAGGCAGGCATTCAAGGAAGGCAATTAAGGCAAGCAATTAATGTAGCCAATTAAGGCAGGCAATTAAGTCAGGCAATAAAGGCATGCAATTAAGGCAGGTAATTAAGGCAGGAAATTAAGGCAGGCAATTAAGGTAGGCAACTAAGGCAGACATTTAAGGCAGTCAATTAAGGCTGTCAATGAAGGCAGGCAATTAAAGTAGGCAAATAATGCAGGTAATTAGGGAAAGCAATTAAGGCAGGCAATTAAGGCAGTCAATTAAGGCAAACAATTATGGCAGGTAGTAACGAAAGCCAATTAAGGCAGGCAATTAGGGCAGGCAGTTAAGGAAGGCATCTAATTAAGGCTGGTAATTAAGGCATGCAATTAAGGCAGGCAATTAAGGCAGGCAATTAAGGCAGTCAATTAAGGCAAGCAATTAAGGATGGCAATTAAGGAATGCAATTAAGGAAGCCAATTAAGGCAGTCACGTAGCGCAGCCATTAAGGCAGGCGATTAAGGCAAGCAATTAAGGCAGGTAGTAAATAAAGCCTATTAAGGTAGGCAGCCAATTAAACCGGCGGGTAATTAAGGCATGCAATTAAGGCAGGCAATTACGGCAGGCAATTAAGGCAGGCATTTAAGGCAGGCAACCAATTAAGGCTAGTAATTAAGGCATGCAATTAAGGCAGGCAATAAAGGCAGGCAATTATGGCAAGCAATTAAGCATGGCAATTAAAAAAAACAATAAAGGCGGGCAATTAAGGCGGCAATTAAGGCAAGCAATTAAGGCAGTTAGTAAAGAAAGCTAAATAAGGCAGGCAATAAGGCAGGCAGCCAATAAAGGCTGGTAATTAAGGCATGCAATTAAGGCAGGCAATTAAGGCAGGCAATAAAGGCAGGCAATAAAGGCAGGCAATAAAGGCAGGCAATTAAGGCAGGCAATTAAGGCAAGCACATAAGGCAGGTAGTAAAGATAGCCAATTAAGGCAGGCAATAAAGGCAGGCAATTAAGGCAGGCAGCCAATTAAGGCTGGTAATTAAGGCATGCAATTAAGGCAGGCAATTAAGGCAGGCAATTAAGGCAGGCAATAAAGGCAGGCAATTAAGGCAGGCAATAAAGGCAGGCAATCAAGAAATGCAATTAAAGCAGGCAATTAAGGCAGGCAATTAAAGCAGGCAATTATGGCAGGCAATTAAGGCATTCCATTTAGGCAGACAATTAAGGCAGGTTATTAAGGCTGGCAATGAAAGCAGGCTGTTAAAGGTAGGCAAATAATGCAGGTAATTAGGGAAGGCAATTAAGACAGGCAATTAAGGCAGGCAATTAGGGCAAGCTTTTTAGGCAGGTATTGAAGAAAGCCAATTAAGACAGGCAATTAAGGCAGGCAGCCAATTAAGGCTGATAATTAAAGCATGCAATTAAGGCAGGCAATTTAGGGACGCAGTTAAGGCAAGCTGTTAAGGATGGCATTTAAGGCAGCCAATTTAGGAATGTAATTAAGGCAGGCAATTTAGACAGGCAATTAAGGCAAGCAATTAAGGCACGTATTAAAGAAAGCCAATTAAGGCAGGCAATTAAGGCAGGCAGCCAATTAAGGCTGGTAATTAAAGCATGCTATTAAGGCAGGCAATTAAGGTACGCATTAAAGGCAGGCAATTAAGGCAAGCAATTAAGGATGGCAATTAAGGCAGCCAATTAAGGCAGGTAATTAAGGCAAGCATTTAAGGATGGCAATTAAGGTAGCCAATTAAGGCAGGCAATAAAGGCAGGCAATCGAGAAAGGCAATTAAGGAAGGCAAATAATGCAGGTAATTAGGGAAGGCAATTAAGGCAGGCAATTAAGGCAGGCAATTAAGGCAAGCAATTAAGGCAGGCAATAAAGGCATGCAATTAAGGCAGGTAATTAAGACAGGAAATTAAGGCAGGCAATTAAGGTAGGCAACTAAGGCAGACATTTAAGGCAGTCAATTATGGCTGTCAATGAAGGCAGGCATTTAAAGTAGGCAAATAATGCAGGTAATTAGGGAAAGCAATTAAGGCAGGCAATTAAGGCAGTCAATTAAGGCAAGCAATTATGGCAGGTAGTAACGAAAGCCAATTAAGGCAGGCAATTAGGGCAGGCATTTAAGGCAGGCATCCAATTAAGGCTGGTAATTAAGGCATGCAATTAAGGCAGGCAATTAAAGCAGGCAATTAAGGCAGTCAATTAAGGCAAGCAATTAAGGATAGCAATTAAGTAATGCAATTAAGGAAGCCAATTAAGGCAGTCACGTAGCGTATCCATTAAGACAGGCGATTAAGGCAAGCAATTAAGGCAGGTAGTAAATAAAGCCTATTAAGGTAGGCAGCCAATTAAACCGGCGGGTAGTTAAGGCATGCAATGAAGGCAGGCAATTAAGGTAGTCAAATAATGCAGGTAATTAGGAAAGGCAATTAGGCAAGCAATTAAGGCAGGCATTTAAGGCAAGCAATTAAGGCAGGGAGTTAAGAAAGCCAATTAAGGCAGGCGATTAATGCAGGCAATTAAGGCAGGCAGCCAATTAAGGCTGGTAATTAAGGCATGCAATTAAGGCAGGCAATTAAGGCAGGCTATTAAGGCAGGCAATTAAGGCAGGAAATTAAGGCAGGAAATTAAGGCAGACAATTAAGACAGGCAATTAAGGCTGGCAATGAAGGCAGGCAATCAAGGTAGTCAAATAATGCAGGTTATTAGGGAAGGCAATTAAGGCAAGCAATTAAGGCCTGCAATTAATGCAGGCAATTAAGGCAGCAAATCAAGGAAGGCAATTAAGGCATGCAATTAATGTAGCCAATTAAGGCAGTAAATTAAGGCAGGCAAATAATGCAAGTAATTTGGTAAGGCAATTAAGGCAAGCTATTAAGGCAGGTAGTAAAGATAGCCAATTAAGGCAGCCAATTAAGGCATGCAATTAAGGCAGGCAATTAAAGCAGGCAAATAAAGCAGGAAATTAAGGCAGGTAATCAAGTAAGGCAATTAAGGCAGGCAATTAAGGCAGGCAATTAAGGCAGACATTTAAGACAGGCAATTAAGGCAGGCAATTAAGGCAAGCAATAAATGTAGCCAATTAAGGCAGGCAATTAAGGCAGGCAAATAATGCAGGTCATTTGGTAAGGCAATTAAGGCAGGCAATTAAGGCAGGTAGTAAAGAAAGCCAATTAAGGCAGTCAATAAGGGAGCCAATTAAGGCATGCAATTAAGGCAGGCAATTAAGGCAGGCAATTTAGGCAGGCAATTTAGGAAGGCAATCAAGTAAGGCAATTAAGGCAGGAAATTAAGGCAGGCAATTAAGGCAGTCAATTAAGACAGGCAATAAAGGCAGGCAATGAAGGCAGGCAATTAAGGTAGTCAAATAATGCAGGTAATTAGGAAAGGCAATTAGGCAAGCAATTAAGGCAGGCATTTAAGGCAAGCAATTAAGGCAGGGAGTTAAGAAAGCCAATTAAGGCAGTCGATTAATGCAGGCAATTAAGGCAGGCAGCCAATTAAGGCTGGTAATTAAGGCATGCAATTAAGGCAGGCTATTAAGGCAGGCTATTTAGGCAGGCAATTAAGGTAGGCAATTAAGGCAAGAAATTAAGGCAGACAATTAAGACAGGCAATTAAGACTGGCAATAAAGGCAGGCAATAAAGGTAGAAAATAATGCAGGTAATTAGAGAAAGCAATTAAGGCAAGCAATTAAGGCCTGTAATTAATGCAGGCAATTAAGGCAGCAAATCAAGGAAGGCAATTAAGGCATGCAATTAATGTAGCCAATTAAGGCAGGCAATTAAGGCAGGCAAATAATGCAGGTAATTTGGTAAGGCAATTAAGGCAGGCAATTAAGGCAAGCAATTAAGGCAGGTAGTAAAGATAGCCAATTAAGGCAGCCAATTAAGGCATGCAATTAAGGCAGGCAATTAAGGCAGGCAATTAAGGCAGGCAATTAAGGCAGGCAATCAAGTAAGGCATTTAAGGCAGGCAATTAAGGCAGGCAATTAGGCAGACAATTAAGACAGGCAATTAAGGCAGACAATTAAGACAGGCAATTAAGGCAGGCAATTAAGGCAAGCAATTAATGTAGCCAATTAAGGCAGGCAATTAAGGCAGGCAAATAATGCAGGTAATTTGGTAAGGCAATTAAGGCAGGCAATTAAGGCAGCAATTAAGGCAGTTAATAAAGAAAGCCAATTAAGGCAGTCAATTAAGGCAGCTAATTAAGGCATGCAATTAATGCAGGCAATTAAGGCAGGCAATTAAGGCAGGCAATCAAGTAAGGCAATTACGCAGGCAATTAAGGTTGGCAATTAAGGCTGCCAATTAACGAATGCAATTAAAGCAGCCAATTAAGACAGTCAATTAAGGTAGGCAATTAAGACAGGCAATTAAAGCAGGCTATATAGGCAGGCAAATAAGGCAGGCATTCAAGGAAGGCAATTAAGGCAAGCAATTAATGTAGCCAATTAAGGCAGGCAATTAAGTCAAGCAATAAAGGCATGCAATTAAGGCAGGTAATTAAGGCAGGAAATTAAGCCAGGCAATTAAGGTAGGCAACTAAGGAAGACATTTAAGGCAGTCAATTAAGGCTGTCAATGAAGGCAGGCAATTAAAGTAGGCAAATAATGCAGGTAATTAGGGAAAGCAATTAAGGCAGGCAATTAAGGCAGTCAATTAAGGCAAGCAATTATGGCAGGTAGTAACGAAAGCCAATTAAGGCAGGCAATTAGGGCAGGCATTTAAGGCAGGCAACCAATTCAGGCTAGTAATTAAGGCATGCAATTAAGGCAGGCAATAAAGGCAGGCAATTATGGCAAGCAATTAAGGATGGCAATTAAAAAAACAATAAAGGCGGGCAATTAAGGCGGCAATTAAGGCAAGCAATTAAGGCAGTTAGTAAAGAAAGCTAATTAAGGCAGGCAATAAGGCAGGCAGCCAATAAAGGCTGGTAATTAAGGCATGCAATTAAGGCAGGTTATTAAGGCAGGCAATAAAGGCAGGCAATAAAGGCAGGCAATAAAGGCAGGCAATTAAGGCAGACAATTAAGGCAAGCACATAAGGCAGGTAGTAAAGAAAGCCAATTAAGGCAGTCAATTAAGGCAGCCAATTAAGGCATGCAATTAAGGCAGGCAATTAAGGCAGGCAATTTAGGCAGGCAATCAAGTAAGGCAATTACGCAGGCAATTAAGGTTGGCAATTAAGGCTGCCAATTAACGAATGCAATTAAAGCAGCCAATTAAGACAGTCAATTAAGGTAGGCAATTAAGACAGGCAATTAAAGCAGGCTATATAGGCAGGCAAATAAGGCAGGCATTCAAGGAAGGCAATTAAGGCAAGCAATTAATGTAGCCAATTAAGGCAGGCAATTAAGTCAGGCAATAAAGGCATGCAATTAAGGCAGGTAATTAAGGCAGGAAATTAAGGCAGGCAATTAAGGTAGGCAACTAAGGCAGACATTTAAGGCAGTCAATTAAGGCTGTCAATGATGGCAGGCAAATAAAGTAGGCAAATAATGCAGGTAATAAGGGAAAGAAATTAAGGCAGGCAATTAAGGCAGTCAATTAAGGCAAGCAATTATGGCAGGTAGTAACGAAAGCCAATTAAGGCAGGCAATTAGGGCAGGCATTTAAGGCAGGCATCTAATTAAGGCAGGTAATTAAGGCATGCAATTAAGGCAGGCAATTAAGGCAGGCAATTAAGGCAGTCAATTAAGGCAAGCAATTAAGGATGGCAATTAAGGAATGCAATTAAGGAAGCCAATTAAGGCAGTCACTTAGCGCAGCCATTAAGGCAGGCGATTAAGGCAAGCAATTAAGGCAGGTAGTAAATAAAGCCTATTAAGGTAGGCAGCCAATTAAATCGGCGGGTAATTAAGGCATGCAATTAAGGCAGGCAATTACCGCAGGCAATTAAGGCATTCATTTAAGGCAGGCAACCAATTAAGGCTAGTAATTAAGGCATGCAATTAAGGCAGGCAATAAAGGCAGGCAATTATGGCAAGCAATTAAGCATGGCAATTAAAAAAAACAATAAAGGCGGGCAATTAAGGCGGCAATTAAGGCAAGCAATTAAGGCAGTTAGTAAAGAAAGCTAAATAAGGCAGGAAATAAGGCAGGCAGCCAATAAAGGCTGGTAATTAAGGCATGCAATTAAGGCAGGCAATTAAGGCAGGCAATAAAGGCAGGCAATAAAGGCAGGCAATAAAGGCAGGCAATTAAGGCAGGCAATTAAGGCAAGCACATAAGGCAGGTAGTAAAGATAGCCAATTAAGGCAGGCAATAAAGGCAGGCAATTAAGGCAGGCAGCCAATTAAGGCTGGTAATTAAGGCATGCAATTAAGGCAGGCAATTAAGGCAGGCAATTAAGGCAGGCAATAAAGGCAGGCAATTAAGGCAGGCAATAAAGGCAGGCAATCAAGAAATGCAATTAAAGCAGGCAATTAAGGCAGGCAATTAAAGCAGGCAATTATGGCAGGCAATTAAGGCATTCCATTTAGGCAGACAATTAAGGCAGGTTATTAAGGCTGGCAATGAAAGCAGGCTGTTAAAGGTAGGCAAATAATGCAGGTAATTAGGGAAGGCAATTAAGACAGGCAATTAAGGCAGGCAATTAGGGCAAGCTTTTTAGGCAGGTATTGAATAAAGCCAATTAAGACAGGCAATTAAGGCAGGCAGCCAATTAAGGCTGATAATTAAAGCATGCAATTAAGGCAGGCAATTTAGGGACGCAGTTAAGGCAAGCTGTTAAGGATGGCATTTAAGGCAGCCAATTGAGGAATGTAATTAAGGCAGGCAATTTAGACAGGCAATTAAGGCAAGCAATTAAGGCACGTATTAAAGAAAGCCAATTAAGGCAGGCAATTAAGGCAGGCAGCCAATTAAGGCTGGTAATTAAAGCATGCTATTAAGGCAGGCAATTAAGGTACGCATTAAAGGCAGGCAATTAAGGCAAGCAATTAAGGATGGCAATTAAGGCAGCCAATTAAGGCAGGTAATTAAGGCAAGCAATTAAGGATGGCAATTAAGGCAGCCAATTAAGGCAGGCAATAAAGGCAGGCAATCGAGAAAGGCAATTAAGGAAGGCAAATAATGCAGGTAATTAGGGAAGGCAATTAAGGCAGGCAATTAAGGCAGGCAATTAAGGCAAGCAATTAAGGCAGGCAGTTTAGAAAGCCAATTAAGACAGGCAATTAAGGCAGGCAGCCAATTAAGGCTGGTAATTAAGACATGCAATTAAGGCAGGAAATTAAGCCAAGCAATCAAGGCAAGCAATTAAGGATGGCAATTAAGGCAGCAATTTTAGGAATGCAATTAAGGCAGCCAATTAAGGCAGGCAATTTAGGCAGGCAATTACAGCAGGCAATTAAGGCAGTCAATTAAGTCAGACAATTAAGGCACGCAATTAAGGCAGGCAATCAAGAAATGCAATTAAAGCAGGCAATTAAGGCAGGCAATTAAAGCAGGCAATTATGGCAGGCAATTAAGGCAGTCCATTTAGGCAGACAATTAAGGCAAGCTATTTAGGCGGGTAGTAAAGAAAGCCAATTAAGGCAAGCAATTAAGGCAGGCAATTAAGGCAGGCAGCCAATTAAGGCAGGTAAATAAGGCTGGCATTTTAGGCAGACAATTGAGGCAGTCAATTAAGACAGGCAATTAAAGCAGGCAATGAAGGCAGGCAATTAAGGCAGGCAATTAAGGCAGGCAATTAAGGCAAGCAATTAAGGCAGGCAATAAAGGTAGAAAATAATGCAGGTAATTAGAGAAGGCAATTAAGGCAAGCAATTAAGGCCTGCAATTAATGCAGGCAATTAAGGCAGCAATTCAAGGAAGGCAATTAAGGCATGCAATTAATGTAGCCAATTAAGGCAGGCAATTAAGGCAGGCAAATAATGCAGGTAATTTGGTAAGGCAATTAAGGCAGGCAATTAAGGCAAGCAATTAAGGCAGGTAGTAAAGATAGCCAATTAAGGCAGCCAATTAAGGCATGCAATTAAGGCAGGCAATTAAGGCAGGCAATTAAGGCAGGCAATTAAGGCAGCCAATCAAGTAAGGCAATTAAGGCAACCAATTAAGGCAGGCAATTAAGGCAGACAATTAAGACAGGCAATTAAGGCAGGCAATTAAGGCAAGCAATTAATGTAGCCAATTAAGGCAGGCAATTAAGGCAGGCAAATAATGCAGGTAATTTGGTAAGGCAATTAAGGCAGGCAATTAAGGCAAGCAATTAAGGCAGTTAGTAAAGAAAGCCAATTAAGGCAATCAATTAAGGCAGCCAATTAAGGCATGCAATTAAGGCAGGCAATTAAGGCAGGCAATTTATGCAGGCAATCAAGTAAGGCAATTACGCAGGCAATTAAGGTTGGCAATTAAGGCTGCCAATTAACGAATGCAATTAAAGCAGCCAATTAAGACAGTCATTTAAGGTAGGCAATTAAGACAGGCAATTTAGGGACGCAGTAAAGGCAAGCTATTAAGGATGGCATTTAAGGCAGCCAATTGAGGAATGTAATTAAGGCAGGCAATTCAGACAGGCAATTAAGGCAAGCAATTAAGGCACGTATTAAAGAAAGCCAATTAAGGCAGGCAATTAAGGCAGGCAATTATGCAAGCAATTAATGTAGCCAATTAAGGCAGGCAATTAAGGCAGGCAAATAATGCAGGTAATTTGGTAAGGCAATTAAGGCAGGCAATGAAGGCAGGCAATTAAGGGAGTCAAATAATGCAGGTAATTAGGAAAGGCAAAGAGGCAAGCAAATAAGGCAGGCATTTAAGGCAAGCAATTAAGGCAATGAGTAAAGAAAGCCAAATAAGGCAGGCGATTAATGCAGGCAGTTAAGACAGGCAGCCAATTAAGGCTGGTAATTAAGGCATTCAATTAAGGCAGGCAATTAAGGCAGGCTATTAAGGCAGGCAATTAAGGCAGGCAATTAAGGTAGGAAATTAAGGCCGACAATTAAGACAGGCAATTAAGGCTGGCAATGAAGGCAGACAATTAAGGTAGTCAAATAATGCAGGTAATTAGGAAAGGCAATTAAGGCAAGCAATTAAGGCCTGCAATTAATGCAGGCAATTAAGGCAGCAAATCGAGGAAGGCAATTAAGGCATGCAATCAATTTAGCCAATAAAGGCAGGCAATTAAGGCAGGCAAATAATGCAGTTAATTTGGTAAGGCAATTAAGGCAAGCAATTAAGTCAGGTAGTAAAGATAGCCAATTAAGGCAGCCAATTAAGACATGCAATTAAGGCAGGCAATTAAGGCAGGCAATTAAGGCAGGCAATAAAGGCAGGCAATCATATAAGGCAATTAAGGCAGGCAATTAAGGCAGACAATTAAGACAGGCAATTAAGGTTGTAATTAAGGCAAGCAATTAATGTAGCCAATTAAGGCAGGCAATTAAGGCAGGCAAATAATGCAGGTAATTTGGTAAGGCAATTAAGGCAGGCAATTAAGGCAAGCAATTAAGGCAGGTAGTAAAGAAAGCCAATTAAGGCAGTCAATTAAGGCAGTCAATAAAGGCATGCAATTAAGGCAGGCAATTAAGGCAGGCATTTAAGACAGGCAATCAAGTAAGGCAATTAAGGCAGGAAATTAAGGCAGGCAATTAAGGCAGGCAATTAAGGCAGTCAATTAAGACAGGCAATAAAGGCAGGCAATGAATGCAGGCAATTAAGGTAGTCAAATAATGCGGGTAATTAGGAAAGGCAATTAGGCAAGCAATTAAGGCAGGCATTTAAGGCAAGCAATTAAGACAGGGAGTAAAGAAAGCCAATTAAGGCAGTCGATTAATGCAGGCAATTAAGGCAGGCAGCCAATTATGGCTGGTAATTAAGGCATGCAATTAAGGCAGGCAATTAAGGCAGGCTATTTAGGCAGGCAATTAAGGTAGGCAATTAAGGCAGGAAATTAAGGCAGACAATTAAGACAGGCAATTAAGGCTGGCAATAAAGGCAGGCAATAAAGGTAGAAAATAATGCAGGTAATTAGAGAAGGCAATTAAGGCAAGCAATTAAGGCCTGCAATTAATGCAGGCAATTAAGGCAGCAAATCAAGGAAGGCAATTAAGGCATGCAATTAATGTAGCCAATTAAGGCAGGCAATTAAGGCAGGCAAATAATGCAGGTAATTTGGTAAGGCAATTAAGGCAGGCAATTAAGGCAAGCAATTAAGGTAGGTAGTAAAGATAGCCAATTAAGGCAGCCAATTAAGGCATGCAATTAAGGCAGGCAATTAAGGCAGGCAATCAAGTAAGGCAATTAAGGCAACCAATTAAGGCAGGCAATTAAGGCAGACAATTAAGACAGGCAATTAAGGCAGGCAATTAAGGCAAGCAATTAATGTAGCCAATTAAGGCAGGCAATTAAGGCAGGCAAATAATGCAGGTAATTTGGTAAGGCAATTAAGGCAGGCAATTAAGGCAAGCAATTAAGGCAGTTAGTACGGAAAGCCAATTAAGGCAGTCAATTAAGGCAGCTAATTAAGGCATGCAATTAAGGCAGGCAATTAAGGCAGGCAATTAAGGCAGGCAATCAAGTAAGGCAATTACGCAGGCAATTAAGGTTGGCAATTAAGGCTGCCAATTAACGAATGCAATTAAAGCAGCCAATAAGGACAGTCAATTAAGGTAGGCAATTAAGACAGGCAATTAAAGCAGGCTATATAGGCAGGCAAATAAGGCAGGCATTCAAGGAAGGCAATTAAGGCAAGCAATTAATGTAGCCAATTAAGGCAGGCAATTAAGTCAAGCAATAAAGGCATGCAATTAAGGCAGGTAATTAAGGCAGGAAATTAAGCCAGGCAATTAAGGTAGGCAACTAAGGAAGACATTTAAGGCAGTCAATTAAGGCTGTCAATGAAGGCAGGCAATTAAAGTAGGCAAATAATGCAGGTAATTAGGGAAAGCAATTAAGGCAGGCAATTAAGGCAGTCAATTAAGGCAAGCAATTATGGCAGGTAGTAACGAAAGCCAATTAAGGCAGGCAATTAGGGCAGGCATTTAAGGCAGGCATCTAATTAAGGCTGGTAATTAAGGCATGCAATTAAGGCAGGAATTAAGGCAGGCAATTAAGGCAGTCAATTAAGGCAAGCAATTAAGGATGGCAATTAAGGAATGCAATTAAGGAAGCCAATTAAGGCAGTCACGTAGCGCAGCCATTAAGGCAGGCAATTAAGGCAAGCAATTAAGGCAGGTTGTAAATAAAGCCTATTAAGGTAGGCAGCCAATTAAAACGGCGGGTAATTAAGGCATGCAATTAAGGCAGGCAATTAAGGCAGGCAATTAAGGCAGGCATTTAAGGCAGGCAACCAATTCAGGCTAGTAATTAAGGCATGCAATTAAGGCAGGCAATAAAGGCAGGCAATTATGGCAAGCAATTAAGGATGGCAATTAAAAAAAACAATAAAGGCGGGCAATTAAGGCGGCAATTAAGGCAAGCAATTAAGGCAGTTAGTAAAGAAAGCTAATTAAGGCAGGCAATAAGGCAGGCAGCCAATAAAGGCTGTTAATTAAGGCATGCAATTAAGGCAGCTTATTAAGGCAGGCAATAAAGGCAGGCAATAAAGGCAGGCAATAAAGGCAGGCAATTAAGGCAGACAATTAAGGCAAGCACATAAGGCAGGTAGTAAAGAAAGCCAATTAAGGCAGTCAATTAAGGCAGCCAATTAAGGCATGCAATTAAGGCAGGCAATTAAGGCAGGCAATTTAGGCAGGCAATCAAGTAAGGCAATTACGCAGGCAATTAAGGTTGGCAATTAAGGCTGCCAATTAACGAATGCAATTAAAGCAGCCAATTAAGACAGTCAATTAAGGTAGGCAATTAAGACAGGCAATTAAAGCAGGCTATATAGGCAGGCAAATAAGGCAGGCATTCAAGGAAGGCAATTAAGGCAAGCAATTAATGTAGCCAATTAAGGCAGGCAATTAAGTCAGGCAATAAAGGCATGCAATTAAGGCAGGTAATTAAGGCAGGAAATTAAGGCAGGCAATTAAGGTAGGCAACTAAGGCAGACATTTAAGGCAGTCAATTAAGGCTGTCAATGATGGCAGGCAATTAAAGTAGGCAAATAATGCAGGTAATAAGGGAAAGAAATTAAGGCAGGCAATTAAGGCAGTCAATTAAGGCAAGCAATTATGGCAGGTATTAACGAAAGCCAATTAAGGCAGGCAATTAGGGCGGGCATTTAAGGCAGGCATCTAATTAAGGCTGGTAATTAAGGCATGCAATTAAGGCAGGCAATTAAGGCAGGCAATTAAGGCAGTCAATTAAGGCAAGCAATTAAGGATGGCAATTAAGGAATGCAATTAAGGAAGCCAATTAAGGCAGTCACTTAGCGCAGCCATTAAGGAAGCGATTAAGGCAAGCAATTAAGGCAGGTAGTAAATAAAGCCTATTAAGGTAGGCAGCCAATTAAATCGGCGGGTAATTAAGGCATGCAATTAAGGCAGGCAATTACCGCAGGCAATTAAGGCATTCATTTAAGGCAGGCAACCAATTAAGGCTAGTAATTAAGGCATGCAATTAAGGCAGGCAATAAAGGCAGGCAATTATGGCAAGCAATTAAGCATGGCAATTAAAAAAAACAATAAAGGCGGGCAATTAAGGCGGCAATTAAGGCAAGCAATTAAGGCAGTTAGTAAAGAAAGCTAAATAAGGCAGGCAATAAGGCAGGCAGCCAATAAAGGCTGGTAATTAAGGCATGCAATTAAGGCAGGCAATTAAGGCAGGCAATAAAGGCAGGCAATAAAGGCAGGCAATAAAGGCAGGCAATTAAGGCAGGCAATTAAGGCAAGCACATAAGGCAGGTAGTAAAGATAGCCAATTAAGGCAGGCAATAAAGGCAGGCAATTAAGGCAGGCAGCCAATTAAGGCTGGTAATTAAGGCATGCAATTAAGGCAGGCAATTAAGGCAGGCAATTAAGGCAGGCAATAAAGGCAGGCAATTAAGGCAGGCAATAAAGGCAGGCAATCAAGAAATGCAATTAAAGCAGGCAATTAAGGCAGGCAATTAAAGCAGGCAATTATGGCAGGCAATTAAGGCATTCCATTTAGGCAGACAATTAAGGCAGGTTATTAAGGCTGGCAATGAAAGCAGGCTGTTAAAGGTAGGCAAATAATGAAGGTAATTAGGGAAGGCAATTAAGACAGGCAATTAAGGCAGGCAATTAGGGCAAGCTTTTTAGGCAGGTATTGAAGAAAGCCAATTAAGACAGGCAATTAAGGCAGGCAGCCAATAAATGCTGGTAATTAAAGCATGCAATTAAGGCAGGCAATTTAGGGACGCAGTTAAGGCAAGCTATTAAGGATGGCATTTAAGGCAGCCAATTGAGGAATGTAATTAAGGCAGGCAATTTAGACAGGCAATTAAGGAAAGCAATTAAGACACGTATTAAAGAAAGCCAATTAAGGCAGGCAATTAAGGCAGGCAGCCAATTAAGGCTGGTAATTAAAGCATGCTATTAAGGCAGGCAATTAAGGTAGGCATTTAAGGCAGGCAATTAAGGCAAGCAATTAAGGATGGCAATTAAGGCAGCCAATTAAGGCAGGCAATTAAGGCAAGCAATTAAGAATGGCAATTAAGGCAGCCAATTAAGGCAGGCAATAAAGGCAGGCAATCGAGAAAGGCAATTAAGGTAGGCAAATAATGCAGGTAATTAGGTAAGGCAATTAAGGCAAGCAATTAAGGCAGGCAATTAAGGCAAGCTATTTAGGCGGGTGGTAAAGAAAGCCAATTAAGGCAAGCGATTAAGGCAGGCAATTAAGGCAGGCAGCCAATTAAGGCAGGTAAATAAGGCTGGCATTTTAGGCAGACAATTGAGGCAGTCAATTAAGACAGGCATTTAAAGCAGGCAATGAAGGCAGGTAATTAAGGCAGGCAATTAAGGCAGGCGATTTAGGCATGCAATTAAGGCAGGCAATTTAGGGACGCAGTAAAGGCAAGCTATTAAGGATGGCATTTAAGGCAGCCAATTGAGGAATGTAATTAAGGCAGGCAATTTACACAGGCAATTAAGGCAAGCAATTAAGGCACGTATTAAAAAAAGCCAATTAAGGCAGGCAATTAAGGCAGGCAATTATGCAAGCAATTAATGTAGCCAATTAAGGCAGGCAATTAAGGCAGGCAAATAATGCAGGTAATTTGGTAAGGCAATTAAGGCAGGCAATGAAGGCAGGCAATTAAGGGAGTCAATAATGCAGGTAATTAGGAAAGGCAATTAGGCAAGCAAATAAGGCAGGCATTTAAGGCAAGCAATTAAGGCAATGAGTAAAGAAAGCCAAATAAGGCAGGCGATTAATGCAGGCAATTAAGGCAGGCAGCCAATTAAGGCTGGTAATTAAGGCATTCAATTAAGGCAGGCAATTAAGGCAGGCTATTAAGGCAGGCAATTAAGGCAGGCAATTAAGGTAGGAAATTAAGGCCGACAATTAAGACAGGCAATTAAGGCTGGCAATGAAGGCAGACAATTAAGGTAGTCAAATAATGCAGGTAATTAGGGAAGGCAATTAAGGCAAGCAATTAAGGCCTGCAATTAATGCAGGCAATTAAGGCAGCAAATCGAGGAAGGCAATTAAGGCATGCAATCAATTTAGCCAATAAAGGCAGGCAATTAAGGCAGGCAAATAATGCAGTTAATTTGGTAAGGCAATGAAGGCAAGCAATTAAGGCAGGTAGTAAAGATAGCCAATTAAGGCAGCCAATTAAGGCATGCAATTAAGGCAGGCAATTAAGGCAGGCAATTAAGGCAGGCAATAAAGGCAGGCAATCATATAAGGCAATTAAGGCAGGCAATTAAGGCAGACAATTAAAACAGGCAATTAAGGCTGGCAATTAAGGCAAGCAATTAATGTAGCCAATTAAGGCAGGCAATTAAGGCAGGCAAATAATGCAGGTAATTTGGTAAGGCAATTAAGGCAGGCAATTAAGGCAAGCAATTAAGGCAGGTAGTAAAGAAAGCCAATTAAGGCAGTCAATTAAGGCAGCCAATTAAGGCATGCAATTAAGGCAGGCAATTAAGGCAGGCATTTTAGGCAGGCAATCAAGTAAGGCAATTAAGGCAGGCAATTAAGGCAGACAATTAAGACAGGCAATTAAGGCAGGCAATGAAGGCAGGCAATTAAGGTAGTCAAATAATGCAGGTAATTAGGAAAGGCAATTAGGCAAGCAATTAAGGCAGGCATTTAAGGCAAGCAATATAGGCAGGAAGTAAAGAAAGATAATTAAGGCATGCAATTAAGGCAGGCAATTAAGGCAGACAATTTAGGCAGGCAATTTAGGCAGGCAATCAAGTAAGGCAATTAAGGCAGGAAATTAAGGCAGGCAATTAAGGCAGTCAATTAAGGCATGCAATTATGGCAGGCAATTAAGGCAGGCATTTTAGGCAGGCAATCAAGTAAGGCAATTAAGGCAGGCAATTAAGGCAGACAATTAAGACAGGCAATTAAGGCAGGCAATGAAGGCAGGCAATTAAGGTAGTCAAATAATGCGGGTAATTAGGAAAGGCAATTAGGCAAGCAATTAAGGCAGGCATTTAAGGCAAGCAATTAAGGCAGGGAGGAAAGAAAGCCAATTAAGGCAGTCGATTAATGCAGGCAATTAAGGCAGGCAGCCAATTAAGGCTGGTAATTAAGGCATGCAATTAAGGCAGGCAATTAAGGCAGGCTATTTATGCAGGCAATTAAGGTAGGCAATTAAGGCAGGAAATTAAGGCAGACAATTAAGACAGGCAATTAAGGCTGGCAATAAAGGCAGGCAATAAAGGTAGAAAATAATGCAGGTAATTAGAGAAGGCAATTAAGGCAAGCAATTAAGGCCTGCAATTAATGCAGGCAATTAAGGCAGCAAATCAAGGAAGGCAATTAAGGCATGCAATTAATGTAGCCAATTAAGGCAGGCAATTAAGGCAGGCAAATAATGCAGGTAATTTGGTAAGGCAATTAAGGCAGGCAATTAAGGCAAGCAATTAAGGCAGGTAGTAAAGATAGCCAATTAAGGCAGCCAATTAAGGCATGCAATTAAGGCAGGCAATTAAGGCAGGCAATTACGGCAGGCAATTAAGGCAGGCAATCAAGTAAGGCAATTAAGGCAACCAATTAAGGCAGGCAATTAAGGCAGACAATTAAGACAGGCAATTAAGGCAGGCAATTAAGGCAAGCAATTAATGTAGCCAATTAAGGCAGGCAATTAAGGCAGGCAAATAATGCAGGTAATTTGGTAAGGCAATTAAGGCAGGCAATTAAGGCAAGCAATGAAGGCAGTTAGTAAAGAAAGCCAATTAAGGCAGTCAATTAAGGCAGCCAATTAAGGCATGCAATTAAGGCAGGCAATTAAGGCAGGCAATTTAGGCAGGCAATCAAGTAAGGCTATTACGCAGGCAATTAAGGTTGGCAATTAAGGCTGCCAATTAACGAATGCAATTAAAGCAGCCAATTAAGACAGTCAATTACGGTAGGCAATTAAGACAGGCAATTAAAGCAAGCTATATAGGCAGGCAAATAAGGCAGGTATTCAAGAAAGGCAATTAAGGCAAGCAATTAATGTAGCCAATTAAGGCAGGCAATTAAGTCAGGCAATAAAGGCATGCAATTAAGGCAGGTAATTAAGGCAGGAAATTAAGGCAGGCAATTAAGGTAGGCAACTAAGGCAGACATTTAAAGGCAGTCAATTAAGGCTGTCAATGAAGGCAGGCAATTAATGTAGGCAAATAATGCAGGTAATTAGGGAAAGCAATTAAGGCAGGCAATTAAGGCAGTCAATTAAGGCAAGCAATTATGGCAGGTAGTAACGAAAGCCAATTAAGGCAGGCAATTAGGGCAGGCATTTAAGGCAGGCATCTAATTAAGGCTGGTAATTAAGGCATGCAATTAAGGCAGGCAATTAAGGCAGGCAATTAAGGCAGTCAATTAAGGCAAGCAATTAAGGATGGCAATTAAGGAATGCAATTAAGGAAGCCAATTAAGGCAGTCACGTAGCGCAGCCATTAAGGCAGGCGATTAAGGCAAGCAATTAAGGCAGGTAGTAAATAAAGCCTATTAAGGTAGGCAGCCAATTAAACCGGCGGGTAATTAAGGCATGCAATTAAGGCAGGCAATTATGGCAGGCAATTAAGGCAGGCATTTAAGGCAGGCAACCAATTAAGGCTAGTAATTAAGGCATGGAATTAAGGTAGGCAATAAAGGCAGGCAATAATGGCAAGCAATTAAGCATGGAAATTAAAAAAAACAATAAAGGCGGGCAATTAAGGCGGCAATTAAGGCAAGCAATTAAGGCAGTTAGTAAAGAAAGCTAAATAAGGCAGGCAATAAGGCAGGCAGCCAATAAAGGCTGGTAATTAAGGCATGCAATTAAGGCAGGCAATTAAGGCAGGCAATAAAGGCAGGCAATAAAGGCAGGCAATTAAGGCAGGCAATTAAGGCAAGCACATAAGGCAGGTAGTAAAGATAGCCAATTAAGGCAGGCAATAAAGGCAGGCAATTAAGGCAGGCAGCCAATTAAGGCTGGTAATTAAGGCATGCAATTAAGGCAGGCAATTAAGGCAGCAAATTTAGGAATGCAATTAAGGCAGCCAATTAAGGCAGGCGATTAATGCAGGCAATTAAGGCAGGCAGCCAATTAAGGCTGGTAATTAAGGCATTCTATTAAGTCAGGCAATTAAGGCAGGCTATTAAGGCAGGCAATTAAGGCAGGCAATTAAGGTAGGAAATTAAGGCCGACAATTAAGACAGGCAATTAAGGCTGGCAATGAAGGCAGACAATTAAGGTATTCAAATAATGCAGGTAATTAGGGAAGGCAATTAAGGCAAGCAATTAAGGCCTGTAATTAATGCAGGCAATTAAGGCAGCAAATCGAGGAAGGCAATTAAAGCATGCAATCAATTTAGCCAATAAAGGCAGGCAATTAAGGCAGGCAAATAATGCAGTTAATTTGGTAAGGCAACTAAGGCAAGCAATTAAGGCAGGTAGTAAAGATAGCCAATTAAGGCAGCCAATTAAGGCATGCAATTAAGGCAGGCAATTAAGGCAGGCAATAAAGGCAGGCAATCATATAAGGCAATTAAGGCAGGCAATTAAGGCAGACAATTAAGACAGGCAATTAAGGCTGGCAATTAAGGCAAGCAATTAATGTAGCCAATTAAGGCAGGCAATTAAGGCAGGCAAAAAATGCAGGTAATTTGGTAAGGCAATTAAGGCAGGCAATAAAGTCAAGCAATTAAGGCAGGTAGTAAAGAAAGCCAATTAAGGCAGTCAATTAAGGCAGCCAATTAAGGCATGCAATTAAGGCAGGCAATTAAGGCAGGCATTTTAGGCAGGCAATCAAGTAAGGCAATTAAGGCAGGAAATTAAGGCAGGCAATTAAGGCAGACAATTAAGACAGGCAATTAAGGCAGGCAATGAAGGCAGGCAATTAAGGTAGTCAAATAATGCTGGTAATTAGGAAAGGCAATTAGGCAAGCAATTAAGGCAGGCATTTAAGGCAAGCAATATAGGCAGGGAGTAAAGAAAGCCAATTAAGGCATGCAATTAAGGCAGGCAATTAAGGCAGACAATTTAGGCAGGCAATTTAGGCAGGCAATCAAGTAAGGCAATTAAGGCAGGAAATTAAGGCAGGCAATTAAGCAGTCAATTAAGACAGGCAATAAAGGCAGGCAATGAAGGCAGGCAATTAAGGTAGTCAAATAATGCGGGTAATTAGGAAAGGCAATTAGGCAAGCAATTAAGGCAGGCATTTAAGGCAAGCAATTAAGGCAGGGAGTAAAGAAAGCCAATTAAGGCAGTCGATTAATGCAGGCAATTAAGGCAGGCAGCCAATTAAGGCTGGTAATTACAGCATGCAATTAAGGCAGGCAATTAAGGCAGTCTATTTAGGCAGGCAATTAAGGTAGGCAATTAAGGCAGGAAATTAAGGCAGACAATAAAGACAGGCAATTAAGGCTGGCAATAAAGGCAGGCAATAAAGGTAGAAAATAATGCAGGTAATTAGAGAAGGCAATTAAGGCAAGCAATTAAGGCCTGCAATTAATGCAGGCAATTAAGGCAGCAAATCAAGGAAGGCAATTAAGGCATGCAATTAATGTAGCCAATTAAGGCAGGCAATTAAGGCAGGCAAATAATGCAGGTAATTTGGTAAGGCAATTAAGGCAGGCAATTAAGGCAAGCAATTAAGGCAGGTAGTATAGATAGCCAATTAAGGCAGCCAATTAAGGCATGCAATTAAGGCAGGCAATTAAGGCAGGCAATTAAGGCAGGCAATTTAGGCAGGCAATCAAGTAAGGCTATTACGCAGGCAATTAAGGTTGGCAATTAAGGCTGCCAATTAACGAATGCAATTAAAGCAGCCAATTAAGACAGTCAATTACGGTAGGCAATTAAGACAGGCAATTAAAGCAAGCTATATAGGCAGGCAAATAAGGCAGGCATTCAAGAAAGGCAATTAAGGCAAGCAATTAATGTAGCCAATTAAGGCAGGCAATTAAGTCAGGCAATAAAGGCATGCAATTAAGGCAGGTAATTAAGGCAGGAAATTAAGGCAGGCAATTAAGGTAGGCAACTAAGGCAGACATTTAAAGGCAGTCAATTAAGGCTGTCAATGAAGGCAGGCAATTAATGTAGGCAAATAATGCAGGTAATTAGGGAAAGCAATTAAGGCAGGCAATTAAGGCAGTCAATTAAGGCAAGCAATTATGGCGGGTAGTAACAAAAGCCAATTAAGGCAGGCAATTAGGGCAGGCATTTAAGGCAGGCATCTAATTAAGGCTGGTAATTAAGGCATGCAATTAAGGCAGGCAATTAAGGCAGGCAATTAAGGCAGTCAATTAAGGCAAGCAATTAAGGATGGCAATTAAGGAATGCAATTAAGGAAGCCAATTAAGGCAGTCACGTAGCGCAGCCATTAAGGCAGGCGATTAAGGCAAGCAATTAAGGCAGGTAGTAAATAAAGCCTATTAAGGTAGGCAGCCAATTAAACCGGCGGGTAATTAAGGCATGCAATTAAGGCAGGCAATTATGGCAGGCAATTAAGGCAGGCATTTAAGGCAGGCAACCAATTAAGGCTAGTAATTAAGGCATGGAATTAAGGTAGGCAATAAAGGCAGGCAATAATGGCAAGCAATTAAGCATGGAAATTAAAAAAAACAATAAAGGCGGGCAATTAAGGCGGCAATTAAGGCAAGCAATTAAGGCAGTTAGTAAAGAAAGCTAAATAAGGCAGGCAATAAGGCAGGCAGCCAATAAAGGCTGGTAATTAAGGCATGCAATTAAGGCAGGCAATTAAGGCAGGCAATAAAGGCAGGCAATAAAGGCAGGCAATAAAGGCAGGCAATTAAGGCAGGCAATTAAGGCAAGCACATAAGGCAGGTAGTAAAGATAGCCAATTAAGGCAGGCAATAAAGGCAGGCAATTAAGGCAGGCAGCCAATTAAGGCTGGTAATTAAGGCATGCAATTAAGGCAGGCAATTAAGGCAGCAAATTTAGGAATGCAATTAAGGCAGCCAATTAAGGCAGGCGATTAATGCAGGCAATTAAGGCAGGCAGCCAATTAAGGCTGGTAATTAAGGCATTCTATTAAGTCAGGCAATTAAGGCAGGCTATTAAGGCAGGCAATTAAGGCAGGCAATTAAGGTAGGAAATTAAGGCCGACAATTAAGACAGGCAATTAAGGCTGGCAATGAAGGCAGACAATTAAGGTATTCAAATAATGCAGGTAATTAGGGAAGGCAATTAAGGCAAGCAATTAAGGCCTGCAATTAATGCAGGCAATTAAGGCAGCAAATCGAGGAAGGCAATTAAAGCATGCAATCAATTTAGCCAATAAAGGCAGGCAATTAAGGCAGGCAAATAATGCAGTTAATTTGGTAAGGCAATTAAGGCAAGCAATTAAGGCAGGTAGTAAAGATAGCCAATTAAGGCAGCCAATTAAGGCATGCAATTAAGGCAGGCAATTAAGGCAGGCAATAAAGGCAGGCAATCATATAAGGCAATTAAGGCAGGCAATTAAGGCAGACAATTAAGACAGGCAATTAAGGCTGGCAATTAAGGCAAGCAATTAATGTAGCCAATTAAGGCAGGCAATTAAGGCAGGCAAATAATGCAGGTAATTTGGTAAGGCAATTAAGGCAGGCAATAAAGGCAAGCAATTAAGGCAGGTAGTAAAGAAAGCCAATTAAGGCAGTCAATTAAGGCAGCCAATTAAGGCATGCAATTAAGGCAGGCAATTAAGGCAGGCATTTTAGGCAGGCAATCAAGTAAGGCAATTAAGGCAGGAAATTAAGGCAGGCAATTAAGGCAGACAATTAAGACAGGCAATTAAGGCAGGCAATGAAGGCAGGCAATTAAGGTAGTCAAATAATGCTGGTAATTAGGAAAGGCAATTAGGCAAGCAATTAAGGCAGGCATTTAAGGCAAGCAATATAGGCAGGGAGTAAAGAAAGCCAATTAAGGCATGCAATTAAGGCAGGCAATTAAGGCAGACAATTTAGGCAGGCAATTTAGGCAGGCAATCAAGTAAGGCAATTAAGGCAGGAAATTAAGGCAGGCAATTAAGGCAGTCAATTAAGACAGGCAATAAAGGCAGGCAATGAAGGCAGGCAATTAAGGTAGTCAAATAATGCGGGTAATTAGGAAAGGCAATTAGGCAAGCAATTAAGGCAGGCATTTAAGGCAAGCAATTAAGGCAGGGAGTAAAGAAAGCCAATTAAGGCAGTCGATTAATGCAGGCAATTAAGGCAGGCAGCCAATTAAGGCTGGTAATTACGGCATGCAATTAAGGCAGGCAATTAAGGCAGTCTATTTAGGCAGGCAATTAAGGTAGGCAATTAAGGCAGGAAATTAAGGCAGACAATAAAGACAGGCAATTAAGGCTGGCAATAAAGGCAGGCAATAAAGGTAGAAAATAATGCAGGTAATTAGAGAAGGCAATTAAGGCAAGCAATTAAGGCCTGCAATTAATGCAGGCAATTAAGGCAGCAAATCAAGGAAGGCAATTAAGGCATGCAATTAATGTAGCCAATTAAGGCAGGCAATTAAGGCAGGCAAATAATGCAGGTAATTTGGTAAGGCAATTAAGGCAGGCAATTAAGGCAAGCAATTAAGGCAGGTAGTAAAGATAGCCAATTAAGGCAGCCAATTAAGGTTTGCAATTAAGGCAGGCAATTAAGGCAGGCAATTAAGGCAGGCAATTAAGGCAGGCAATCAAGTAAGGCAATTAAGGCAACCAATTAAGGTAGGCAATTAAGGCAGACAATTAAGACAGGCAATTAAGGCAGGCAATTAAGGCAAGCAATTAATGTAGCCAATTAAGGCAGGCAATTAAGGCAGGCAAATAATGCAGGTAATTTGGTAAGGCAATTAAGGCAGGCAATTAAGGCAAGCAATTAAGGCAGTTAGTAAAGAAAGCCAATTAAGGCAGTCAATTAAGGCAGCCAATTAAGGCATGCAATTAAGGCAGGCAATTAAGGCAGGCAATTTAGGCAGGCAATCAAGTAAGGCAATTACGCAGGCAATTAAGGTTGGCAATTAAGGCTGCCAATTAACGAATGCAATTAAAGCAGCCAATTAAGACAGTCAATTAAGGTAGGCAATTAAGACAGGCAATTAAAGCAGGCTATATAGGCAGGCAAATAAGGCAGGCATTCAAGGAAGGCAATTAAGGCAAGCAATTAATGTAGCCAATTAAGGCAGGCAATTAAGTCAGGCAATAAAGGCATGCAATTAAGGCAGGTAATTAAGGCAGGAAATTAAGGCATGCAATTAAGGTAGGCAACTAAGGCAGATATTTAAGGCAGTCAATTAAGGCTGTCAATGAAGGCAAGCAATTATGGCAGGTAGTAACGAAAGCCAATTAAGGCAGGCAATTAGGGCAGGCATTTAAGGAAGGCATCTAATTAAGGCTGGTAATTAAGGCATGCAATTAAGGCAGGCAATTAAGGCAGGCAATTCAGGCAGTCAATTAAGGCAAGCAATTAAGGATGGCAATTAAGGAATGCAATTAAGGAAGCCAATTAAGGCAGTCACGTAGCGCAGCCATTAAGGAAGGCGATTAAGGCAAGCAATTAAGGCAGGTAGTAAATAAAGCCTATTAAGGTAGGCAGCCAATTAAACCGGCGGGTAATTAAGGCATGCAATTAAGGCAGGCAATTACGGCAGGCAATTAAGGCAGGCATTTAAGGCAGGCAACCAATTAAGGCTAGTAATTAAGGCATGCAATTAAGGCAGGCAATAAAGGCAGGCAATTATGGCAAGCAATTAAGCATGGCATTAAAAAAAAACAATATAGGCGGGCAATTAAGGCGGCAATTAAGGCAAGCAATTAAGGCAGTTAGTAAAGAAAGCTAAATAAGGCAGGCAATAAGGCAGGCAGCCAATAAAGGCTGGTAATTAAGGCATGCAATTAAGGCAGGCAATTAAGGCAGGCAATTAAGGCAGGCAATAAAGGCAGGCAATAAAGGCAGGCAATAAAGGCAGGCAATTAAGGCAGGCAATTAAGGCAAGCACATAAGGCAGGTAGTAAAGATAGCCAATTAAGGCAGGCAATAAAGGCAGGCAATTAAGGCAGGCAGCCAATTAAGGCTGGTAATTAAGGCATGCAATTAAGGCAGGCAATTAAGGCAGGCAATTAAGGCAGGCAATAAAGGCAGGCAATTAAGGCAGGCAATAAAGGCAGGCAATCAAGAAATGCAATTAAAGCAGGCAATTAAGGCAGGCAATTAAAGCAGGCAATTATGGCAGGCAATTAAGGCATTCCATTTAGGCAGACAATTAAGGCAGGTTATTAAGGCTGGCAATGAAAGCAGGCTGTTAAAGGTAGGCAAATAATGCAGGTAATTAGGGAAGGCAATTAAGACAGGCAATTAAGGCAGGCAATTAGGGCAAGCTTTTTAGGCAGGTATTGAAGAAAGCCAATTAAGACAGGCAATTAAGGCAGGCAGCCAATAAAGGCTGGTAATTAAAGCATGCAATTAAGGCAGGCAATTTAGGGACGCAGTTAAGGCAAGCTATTAAGGATGGCATTTAAGGCAGCCAATTGAGAAATGTAATTAAGGCAGGCAATTTAGACAGGCAATTAAGGCAAGCAATTAAGGCACGTATTAAAGAAAGCCAATTAAGGCAGGCAATTAAGGCAGGCAGCCAATTAAGGCTGGTAATTAAAGCATGCTATTAAGGCAGGCAATTAAGGTAGGCATTTAAGGCAGGCAATTAAGGCAAGCAATTAAGGATGGCAATTAAGGCAGCCAATTAAGGCAGGCAATTAAGGCAAGCAATTAAGGATGGCAATTAAGGCAGCCAATTAAGGCAGGCAATAAAGGCAGGCAATCGAGAAAGGCAATTAAGGTAGGCAAATAATGCAGGTGATTAGGGAAGGCAATTAAGGCAGGCAATTAAGGCAGGCAATTAAGGCAAGCAATTAAGGCAGGCAGTTTAGAAAGCCAATTAAGACAGGCAATTAAGGCAGGCAGCCAATTAAGGCTGGTAATTAAGACATGCAATTAAGGCAGGAAATTAAGCCAAGCAATCAAGGCAAGCAATTAAGGATGGCGATTAAGGCAGCAAATTTAGGAATGCAATTAAGGCAGCCAATTAAGGCAGGCAATTTAGGCAGGCAATTATGGCAGGCAATTAAGGCAGTCAATTAAGTCAGACAATTAAGGCATGCAATTAAGGCAGGCAATCAAGAAATGCAATTAAAGCAGGCAATTAAGCTAGGCAATTAAAGCAGGCAATTATGGCAGGCAATTAAGGCAGGCAATTAGGGCAAGCTTTTTAGGCAGGTATTGAAGAAATCCAATTAAGACAGGCAATTAAGGCAGGCAGCCAATTAAGGCTGGTAATTAAAGCATGCAATTAAGGCAGGCAATTTAGGGACGCAGTTAAGGCAAGCTATTAAGGATGGCATTTAAGGCAGCCAATTGAGGAATGTAATTAAGGCAGGCAATTTAGACAGGCAATTAAGGCAAGCAATTAAGGCACGTATTAAAGAAAGCCAATTAAGGCAGGCAATTAAGGCAGGCAGCCAATTAAGGCTGGTAATTAAAGCATGCTATTAAGGCAGGCAATTAAGGTAGGCATTTAAGGCAGGCAATTAAGGCAAGCAATTAAGGATGGCAATTAAGGCAGCCAATTAAGGCAGGCAATTAAGGCAAGCAATTAAGGATGGCAATTAAGGAAGCCAATTAATGCAGGCAATTAAGCCAAGCAATCAAGGCAAGCAATTAAGGATGGCAATTAAGGCAGTCAATTAAGGCATGCAATTAAGGCAGGCAATTAAGGCAGGCATTTTAGGCAGGCAGTTTAGAAAGCAAATTAAGACAGGCAATTAAGGCAGGCAGCCAATTAAGGCTGGTAATTAAGACATGCAATTAAGGCAGGAAATTAAGCCAAGCAATCAAGGCAAGCAATTAAGGATGGCAATTAAGGCAGACAATTAAGGCACGCAATTAAGGCTGGAAATGAAGGCAGGCTATTAGGGTAGGCAAATAATGCAGGTAATTAAGGAAAGGCAATTAAGGCAGGCAATAAAGGCAGGCAATTAAAGGAAGCTATTTAGGCGGGTAGTAAAGAAAGCCAATTAAGGCAAGCGATTAAGGCAGGCAATTAAGGCAGGCAGCCAATTAAGGCAGGTAAATAAGGCTGTCATTTTAGGCAGACAATTGAGGCAGTCAATTAAGACAGGCAATTAAAGCAGGCAATGAAGGCAGGCAATTAAGGCAGGCAATTAAGGCAGGCAATTAAGAAAAGCAATTAAGGCAGGCAATAAAGGTAGAAAATAATGCAGGTAATTAGAGAAGGCAATTAAGGCAAGCAATTAAGGCCTGCAATTAATGCAGGCAATTAAGGCAGCAAATCAAGGAAGGCAATTAAGGCATGCAATTAATGTAGCCAATTAAGGCAGGCAATTAAGGCAGGCAAATAATGCAGGTAATTTGGTAAGGCAATTAAGGCAGGCAATTAAGGCAAGCAATTAAGGCAGGTAGTAAAGATAGCCAATTAAGGCAGCCAATTAAGGCATGCAATTAAGGCAGGCAATTAAGGCAGGCAATTAAGGCAGGCAATTAAGGCAGGCAATCAAGTAAGGCAATTAAGGCAACCAATTAAGGCAGGCAATTAAGGCAGACAATTAAGACAGGCAATTAAGGCAGGCAATTAAGGCAAGCAATTAATGTAGCCAATTAAGGCAGGCAATTAAGGCAGGCAAATAATGCAGGTAATTTGGTAAGGCAATTAAGGCAGGCAATTAAGGCAAGCAATTAAGGCAGTTAGTAAAGAAAGCCAATTAAGGCAGTCAATTAAGGCAGCCAATTAAGGCATGCAATTAAGGCAGGCAATTAAGGCAGGCAATTTAGGCAGGCAATCAAGTAAGGCAATTACGCAGGCAATTAAGGTTGGCAATTAAGGCTGCCAATTAACGAATGCAATTAAAGCAGCCAATTAAGACAGTCAATTAAGGTAGGCAATTAAGACAGGCAATTTAGGGACGCAGTAAAGGCAAGCTATTAAGGATGGCATTTAAGGCAGCCAATTTAGGAATGTAATTAAGGCAGGCAATTTAGGCAGGCAATCAAGTAAGGCAATTAAGGCAGGAAATTAAGGCAGGCAATTAAGGCAGTCAATTAAGGCATGCAATTAAGGCAGGCAATTAAGGCAGGCATTTTAGGCAGGTATTGAAGAAAGCCAATTAAGACAGGCAATTAAGGCAGGCAGCCAATTAAGGCTGATAATTAAAGCATGCAATTAAGGCAGGCAATTTAGGGACGCAGTTAAGGCAAGCTGTTAAGGATGGCATTTAAGGCAGCCAATTGAGGAATGTAATTAAGGCAGGCAATTTAGACAGGCAATTAAGGCAAGCAATTAAGGCACGTATTAAAGAAAGCCAATTAAGGCAGGCAGCCAATTAAGGCTGGTTATTAAAGCATGCTATTAAGGCAGGCAATTAAGGTACGCATTAAAGGCAGGCAATTAAGGCAAGCAATTAAGGATGGCAATTAAGGCAGCCAATTAAGGCAGGTAATTAAGGCAAGCAATTAAGGATGGCAATTAAGGCAGCCAATTAAGGCAGGCAATAAAGGCAGGCAATCGAGAAAGGCAATTAAGGAAGGCAAATAATGCAGGTAATTAGGGAAGGCAATTAAGGCAGGCAATTAAGGCAGGCAATTAAGGCAAGCAATTAAGGCAGGCAGTTTAGAAAGCCAATTAAGACAGGCAATTAAGGCAGGCAGCCAATTAAGGCTGGTAATTAAGACATGCAATTAAGGCAGGAAATTAAGCCAAGCAATCAAGGCAAGCAATTAAGGATGGCAATTAAGGCAGCAATTTTAGGAATGCAATTAAGGCAGCCAATTAAGGCAGGCAATTTAGGCAGGCAATTACAGCAGGCAATTAAGGCAGTCAATTAAGTCAGACAATTAAGGCACGCAATTAAGGCAGGCAATCAAGAAATGCAATTAAAGCAGGCAATTAAGGCAGGCAATTAAAGCAGGCAATTATGGCAGGCAATTAAGGCAGTCCATTTAGGCAGACAATTAAGGCAAGCTATTTAGGCGGGTAGTAAAGAAAGCCAATTAAGGCAAGCAATTAAGGCAGGCAATTAAGGCAGGCAGCCAATTAAGGCAGGTAAATAAGGCTGGCATTTTAGGCAGACAATTGAGGCAGTCAATTAAGACAGGCAATTAAAGCAGGCAATGAAGGCAGGCAATTAAGGCAGGCAATTAAGGCAGGCAATTAAGGCAAGCAATTAAGGCAGGCAATAAAGGTAGAAAATAATGCAGGTAATTAGAGAAGGCAATTAAGGCAAGCAATTAAGGCCTGCAATTAATGCAGGCAATTAAGGCAGCAATTCAAGGAAGGCAATTAAGGCATGCAATTAATGTAGCCAATTAAGGCAGGCAATTAAGGCAGGCAAATAATGCAGGTAATTTGGTAAGGCAATTAAGGCAGGCAATTAAGGCAAGCAATTAAGGCAGGTAGTAAAGATAGCCAATTAAGGCAGCCAATTAAGGCATGTAATTAAGGCAGGCAATTAAGGCAGGCAATTAAGGCAGGCAATTAAGGCAGCCAATCAAGTAAGGCAATTAAGGCAACCAATTAAGGCAGGCAATTAAGGCAGACAATTAAGACAGGCAATTAAGGCAGGCAATTAAGGCAAGCAATTAATGTAGCCAATTAAGGCAGGCAATTAAGGCAGGCAAATAATGCAGGTAATTTGGTAAGGCAATTAAGGCAGGCAATTAAGGCAAGCAATTAAGGCAGTTAGTAAAGAAAGCCAATTAAGGCAATCAATTAAGGCAGCCAATTAAGGCATGCAATTAAGGCAGGCAATTCAGGCAGGCAATTTATGCAGGCAATCAAGTAAGGCAATTACGCAGGCAATTAAGGTTGGCAATTAAGGCTGCCAATTAACGAATGCAATTAAAGCAGCCAATTAAGACAGTCATTTAAGGTAGGCAATTAAGACAGGCAATTTAGGGACGCAGTAAAGGCAAGCTATTAAGGATGGCATTTAAGGCAGCCAATTGAGGAATGTAATTAAGGCAGGCAATTCAGACAGGCAATTAAGGCAAGCAATTAAGGCACGTATTAAAGAAAGCCAATTAAGGCAGGCAATTAAGGCAGGCAATTATGCAAGCAATTAATGTAGCTAATTAAGGCAGGCAATTAAGGCAGGCAAATAATGCAGGTAATTTGGTAAGGCAATTAAGGCAGGCAATGAAGGCAGGCAATTAAGGGAGTCAAATAATGCAGGTAATTAGGAAAGGCAAAGAGGCAAGCAAATAAGGCAGGCATTTAAGGCAAGCAATTAAGGCAATGAGTAAAGAAAGCCAAATAAGGCAGGCGATTAATGCAGGCAGTTAAGACAGGCAGCCAATTAAGGCTGGTAATTAAGGCATTCAATTAAGGCAGGCAATTAAGGCAGGCTATTAAGGCAGGCAATTAAGGCAGGCAATTAAGGTAGGAAATTAAGGCCGACAATTAAGACAGGCAATTAAGGCTGGCAATGAAGGCAGACAATTAAGGTAGTCAAATAATGCAGGTAATTAGGAAAGGCAATTAAGGCAAGCAATTAAGGCCTGCATTTAATGCAGGCAATTAAGGCAGCAAATCGAGGAAGGCAATTAAGGCATGCAATCAATTTAGCCAATAAAGGCAGGCAATTAAGGCAGGCAAATAATGCAGTTAATTTGGTAAGGCAATTAAGGCAAGCAATTAAGTCAGGTAGTAAAGATAGCCAATTAAGGCAGCCAATTAAGGCATGCAATTAAGGCAGGCAATTAAGGCAGGCAATTAAGGCAGACAATAAAGGCAGGCAATCATATAAGGCAATTAAGGCAGGCAATTAAGGCAGACAATTAAGACAGGCAATTAAGGTTGTAATTAAGGCAAGCAATTAATGTAGCCAATTAAGGCAGGCAATTAAGGCAGGCAAATAATGCAGGTAATTTGGTAAGGCAATTAAGGCAGGCAATTAAGGCAAGCAATTAAGGCAGGTAGTAAAGAAAGCCAATTAAGGCAGTCAATTAAGGCAGTCAATTAAGGCATGCAAATTAGGCAGGCAATTAAGGCAGGCATTTAAGACAGGCAATCAAGTAAGGCAATTAAGGCAGGAAATTAAGGCAGGCAATTAAGGCAGGCAATTAAGGCAGTCAATTAAGACAGGCAATAAAGGCAGGCAATGAATGCAGGCAATTAAGGTAGTCAAATAATGCGGGTAATTAGGAAAGGCAATTAGGCAAGCAATTAAGGCAGGCATTTAAGGCAAGCAATTAAGACAGGGAGTAAAGAAAGCCAATTAAGGCAGTCGATTAATGCAGGCAATTAAGGCAGGCAGCCAATTATGGCTGGTAATTAAGGCATGCAATTAAGGCAGGCAATTAAGGCAGGCTATTTAGGCAGGCAATTAAGGTAGGCAATTAAGGCAGGAAATTAAGGCAGACAATTAAGACAGGCAATTAAGGCTGGCAATAAAGGCAGGCAATAAAGGTAGAAAATAATGCAGGTAATTAGAGAAGGCAATTAAGGCAAGCAATTAAGGCCTGCAATTAATGCAGGCAATTAAGGCAGCAAATCAAGGAAGGCAATTAAGGCATGCAATTAATGTAGCCAATTAAGGCAGGCAATTAAGGCAGGCAAATAATGCAGGTAATTTGGTAAGGCAATTAAGGCAGGCAATTAAGGCAAGCAATTAAGGTAGGTAGTAAAGATAGCCAATTAAGGCAGCCAATTAAGGCATGCAATTAAGGCAGGCAATTAAGGCAGGCAATTAAGGCAGGCAATTAAGGCAGGCAATCAAGTAAGGCAATTAAGGCAACCAATTAAGGCAGGCAATTAAGGCAGACAATTAAGACAGGCAATTAAGGCAGGCAATTAAGGCAAGCAATTAATGTAGCCAATTAAGGCAGGCAATTAAGGCAGGCAAATAATGCAGGTAATTTGGTAAGGCAATTAAGGCAGGCAATTAAGGCAAGCAATTAAGGCAGTTAGTAAAGAAAGCCAATTAAGGCAGTCAATAAGGCAGCCAAATAAGGCATGCAATTAAGGCAGGCAATTAAGGCAGGCAATTTAGGCAGGCAATCAAGTAAGGCAATTACGCAGGCAATTAAGGTTGGCAATTAAGGCTGCCAATTATCGAATGCAATTAAAGCAGCCAATTAAGACAGTCAATTAAGGTAGGCAATTAAGACAGGCAATTAAAGCAGGCTATATAGGCAGGCAAATAAGGCAGGCATTCAAGGAAGGCAATTAAGGCAAGCAATTAATGTAGCCAATTAAGGCAGGCAATTAAGTCAGGCAATAAAGGCATGCAATTAAGGCAGGTAATTAAGACAGGAAATTAAGGCAGGCAATTAAGGTAGGCAACTAAGGCAGACATTTAAGGCAGTCAATTATGGCTGTCAATGAAGGCAGGCATTTAAAGTAGGCAAATAATGCAGGTAATTAGGGAAAGCAATTAAGGCAGGCAATTAAGGCAGTCAATTAAGGCAAGCAATTATGGCAGGTAGTAACGAAAGCCAATTAAGGCAGGCAATTAGGGCAGGCATTTAAGGCAGGCATCCAATTAAGGCTGGTAATTAAGGCATGCAATTAAGGCAGGCAATTAAGGCAGGCAATTAAGGCAGTCAATTAAGGCAAGCAATTAAGGATAGCAATTAAGTAATGCAATTAAGGAAGCCAATTAAGGCAGTCACGTAGCGCATCCATTAAGACAGGCGATTAAGGCAAGCAATTAAGGCAGGTAGTAAATAAAGCCTATTAAGGTAGGCAGCCAATTAAACCGGCGGGTAGTTACAGCATGCAATGAAGGCAGGCAATTAAGGTAGTCAAATAATGCAGGTAATTAGGAAAGGCAATTAGGCAAGCAATTAATGCAGGCATTTAAGGCAAGCAATTAAGGCAGGGAGTTAAGAAAGCCAATTAAGGCAGGCGATTAATGCAGGCAATTAAGGCAGTCAGCCAATCAAGGCTGGTAATTAAGGCATGCAATTAAGGCAGGCAATTAAGGCAGGCTATTAAGGCAGGCAATTAAGGCAGGAAATTAAGGCAGGAAATTAAGGCAGACAATTAAGACAGGCAATTAAGGCTGGCAATGAAGGCAGGCAATCAAGGTAGTCAAATAATGCAGGTTATTAGGGAAGGCAATTAAGGCAAGCAATTAAGGCCTGCAATTAATGCAGGCAATTAAGGCAGCAAATCAAGGAAGGCAATTAAGGCATGCAATTAATGTAGCCAATTAAGGCAGTTAATTAAAACAGGCAAATAATGCAAGTAATTTGGTAAGGCAATTAAGGCAAGCTATTAAGGCAGGTAGTAAAGATAGCCAATTAAGGCAGCCAATTAAGGCATGCAATTAAGGCAGGCAATTAAAGCAGGCAATTAAAGCAGGAAATTAAGGCAGGTAATCAAGTAAGGCAATTAAGGCAGGCAATTAAGGCAAGCAATAAATGTAGCCAATTAAGGCAGGCAATTAAGGCAGGCAAATAATGCAGGTAATTTGGTAAGGCAATTAAGGCAGGCAATTAAGGCAGGTAGTAAAGAAAGCCAATTAAGGCAGTCAATAAGGGAGCCAATTAAGGCATGCAATTAAGGCAGGCAATTAAGGCAGGCAATTTAGGCAGGCAATTTAGGAAGGCAATCAAGTAAGGCAATTAAGGCAGGAAATTAAGGCAGGCAATTAAGGCAGTCAATTAAGACAGGCAATAAAGGCAGGCAATAAAGGCAGGCAATTAAGGTAGTCAAATAATGCGGGTAATTAGGAAAGGCAATTAGGCAAGCAATTAAGGCAGGCATTTAAGGCAAGCAATTAAGGCAGGGAGTAAAGAAAGCCAATTAAGGCAGTCGATTAATGCAGGCAATTAAGGCAGGCAGCCAATTAAGGCTGGTAATTAAGGCATGCAATTAAGGCAGGCTATTAAGGCAGGCTATTTAGGCAGGCAATTAAGGTAGGCAATTAAGGCAAGAAATTAAGGCAGACAATTAAGACAGGCAATTAAGGCTGGCAATAAAGGCAGGCAATAAAGGTAGAAAATAATGCAGGTAATTAGAGAAGGCAATTAAGTCAAGCAATTGAGGCCTGTAATTAATGCAGGCAATTAAGCCAGCAAATCAAGGAAGGCAATTAAGGCATGCAATTAATGTAGCCAATTAAGGCAGGCAATTAAGGCAGGCAAATAATGCAGGTAATTTGGTAAGGCAATTAAGGCAGGCAATTAAGGCAAGCAATTAAGGCAGGTAGTAAAGATAGCCAATTAAGGCAGCCAATTAAGGCATGCAATTAAGGCAGGCAATTAAGGCAGGCAATTAAGGCAGGCAATTAAGGCAGGCAATCAAGTAAGGCATTTAAGGCAGGCAATTAAGGCAGGCAATTAAGGCAGACAATTAAGACAGGCAATTAAGGCAGACAATTAAGACAGGCAATTAAGGCAGGCAATTAAGGCAAGCAATTAATGTAGCCAATTAAGGCAGGCAATTAAGGCAGGCAAATAATGCAGGTAATTTGGTAAGGCAATTAAGGCAGGCAATTAAGGCAAGCAATTAAGGCAGTTAGTAAAGAAAGCCAATTAAGGCAGTCAATTAAGGCAGCTAATTAAGGCATGCAATTAAGGCAGGCAATTAAGGCAGGCAATTAAGATAGGCAATCAAGTAAGGCAATTACGCAGGCAATTAAGGTTGGCAATTAAGGCTGCCAATTAACGAATGCAATTAAAGCAGCCAATTAAGACAGTCAATTAAGGTAGGCAATTAAGACAGGCAATTAAAGCAGGCTATATAGGCAGGCAAATAAGGCAGGCATTCAAGGAAGGCAATTAAGGCAAGCAATTAAAGTAGCCAATTAAGGCAGGCAATTAAGTCAAGCAATAAAGGCATGCAATTAAGGCAGGTAATTAAGGCAGGAAATTAAGCCAGGCAATTAAGGTAGGCAACTAAGGAAGACATTTAAGGCAGTCAATTAAGGCTGTCAATGAAGGCAGGCAATTAAAGTAGGCAAATAATGCAGGTAATTAGGGAAAGCAATTAAGGCAGGCAATTAAGGCAGTCAATTAAGGCAAGCAATTATGGCAGGTAGTAACGAAAGCCAATTAAGGCAGGCAATTAGGGCAGGCATTTAAGGCAGGCATCTAATTAAGGCTGGTAATTAAGGCATGCAATTAAGGCAGGAATTAAGGCAGGCAATTAAGGCAGTCAATTAAGGCAAGCAATTAAGGATGGCAATTAAGGAATGCAATTAAGGAAGCCAATTAAGGCAGTCACGTAGCGCAGCCATTAAGGCAGGCAATTAAGGCAAGCAATTAAGGCAGGTTGTAAATAAAGCCTATTAAGGTAGGCAGCCAATTAAAACGGCGGGTAATTAAGGCATGCAATTAAGGCAGTCAATTAAGGCAGTCAATTATGGCAAGCAATTAAGGATGGCAATTAAAAAAAACAATAAAGGCGGGCAATTAAGGCGGCAATTAAGGCAAGCAATTAAGGCAGTTAGTAAAGAAAGCTAATTAAGGCAGGCAATAAGGCAGGCAGCCAATAAAGGCTGGTAATTAAGGCATGCAATTAAGGCAGGTTATAAAGGCAGGCAATAAAGGCAGGCAATAAAGGCAGGCAATAAAGGCAGGCAATTAAGGCAGACAATTAAGGCAAGCACATAAGGCAGGTAGTAAAGAAAGCCAATTAAGGCAGTCAATTAAGGCAGCCAATTAAGGCATGCAATTAAGGCAGGCAATTAAGGCAGGCAATTTAGGCAGGCAATCAAGTAAGGCAATTACGCAGGCAATTAAGGTTGGCAATTAAGGCTGCCAATTAACGAATGCAATTAAAGCAGCCAATTAAGACAGTCAATTAAGGTAGGAAATTAAGACAGGCAATTAAAGCAGGCTATATAGGCAGGCAAATAAGGCAGGCATTCAAGGAAGGCAATTAAGGCAAGCAATTAATGTAGCCAATTAAGGCAGGCAATTAAGTCAGGCAATAAAGGCATGCAATTAAGGCAGGTAATTAAGGCAGGAAATTAAGGCAGGCAATTAAGGTAGGCAACTAAGGCAGACATTTAAGGCAGTCAATTAAGGCTGTCAATGATGGCAGGCAATTAAAGTAGGCAAATAATGCAGGTAATTAGGGAAAGAAATTAAGGCAGGCAATTAAGGCAGTCAATTAAGGCAAGCAATTATGGCAGGTAGTAACGAAAGCCAATTAAGGCAGGCAATTAGGGCAGGCATTTAAGGCAGGCATCTAATTAAGGCTGGTAATTAAGGCATGCAATTAAGGCAGGCAATTAAGGCAGGCAATTAAGGCAGTCAATTAAGGCAAGCAATTAAGGATGGCAATTAAGGAATGCAATTAAGGAAGCCAATTAAGGCAGTCACTTAGCGCAGCCATTAAGGCAGGCGATTAAGGCAAGCAATTAAGGCAGGTAGTAAATAAAGCCTATTAAGGTAGGCAGCCAATTAAATCGGCGGGTAATAAGGGAAGCAATTAAGGCAGGCAATTACCGCAGGCAATTAAGGCATTCATTTAAGGCAGGCAACCAATTAAGGCTAGTAATTAAGGCATGCAATTAAGGCAGGCAATAAAGGCAGGCAATTATGGCAAGCAATTAAGCATGGCAATTAAAAAAAACAATAAAGGCGGGCAATTAAGGCGGCAATTAAGGCAAGCAATTAAGGCAGTTAGTAAAGAAAGCTAAATAAGGCAGGCAATAAGGCAGGCAGCCAATAAAGGCTGGTAATTAAGGCATGCAATTAAGGCAGGCAATTAAGGCAGGCAATAAAGGCAGGCAATAAAGGCAGGCAATAAAGGCAGGCAATTAAGGCAGGCAATTAAGGCAAGCACATAAGGCAGGTAGTAAAGATAGCCAATTAAGGCAGGCAATAAAGGCAGGCAATTAAGGCAGGCAGCCAATTAAGGCTGGTAATTAAGGCATGCAATTAAGGCAGGCAATTAAGGCAGGCAATTAAGGCAGGCAATAAAGGCAGGCAATTAAGGCAGGCAATAAAGGCAGGCAATCAAGAAATGCAATTAAAGCAGGCAATTAAGGCAGGCAATTAAAGCAGGCAATTATGGCAGGCAATTAAGGCATTCCATTTAGGCAGACAATTAAGGCAGGTTATTAAGGCTGGCAATGAAAGCAGGCTGTTAAAGGTAGGCAAATAATGCAGGTAATTAGGGAAGGCAATTAAGACAGGCAATTAAGGCAGGCAATTAGGGCAAGCTTTTTAGGCAGGTATTGAAGAAAGCCAATTAAGACAGGCAATTAAGGCAGGCAGCCAATAAATGCTGGTAATTAAAGCATGCAATTAAGGCAGGCAATTTAGGGACGCAGTTAAGGCAAGCTATTAAGGATGGCATTTAAGGCAGCCAATTGAGGAATGTAATTAAGGCAGGCAATTTAGACAGGCAATTAAGGAAAGCAATTATGACACGTATTAAAGAAAGCCAATTAAGGCAGGCAATTAAGGCAGGCAGCCAATTAAGGCTGGTAATTAAAGCATGCTATTAAGGCAGGCAATTAAGGTAGGCATTTAAGGCAGGCAATTAAGGCAAGCAATTAAGGATGGCAATTAAGGCAGCCAATTAAGGCAGGCAATTAAGGCAAGCAATTAAGAATGGCAATTAAGGCAGCCAATTAAGGCAGGCAATAAAGGCAGGCAATCGAGAAAGGCAATTAAGGTAGGCAAATAATGCAGGTAATTAGGTAAGGCAATTAAGGCAAGCAATTAAGGCAGGCAATTAAGGCAAGCTATTTAGGCGGGTGGTAAAGAAAGCCAATTAAGGCAAGCTATTAAGGCAGGCAATTAAGGCAGGCAGCCAATTAAGGCAGGTAAATAAGGCTGGCATTTTAGGCAGACAATTGAGGCAGTCAATTAAGACAGGCATTTAAAGCAGGCAATGAAGGCAGGCAATTAAGGCAGGCAATTAAGGCAGGCAATTAAGGCAAGCAATTAAGGCAAGCAATTAAGGCAGGTAATAAAGAAAGCCAATTAAGGCAGGCGATTTAGACATGCAATTAAGGCAGGCAATTTAGGGACGCAGTAAAGGCAAGCTATTAAGGATGGCATTTAAGGCAGCCAATTGAGGAATGTAATTAAGGCAGGCAATTTACACAGGCAATTAAGGCAAGCAATTAAGGCACGTATTAAAGAAAGCCAATTAAGGCAGGCAATTAAGGCAGGCAATTATGCAAGCAATTAATGTAGCCAATTAAGGCAGGCAATTAAGGCAGGCAAATAATGCAGGTAATTTGGTAAGGCAATTAAGGCAGGCAATGAAGGCAGGCAATTAAGGGAGTCAATAATGCAGGTAATTAGGAAAGGCAATTAGGCAAGCAAATAAGGCAGGCATTTAAGGCAAGCAATTAAGGCAATGAGTAAAGAAAGCCAAATAAGGCAGGCGATTAATGCAGGCAATTAAGGCAGGCAGCCAATTAAGGCTGGTAATTAAGGCATTCAATTAAGGCAGGCAATTAAGGCAGGCTATTAAGGCAGGCAATTAAGGCAGGCAATTAAGGTAGGAAATTAAGGCCGACAATTAAGACAGGCAATTAAGGCTGGCAAAGAAGGCAGACAATTAAGGTAGTCAAATAATGCAGGTAATTAGGGAAGGCAATTAAGGCAGGCAATTAAGGCAAGCAATTAAGGTAGGTAGTAAAGATAGCCAATTAAGGCAGCCAATTAAGGCATGCAATTAAGGCAGGCAATTAAGGCAGGCAATCAAGGCAGGCAATTAAGGCAGGCAATCAAGTAAGGCAATTAAGGCAACCAATTAAGGCAGGCAATTAAGGCAGACAATTAAGACAGGCAATTAAGGCAGGCAATTAAGGCAAGCAATTAATGTAGCCAATTAAGGCAGGCAATTAAGGCAGGCAAATAATGCAGGTAATTTGGTAAGGCAATTAAGGCAGGCAATTAAGGCAAGCAATTAAGGCAGTTAGTAAAGAAAGCCAATTAAGGCAGTCAATAAGGCAGCCAATTAAGGCATGCAATTAAGGCAGGCAATTAAGGCAGGCAATTTAGGCAGGCAATCAAGTAAGGCAATTACGCAGGCAATTAAGGTTGGCAATTAAGGCTGCCAATTATCGAATGCAATTAAAGCAGCCAATTAAGACAGTCAATTAAGGTAGGCAATTAAGACAGGCAATTAAAGCAGGCTATATAGGCAGGCAAATAAGGCAGGCATTCAAGGAAGGCAATTAAGGCAAGCAATTAATGTAGCCAATTAAGGCAGGCAATTAAGTCAGGCAATAAAGGCATGCAATTAAGGCAGGTAATTAAGACAGGAAATTAAGGCAGGCAATTAAGGTAGGCAACTAAGGCAGACATTTAAGGCAGTCAATTATGGCTGTCAATGAAGGCAGGCATTTAAAATAGGCAAATAATGCAGGTAATTAGGGAAAGCAATTAAGGCAGGCAATTAAGGCAGTCAATTAAGGCAAGCAATTATGGCAGGTAGTAACGAAAGCCAATTAAGGCAGGCAATTAGGGCAGGCATTTAAGGCAGGCATCCAATTAAGGCTGGTAATTAAGGCATGCAATTAAGGCAGGCAATTAAGGCAGGCAATTAAGGCAGTCAATTAAGGCAAGCAATTAAGGATAGCAATTAAGTAATGCAATTAAGGAAGCCAATTAAGGCAGTCACGTAGCGCATCCATTAAGACAGGCGATTAAGGCAAGCAATTAAGGCAGGTAGTAAATAAAGCCTATTAAGGTAGGCAGCCAATTAAACCGGCGGGTAGTTACAGCATGCAATGAAGGCAGGCAATTAAGGTAGTCAAATAATGCAGGTAATTAGGAAAGGCAATTAGGCAAGCAATTAATGCAGGCATTTAAGGCAAGCAATTAAGGCAGGGAGTTAAGAAAGCCAATTAAGGCAGGCGATTAATGCAGGCAATTAAGGCAGGCAGCCAATCAAGGCTGGTAATTAAGGCATGCAATTAAGGCAGGCAATTAAGGCAGGCTATTAAGGCAGGCAATTAAGGCAGGAAATTAAGGCAGGAAATTAAGGCAGACAATTAAGACAGGCAATTAAGGCTGGCAATGAAGGCAGGCAATCAAGGTAGTCAAATAATGCAGGTTATTAGGGAAGGCAATTAAGGCAAGCAATTAAGGCCTGCAATTAATGCAGGCAATTAAGGCAGCAAATCAAGGAAGGCAATTAAGGCATGCAATTAATGTAGCCAATTAAGGCAGTTAATTAAGGCAGGCAAATAATGCAAGTAATTTGGTAAGGCAATTAAGGCAAGCTATTAAGGCAGGTAGTAAAGATAGCCAATTAAGGCAGCCAATTAAGGCATGCAATTAAGGCAGGCAATTAAAGCAGGCAATTAAAGCAGGAAATTAAGGCAGGTAATCAAGTAAGGCAATTAAGGCAGGCAATTAAGGCAGGCAATTAAGGCAGACATTTAAGACAGGCAATTAAGGCAGGCAATTAAGGCAAGCAATAAATGTAGCCAATTAAGGCAGGCAATTAAGGCAGGCAAATAATGCAGGTAATTTGGTAAGGCAATTAAGGCAGGCAATTAAGGCAGGTAGTAAAGAAAGCCAATTAAGGCAGTCAATAAGGGAGCCAATTAAGGCATGCAATTAAGGCAGGCAATTAAGGCAGGCAATTTAGGCAGGCAATTTAGGAAGGCAATCAAGTAAGGCAATTAAGGCAGGAAATTAAGGCAGGCAATTAAGGCAGTCAATTAAGACAGGCAATAAAGGCAGGCAATGAAGGCAGGCAATTAAGGTAGTCAAATAATGCGGGTAATTAGGAAAGGCAATTAGGCAAGCAATTAAGGCAGGCATTTAAGGCAAGCAATTAAGGCAGGGAGTAAAGAAAGCCAATTAAGGCAGTCGATTAATGCAGGCAATTAAGGCAGGCAGCCAATTAAGGCTGGTAATTAAGGCATGCAATTAAGGCAGGCTATTAAGGCAGGCTATTTAGGCAGGCAATTAAGGTAGGCAATTAAGGCAAGAAATTAAGGCAGACAATTAAGACAGGCAATTAAGGCTGGCAATAAAGGCAGGCAATAAAGGTAGAAAATAATGCAGGTAATTAGAGAAGGCAATTAAGTCAAGCAATTGAGGCCTGTAATTAATGCAGGCAATTAAGCCAGCAAATCAAGGAAGGCAATTAAGGCATGCAATTAATGTAGCCAATTAAGGCAGGCAATTAAGGCAGGCAAATAATGCAGGTAATTTGGTAAGGCAATTAAGGCAGGCAATTAAGGCAAGCAATTAAGGCAGGTAGTAAAGATAGCCAATTAAGGCAGCCAATTAAGGCATGCAATTAAGGCAGGCAATTAAGGCAGGCAATTAAGGCAGGCAATCAAGTAAGGCATTTAAGGCCGGCAATTAAGGCAGGCAATTAAGGCAGACAATTAAGACAGGCAATTAAGGCAGACAATTAAGACAGGCAATTAAGGCAGGCAATTAAGGCAAGCAATTAATGTAGCCAATTAAGGCAGGCAATTAAGGCAGGCAAATAATGCAGGTAATTTGGTAAGGCAATTAAGGCAGGCAATTAAGGCAAGCAATTAAGGCAGTTAGTAAAGAAAGCCAATTAACGAATGCAATTAAAGCAGCCAATTAAGACAGTCAATTAAGGTAGGCAATTAAGACAGGCAATTAAAGCAGGCTATATAGGCAGGCAAATAAGGCAGGCATTCAAGGAAGGCAATTAAGGCAAGCAATTAATGTAGCCAATTAAGGCAGGCAATTAAGTCAAGCAATAAAGGCATGCAATTAAGGCAGGTAATTAAGGCAGGAAATTAAGCCAGGCAATTAAGGTAGGCAACTAAGGAAGACATTTAAGGCAGTCAATTAAGGCTGTCAATGAAGGCAGGCAATTAAAGTAGGCAAATAATGCAGGTAATTAGGGAAAGCAATTAAGGCAGGCAATTAAGGCAGTCAATTAAGGCAAGCAATTATGGCAGGTAGTAACGAAAGCCAATTAAGGCAGGCAATTAGGGCAGGCATTTAAGGCAGGCATCTAATTAAGGCTGGTAATTAAGGCATGCAATTAAGGCAGGAATTAAGGCAGGCAATTAAGGCAGTCAATTAAGGCAAGCAATTAAGGATGGCAATTAAGGAATGCAATTAAGGAAGCCAATTAAGGCAGTCACGTAGCGCAGCCATTAAGGCAGGCAATTAAGGCAAGCAATTAAGGCAGGTTGTAAATAAAGCCTATTAAGGTAGGCAGCCAATTAAAACGGCGGGTAATTAAGGCATGCAATTAAGGCAGTCAATTAAGGCAGTCAATTATGGCAAGCAATTAAGGATGGCAATTAAAAAAAACAATAAAGGCGGGCAATTAAGGCGGCAATTAAGGCAAGCAATTAAGGCAGTTAGTAAAGAAAGCTAAATAAGGCAGGCAATAAGGCAGGCAGCCAATAAAGGCTGGTAATTAAGGCATGCAATTAAGGCAGGCAATTAAGGCAGGCAATAAAGGCAGGCAATAAAGGCAGGCAATAAAGGCAGGCAATTAAGGCAGGTAGTAAATAAAGCCTATTAAGGTAGGCAGCCAATTAAATCGGCGGGTAATAAGGGAAGCAATTAAGGCAGGCAATTACCGCAGGCAATTAAGGCATTCATTTAAGGCAGGCAACCAATTAAGGCTAGTAATTAAGGCATGCAATTAAGGCAGGCAATAAAGGCAGGCAATTATGGCAAGCAATTAAGCATGGCAATTAAAAAAAACAATAAAGGCGGGCAATTAAGGCGGCAATTAAGGCAAGCAATTAAGGCAGTTAGTAAAGAAAGCTAAATAAGGCAGGCAATAAGGCAGGCAGCCAATAAAGGCTGGTAATTAAGGCATGCAATTAAGGCAGGCAATTAAGGCAGGCAATAAAGGCAGGCAATAAAGGCAGGCAATAAAGGCAGGCAATTAAGGCAGGCAATTAAGGCAAGCACATAAGGCAGGTAGTAAAGATAGCCAATTAAGGCAGGCAATAAAGGCAGGCAATTAAGGCAGGCAGCCAATTAAGGCTGGTAATTAAGGCATGCAATTAAGGCAGGCAATTAAGGCAGGCAATTAAGGCAGGCAATAAAGGCAGGCAATTAAGGCAGGCAATAAAGGCAGGCAATCAAGAAATGCAATTAAAGCAGGCAATTAAGGCAGGCAATTAAAGCAGGCAATTATGGCAGGCAATTAAGGCATTCCATTTAGGCAGACAATTAAGGCAGGTTATTAAGGCTGGCAATGAAAGCAGGCTGTTAAAGGTAGGCAAATAATGCAGGTAATTAGGGAAGGCAATTAAGACAGGCAATTAAGGCAGGCAATTAGGGCAAGCTTTTTAGGCAGGTATTGAAGAAAGCCAATTAAGACAGGCAATTAAGGCAGGCAGCCAATAAATGCTGGTAATTAAAGCATGCAATTAAGGCAGGCAATTTAGGGACGCAGTTAAGGCAAGCTATTAAGGATGGCATTTAAGGCAGCCAATTGAGGAATGTAATTAAGGCAGGCAATTTAGACAGGCAATTAAGGAAAGCAATTAAGACACGTATTAAAGAAAGCCAATTAAGGCAGGCAATTAAGGCAGGCAGCCAATTAAGGCTGGTAATTAAAGCATGCTATTAAGGCAGGCAATTAAGGTAGGCATTTAAGGCAGGCAATTAAGGCAAGCAATTAAGGATGGCAATTAAGGCAGCCAATTAAGGCAGGCAATTAAGGCAAGCAATTAAGAATGGCAATTAAGGCAGCCAATTAAGGCAGGCAATAAAGGCAGGCAATCGAGAAAGGCAATTAAGGTAGGCAAATAATGCAGGTAATTAGGTAAGGCAATTAAGGCAAGCAATTAAGGCAGGCAATTAAGGCAAGCTATTTAGGCGGGTGGTAAAGAAAGCCAATTAAGGCAAGCTATTAAGGCAGGCAATTAAGGCAGGCAGCCAATTAAGGCAGGTAAATAAGGCTGGCATTTTAGGCAGACAATTGAGGCAGTCAATTAAGACAGGCATTTAAAGCAGGCAATGAAGGCAGGCAATTAAGGCAGGCAATTAAGGCAGGCAATTAAGGCAAGCAATTAAGGCAAGCAATTAAGGCAGATAATAAAGAAAGCCAATTAAGGCAGGCGATTTAGGCATGCAATTAAGGCAGGCAATTTAGGGACGCAGTAAAGGCAAGCTATTAAGGATGGCATTTAAGGCAGCCAATTGAGGAATGTAATTAAGGCAGGCAATTTACACAGGCAATTAAGGCAAGCAATTAAGGCACGTATTAAAGAAAGCCAATTAAGGCAGGCAATTAAGGCAGGCAATTATGCAAGCAATTAATGTAGCCAATTAAGGCAGGCAATTAAGGCAGGCAAATAATGCAGGTAATTTGGTAAGGAAATTAAGGCAGGCAATGAAGGCAGGCAATTAAGGGAGTCAATAATGCAGGTAATTAGGAAAGGCAATTAAGCAAGCAAATAAGGCAGGCATTTAAGGCAAGCAATTAAGGCAATGAGTAAAGAAAGCCAAATAAGGCAGGCGATTAATGCAGGCAATTAAGGCAGGCAGCCAATTAAGGCTGGTAATTAAGGCATTCAATTAAGGCAGGCAATTAAGGAAGGCTATTAAGGCAGGCAATTAAGGCAGGCAATTAAGGTAGGAAATTAAGGCCGACAATTAAGACAGGCAATTAAGGCTGGCAATGAAGGCAGACAATTAAGGTAGTCAAATAATGCAGGTAATTAGGGAAGGCAATTAAGGCAAGCAATTAAGGCCTGCAATTAATGCAGGCAATTAAGGCAGCAAATCGAGGAAGGCAATTAAGGCATGCAATCAATTTAGCCAATAAAGGCAGGCAATTAAGGCAGGCAAATAATGCAGTTAATTTGGTAAGGCAATTAAGGCAAGCAATAAGGGCAGGTAGTAAAGATAGCCAATTAAGGCAGCCAATTAAGGCATGCAATTAAGGCAGGCAATTAAGGCAGGCAATTAAGGCAGGCAATAAAGGCAGGCAATCATATAAGGCAATTAAGGCAGGCAATTAAGGCAGACAATTAAGACAGGCAATTAAGGCTGGCAATTAAGGCAAGCAATTAATGTAGCCAATTAAGGCAGGCAATTAAGGCAGGCAAATAATGCAGGTAATTTGGTAAGGCAATTGAGGCAGGCAATTAAGGCAAGCAATGAAGGCAGTTAGTAAAGAAAGCCAATTAAGGCAGTCAATTAAGGCAGCCAATTAAGGCATGCAATTAAGGCAGGCAATTAAGGCAGGCAATTTAGGCAGGCAATCAAGTAAGGCTATTACGCAGGCAATTAAGGTTGGCAATTAAGGCTGCCAATTAACGAATGCAATTAAAGCAGCCAATTAAGACAGTCAATTACGGTAGGCAATTAAGACAGGCAATTAAAGCAAGCTATATAGGCAGGCAAATAAGGCAGGCATTCAAGAAAGGCAATTAAGGCAAGCAATTAATGTAGCCAATTAAGGCAGGCAATTAAGTCAGGCAATAAAGGCATGCAATTAAGGCAGGTAATTAAGGCAGGAAATTAAGGCAGGCAATTAAGGTAGGCAACTAAGGCAGACATTTAAAGGCAGTCAATTAAGGCTGTCAATGAAGGCAGGCAATTAATGTAAGCAAATAATGCAGGTAATTAGGGAAAGCAATTAAGGCAGGCAATTAAGGCAGTCAATTAAGGCAAGCAATTATGGCAGGTAGTAACGAAAGCCAATTAAGGCAGTCAATTAAGGCAAGCAATTAAGGATGGCAATTAAGGAATGCAATTAAGGAAGCCAATTAAGGCAGTCACGTAGCGCAGCCATTAAGGCAGGCGATTAAGGCAAGCAATTAAGGCAGGTAGTAAATAAAGCCTATTAAGGTAGGCAGCCAATTAAACCGGCGGGTAATTAAGGCATGCAATTAAGGCAGGCAATTATGGCAGGCAATTAAGGCAGGCATTTAAGGCAGGCAACCAATTAAGGCTAGTAATTAAGGCATGGAATTAAGGTAGGCAATAAAGGCAGGCAATAATGGCAAGCAATTAAGCATGGAAATTAAAAAAAACAATAAAGGCGGGCAATTAAGGCGGCAATTAAGGCAAGCAATTAAGACAGTTAGTAAAGAAAGCTAAATAAGGCAGGCAATAAGGCAGGCAGCCAATAAAGGCTGGTAATTAAGGCATGCAATTAAGGCAGGCAATTAAGGCAGGCAATAAAGGCAGGCAATAAAGGCAGGCAATAAAGGCAGGCAATTAAGGCAGGCAATTAAGGCAAGCACATAAGGCAGGTAGTAAAGATAGCCAATTAAGGCAGGCAATAAAGGCAGGCAATTAAGGCAGGCAGCCAATTAAGGCTGGTAATTAAGGCATGCAATTAAGGCAGGCAATTAAGGCAGCAAATTTAGGAATGCAATTAAGGCAGCCAATTAAGGCAGGCGATTAATGCAGGCAATTAAGGCAGGCAGCCAATTAAGGCTAGTAATTAAGGCATTCTATTAAGTCAGGCAATTAAGGCAGGCTATTAAGGCAGGCAATTAAGGCAGGCAAATAAGGTAGGAAATTAAGGCCGACAATTAAGACAGGCAATTAAGGCTGGCAATGAAGGCAGACAATTAAGGTATTCAAATAATGCAGGTAATTAGGGAAGGCAATTAAGGCAAGCAATTAAGGCCTGCAATTAATGCAGGCAATTAAGGCAGCAAATCGAGGAAGGCAATTAAAGCATGCAATCAATTTAGCCAATAAAGGCAGGCAATTAAGGCAGGCAAATAATGCAGTTAATTTGGTAAGGCAATTAAGGCAAGCAATTAAGGCAGGTAGTAAAGATAGCCAATTAAGGCAGCCAATTAAGGCATGCAATTAAGGCAGGCAATTAAGGCAGGCAATAAAGGCAGGCAATCATATAAGGCAATTAAGGCAGGCAATTAAGGCAGACAATTAAGACAGGCAATTAAGGCTGGCAATTAAGGCAAGCAATTAATGTAGCCAATTAAGGCAGGCAATTAAGGCAGGCAAATAATGCAGGTAATTTGGTAAGGCAATTAAGGCAGGCAATAAAGGCAAGCAATTAAGGCAGGTAGTAAAGAAAGCCAATTAAGGCAGTCAATTAAGGCAGCCAATTAAGGCATGCAATTAAGGCAGGCAATTAAGGCAGGCATTTTAGGCAGGCAATCAAGTAAGGCAATTAAGGCAGGAAATTAAGGCAGGCAATTAAGGCAGACAATTAAGACAGGCAATTAAGGCAGGCAATGAAGGCAGGCAATTAAGGTAGTCAAATAATGCTGGTAATTAGGAAAGGCAATTAGGCAAGCAATTAAGGCAGGCATTTAAGGCAAGCAATATAGGCAGGGAGTAAAGAAAGCCAATTAAGGCATGCAATTAAGGCAGGCAATTAAGGCAGACAATTTAGGCAGGCAATTTAGGCAGGCAATCAAGTAAGGCAATTAAGGCAGGAAATTAAGGCAGGCAATTAAGGCAGTCAATTAAGACAGGCAATAAAGGCAGGCAATGAAGGCAGGCAATTAAGGTAGTCAAATAATGCGGGTAATTAGGAAAGGCAATTAGGCAAGCAATTAAGGCAGGCATTTAAGGCAAGCAATTAAGGCAGGGAGTAAAGAAAGCCAATTAAGGCAGTCGATTAATGCAGGCAATTAAGGCAGGCAGCCAATTAAGGCTGGTAATTACGGCATGCAATTAAGGCAGGCAATTAAGGCAGTCTATCTAGGCAGGCAATTAAGGTAGGCAATTAAGGCATGAAATTAAGGCAGACAATAAAGACAGGCAATTAAGGCTGGCAAAAAAGGCAGTCAATAAAGGTAGAAAATAATGCAGGTAATTAGAGAAGGCAATTAAGGCAAGCAATTAAGGCCTGCAATTAATGCAGGCAATTAAGGCAGCAAATCAAGGAAGGCAATTAAGGCATGCAATTAATGTAGCCAATTAAGGCAGCCAATTAAGGCATGCAATTAAGGCAGGCAATTAAGGCATGCAATTAAGGCAGGCAATTAAGGCAGGCAATTTAGGCAGGCAATCAAGTAAGGCAATTACGCAGGCAATTAAGGTTGGCAATTAAGGCTGCCAATTAACGAATGCAATTAAAGCAGCCAATTAAGACAGTCAATTAAGGTAGGCAATTAAGACAGGCAATTAAAGCAGGCTATATAGGCAGGCAAATAAGGCAGGCATTCAAGGAAGGCAATTAAGGCAAGCAATTAATGTAGCCAATTAAGGCAGGCAATTAAGTCAGGCAATAAAGGCATGCAATTAAGGCAGGTAATTAAGGCAGGAAATTAAGGCATGCAATTAAGGTAGGCAACTAAGGCAGATATTTAAGGCAGTCAATTAAGGCTGTCAATGAAGGCAAGCAATTATGGCAGGTAGTAACGAAAGCCAATTAAGGCAGGCAATTAGGGCAGGCATTTAAGGAAGGCATCTAATTAAGGCTGGTAATTAAAGCATGCAATTAAGGCAGGAAATTAAGGCAGGCAATTCAGGCAGTCAATTAAGGCAAGCAATTAAGGATGGCAATTAAGGAATGCAATTAAGGAAGCCAATTAAGGCAGTCACGTAGCGCAGCCATTAAGGCAGGCGATTAAGGCAAGCAATTAAGGCAGGTAGTAAATAAAGCCTATTAAGGTAGGCAGCCAATTAAACCGGCGGGTAATTAAGGCATGCAATTAAGGCAGGCAATTACGGCAGGCAATTAAGGCAGGCATTTAAGGCAGGCAACCAATTAAGGCTAGTAATTAAGGCATGCAATTAAGGCAGGCAATAAAGGCAGGCAATTATGGCAAGCAATTAAGCATGGCAATTAAAAAAAACAATAAAGGCGGGCAATTAAGGCGGCAATTAAGGCAAGCAATTAAGGCAGTTAGTAAAGAAAGCTAAATAAGGCAAACAAAAAAGCCGGCAGCCAATAAAGGCTGGTAATTAAGGCATGCAATTAAGGCAGGCAATTAAGGCAGGCAATAAAGGCAGGCAATAAAGGCAGGCAATAAAGGCAGGCAATTAAGGCAGGCAATTAAGGCAAGCACATAAGGCAGGTAGTAAAGATAGCCAATTAAGGCAGGCAATAAAGGCAGGCAATTAAGGCAGGCAGCCAATTAAGGCTGGTAATTAAGGCATGCAATTAAGGCTGGCAATTAAGGCAGGCAATTAAGGCAGGCAATAAAGGCAGGCAATTAAGGCAGGCAATAAAGGCAGGCAATCAAGAAATGCAATTAAAGCAGGCAATTAAGGCAGGCAATTAAAGCAGGCAATTATGGCAGGCAATTAAGGCATTCCATTTAGGCAGACAATTAAGGCAGGTTATTAAGGCTGGCAATGAAAGCAGGCTGTTAAAGGTAGGCAAATAATGCAGGTAATTAGGGAAGGCAATTAAGACAGGCAATTAAGGCAGGCAATTAGGGCAAGCTTTTTAGGCAGGTATTGAAGAAAGCCAATTAAGACAGGCAATTAAGGCAGGCAGCCAATAAAGGCTGGTAATTAAAGCATGCAATTAAGGCAGGCAATTTAGGGACGCAGTTAAGGCAAGCTATTAAGGATGGCATTTAAGGCAGCCAATTGAGAAATGTAATTAAGGCAGGCAATTTAGACAGGGAATTAAGGCAAGCAATTAAGGCTTGTATTAAAGAAAGCCAATTAAGGCAGGCAATTAAGGCAGGCAGCCAATTAAGGCTAGTAATTAAAGCATGCTATTAAGGCAGGCAATTAAGGTAGGCATTTAAGGCAAGCAATTAAGGATGGCAATTAAGGCAGCCAATTAAGGCAGGCAATTAAGGCAAGCAATTAAGGATGGCAATTAAGGCAGCCAATTAAGGCAGGCAATAAAGGCAGGCAATCGAGAAAGGCAATTAAGGTAGGCAAATAATGCAGGTGATTAGGGAAGGCAATTAAGGCAGGCAATTAAGGCAGGCAATTAAGGCAAGCAATTAAGGCAGGCAGTTTAGAAAGCCAATTAAGACAGGCAATTAAGGCAGGCAGCCAATTAAGGCTGGTAATTAAGACATGCAATTAAGGCAGGAAATTAAGCCAAGCAATCAAGGCAAGCAATTAAGGATGGCGATTAAGGCAGCAAATTTAGGAATGCAATTAAGGTAGCCAATTAAGGCAGGCAATTTAGGCAGGCAATTATGGCAGGCAATTAAGGCAGTCAATTAAGTCAGACAATTAAGGCATGCAATTAAGGCAGGCAATCAAGAAATGCAATTAAAGCAGGCAATTAAGCTAGGCATTTAAAGCAGGCAATTATGGCAGGCAATTAAGGCAGTCCATTTAGGCAGACAATTAAGGCAGGTTATTAAGGCTGGCAATGAAAGCAGGCTGTTAAAGGAAGGCAAATAATGCAGGTAATTAGGGAAGGCAATTAAGACAGGCAATTAAGGCAGGCAATTAGGGCAAGCTTTTTAGGCAGGTATTGAAGAAAGCCAATTAAGACAGGCAATTAAGGCAGGCAGCCAATTAAGGCTGGTAATTAAAGCATGCAATTAAGGCAGGCAATTTAGGGACGCAGTTAAGGCAAGCTATTAAGGATGGCATTTAAGGCAGCCAATTGAGGAATGTAATTAAGGCAGGCAATTTAGACAGGCAATTAAGGCAAGCAATTAAGGCACGTATTAAAGAAAGCCAATTAAGGCAGGCAATTAAGGCAGGCAGCCAATTAAGGCTGGTAATTAAAGCATGCTATTAAGGCAGGCAATTAAGGTTGGCATTTAAGGCAGGCAATTAAGGCAAGCAATTAAGGATGGCAATTAAGGCAGCCAATTAAGGCAGGCAATTAAGGCAAGCAATTAAGGATGGCAATTAAGGCAGCCAATTAATGCAGGCAATAAAGGCAGGCAATCGAGAAAGGCAATTAAGGTAGGCAAATAATGCAGGTAATTAGGGAAGGCAATTAAGGCAGGCAATTAAGGCAAGCAATTAAGGCAGGCAGTTTAGAAAGCAAATTAAGACAGGCAATTAAGGCAGGCAGCCAATTAAGGCTGGTAATTAAGACATGCAATTAAGGCAGGAAATTAAGCCAAGCAATCAAGGCAAGCAATTAAGGATGGCAATTAAGGCAGCAAATTTAGGAATGCAATTAAGGCAGCCAATTAAGGCAGGCAATTTAGGCAGGCAATTACGGCAGGCAATTAAGGCAGTCAATTAAGGCAGACAATTAAGGCAAGCAAATTAAGGCTGGAAATGAAGGCAGGCTATTAGGGTAGGCAAATAATGCAGGTAATTAAGGAAAGGCAATTAAGGCAGGCAATTAAGGCAGGCAATTAAGGCAAGCTATTTAGGCGGGTAGTAAAGAAAGCCAATTAAGGCAAGCGATTAAGGCAGGCAATTAAGGCAGGCAGCCAATTAAGGCAGGTAAATAAGGCTGTCATTTTAGGCAGACAATTGAGGCAGTCAATTAAGACAGGCAATTAAAGCAGGCAATGAAGGCAGGCAATTAAGGCAGGCAATTAAGAAAAGCAATTAAGGCAGGCAATAAAGGTAGAAAATAATGCAGGTAATTAGAGAAGGCAATTAAGGCAAGCAATTAAGGCCTGCAATTAATGCAGGCAATTAAGGCAGCAAATCAAGGAAGGCAATTAAGGCATGCAATTAATGTAGCCAATTAAGGCAGGCAATTAAGGCAGGCAAATAATGCAGGTAATTTGGTAAGGCAATTAAGGCAGGCAATTAAGGCAAGCAATTAAGGCAGATAGTAAAGATAGCCAATTAAGGCAGCCAATTAAGGCATGCAATTAAGGCAGGCAATTAAGGCAGGCAATTAAGGCAGGCAATTAAGGCAGGCAATCAAGTAAGGCAATTAAGGCAACCAATTAAGGCAGGCAATTAAGGCAGACAATTAAGACAGGCAATTAAGGCAGGCAATTAAGGCAAGCAATTAATGTAGCCAATTAAGGCAGGCAATTAAGGCAGGCAAATAATGCAGGTAATTTGGTAAGGCAATTAAGGCAGGCAATTAAGGCAAGCAATTAAGGCAGTTAGTAAAGAAAGCCAATTAAGGCAGTCAATTAAGGCAGCCAATTAAGGCATGCAATTAAGGCAGGCAATTAAGGCAGGCAATTTAGGCAGGCAATCAAGTAAGGCAATTACACAGGCAATTAAGGTTGGCAATTAAGGCTGCCAATTAACGAATGCAATTAAAGCAGCCAATTAAGACAGTCAATTAAGGTAGGCAATTAAGACAGGCAATTTAGGGACGCAGTAAAGGCAAGCTATTAAGGATGGCATTTAAGGCAGCCAATTGAGGAATGTAATTAAGGCAGGCAATTTAGGCAGGCAATCAAGTAAGGCAATTAAGGCAGGAAATTAAGGCAGGCAATTAAGGCAGTCAATTAAGGCATGCAATTAAGGCAGGCAATTAAGGCAGGCATTTTAGGCAGGCAATCAAGTAAGGCAATTAAGGCAGGCAATTAAGGCAGACAATTAAGACAGGCAATTAAGGCAGGCAATGAAGGCAGGCAATTAAGGTAGTCAAATAATTCGGGTAAATAGGAAAGGCAATTAGGCAAGCAATTAAGGCAGGCATTTAAGGCAAGCAATTAAGGCAGGGAGGAAAGAAAGCCAATTAAGGCAGTCGATTAATGCAGGCAATTAAGGCAGGCAGCCAATTAAGGCTGGTAATTAAGGCATGCAATTAAGGCAGGCAATTAAGGCAGGCTATTTATGCAGGCAATTAAGGTAGGCAATTAAGGCAGGAAATTAAGGCAGACAATTAAGACAGGCAATTAAGGCTGGCAATAAAGGCAGGCAATAAAGGTAGAAAATAATGCAGGTAATTAGAGAAGGCAATTAAGGCAAGCAATTAAGGCCTGCAATTAATGCAGGCAATTAAGGCAGCAAATCAAGGAAGGCAATTAAGGCATGCAATTAATGTAGCCAATTAAGGCAGGCAATTAAGGCAGGCAATTAAGGCAGGCAATTAAGGCAGGCATTTAAGGCAGGCAATCAAGTAAGGCAATTAAGGCAACCAATTAAGGCAGGCAATTAAGGCAGACAATTAAGACAGGCAATTAAGGCAGGCAATTAAGGCAAGCAATTAATGTAGCCAATTAAGGCAGGCAATTAAGGCAGGCAAATAATGCAGGTAATTTGGTAAGGCAATTACGGCAGGCAATTAAGGCAGTCAATTAAGGCAGACAATTAAGGCACGCAATTAAGGCTGGAAATGAAGGCAGCCAATTAAGGCAGGCAATTAAGGCAAGCAATTAAGGATGGCAATTAAGGCAGCCAATTAATGCAGGCAATAAAGGCAGGCAATCGAGAAAGGCAATTAAGGTAGGCAAATAATGCAGGTAATTAGGGAAGGCAATTAAGGCAGGCAATTAAGGCAAGCAATTAAGGCAGGCAGTTTAGAAAGCAAATTAAGACAGGCAATTAAGGCAGGCAGCCAATTAAGGCTGGTAATTAAGACATGCAATTAAGGCAGGAAATTAAGCCAAGCAATCAAGGCAAGCAATTAAGGATGGCAATTAAGGCAGCAAATTTAGGAATGCAATTAAGGCAGCCAATTAAGGCAGGCAATTTAGGCAGGCAATTACGGCAGGCAATTAAGGCAGTCAATTAAGGCAGACAATTAAGGCACGCAATTAAGGCTGGAAATGAAGGCAGGCTATTAGGGTAGGCAAATAATGCAGGTAATTAAGGAAAGGCAATTAAGGCAGGCAATTAAGGCAGGCAATTAAGGCAAGCTATTTAGGCGGGTAGTAAAGAAAGCCAATTAAGGCAAGCGATTAAGGCAGGCAATTAAGGCAGGCAGCCAATTAAGGCAGGTAAATAAGGCTGTCATTTTAGGCAGACAATTGAGGCAGTCAATTAAGACAAGCAATTAAAGCAGGCAATGAAGGCAGGCAATTAAGGCAGGCAATTAAGGCAGGCAATTAAGAAAAGCAATTAAGGCAGGCAATAAAGGTAGAAAATAATGCAGGTAATTAGAGAAGGCAATTAAGGCAAGCAATTAAGGCCTGCAATTAATGCAGGCAATTAAGGCAGCAAATCAAGGAAGGCAATTAAGGCATGCAATTAATGTAGCCAATTAAGGCAGGCAATTAAGGCAGGCAAATAATGCAGGTAATTTGGTAAGGCAATTAAGGCAGGCAATTAAGGCAAGCAATTAAGGCAGGTAGTAAAGATAGCCAATTAAGGCAGCCAATTAAGGCATGCAATTAAGGCAGGCAATTAAGGCAGGCAATTAAGGCAGGCAATTAAGGCAGGCAATCAAGTAAGGCAATTAAGGCAACCAATTAAGGCAGGCAATTAAGGCAGACAATTAAGACAGGCAATTAAGGCAGGCAATTAAGGCAAGCAATTAATGTAGCCAATTAAGGCAGGCAATTAAGGCAGGCAAATAATGCAGGTAATTTGGTAAGGCAATTAAGGCAGGCAATTAAGGCAAGCAATTAAGGCAGTTAGTAAAGAAAGCCAATTAAGGCAGTCAATTAAGGCAGCCAATTAAGGCATGCAATTAAGGCAGGCAATTAAGGCAGGCAATTTAGGCAGGCAATCAAGTAAGGCAATTACGCAGGCAATTAAGGTTGGCAATTAAGGCTGCCAATTAACGAATGCAATTAAAGCAGCCAATTAAGACAGTCAATTAAGGTAGGCAATGAAGGCAGGCAATTAAGGTAGTCAAATAATTCGGGTAAATAGGAAAGGCAATTAGGCAAGCAATTAAGGCAGGCATTTAAGGCAAGCAATTAAGGCAGGGAGGAAAGAAAGCCAATTAAGGCAGTCGATTAATGCAGGCAATTAAGGCAGGCAGCCAATTAAGGCTGGTAATTAAGGCATGCAATTAAGGCAGGCAATTAAGGCAGGCTATTTATGCAGGCAATTAAGGTAGGCAATTAAGGCAGGAAATTAAGGCAGACAATTAAGACAGGCAATTAAGGCTGGCAATAAAGGCAGGCAATAAAGGTAGAAAATAATGCAGGTAATTAGAGAAGGCAATTAAGGCAAGCAATTAAGGCCTGCAATTAATGCAGGCAATTAAGGCAGCAAATCAAGGAAGGCAATTAAGGCATGCAATTAATGTAGCCAATTAAGGCAGGCAATTAAGGCAGGCAAATAATGCAGGTAATTTGGTAAGGCAATTAAGGCAGGCAATTAAGGCAAGCAATTAAGGCAGGTAGTAAAGATAGCCAATTAAGGCAGCCAATTAAGGCATGCAATTAAGGCAGGCAATTAAGGCAGGCAATTAAGGCAGGCAATCAAGTAAGGCAATTAAGGCAACCAATTAAGGCAGGCAATTAAGGCAGACAATTAAGACAGGCAATTAAGGCAGGCAATTAAGGCAATCAATTAATGTAGCCAATTAAGGCAGGCAATTAAGGCAGGCAAATAATGCAGGTAATTTGGTAAGGCAATTAAGGCAGGCAATTAAGGAGGGCAATTAAGGCAGTTAGTAAAGAAAGCCAATTAAGGCAGTCAATTAAGGCAGCCAATTAAGGCATGCAATTAAGGCAGGCAATTAAGGCAGGCAATTTAGGCAGGCAATCAAGTAAGGCAATTACGCAGGCAATTAAGGTTGGCAATTAAGGCTGCCAATTAACGAATGCAATTAAAGCAGCCAATTAAGACAGTCAATTAAAGTAGGCAATTAAGACAGGCAATTAAAGCAAGCTATATAGGCAGGCAAATAAGGCAGGCATTCAAGGAAGGCAATTAAGGCAAGCAATTAATGTAGCCAATTAAGGCAGGCAATTAAGTCAGGCAATAAAGGCATGCAATTAAGGCAGGTAATTAAGGCAGGAAATTAAGGCAGGCAATTAAGGTAGGCAACTAAGGCTGACATTTAAAGGCAGTCAATTAAGGCTGTCAATGAAGGCAGGCAATTAATGTAGGCAAATAATGCAGGTAATTAGGGAAAGCAATTAAGGCATGCAATTAAGGCAGTCAATTAAGGCAAGCAATTATGGCAGGTAGTAACGAAAGCCAATTAAGTCAGGCAATTAGGGCAGGCATTTAAGGCAGGCATCTAATTAAGGCTGGTAATTAAGGCATGCAATTAAGGCAGGCAATTAAGGCAGGCAATTAAGGCAGTGAATTAAGGCAAGCAATTAAGGATGGCATTTAAGGAATGCAATTAAGGAAGCCAATTAAGGCAGTCACGTAGCGCAGCCATTAAGGCAGGCGATTAAGGCAAGCAATTAAGGCAGGTAGTAAATAAAGCCTATTAAGGTAGGCAGCCAATTAAACCGGCGGGTAATTAAGGCATGCAATTAAGGCAGGCAATTATGGCAGGCAATTAAGGCAGGCATTTAAGGCAGGCAACCAATTAAGGCTAGTAATTAAGGCATGGAATTAAGGTAGGCAATAAAGGCAGGCAATAATGGCAAGCAATTAAGCATGGAAATTAAAAAAAACAATAAAGGCGGGCAATTAAGGCGGCAATTAAGGCAAGCAATTAAGGCAGTTAGTAAAGAAAGCTAAATAAAACAGGCAATAAGGCAGGCAGCCAATAAAGGCTGGTAATTAAGGCATGCAATTAAGGCAGGCAATTAAGGCAGGCAATAAAGGCAGGCAATAAAGGCAGGCAATAAAGGCAGGCAATTAAGGCAGGCAATTAAGGCAAGCACATAAGGCAGGTAGTAAAGATAGCCAATTAAGGCAGGCAATAAAGGCAGGCAATTAAGGCAGGCAGCCAATTAAGGCTGGTAATTAAGGCATGCAATAAAGGCAGGCAATTAAGGCAGCAAATTTAGGAATGCAATTAAGGCAGCCAATTAAGGCAGGCGATTAATGCAGGCAATTAAGGCAGGCAGCCAATTAAGGCTGGTAATTAAGGCATTCTATTAAGTCAGGCAATTAAGGCAGGCTATTAAGGCAGGCAATTAAGGCAGGCAATTAGGTAGGAAATTAAGGCCGACAATTAAGACAGGCAATTAAGGCTGGCAATGAAGGCAGACAATTAAGGTATTCAAATAATGCAGGTAATTAGGGAAGGCAATTAAGGCAAGCAATTAAGGCCTGCAATTAATGCAGGCAATTAAGGCAGCAAATCAAGGAAGGCAATTAAGGCATGCAATTAATGTAGCCAATTAAGGCAGGCAATTAAGGCAGGCAAATAATGCAGGTAATTTGGTAAGGCAATTAAGGCAGGCAATTAAGGCAAGCAATTAAGGCAGGTAGTAAAGATAGCCAATTAAGGCAGCCAATTAAGGCATGCAATTAAGGCAGGCAATTAAGGCAGGCAATTAAGGCAGGCAATTAAGGCAGGCAATCAAGTAAGGCAATAAAGGCAACCAATTAAGGCAGGCAATTAAGGCAGACAATTAAGACAGGCAATTAAGGCAGGCAATTAAGGCAAGCAATTAATGTAGCCAATTAAGGCAGGCAATTAAGGCAGGCAAATAATGCAGGTAATTTGGTAAGGCAATTAAGGCAGGCAATTAAGGCAAGCAATTAAGGCAGTTAGTAAAGAAAGCCAATTAACGCAGTCAATTAAGGCAGCCAATTAAGGCATGCAATTAAGGCAGGCAATTAAGGCAGGCAATTTAGGCAGGCAATCAAGTAAGGCAATTACGCAGGCAATTAAGGTTGGCAATTAAGGCTGCCAATTAACGAATGCAATTAAAGCAGCCAATTAAGACAGTCAATTAAGGTAGGCAATTAAGACAGGCAATTTAGGGACGCAGTAAAGGAAAGCTATTAAGGATGGCATTTAAGGCAGCCAATTGAGGAATGTAATTAAGGCAGGCAATTTAGACAGGCAATTAAGGCAAGCAATTAAGGCACGTATTAAAGAAAGCCAATTAAGGCAGGCAATTAAGGTAGGCAATTATGCAAGCAATTAATGTACGCAATTAAGGCATGCAATTAAGGCAGGCAAATAATGCAGGTAATTTGGTAAGGCAATTAAGGCAGGCAATGAAGGCAGGCAATTAAGGGAGTCAAATAATGCAGGTAATTAGGAAAGGCAATTAGGCAAGCAAATAAGGCAGGCATTTAAGGCAAGCAATTAAGGCAATGAGTAAAGAAAGCCAAATAAGGCAGGCGATTAATGCAGGCAATTAGGGCAGGCAGCCAATTAAGGCTAGTAATTAAGGCATTCAATTAAGGCAGGCAATTAAGGCAGGCTATTAAGGCAGGCAATTAAGGCAAGCTATTAAGGCAGGCAATTAAGGCAGGCAATTAAGGTAGGAAATTAAGGCCGACAATTAAGACAGGCAATTAAGGCTGGCAATGAAGGCAGACAATTAAGGTAGTCAAATAATGCAGGTAATTAGGGAAGGCAATTAAGGCAAGCAATTAAGGCCTGCAATTAATGCAGGCAATTAAGGCAGCAAATCGAGGAAGGCAATTAAGGCATGCAATCAATTTAGCCAATAAAGGCAGGCAATTAAGGCAGGCAAATAATGCAGTTAATTTGGTAAGGCAATTAAGGCAAGCAATTAAGGCAGGTAGTAAAGATAGCCAATTAAGGCAGCCAATTAAGGCATGCAATTAAGGCAGGCAATTAGGCAGGCAATTAAGGCAGGCAATAAAGGCAAGCAATTAAGGCAGGCAATTAAGGCAGGCATTTTAGGCAGGCAATCAAGTAAGGCAATTAAGGCAGGAAATTAAGGCAGGCAATTAAGGCAGACAATTAAGACAGGCAATTAAGGCAGGCAATGAAGGCAGGCAATTAAGGTAGTCAAATAATGCAGGTAATTAGGAAAGGCAATTAGGCAAGCAATTAAGGCAGGCATTTAAGGCAAGCAATATAGGCAGGGAGTAAAGAAAGCCAATAAAGGCATGCAATTAAGGCAGGCAATTAAGGCAGGCAATTTAGGCAGGCAATCAAGTAAGGCAATTAAGGCAGGAAATTAAGGCAGGCAATTAAGGCAGTCAATTAAGACAGTCAATTAAGACAGGCAATAAAGGCAGGCAATGAAGGCAGGCAATTAAGGTAGTCAAATAATGCGGGTAATTAGGAAAGGCAATTAGGCAAGCAAATAAGGCAGGCATTTAAGGCAAGCAATTAAGACAGGGAGTAAAGAAAGCCAATAGAGGCAGTCGATTAATGCAGGCAATTAAGGCAGGCAGCCAATTAAGGCTGGTAATTAAGGCATGCAATTAAGGCAGGCAATTAAGGCAGGCTATTTAGGCAGGCAATTAAGGTAGGCAATTAAGGCAGGAAATTAAGGCAGACAATTAAGACAGGCAATTAAGGCTGGCAATAAAGGCAGGAAATAAAGGTAGAAAATAATGCAGGTAATTAGAGAAGGCAATTAAGGCAAGCAAATAAGGCCTGCAATTAATCAGGCAATTAAGGCAGCAAATCAAGGAAGGCAATTAAGGCATGCAATTAATGTAGCCAATTAAGGCAGGCAATTAAGGCAGGCAAATAATGCAGGTAATTTGGTAAGGCAATAAAGGCAGGCAATTAAGGCAAGCAATTAAGGCAGGTAGTAAAGATAGCCAATTAAGGCAGCCAATTAAGGCATGCAATTAAGGCAGGCAATTAAGGAAGGCAATTAAGGCAGGCATTTAAGGCAGGCAATCAAGTAAGGCAATTAAGGCAACCAATTAAGGCAGGCAATTAAGGCAGACCATTAAGACAGGCAATTAAGGCAGGCAATTAAGGCAAGCAATTAATGTAGCCAATTAAGGCAGGCAATTAAGGCAGGCAAATAATGCAGGTAATTTGGTAAGGCAATTACGGCAGGCAATTAAGGCAGTCAATTAAGGCAGACAATTAAGGCACGCAATTAAGGCTGGAAATGAAGGCAGCCAATTAAGGCAGGCAATTAAGGCAAGCAATTAAGGATGGCAATTAAGGCAGCCAATTAATGCAGGCAATAAAGGCAGGCAATCGAGAAAGGCAATTAAGGTAGGCAAATAATGCAGGTAATTAGGGAAGGCAATTAAGGCAGGCAATTAAGGCAAGCAATTAAGGCAGGCAGTTTAGAAAGCAAATTAAGACAGGCAATTAAGGCAGGCAGCCAATTAAGGCTGGTAATTATGACATGCAATTAAGGCAGGAAATTAAGCCAAGCAATCAAGGCAAGCAATTAAGGATGGCAATTAAGGCAGCAAATTTAGGAATGCAATTAAGGCAGCCAATTAAGGCAGGCAATTTAGGCAGGCAATTACGGCAGGCAATTAAGGCAGTCAATTAAGGCAGACAATTAAGGCACGCAATTAAGGCTGGAAATGAAGGCAGGCTATTAGGGTAGGCAAATAATGCAGGTAATTAAGGAAAGGCAATTAAGGCAGGCAATTAAGGCAGGCAATTAAGGCAAGCTATTTAGGCGGGTAGTAAAGAAAGCCAATTAAGGCAAGCGATTAAGGCAGGCAATTAAGGCAGGCAGCCAATTAAGGCAGGTAAATAAGGCTGTCATTATAGGCAGACAATTGAGGCAGTCAATTAAGACAGGCAATTAAAGCAGGCAATGAAGGCAGGCAATTAAGGCAGGCAATTAAGGCAGGCAATTAAGAAAAGCAATTAAGGCAGGCAATAAAGGTAGAAAATAATGCAGGTAATTAGAGAAGGCAATTAAGGCAAGCAATTAAGGCCTGCAATTAATGCAGGCAATAAAGGCAGCAAATCAAGGAAGGCAATTTAGGCATGCAATTAATGTAGCCAATTAAGGCAGGCAATTAAGGCAGGCAAATAATGCAGGTAATTTGGTAAGGCAATTAAGGCAGGCAATTAAGGCAAGCAATTAAGGCAGGTAGTAAAGATAGCCAATTAAGGCAGCCAATTAAGGCATGCAATTAAGGCAGGCAATTAAGGCAGGCAATTAAGGCAGGCAATTAAGGCAGGCAATCAAGTAAGGCAATTAAGGCAACCAATTAAGGCAGGCAATTAAGGCAGACAATTAAGACAGGCAATTAAGGCAGGCAATTAAGGCAAGCAATTAATGTAGCCAATTAAGGCAGGCAATTAAGGCAGGCAAATAATGCAGGTAATTTGGTAAGGCAATTAAGGCAGGCAATTAAGGCAAGCAATTAAGGCAGTTAGTAAAGAAAGCCAATTAAGGCAGTCAATTAAGGCAGCCAATTAAGGCATGCAATTAAGGCAGGCAATTAAGGCAGGCAATTTAGGCAGGCAATCAAGTAAGGCAATTACGCAGGCAATTAAGGTTGGCAATTAAGGCTGCCAATTAACGAATGCAATTAAAGCAGCCAATTAAGACAGTCAATTAAGGTAGGCAATTAAGACAGGCAATTTAGGGACGCAGTAAAGGCAAGCTATTAAGGATGGCATTTAAGGCAGCCAATTGAGGAATGTAATTAAGGCAGGCAATTTAGGCAGGCAATCAAGTAAGGCAATTAAGGCAGGAAATTAAGGCAGGCAATTAAGGCAGTCAATTAAGGCATGCAATTAAGGCAGGCAATTAAGGCAGGCATTTTAGGCAGGCAATCAAGTAAGGCAATTAAGGCAGGCAATTAAGGCAGACAATTAAGACAGGCAATTAAGGCAGGCAATGAAGGCAGGCAATTAAGGTAGTCAAATAATTCGGGTAAATAGGAAAGGCAATTAGGCAAGCAATTAAGGCAGGCATTTAAAGCAAGCAATTAAGGCAGGGAGGAAAGAAAGCCAATTAAGGCAGTCGATTAATGCAGGCAATTAAGGCAGGCAGCCAATTAAGGCTGGTAATTAAGGCATGCAATTAAGGCAGGCAATTAAGGCAGGCTATTTATGCAGGCAATTAAGGTAGGCAATTAAGGCAGGAAATTAAGGCAGACAATTAAGACAGGCAATTAAGGCTGGCAATAAAGGCAGGCAATAAAGGTAGAAAATAATGCAGGTAATTAGAGAAGGCAATTAAGGCAAGCAATTAAGGCCTGCAATTAATGCAGGCAATTAAGGCAGCAAATCAAGGAAGGCAATTAAGGCATGCAATTAATGTAGCCAATTAAGGCAGGCAATTAAGGCAGGCAAATAATGCAGGTAATTTGGTAAGGCAATTAAGGCAGGCAATTAAGGCAAGCAATTAAGGCAGGTAGTAAAGATAGCCAATTAAGGCAGCCAATTAAGGCATGCAATTAAGGCAGGCAATTAAGGCAGGCAATTAAGGCAGGCAATCAAGTAAGGCAATTAAGGCAACCAATTAAGGCAGGCAATTAAGGCAGACAATTAAGACAGGCAATTAAGGCAGGCAATTAAGGCAATCAATTAATGTAGCCAATTAAGGCAGGCAATTAAGGCAGGCAAATAATGCAGGTAATTTGGTAAGGCAATTAAGGCAGGCAATTAAGGAAAGCAATTAAGGCAGTTAGTAAAGAAAGCCAATTAAGGCAGTCAATTAAGGCAGCCAATTAAGGCATGCAATTAAGGCAGGCAATTAAGGCAGGCAATTTAGGCAGGCAATCAAGTAAGGCAATTACGCAGGCAATTAAGGTTGGCAATTAAGGCTGCCAATTAACGAATGCAATTAAAGCAGCCAATTAAGACAGTCAATTAAAGTAGGCAATTAAGACAGGCAATTAAAGCAAGCTATATAGGCAGGCAAATAAGGCAGGCATTCAAGGAAGGCAATTAAGGCAAGCAATTAATGTAGCCAATTAAGGCAGGCAATTAAGTCAGGCAATAAAGGCATGCAATTAAGGCAGGTAATTAAGGCAGGAAATTAAGGCAGGCAATTAAGGTAGGCAACTAAGGCAGACATTTAAAGGCAGTCAATTAAGGCTGTCAATGAAGGCAGGCAATTAATGTAGGCAAATAATGCAGGTAATTAGGGAAAGCAATTAAGGCATGCAATTAAGGCAGTCAATTAAGGCAAGCAATTATGGCAGGTAGTAACGAAAGCCAATTAAGTCAGGCAATTAGGGCAGGCATTTAAGGCAGGCATCTAATTAAGGCTGGTAATTAAGGCATGCAATTAAGGCAGGCAATTAAGGCAGGCAATTAAGGCAGTGAATTAAGGCAAGCAATTAAGGATGGCAATTAAGGAATGCAATTAAGGAAGCCAATTAAGGCAGTCACGTAGCGCAGCCATTAAGGCAGGCGATTAAGGCAAGCAATTAAGGCAGGTAGTAAATAAAGCCTATTAAGGTAGGCAGCCAATTAAACCGGCGGGTAATTAAGGCATGCAATTAAGGCAGGCAATTATGGCAGGCAATTAAGGCAGGCATTTAAGGCAGGCAACCAATTAAGGCTAGTAATTAAGGCATGGAATTAAGGTAGGCAATAAAGGCAGGCAATAATGGCAAGCAATTAAGCATGGAAATTAAAAAAAACAATAAAGGCGGGCAATTAAGGCGGCAATTAAGGCAAGCAATTAAGGCAGTTAGTAAAGAAAGCTAAATAAGGCAGGCAATAAGGCAGGCAGCCAATAAAGGCTGGTAATTAAGGCATGCAATTAAGGCAGGCAATTAAGGCAGGCAATAAAGGCAGGCAATAAAGGCAGGCAATTAAGGCAGGCAATTAAGGCAAGCACATAAGGCAGGTAGTAAAGATAGCCAATTAAGGCAGGCAATAAAGGCAGGCAATTAAGGCAGGCAGCCAATTAAGGCTGGTAATTAAGGCATGCAATTAAGGCAGGCAATTAAGGCAGCAAATTTAGGAATGCAATTAAGGCAGCCAATTAAGGCAGGCGATTAATGCAGGCAATTAAGGCAGGCAGCCAATTAAGGCTGGTAATTAAGGCATTCTATTAAGTCAGGCAATTAAGGCAGGCTATTAAGGCAGGCAATTAAGGCAGGCAATTAGGTAGGAAATTAAGGCCGACAATTAAGACAGGCAATTAAGGCTGGCAATGAAGGCAGACAATTAAGGTATTCAAATAATGCAGGTAATTAGGGAAGGCAATTAAGGCAAGCAATTAAGGCCTGCAGTTAATGCAGGCAATTAAGGCAGCAAATCGAGGAAGGCAATTAAGGCATGCAATCAATTTAGCCAATATAGGCAGGCAATTAAGGCAGGCAAATAATGCAGTTAATTTGGTAAGGCAATTAAGGCAAGCAATTAAGGCAGGTAGTAAAGATAGCCAATTAAGGCAGCCAATTAAGGCATGCAATTAAGGCAGGCAATTAAGGCAGGCAATAAAGGCAGGCAATCATATAAGGCAATTAAGGCAGGCAATTAAGGCAGACAATTAAGACAGGCAATTAAGGCTGGCAATTAAGGCAAGCAATTAATGTAGCCAATTAAGGCAGGCAATTAAGGCAGGCAAATAATGCAGGTAATTTGGTAAGGCAATTAAGGCAGGCAATAAAGGCAAGCAATTAAGGCAGGTAGTAAAGAAAGCCAATTAAGGCAGTCAATTAAGGCAGCCAATTAAGGCATGCAATTAAGGCAGGCAATTAAGGCAGGCATTTTAGGCAGGCAATCAAGTAAGGCAATTAAGGCAGGAAATTAAGGCAGGCAATTAAGGCAGACAATTAAGACAGGCAATTAAGGCAGGCAATGAAGGCAGGCAATTAAGGTAGTCAAATAATGCTGGTAATTAGGAAAGGCAATTAGGCAAGCAATTAAGGCAGGCATTTAAGGCAAGCAATATAGGCAGGGAGTAAAGAAAGCCAATTAAGGCATGCAATTAAGGCAGGCAATTAAGGCAGACAATTTAGGCAGGCAATTTAGGCAGGCAATCAAGTAAGGCAATTAAGGCAGGAAATTAAGGCAGGCAATTAAGGCAGTCAATTAAGACAGGCAATAAAGGCAGGCAATGAAGGCAGGCAATTAAGGTAGTCAAATAATGCGGGTAATTAGGAAAGGCAATTAGGCAAGCAATTAAGGCAGGCATTTAAGGCAAGCAATTAAGGCAGGGAGTAAAGAAAGCCAATTAAGGCAGTCGATTAATGCAGGCAATTAAGGCAGGCAGCCAATTAAGGCTGGTAATTACGGCATGCAATTAAGGCAGGCAATTAAGGCAGTCTATTTAGGCAGGCAATTAAGGTAGGCAATTAAGGCAGGAAATTAAGGCAGACAATAAAGACAGGCAATTAAGGCTGGCAATAAAGGCAGGCAATAAAGGTAGAAAATAATGCAGGTAATTAGAGAAGGCAATTAAGGCAAGCAATTAAGGCCTGCAATTAATGCAGGCAATTAAGGCAGCAAATCAAGGAATGCAATTAAGGCATGCAATTAATGTAGCCAATTAAGGCAGGCAATTAAGGCAGGCAAATAATGCAGGTAATTTGGTAAGGCAATTAAGGCAGGCAATTAAGGCAAGCAATTAAGGCAGGTAGTAAAGATAGCCAATTAAGGCAGCCAATTAAGGCATGCAATTAAGGCAGGCAATTAAGGCAGGCAATTAAGGCAGGCAATTAAGGCAGGCAATCAAGTAAGGCAATTAAGGCAACCAATTAAGGTAGGCTATTAAGGCAGACAATTAAGACAGGCAATTAAGGCAGGCAATTAAGGCAAGCAATTAATGTAGCCAATTAAGGCAGGCAATTAAGGCAGGCAAATAATGCAGGTAATTTGGTAAGGCAATTAAGGCAGGCAATTAAGGCAAGCAATTAAGGCAGTTAGTAAAGAAAGATAATTAAGGCAGTCAATTAAGGCAGCCAATTAAGGCAGCAAATTTAGGAATGCAATTAAGGCAGCCAATTAAGGCAGGCGATTAATGCAGGCAATTAAGGCAGGCAGCCAATTAAGGCTGGTAATTAAGGCATTCTATTAAGTCAGGCAATTAAGGCAGGCTATTAAGGCAGGCAATTAAGGCAGGCAATTAGGTAGGAAATTAAGGCCGACAATTAAGACAGGCAATTAAGGCTGGCAATGAAGGCAGACAATTAAGGTATTCAAATAATGCAGGTAATTAGGGAAGGCAATTAAGGCAAGCAATTATGGCCTGCAATTAATGCAGGCAATTAAGGCAGCAAATCGAGGAAGGCAATTAAGGCATGCAATCAATTTAGCCAATAAAGGCAGGCAATTAAGGCAGGCAAATAATCCAGTTAATTTGGTAAGGCAATTAAGGCAAGCAATTAAGGCAGGTAGTAAAGATAGCCAATTAAGGCAGCCAATTAAGGCATGCAATTAAGGCAGGCAATTAAGGCAGGCAATAAAGGCAGGCAATCATATAAGGCAATTAAGGCAGGCAATTAAGGCAGACAATTAAGACAGGCAATTAAGGCTGGCAATTAAGGCAAGCAATTAATGTAGCCAATTAAGGCAGGCAATTAAGGCAGGCAAATAATGCAGGTAATTTGGTAAGGCAATTAAGGCAGGCAATAAAGGCAAGCAATTAAGGCAGGTAGTAGAGAAAGCCAATTAAGGCAGTCAATTAAGGCAGCCAATTAAGGCATGCAATTAAGGCAGGCAATTAAGGCAGGCATTTTAGGCAGGCAATCAAGTAAGGCAATTAAGGCAGGAAATTAAGGCAGGCAATTAAGGCAGACAATTAAGACAGGCAATTAAGGCAGGCAATGAAGGCAGGCAATTAAGGTAGTCAAATAATGCTGGTAATTAGGAAAGGCAATTAGGCAAGCAATTAAGGCAGGCATTTAAGTCAAGCAATATAGGCAGGGAGTAAAGAAAGCCAATTAAGGCATGCAATTAAGGCAGGCAATTAAGGCAGACAATTTAGGCAGGCAATTTAGGCAGGCAATCAAGTAAGGCAATTAAGGCAGGAAATTAAGGCAGGCAATTAAGGCAGTCAATTAAGACAGGCAATAAAGCTAGGCAATGAAGGCAGGCAATTAAGGTAGTCAAATAATGCGGGTAATTAGGAAAGGCAATTAGGCAAGCAATTAAGGCAGGCATTTAAGGCAAGCAATTAAGGCAGGGAGTAAAGAAAGCCAATTAAGGCAGTCGATTAATGCAGGCAATTAAGGCAGGCAGCCAATTAAGGCTGGTAATTACAGCATGCAATTAAGGCAGGCAATTAAGGCAGTCTATTTAGGCAGGCAATTAAGGTAGGCAATTAAGGCAGGAAATTAAGGCAGACAATAAAGACAGGCAATTAAGGCTGGCAATAAAGGCAGGCAATAAAGGTAGAAAATAATGCAGGTAATTAGAGAAGGCAATTAAGGCAAGCAATTAAGGCCTGCAATTAATGCAGGCAATTAAGGCAGCAAATCAAGGAAGGCAATTAAGGCATGCAATTAATGTAGCCAATTAAGGCAGGCAATTAAGGCAGGCAAATAATGCAGGTAATTTGGTAAGGCAATTAAGGCAGGCAATTAAGGCAAGCAATTAAGGCAGGTAGTAAAGATAGCCAATTAAGGCAGCCAATTAAGGCATGCAATTAAGGCAGGCAATTAAGGCAGGCAATTAAGGCAGGCAATTAAGGCAGGCAATCAAGTAAGGCAATTAAGGCAACCAATTAAGGTAGGCAATTAAGGCAGACAATTAAGACAGGCAATTAAGGCAGGCAATTAAGGCAAGCAATTAATGTAGCCAATTAAGGCAGGCAATTAAGGCAGGCAAATAATGCAGGTAATTTGGTAAGGCAATTAAGGCAGGCAATTAAGGCAAGCAATTAAGGCAGTTAGTAAAGAAAGATAATTAAGGCAGTCAATTAAGGCAGCCAAATAAGGCATGCAATTAAGGCAGGCAATTAAGGCAGGCAATTTAGGCAGGCAATCAAGTAAGGCAATTACGCAGGCAATTAAGGTTGGCAATTAAGGCTGCCAATTAACGAATGCAATTAAAGCAGCCAATTAAGACAGTCAATTAAGGTAGGCAATTAAGACAGGCAAATAAAGCAGGCTATATAGGCAGGCAAATAAGGCAGGCATTCAAGGAAGGCAATTAAGGCAAGCAATTAATGTAGCCAATTAAGGCAGGCAATTAAGTCAGGCAATAAAGGCATGCAATTAAGGCAGGTAATTAAGGCAGGAAATTAAGGCAGGCAATTAAGGTAGGCAACTAAGGCAGACATTTAAGGCAGTCAATTAAGGCTGTCAATGAAGGCAAGCAATTATGGCAGGTAGTAACGAAAGCCAATTAAGGCAGGCAATTAGGGCAGGCATTTAAGGAAGGCATCTAATTAAGGCTGGTAATTAAGGCATGCAATTAAGGCAGGCAATTAAGGCAGGCAATTCTGGCAGTCAATTAAGGCAAGCAATTAAGGATGGCAATTAAGGAATGCAATTAAGGAAGCCAATTAAGGCAGTCACGTAGCGCAGCCATTAAGGCAGGCGATTAAGGCAAGCAATTAAGGCAGGTAGTAAATAAAGCCTATTAAGGTAGGCAGCCAATTAAACCGGCGGGTAATTAAGGCATGCAATTAAGGCAGGCAATTACGGTAGGCAATTAAGGCAGGCATTTAAGGCAGGCAACCAATTAAGGCTAGTAATTAAGGCATGCAATTAAGGCAGGCAATAAAGGCAGGCAATAAAGGCAGGCAATAAAGGCAGGCAATTAAGGCAGGCAATTAAGGCAAGCACATAAGTCAGGTAGTAAAGATAGCCAATTAAGGCAGGCAATAAAGGCAGGCAATTAAGGCAGGCAGCCAATTAAGGCTGGTAATTAAGGCATGCAATTAAGGCAGGCAATTAAGGCAGGCAATTAAGGCAGGCAATAAAGGCAGGCAATTAAGGCAGGCAATAAAGGCAGGCAATCAAGAAATGCAATTAAAGCAGGCAATTAAGGCAGGCAATTAAAGCAGGCAATTATGGCAGGCAATTAAGGCATTCCATTTAGGCAGACAATTAAGGCAGGTTATTAAGGCTGGCAATGAAAGCAGGCTGTTAAAGGTAGGCAAATAATGCAGGTAATTAGGGAAGGCAATTAAGACAGGCAATTAAGGCAGGCAATTAGGGCAAGCTTTTTAGGCAGGTATTGAAGAAAGCCAATTAAGACAGGCAATTAAGGCAGGCAGCCAATAAAGGCTGGTAATTAAAGCATGCAATTAAGGCAGGCAATTTAGGGACGCAGTTAAGGCAAGCTATTAAGGATGGCATTTAAGGCAGCCAATTGAGGAATGTAATTAAGGCAGGCAATTTAGACAGGCAATTAAGGCAAGCAATTAAGGCACGTATTAAAGAAAGCCAATTAAGGCAGGCAATTAAGGCAGGCAGCCAATTAAGGCTGGTAATTAAAGCATGCTATTAAGGCAGGCAATTAAGGTAGGCATTTAAGGCAGGCAATTAAGGCAAGCAATTAAGGATGGCAATTAAGGCAGCCAATTAAGGCAGGCAATTAAGGCAAGCAATTAAGGATGGCAATTAAGGCAGCCAATTAAGGCAGGCAATAAAGGCAGGCAATCGGGAAAGGCAATTAAGGTAGGCAAATAATGCAGGTAATTAGGGAAGGCAATTAAGGCAGGCAATTAAGGCAGGCAATTAAGGCAAGCAATTAAGGCAGGCAGTTTAGAAAGCCAATTAAGACAGGCAATTAAGGCAGGCAGCCAATTAAGGCTGGTAATTAAGACATGCAATTAAGGCAGGAAATTAAGCCAAGCAATCAAGGCAAGCAATTAAGGATGGCAATTAAGGCAGCAAATTTAGGAATGCAATTAAGGCAGCCAATTAAGGCAGGCAATTTAGGCAGGCAATTATGGCAGGCAATTAAGGCAGTCAATTAAGTCAGATAATTAAGGCATGCAATTAAGGCAGGCAATCAAGAAATGCAATTAAAGCAGGCAATTAAGCTAGGCAATTAAAGCAGGCAATTATGGCAGGCAATTAAGGCAGTCCATTTAGGCAGACAATTAAGGCAGGTTATTAAGGCTGGCAATGAAAGCAGGCTGTTAAAGGAAGGCAAATAATGCAGGTAATTAGGGAAGGCAATTAAGACAGGCAATTAAGGCAGGCAATTAGGGCAAGCTTTTTAGGCAGGTATTGAAGAAAGCCAATTAAGACAGGCAATTAAGGCAGGCAGCCAATTAAGGCTGGTAATTAAAGCATGCAATTAAGGCAGGCAATTTAGGGACGCAGTTAAGGCAAGCTATTAAGGATGGCATTTAAGGCAGCCAATTGAGGAATGTAATTAAGGCAGGCAATTTAGACAGGCAATTAAGGCAAGCAATTAAGGCACGTATAAAAGAAAGCCAATTAAGGCAGGCAATTAAGGCAGGCAGCCAATTAAGGCTGGTAATTAAAGCATGCTATTAAGGCAGGCAATTAAGGTAGGCATTTAAGGCAGGCAATTAAGGCAAGCAATTAAGGATGGCAATTAAGGCAGCCAATTAAGGCAGGCAATTAAGGCAAGCAATTAAGGATGGCAATTAAGGCAGCCAATTAATGCAGGCAATAAAGGCAGGCAATCGAGAAAAGCAATTAAGGTAGGCAAATAATGCAGGTAATTAGGGAAGGCAATTAAGGCAGGCAATTAAGGCAAGCAATTAAGGCAGGCAGTTTAGAAAGCAAATTAAGACAGGCAATTATGGCAGGCAGCCAATTAAGGCTGGTAATTAAGACATGCAATTAAGGCAGGAAATTAAGCCAAGCAATCAAGGCAAGCAATTAAGGATGGCAATTAAGGCAGCAAATTTAGGAATGCAATTAAGGCAGCCAATTAAGGCAGGCAATTTAGGCAGGCAATTACGGCAGGCAATTAAGGCAGTCAATTAAGGCAGACAATTAAGGCACGCAATTAAGGCTGGAAATGAAGGCAGGCTATTAGGGTAGGCAAATAATGCAGGTAATTAAGGAAAGGCAATTAAGGCAGGCAATTAAGGCAGGCAATAAAGGCAAGCTATTTAGGCGGGTAGTAAAGAAAGCCAATTAAGGCAAGCGATTAAGGCAGGCAATTAAGGCAGGCAGCCAATTAAGGCAGGTAAATAAGGCTGTCATTTTAGGCAGACAATTGAGGCAGTCAATTAAGACAGGCAATTAAAGCAGGCAATGAAGGCAGGCAATTCGGGCAGGCAATTAAGGCAGGCAATTAAGAAAAGCAATTAAGGCAGGCAATAAAGGTAGAAAATAATGCAGGTAATTAGAGAAGGCAATTAAGGCAAGCAATTAAGGCCTGCAATTAATGCAGGCAATTAAGGCAGCAAATCAAGGAAGGCAATTAAGGCATGCAATTAATGTAGCCAATTAAGGCAGGCAATTAAGGCAGGCAAATAATGCAGGTATTTTGGTAAGGCAATTAAGGCAGGCAATTAAGGCAAGCAATTAAGGCAGGTAGTAAAGATAGCCAATTAAGGCAGCCAATTAAGGCATGCAATTAAGGCAGGCAATTAAGGCAGGCAATTAAGGCAGGCAATTAAGGCAGGCAATCAAGTAAGGCAATTAAGGCAACCAATTAAGGCAGGCAATTAAGGCAGACAATTAAGACAGGCAATTAAGGCAGGCAATTAAGGCAAGCAATTAATGTAGCCAATTAAGGCAGGCAATTAAGGCAGGCAAATAATGCAGGTAATTTGGTAAGGCAATTAAGGCAGGCAATTAAGGCAAGCAATTAAGGCAGTTAGTAAAGAAAGCCAATTAAGGCAGTCAATTAAGGCAGCCAATTAAGGCATGCAATTAAGGCAGGCAATTAAGGCAGGCAATTTAGGCAGGCAATCAAGTAAGGCAATTACGCAGGCAATTAAGGTTGGCAATTAAGGCTGCCAATTAACGAATGCAATTAAAGCAGCCAATTAAGACAGTCAATTAAGGTAGGCAATTAAGACAGGCAATTTAGGGACGCAGTAAAGGAAAGCTATTAAGGATGGCATTTAAGGCAGCCAATTGAGGAATGTAATTAAGGCAGGCAATTTAGACAGGCAATTAAGGCAAGCAATTAAGGCACGTATTAAAGAAAGCCAATTAAGGCAGGCAATTAAGGTAGGCAATTATGCAAGCAATTAATGTACGCAATTAAGGCATGCAATTAAGGCAGGCAAATAATGCAGGTAATTTGGTAAGGCAATTAAGGCAGGCAATGAAGGCAGGCAATTAAGGGAGTCAAATAATGCAGGTAATTAGGAAAGGCAATTAGGCAAGCAAATAAGGCAGGCATTTAAGGCAAGCAATTAAGGCAATGAGTAAAGAAAGCCAAATAAGGCAGGCGATTAATGCAGGCAATTAGGGCAGGCAGCCAATTAAGGCTAGTAATTAAGGCATTCAATTAAGGCAGGCAATTAAGGCAGGCTATTAAGGCAGGCAATTAAGGCAAGCTATTAAGGCAGGTAATTAAGGCAGGCAATTAAGGTAGGAAATTAAGGCCGACAATTAAGACAGGCAATTAAGGCTGGCAATGAAGGCAGACAATTAAGGTAGTCAAATAATGCAGGTAATTAGGGAAGGCAATTAAGGCAAGCAATTAAGGCCTGCAATTAATGCAGGCAATTAAGGCAGCAAATCGAGGAAGGCAATTAAGGCATGCAATCAATTTAGCCAATAAAGGCAGGCAATTAAGGCAGGCAAATAATGCAGTTAATTTGGTAAGGCAATTAAGGCAAGCAATTAAGGCAGGTAGTAAAGATAGCCAATTAAGGCAGCCAATTAAGGCATGCAATTAAGGCAGGCAATTAGGCAGGCAATTAAGGCAGGCAATAAAGGCAGGCAATCATATAAGGCAATTAAGGCAGGCAATTAAGGCAGACAATTAAGACAGGCAATTAAGGCTGGCAATTAAGGCAAGCAATTAATGTAGCCAATTAAGGCAGGCAATTAAGGCAGGCAAATAATGCAGGTTATTTGGTAAAGCAATTAAGGCAGGCAATTAAGGCAAGCAATTAAGGCAGGCAATTAAGGCAGGCATTTTAGGCAGGCAATCAAGTAAGGCAATTAAGGCAGGAAATTAAGGCAGGCAATTAAGGCAGACAATTAAGACAGGCAATTAAGGCAGGCAATGAAGGCAGGCAATTAAGGTAGTCAAATAATGCAGGTAATTAGGAAAGGCAATTAGGCAAGCAATTAAGGCAGGCATTTAAGGCAAGCAATATAGGCAGGGAGTAAAGAAAGCCAATAAAGGCATGCAATTAAGGCAGGCAATTAAGGCAGGCAATTTAGGCAGGCAATCAAGTAAGGCAATTAAGGCAGGAAATTAAGGCAGGCAATTAAGGCAGTCAATTAAGACAGTCAATTAAGACAGGCAATAAAGGCAGGCAATGAAGGCAGGCAATTAAGGTAGTCAAATAATGCGGGTAATTAGGAAAGGCAATTAGGCAAGCAATTAAGGCAGGCATTTAAGGCAAGCAATTAAGACAGGGAGTAAAGAAAGCCAATTAAGGCAGTCGATTAATGCAGGCAATTAAGGCAGGCAGCCAATTAAGGCTGGTAATTAAGGCATGCAATTAAGGCAGGCAATTAAGGCAGGCTATTTAGGCAGGCAATTAAGGTAGGCAATTAAGGCAGGAAATTAAGGCAGACAATTAAGACAGGCAATTAAGGCTGGCAATAAAGGCAGGCAATAAAGGTAGAAAATAATGCAGGTAATTAGAGAAGGCAATTAAGGCAAGCAAATAAGGCCTGCAATTAATCAGGCAATTAAGGCAGCAAATCAAGGAAGGCAATTAAGGCAACCAATTAAGGCAGACAATTAAGGCAGACAATTAAGACAGGCAATTAAGGCAGGCAATTAAGGCAAGCAATTAATGTAGCCAATTAAGGCAGGCAATTAAGGCAGGCAAATAATGCAGGTAATTTGGTAAGGCAATTAAGGCAGGCAATTAAGGCAAGCAATTAAGGCAGTTAGTAAACAAAGCCAATTAAGGCAGTCAATTAAGGCAGCCAATTAAGGCATGCAATTAAGGCAGGCATTAAGGCAGGCAATTTAGGCAGGCAATCAAGTAAGGCAATTACGCAGGCAATTAAGGTTGGCAATTAAGGCTGCCAATTAACGAATGCAATTAAAGCAGCCAATTAAGACAGTCAATTAAGGTAGGCAATTAAGACAGGCGATTAAAGCAGGCTATATAGGCAGGCAAATAAGGCAGGCATTCAAGGAAGGCAATTAAGGCAAGCAATTAATGTAGCCAATTAAGGCAGGCAATTAAGTCAGGCAATAAAGGCATGCAATTAAGGCAGGTAATTAAGGCAGGAAATTAAGGCAGGCAATTAAGGTAGGCAACTAAGGCAGACATTTAAGGAAGTCAATTAAGGCTGTCAATAAAGGCAGGCAATTAAAGTAGGCAAATAATGCAGGTAATTAGGGAAAGCAATTAAGGCAGGCAATTAAGGCAGTCAATTAAGGCAAGCAATTATGGCAGGTAGTAACGAAAGCCAATTAAGGCAGGCAATTAGGGCAGGCATTTAAGGCAGGCATCCAATTAAGGCTGGTAATTAAGGCATGCAATTAAGGCAGGCAATTAAGGCAGGCAATTAAGGCAGTCAATTAAGGCAAGCAATTAAGGATGGCAATTAAGTAATGCAATTAAGGAAGCCAATTAAGGCAGTCACGTAGCGCAGCCATTAAGGCAGGCGATTAAGGCAAGCAATTAAGGCAGGTAGTAAATAAAGCCTATTAAGGTAGGCAGCCAATTAAACCGGCGGGTAATTAAGGCATGCAATTAAGGCAGGCAATTACGGCAGGCAATTAAGGCAGGCATTTAAGGCAGGCAACCAATTAAGGCTAGTAATTAAGGCATGCAATTAAGGCAGGCAATAAAGGCAGGCAATTATGGCAAGCAATTAAGCATGGCAATTAAAAAAAACAATAAAGGCGGGCAATTAAGGCGGCAATTAAGGCAAGCAATTAAGGCAGTTAGTAAAGAAAGCTAAATAAGGCAGGCAATAAGGCAGGCAGCCAATAAAGGCTGGTAATTAAGGCATGCAATTAAGGCAGGCAATTAAGGCAGGCAATAAAGGCAGGCAATAAAGGCAGGCAATAAAGGCAGGCAATTAAGGCAGGCAATTAAGGCAAGCACATAAGGAAGGTAGTAAAGATAGCCAATTAAGGCAGGCAATAAAGGCAGGCAATTAAGGCAGGCAGCCAATTAAGGCTGGTAATTAAGGCATGCTATTAAAGCAGGCAATTAAGGCAGGCAATTAAGGCAGGCAATAAAGGCAGGCAATTAAGGCAGGCAATAAAGGCAGGCAATCAAGAAATGCAATTAAAGCAGGCAATTAAGGCAGGCAATTAAAGCAGGCAATTATGGCAGGCAATTTAGGCAGTCCATTTAGGCAGACAATTAAGGCAGGTTATTAAGGCTGTCAATGAAAGCAGGCTGTTAAAGGTAGGCAAATAATGCAGGTAATTAGGGAAGGCAATTAAGACAGGCAATTAAGGCAGGCAATTAGGGCAAGCTTTTTAGGCAGGTATTGAAGAAAGCCAATTAAGACAGGCAATTAAGGCAGGCAGCCAATAAAGGCTGGTAATTAAAGCATGCAATTAAGGCAGGCAATTTAGGGACGCAGTTAAGGCAAGCTATTAAGGATGGCATTTAAGGCAGCCAATTGAGGAATGTAATTAAGACAGGCAATTTAGACAGGCAATCAAGGCCGGCAATTAAGGCAAGCAATCAAGGCAGGTAGTAAAGAAAGCCAATTAAGGCAGTCAATTAAGGCAGCCAATTAAGGCATGCAATTAAGGCAGGCAATTAAGGCAGGCATTTTAGGCAGGCAATCAAGTAAGGCAATTAAGGCAGGAAATTAAGGCAGGCAATTAAGGCAGACAATTAAGACAGGCAATTAAGGCAGGCAATGAAGGCAGGCAATTAAGGTAGTCAAATAATGCAGGTAATTAGGAAAGGCAATTAGGCAAGCAATTAAGGCAGGCATTTAAGGCAAGCAATATAGGCAGGGAGTAAAGAAAGCCAGTTAAGGCAAGCGATTAATGCAGGCAATTAAAGCAGGCAGCCAATTAAGGCTGGTAATTAAGGCATGTAATTAAGGCAGGCTATTAAGGCAGGCAATTAAGGCAGGCAATTAAGGCAGCCAATTAACAAATGCAATTAAAGCAGCCAATTAAGGCAGTCAATTAAGGTAGGCAATTAAGACAGGCAATTAAAGCAGGCTATTAAGGCAGGCAAATAAGGCAGGCATTCAAGGAAGGCAATTAAGTCAAGCAATTAATGTAGCCAGTTAAGGCAGGCAATTAAGTCAGGCAATTAAGGCAGGTAATTAAGGCAGGCAATTAAGGCAGGCAATTAAGGCAGGCAATTAAGGCAGACATTTTAGGCAGTCAATGAAGGCTGTAATTGAAGGCAGGCAATTAAATTAGGCAAATAATGCAGGTAATAAGGGAAAGCAATTAAGGCAGGCAATTAAGGCAGTCAATTAAGGCAAGCAATTAAGGCAGGTAGTAACGAAAGCCGAATAAGGCAGGCAATTAAGGCTGGCATTTAAAGCAGGCATCTAATTAAGGCTGGTAATTAAGGCATGCAATTAAGGCAGGCAATTAAGGCAGGCAATTAAGGCAAGCAATTAAGGCAAGCAATTAAGAATGGCAATTAAAGAATGCAATTAAGGAAGCCAATTAAGGCAGTGATGTAACGCAGGCATTAAGGCAGGCAATTAAGGCAAGCAATTAAGGCAGGTATTAAATAAAGCCAATTAAGGCAGGCAGCCAATTAAGGCTGGTAATTAAGGCATGCAATTAAGGCAGGCAATTACGGCAGGCAATTAAGGCAGGCATTTAAGCAAGGCAACCAATTAAGGCTAGTAATTAAGGCATGCAATTAAGGCAGGCAATAAGGCAGGCAATCAAGAAATGCAATTAAGGAAGGCAGCCAATTAAGGCTGGTAATTAAGGCATGCAATTAAGGCAGGCAATTAAGGCAAGCAATTAAGGATTGCAATTAAGGCAGTCAATAAAGGAATGCCATTAAGGCAGTCAATTAAGGCAGACAATTAAGGCAGGCAATTAAGGCTGGCAATCAAGGCAGGCAATTAAAGTAGGCAAATAATGCTGGTAAGTAGGGAAGGCAATTAAGGCAGGCAATTAAGGCAGGCAGTTAAGGCAAGCAATTAAGGCAGGTAGTAAAGAAAGCCAATTAAGGCAGGCAGCCAATTAAGGCTGGTATTTAAGGCAGGCAATTAAGGCAGGCAATTAAGGCAGGCAATCAAGTAATGCAATTAAGGCAGGCAATTAAGTCAGGCAATTAAAGCAGGCAATTATGGCCGGCAATTAAGGCAGTCAATTAAGGCAGGCAATTAATGCTGGCAATGAAGGAAGGCTATGAATGCAAGAAATTAATGTAGCCAATTAAGGCAGGCAATTAGGGCAGGCAAATAGTGCAGGTAATTAGGGAAGACAATTAAGGAAGGCAATTAAGGCAGGCAAATAATGCAGGTAATTAGGAAAGGCAATTAAGGAAGGCAATTAAGGCAGGCATTTAATGCAGGCAATTAATGCAGGCAAATAAGGCAGGCAATCAAGGAAGGCAATTAAGGCAAGCAATTAATGTAGCCAATTAAGGCAGGCAATTATGGCAGGCAGGCAATTAAGTCTGGTAATTAAGGCAGGTAAATAAGGCTGGCAATTTAGGCAGGCAATTAAGGCAGGCAATTAAGACAGGCAATTAAAGCAGGCAATGAAGGCAGGCAATTAAGGCAGGCAATTAAGGTATGCAATTAAGGCTGGCAATTAAGGCAGGCAAATAATGCAGGTAATTAGGGAAGACAATTAAGGAAAGCAATTAAGGCAGGCAATTAATGCAGGCAAATAAGGCAGGCAATCAAGGAAGGCAATTAAGGCAAGCAATTAATGTAGCCAATTAAGGCAGGCAATTAAGGTAGGCAGGCAAGCAATTAAGACTGGTAATTAAGGCAGGAAAAAAAGGCTGGCAATTAAAGCAGGCAATTGAGGCAGGCAATTAAGACAGGCAATGAAGGCAGGCAATTAAGGCAGGCGATTAAGGCAGGCAATTAAGGCAGGCAGCCAATTAAGGCTGGTAATTAAGGCTTGCAATTAAGGCAGGTAATTAAGGCAGGCAATTAAGGCAAGCAATCAAGGATGGCAATTAAGGCAGCCATAAAGTAATTCAACCAAGGCAGCCAATTAAGGCAGTCAATAAAGGAAGGCAATTAAGGCAGGCAATTAAGGCAGGCAATTAATGCAGGCAAATAAGTCAGGCAATCAAGGAAGGCAATTAAGGCAAGCAATAAATGTAGCCAATTAATGCAGGCAATTAAGGCAGGCAGGCAATTAAGACTGGTAATTAAGGCAGGCAATGAAGGCAGGTAATTAATGCAGGCAAATAAGGCAGGCAATTAAGGTAGGCAAATAATGCAGGTAAATCGGGAAGGCAATAAAGGCAGGCAATTAAAGCAGGCAATTAAGGCAAGCAATTAAGGCAAGCAATTAAGGCAGGTAGTTAAGAAAGCCAATTAAGACAGGCAATTAAGGCACGCGGCCATTTAAGGCTGGTAATTGAGGCATTCAATTAAGGCAGGCAATTAAGCCAAGCAATTAACGCAGGCAATTAATGCTGGCAATGAAGGCAGGCTAATGAGGTAGGCAAATAATGCAGGTAATTAGGGAAGGCAATTAAGGCAGGTATTTAAGGCAGGAAATTAAAGCAAACTATTTAGGCAGGTAGTAACGAAAGCCAATCAAGGCAGGCAATTAAGGCAGGCATTTAAAGCAGGCATCTAATTAAGGCTGGTAATAAAGACATGCAATTAAGGCAGGCAATTAAGGCTGGCAATTAAGGCAGGCAATTGAGGCAGGCAATTAAAAAAGGCAATTAAAAAAGGCAATGAAGGCAGGCAATTAAGGCAGGCAATTAAGGCAGGCAATTATAGCAGGCAATTAATGCAGGCAATTAAAGCAAGCTATTAAGGCAGGCAATTAAGGCAGGCAATTATGGCAAGCAATTAAGGCAGGTAGTAAAGAAAGCCAATTAAGGCAGGCAATTAAGGCAGGCAGCCAATTAAGGCTGGTAACTAAGGCATGCAATTAAGGCAGGCAATTAAGGCAGGCAATAAAGGCAGGCAATGAAGGCAGGCAATTAAGGCAGGCAATTAAGGCAGACAATTAAGGCAGGCAATTAAGGCTGGCAATAAAGGCAGGCAATTATGACAGGCAATTCAAGGAGGCAATAAAGGCAGGCAATAAAGGCAGGCAATTAAGGCAGGCAATTAAGGCAGGCAATTAAGGCAGGCAATTGAAGCAGGCAATTAAGGCAGGCAATCAAGGCAGGCAATTAAGAAAGGAAAAAGGCAGTCAAATAAGGCAGGCAATTAAGGCAGGCAATTAAGGCAAGCAATTAAGACAGGTAGTTAAGAAAGCCAATTAAGGCAGGCAATTAAGGCAGGCAGCCAATTAAGGCTGGTAATTAAGGCATGCAATTTAGGCAGGCAATTAAGGCAGGAAATAAAGGCTGGCAATGAAGGCAGGCAATTAAGGTAGGCAAATAATGCAGGTAATTAGAGAGAGCAATTAAGGCAGCCAATTAAGGCAGGCAATTAAGGCAAGCTATTAAGGCAGGTAGTTTAGAAAGCCAATTAAAACAGAAAATTAAGGCAGGCAGCCAATAAAGGCTGGTAATTAGGGCAAGCAATTAAGGCAGGCAATTAAGCCAGGCAATTAAGGCAAGCAATTAAGGATGGCAATTAAGGCAGCCAATTTAGGAATGCAATTAAGTCAGCCAATTAGGGCAGGCGATTAAGGCAGTCAGCCAATTAAGGCTGGTAATTAAGGCATGCAATTAAGGCAGGCAATTAAGGCAGGCAATTAAGGCAGACAATTAAGGCAGGCAATTAAGGCTGGCAATGAAGGCAGGCAATTAAGGCAGGCAGGCAAATAAAACTGGTAATTAAGGCAGGCAATTAAGGTAGGCAAATAATGCATGTAATTAGTAAAGGCAATTAAGGCAGGCAATTAAGCCAGGCTATTAAGGCAAGCAATTAAGGCAGGCAATTGAGGCAGGCAATTAAAAATGGCTTTAAAAGAAGGCAATGAAGGCAGGCAATTAAGGCAGGCAATAAGGCAGGCAATTATAGCAGGCAATAAGGCAGGCAATTAAGGCAAGCTAATAAGGCAGGCAATTAAGGCAGGCAATTAAGGAAGGCAATTAAGGCAAGCAATTAAGGCAGGTAGTAAAGAAAGCCAATTAAGGCAGGCAATTAAGGCAGGCAGCCAATTAAGGCTGGTAATTAAGGCATGCAATTAAGGCAGGCAATTAAGTCAGGCAATAAAGGCTGGCAATGAAGGCAGGCAATTAAGGTAGGCAAATAATGCAGGTAATTAGGGAAAGCAATTAAGGCAGCCAATTAAGGCAGGTAATTAAGGCAAACAATTAAGGCAGGTAGTTTATAAAGCCAATCAAGGCAGGCAATTAAGGCAGGCATTTAAGGCAGGCATCTAATTAAGGCTGGTAATAAAGACATGCAATTAAAGCAGGCAATTAAGGCAGGCAATTAAGGCAGGCAATTGAGGCAGGCAATTAAAAAAAGGCAATTAAAGAAGGCAATGAAGGCAGGCAATTAAGGCAGGCAATTAAGGCAGGCAATTATAGCAGGCAATTAAGGCAGGCAATTAAGGCAGGCAATTAAGGCAAGCAATTAAGGCAGGTAGTAAAGAAAGCCAATTAAAGCAGGCAATTAAGGCAGGCAGCCAATTAAGGCTGGTAATTAAGGCATGCAATTAAGGCAGGCAATTAAGCCAGGCAATTAAGGCAAGCAATTAAGGATGGCAATTAAGGCAGCCAATTTAGGAATGCAATTAAGACAGCCATTTAAGGCAGGCGATTAAGGCAGTCAGCCAATTAAGGCAGGCGATTAAGGCAGTCAGCCAATTAAGGCTGGTAATTAAGGCATGCAATTAAGGCAGGCAATTAATGCAGGCAATTAAGGCAGACAATTAAGGCAGGCAATTAAGGCTGGCAATGAAGGCAGGCAATAAAGGCAATCAATTAAGAATGGCAATTAAGGCAGCCAATTTAGGAATGCAATTAAGGCAGCCAATTAAGTCAGGAAATAAGGCAGGCAATTAAAGCAGGCAATTACGGCAGGCAATTAAGTCAATCAATTAAGGCAGACAATTAAGGCAGGCAATTAAGGCTGGCAATGAAGGCAGGCTATTAAGGTAGGCAAATAATGCAGGTAATTAGGGAAGGCAATTAAGGCATGCAATTAAGGCAGGCAATAAAGGCAAGCAATTAATGCAGGCAATTATGGCAGGCAATCAAGGAAGGGAATTAAGGCAAGAAATTAATGTAGCCAGTTAAGGCTGGTATTTAAGGCATGCAATTAAGGCAGGCAATCAAGAAAGGCAATTAAGAGAGGCAATTAAGGCAGACAATTAAAGAAGCAATTAAGGCTGGCAATGAAGGCAGGTAAAGGTAGGCAAATAATGCAGGTAATTAGGGAAGGCAATTAATGCAGGCAATTAAGGCAAGCTATTTAGGCAGGTTGTAAAAAAAGCCAATTAAGGCATCAATTAAGGCAAGCAATTAAGGCAGGCAGCCAATTAAGGCTGGTAATTAAGGCATGCAATTAAGGCAGGCAATTAAGGCAGGCAATAAAGGCAGGCAATAAAGGCAGGCAATTAAGGCAGGCAATTAAGGCAAGCACATAAGGCAGGTAGTAAAGATAGCCAATTAAGGCAGGCAATAAAGGCAGGCAATTAAGGCAGGCAATAAAGGCAGGCAATCAAGAAATGCAATTAAAGCAGGCAATTAAGGCAGGCAATTAAAGCAGGCAATTATGGCAGGCAATTAAGGCAGTCTATTTAGGCAGACAATTAAGGCAGGCAATTAATGCAAGCAATTAATGTAGCCAATTAAGGCAGGCAATTAAGGCAGGCAAATAATGCAGGTAATTTGGTAAGGAAATTAAGGCAGGCAATTAAGGAAAGCAATTAAGGCAGTTAGTAAAGAAAGCCAATTAAGGCAGTCAATTAAGGCAGCCAATTAAGGCATGCAATTAAGGCAGGCAATTAAGGCAGGCAATTTAGGCAGGCAATCAAGTAAGGCAATTACGCAGGCAATTAAGGTTGGCAATTAAGGCTGCCAATTAACGAATGCAATTAAAGCAGCCAATTAAGACAGTCAATTAAGGTAGGCAATTAAGACAGGCAATTAAAGCAGGCTATATAGGCAGGCAAATAAGGCAGGCATTCAAGGAAGGCAATTAAGGCAAGCAATTAATGTAGCCAATTAAGGCAGGCAATTAAGTCAGGCAATAAAGGCATGCAATTAAGGCAGGTAATTAAGGCAGGAAATTAAGGCAGGCAATTAAGGTAGGCAACTAAGGCAGACATTTAAGGCAGTCAATTAAGGCTGTCAATGAAGACAGGCAATTAAAGTAGGCAAATAATGCAGGTAATTAGGGAAAGCAATTAAGGCAGGCAATTAAGGCAGTCAATTAAGGCAAACAATTATGGCAGGTAGTAACGAAAGCCAATTAAGGCAGGCAATTAGGGCAGGCATTTAAGGAAGGCATCTAATTAAGGCTGGTAATTAAGGCATGCAATTAAGGCAGGCAATTAAGGCAGGCAATTAAGGCAGTCAATTTAGGCAAGCAATTAAGGATGGCAATTAAGGAATGCAATTAAGGAAGCCAATTAAGGCAGTCACGTAGCGCAGCCATTAAGGCAGGCGATTAAGGCAAGCAATTAAGGAAGGTAGTAAATAAAGCCTATTAAGGTAGGCAGCCAATTAAACCGGCGGGTAATTAAGGCATGCAATTAAGGCAGGCAATTACGGCAGGCAATTAAGGCAGGCATTTAAGGCAGGCAACCAATTAAGGCTAGTAATTAAGGCATGCAATTAAGGCAGGCAATAAAGGCAGGCAATTATGGCAAGCAATTAAGCATGGCAATTAAAAAAAACAATAAAGGCGGGCAATTAAGGCGGCAATTAAGGCAAGCAATTAAGGCAGTTAGTAAAGAAAGCTAAATAAGGCAGGCAATAAGGCAGGCAGCCAATAAAGGCTGGTAATTAAGGCATGCAATTAAGGCAGGCAATTAAGGCAGGCAATAAAGGCAGGCAATAAAGGCAGGCAATAAAGGCAGGCAATTAAGGCAGGCAATTAAGGCAAGCACATAAGTCAGGTAGTAAAGATAGCCAATTAAGGCAGGCAATAAAGGCAGGCAATTAAGGCAGGCAGCCAATTAAGGCTGGTAATTAAGGCATGCAATTAAGGCAGGCAATTAAGGCAGGCAATTAAGGCAGGCAATAAAGGCAGGCAATTAAGGCAGGCAATAAAGGCAGGCAATCAAGAAATGCAATTAAAGCAGGCAATTAAGGCAGGCAATTAAAGCAGGCAATTAAGGCAGGCAATTAAAGCAGGCAATTATGGCAGGCAATTAAGGCATTCCATTTAGGCAGACAATTAAGGCAGGTTATTAAGGCTGGCAATGAAAGCAGGCTGTTAAAGGTAGGCAAATAATGCAGGTAATTAGGGAAGGCAATTAAGACAGGCAATTAAGGCAGGCAATTAGGGCAAGCTATTTAGGCAGGTATTGAAGAAAGCCAATTAAGACAGGCAATTAAGGCAGGCAGCCAATTAAGGCTGGTAATTAAAGCATGCAATTAAGGCAGGTAATTTAGGGACGCAGTTAAAGCAAGCTATTAAGGATGGCATTTAAGGCAGCCAATTGAGGCAGGCAATTAAGGCAAGCAATTAAGGCAGGTAGTAAAGAAAGCCAATTAAGGCAGGCGATTTAGGCATGCAATTAAGGCAGGCAATTAAGGCAAGCTATTTAGGCGGGTAGTAAAGAAAGCCAATTAAGGCAAGCGATTAAGGCAGGCAATTAAGGCAGGCAGCCAATTAAGGCAGGTAAATAAGGCTGGCATTTTAGGCAGACAATTGAGGCAGTCAATTAAGACAGGCAATTAAAGCAGGCAATGAAGGCAGGCAATTAAGGCAGGCAATTAAGGCAGGCAATTAAGGCAAGCAATGAAGGCTAGCAATTAAGGCAGGTAATAAAGAAAGCCAATTAAGGCAGGCGATTTAGGCATGCAAATAAGGCAGGCAATAAAGGGACGCAGTAAAGGCAAGCTATTAAGGATGGCATTTAAGGCAGCCAATTGAGGAATGTAATTAAGGCAGGCAATTTAGACAGGCAATTAAGGCAAGCAATTAAGGCACGTATTAAAGAAAGCCAATTAAGGCAGGCAATTAAGGCTGGCAATTAAGGCAAGCAATTAATGTAGCCAATTAAGGCAGGCAATTAAGGCAGGCAAATAATGCAGGTAATTTGGTAAGGCAATTAAGGCAGGCAATTAAGGCAAGCAATCAAGGCAGGTAGTAAAGAAAGCCAATTAAGGCAGTCAATTAAGGCAGCCAATTAAGGCATGCAATTAAGGCAGGCAATTAAGGCAGGCATTTTAGGCAGGCAATCAAGTAAGGCAATTAAGGCAGGAAATTAAGGCAGGCAATTAAGGCAGACAATTAAGACAGGCAATTAAGGCAGGCAATGAAGGCAGGCAATTAAGGTAGTCAAATAATGCAGGTAATTAGGAAAGGCAATTAGGCAAGCAATTAAGGCAGGCATTTTAAGCAAGCAATATAGGCAGGGAGTAAAGAAAGCCAGTTAAGGCAAGCGATTAATGCAGGCAATTAAAGCAGGCAGCCAATTAAGGCTGGTAATTAAGGCATGTAATTAAGGCAGGCTATTAAGGCAGGCAATTAAGGCAGGCAATTAAGACAGGCAATTAAAGCAGGCTATTAAGGCAGGCAAATAAGGCAGGCATTCAAGGAAGGCAATTAAGTCAAGCAATTAATGTAGCCAGTTAAGGCAGGCAATTAAGTCAGGCAATTAAGGCAGGCAATTAAGGCAGGCAATTAAGGCAGACATTTTAGGCAGTCAATGAAGGCTGTAATTGAAGGCAGGCAATTAAATTAGGCAAATAATGCAGGTAATAAGGGAAAGCAATTAAGGCAGGCAATTAAGGCAGTCAATTAAGGCAAGCAATTAAGGCAGGTAGTAACGAAAGCCGAATAAGGCAGGCAATTAAGGCTGGCATTTAAAGCAGGCATCTAATTAAGGCTGGTAATTAAGGCATGCAATTAAGGCAGGCAATTAAGGCAGGCAATTAAGGCAAGCAATTAAGGCAAGCAATTAAGAATGGCAATTAAAGAATGCAATTAAGGAAGTCAATTAAGGCAGTGATGTAACGCAGCCATTAAGGCAGGCAATTAAGGCAAGCAATTAAGGCAGGTATTAAATAAAGCCAATTAAGGCAGGCAGCCAATTAAGGCTGGTAATTAAGGCATGCAATTAAGGCAGGCAATTACGGCAGGCAATTAAGGCAGGCATTTAAGGAAGGCAACCAATTAAGGCTAGTAATTAAGGAATGCAATTAAGGCAGGCAATAAGGCAGGCAATCAAGAAATGCAATTAAGGAAGGCAGCCAATTAAGGCTGGTAATTAAGGCATGCAATTAAGGCAGGCAATTAAGGCAAGCAATTAAGGATTGCAATTAAGGCAGTCAATAAAGGAATGCCATTAAGGAAGCCAATTAAGGCAGGCAGATAAAGCAGGCAATTATGGCAGGCAATTAAGGCAGTCAATTAAGGCAGACAATTAAGGCAGGCAATTAAGGCTGACAATCAAGGCAGGCAATTAAAGTAGGCAAATAATGCTGGTAAGTAGGGAAGGCAATTAAGGCAGGCAATTAAGGCAGGCAGTTAAGGCAAGCAATTAAGGCAGGTAGTAAAGAAAGCCAATTAAGGCAGGCAGCCAATTAAGGCTGGTATTTAAGGCAGGCAATTAAGGCAGGCAATTAAGGCAGGCAATCAAGTAATGCAATTAAGGCAGGCAATTAAGTCAGGCAATTAAAGCAGGCATTTATGGCCGGCAATTAAGGCAGTCAATTAAGGCAGGCAATTAAGGCTGGCAATGAAGGAAGGCTATGAATGCAAGAAATTAATGTAGCCAATTAAGGCAGGCAATTAGGGCAGGCAAATAGTGCAGGTAATTAGGGAAGACAATTAAGGAAGGCAATTAAGGCAGGCAAATAATGCAGGTAATTAGGAAAGGCAATTAAGGAAGGCAATTAAGGCAGGCATTTAATGCAGGCAATTAATGCAGGGAAATAAGGCAGGCAATCAAGGAAGGCAATTAAGGCAAGCAATTAATGTAGCCAATTAAGGCAGGCAATTATGGCAGGCAATTAAGTCTGGTAATTAAGGTAGGTAAATAAGGCTGGCAATTTAGGCAGGCAATTAAGGCAGGCAATTAAGACAGGCAATTAAAGCAGGCAATGAAGGCAGGCAATTAAGGCAGGCAATTAAGGTAGGCAATTAAGGCTGGCAATTAAGGCAGGCAAATAATGCAGGTAATTAGGGAAGGCAATTAAGGAAAGCAATTAAGGCAGGCAATTAATGCAGGCAAATAAGGCAGGCAATCAAGGAAGGCAATTAAGGCAAGCAATTAATGTAGCCAATTAAGGCAGGCAATTAAGGTAGGCAGGCAAGCAATTAAGACTGGTAATTAAGGCATGTAAATAAGGCTGGCAATTTAGGCAGGCAATTGAGGCAGGCAATTAAGACAGGCAGGCAATTAAGACTGGTAATTAAGGCAGGAAAATAAGGCTGGCAATTAAGGCAGGCAATTGAGGCAGGCAATTAAGACAGGCAATGAAGGCAGGCAATTAAGGCAGGCGATTAAGGCAGGCAATTAAGGCAGGCAGCCAATTAAGGCTGGTAATTAAGGCTTGCAATTAAGGCAGGTATTTAAGGCAGGCAATTAAGGCAAGCAATCAAGGATGGCAATTAAGGCAGCCATAAAGGAAATCAACCAAGGCAGCCAATTAAGGCAGTCAATAAAGGGAGGCAATTAAGGCAGGCAATGAAGGCAGGTAATTAATGCAGGCAAATAAGGCAGGCAATTAAGGTAGGCAAATAATGCAGGTAAATCGGGAAGGCAATAAAGGCAGGCAATTAAAGCAGGCAATTAAGGCAAGCAATTAAGGCAAGCAATTAAGGCAGGTAGTTTAGAAAGCCAATTAAGACAGGCAATTAAGGCACGCAGCCAATTAAGGCTGGTAATTGAGGCATGCAATTAAGGCAGGCAATTAAGCCAAGCAATTAACGCAGGCAATTAATGCTGGCAATGAAGGCAGGCTAATTAGGTAGGCAAATAATGCAGGTAATTAGGGAAGGCAATTAAGGCAGGTATTTAAGGCAGGAAATTAAAGCAAACTATTTAGGCAGGTAGTAACGAAAGCCAATCAAGGCAGGCAATTAAGGCAGGCATTTAAAGCAGGCATCTAATTAAGGCTGGTAACAAAGACATGCAATTAAGGCAGGCAATTAAGGCAGGCAATTGAGGCAGGCAATTAAAAAAGGCAATTAAAGAAGGCAATGAAGGCAGGCAATTAATGCAGGCAATTAAGGCAGGCAATTATAGCAGGCAATTAAGGCAGGCAATTAAGGCAAGCTATTAAGGCAGGCAATTAAGGCAGGCAATTAAGGCAAGCAATTAAGGCAGGTAGTAAAGAAAGCCAATTAAGGCAGGCAATTAAGGCAGGCAGCCAATTAAGGCTGGTAACTAAGGCATGCAATTAAGGCAGGCAATTAAGGCAGGCAATGAAGGCAGGCAATAAAGGCAGGCAATTAAGGCAGGCAATTAAGGCAGACAATTAAGGCAGGCAATTAAGGCTGGCAATAAAGGCAGGCAATTATGACAGGCAATTCAAGGAGGCAATAAAGGCAGGCAATAAAGGCAGGCAATTAAGGCAGGCAATTAAGGCAGGCAATTAAGGCAGGCAATTAAAGCAGGCAATTAAGGCAGGCACTCAAGGCAGGCAATTAAGAAAGGAAAAAGGCAGTCAAATAAGGCAGGCAATTAAGGCAGGCAATTAAGGCAAGCAATTAAGACAGGTAGTTAAGAAAGCCAATTAAGGCAGGCAATTAAGGCAGGCAGCCAATTAAGGCTGGTAATTAAGGCATGCAATTAAGGCAGGCAATTAAGCCAGGCAATTAAGGCAAGCAATTAAGGATGGCAATTAAGGCAGCCAATTTAGGAATGCAATTAAGACAGCCATTTAAGGCAGGCGATTAAGGCAGTCAGCCAATTAAGGCTGGTAATTAAGGCATGCAATTAAGGCAGGCAATTAAGGCAGGCAATTAAGGCAGACAATTAAGGCAGGCAATTAAGGCTGGCAATGAAGGCAGGCAATTAAGGCAATCAATTAAGAATGGCAATTAAGGCAGCCAATTTAGGAATGAAATTAAGGCAGCCAATTAAGTCAGGAAATAAGGCAGGCAATTAAAGCAGGCAATTACGGCAGGCAATTAAGTCAATAAATTAAGGCAGACAATTAAGGCAGGCAATTAAGGCTGGCAATGAAGGCAGGCTATTAAGGTAGGCAAATAATGCAGGTAATTAGGGAAGGCAATTAAGGCATGCAATTAAGGCAGGCAATAAAGGCAAGCAATTAATGCAGGCAATTATGGCAGGCAATCAAGGAAGGGAATTAAGGCAAGAAATTAATGTAGCCAGTTAAGGCTGGTATTTAAGGCATGCAATTAAGGCAGGCAATCAAGAAAGGCAATTAAGGCAGGCAATTAAGGCAGACAATTAAAGAAGCAATTAAGGCTGGCAATGAAGGCAGGTAAAGGTAGGTAAATAATGCAGGTAATTAAGGAAGGCAATTAATGCAGGCAATTAAGGCAAGCTATTTAGGCAGGTTGTAAAAAAAGCCAATTAAGGCAGCAATTAAGGCAAGCAATTAAGGCAGGCAGCCAATTAAGGCTGGTAATTAAGGCATGCAATTAAGGCAGACATATAGGCAGGCAATGAAGGCAGGCAATTAAGGCAAGCTATTAAGGATGGCAATAAGGCAGCCAATTAAGGAATACAATTAAAGCAGCCAATTAAGGCAGGCAATTAAGGCAGGCAATTATGGCAGGCAATTAAGGCAGTCCATTTAGGCAGACAATTAAGGCAGGTTATTAAGGCTGGCAATGAAAGCAGGCTGTTAAAGGTAGGCAAATAATGCAGGTAATTAGGGAAGGCAATTAAGACAGGCAATTAAGGCAGGCAATTAGGGCAAGCTTTTTAGGCAGGTATTGAAGAAAGCCAATTAAGACAGGCAATTAAGGCAGGCAGCCAATAAATGCTGGTAATTAAAGCATGCAATTAAGGCAGGCAATTTAGGGACGCAGTTAAGGCAAGCTATTAAGGATGGCATTTAAGGCAGCCAATTGAGGAATGTAATTAAGGCAGGCAATTTAGACAGGCAATTAAGGAAAGCAATTAAGACACGTATTAAAGAAAGCCAATTAAGGCAGGCAATTAAGGCAGGCAGCCAATTAAGGCTGGTAATTAAAGCATGCTATTAAGGCAGGCAATTAAGGTAGGCATTTAAGGCAGGCAATTAAGGCAAGCAATTAAGGATGGCAATTAAGGCAGCCAATTAAGGCAGGCAATTAAGGCAAGCAATTAAGAATGGCAATTAAGGCAGCCAATTAAGGCAGGCAATAAAGGCAGGCAATCGAGAAAGGCAATTAAGGTAGGCAAATAATGCAGGTAATTAGGTAAGGCAATTAAGGCAAGCAATTAAGGCAGGCAATTAAGGCAAGCTATTTAGGCGGGTGGTAAAGAAAGCCAATTAAGGCAAGCTATTAAGGCAGGCAATTAAGGCAGGCAGCCAATTAAGGCAGGTAAATAAGGCTGGCATTTTAGGCAGACAATTGAGGCAGTCAATTAAGACAGGCATTTAAAGCAGGCAATGAAGGCAGGCAATTAAGGCAGGCAATTAAGGCAGGCAATTAAGGCAAGCAATTAAGGCAAGCAATTAAGGCAGGTAATAAAGAAAGCCAATTAAGGCAGGCGATTTAGGCATGCAATTAAGGCAGGCAATTTAGGGACGCAGTAAAGGCAAGCTATTAAGGATGGCATTTAAGGCAGCCAATTGAGGAATGTAATTAAGGCAGGCAATTTACACAGGCAATTAAGGCAAGCAATTAAGGCACGTATTAAAGAAAGCCAATTAAGGCAGGCAATTAAGGCAGGCAATTATGCAAGCAATTAATGTAGCCAATTAAGGCAGGCAATTAAGGCTGGCAATGAAGGCAGGCAATTAATGCAGGCAAAAAAAGGCAGGCAATCATGGAAGGCAATTAAGGCAAGCAATTAAGGCAGCCAATTAAGGCATGCAATTAAGGCAGGCAATTAAGGCAGGCAATTAAGGCAGGCAATAAAGGCAGGCAATCATATAAGGCAATTAAGGCAGGCAATTAAGGCAGACAATTAAGACAGGCAATTAAGGCTGGCAATTAAGGCAAGCAATTAATGTAGCCAATTAAGGCAGGCAATTAAGGCAGGCAAATAATGCAGGTAATTTGGTAAGGCAATTAAGGCAGGCAATTAAGGCAAGCAATTAAGGCAGGTAGTAAAGAAAGCCAATTAAGGCAGTCAATTAAGGCAGCCAATTAAGGCATGCAATTAAGGCAGGCAATTAAGGCAGGCATTTTAGGCAGGCAATCAAGTAAGGCAATTAAGGCAGGCAATTAAGGCAGACAATTAAGACAGGCAATTAAGGCAGGCAATGAAGGCAGGCAATTAAGGTAGTCAAATAATGCAGGTAATTAGGAAAGGCAATTAGGCAAGCAATTAAGGCAGGCATTTAAGGCAAGCAATATAGGCAGGGAGTAAAGAAAGCCAATTAAGGCATGCAATTTAGGCAGGCAATTAAGGCAGACAATTTAGGCAGGCAATTTAGGCAGGCAATCAAGTAAGGCAATTAAGGCAGGAAATTAAGGCAGGCAATTAAGGCAGTCAATTAAGGCATGCAATTAAGGCAGGCAATTAAGGCAGGCATTTTAGGCAGGCAATCAAGTAAGGCAATTAAGGCAGGCAATTAAGGCAGACAATTAAGACAGGCAATTAAGGCAGGCAATGAAGGCAGGCAATTAAGGTAGTCAAATAATGCGGGTAATTAGGAAAGGCAATTAGGCAAGCAATTAAGGCAGGCATTTAAGGCAAGCAATTAAGGCAGGGAGGAAAGAAAGCCAATTAAGGCAGTCGATTAATGCAGGCAATTAAGGCAGGCAGCCAATTAAGGCTGGTAATTAAGGCATGCAATTAAGGCAGGCAATTAAGGCAGGCTATTTATGCAGGCAATTAAGGTAGGCAATTAAGGCAGGAAATTAAGGCAGACAATTAAGACAGGCAATTAAGGCTGGCAATAAAGGCAGGCAATAAAGGTAGAAAATAATGCAGGTAATTAGAGAAGGCAATTAAGGCAAGCAATTAAGGCCTGCAATTAATGCAGGCAATTAAGGCAGCAAATCAAGGAAGGCAATTAAGGCATGCAATTAATGTAGCCAATTAAGGCAGGCAATTAAGGCAGGCAAATAATGCAGGTAATTTGGTAAGGCAATTAAGGCAGGCAATTAAGGCAAGCAATTAAGGCAGGTAGTAAAGATAGCCAATTAAGGCAGCCAATTAAGGCATGCAATTAAGGCAGGCAATTAAGGCAGGCAATTACGGCAGGCAATTAAGGCAGGCAATCAAGTAAGGCAATTAAGGCAACCAATTAAGGCAGGCAATTAAGGCAGACAATTAAGACAGGCAATTAAGGCAGGCAATTAAGGCAAGCAATTAATGTAGCCAATTAAGGCAGGCAATTAAGGCAGGCAAATAATGCAGGTAATTTGGTAAGGCAATTGAGGCAGGCAATTAAGGCAAGCAATGAAGGCAGTTAGTAAAGAAAGCCAATTAAGGCAGTCAATTAAGGCAGCCAATTAAGGCATGCAATTAAGGCAGGCAATTAAGGCAGGCAATTTAGGCAGGCAATCAAGTAAGGCTATTACGCAGGCAATTAAGGTTGGCAATTAAGGCTGCCAATTAACGAATGCAATTAAAGCAGCCAATTAAGACAGTCAATTACGGTAGGCAATTAAGACAGGCAATTAAAGCAAGCTATATAGGCAGGCAAATAAGGCAGGCATTCAAGAAAGGCAATTAAGGCAAGCAATTAATGTAGCCAATTAAGGCAGGCAATTAAGTCAGGCAATAAAGGCATGCAATTAAGGCAGGTAATTAAGGCAGGAAATTAAGGCAGGCAATTAAGGTAGGCAACTAAGGCAGACATTTAAAGGCAGTCAATTAAGGCTGTCAATGAAGGCAGGCAATTAATGTAAGCAAATAATGCAGGTAATTAGGGAAAGCAATTAAGGCAGGCAATTAAGGCAGTCAATTAAGGCAAGCAATTATGGCAGGTAGTAACGAAAGCCAATTAAGGCAGTCAATTAAGGCAAGCAATTAAGGATGGCAATTAAGGAATGCAATTAAGGAAGCCAATTAAGGCAGTCACGTAGCGCAGCCATTAAGGCAGGCGATTAAGGCAAGCAATTAAGGCAGGTAGTAAATAAAGCCTATTAAGGTAGGCAGCCAATTAAACCGGCGGGTAATTAAGGCATGCAATTAAGGCAGGCAATTATGGCAGGCAATTAAGGCAGGCATTTAAGGCAGGCAACCAATTAAGGCTAGTAATTAAGGCATGGAATTAAGGTAGGCAATAAAGGCAGGCAATAATGGCAAGCAATTAAGCATGGAAATTAAAAAAAACAATAAAGGCGGGCAATTAAGGCGGCAATTAAGGCAAGCAATTAAGACAGTTAGTAAAGAAAGCTAAATAAGGCAGGCAATAAGGCAGGCAGCCAATAAAGGCTGGTAATTAAGGCATGCAATTAAGGCAGGCAATTAAGGCAGGCAATAAAGGCAGGCAATAAAGGCAGGCAATAAAGGCAGGCAATTAAGGCAGGCAATTAAGGCAAGCACATAAGGCAGGTAGTAAAGATAGCCAATTAAGGCAGGCAATAAAGGCAGGCAATTAAGGCAGGCAGCCAATTAAGGCTGGTAATTAAGGCATGCAATTAAGGCAGGCAATTAAGGCAGCAAATTTAGGAATGCAATTAAGGCAGCCAATTAAGGCAGGCGATTAATGCAGGCAATTAAGGCAGGCAGCCAATTAAGGCTAGTAATTAAGGCATTCTATTAAGTCAGGCAATTAAGGCAGGCTATTAAGGCAGGCAATTAAGGCAGGCAAATAAGGTAGGAAATTAAGGCCGACAATTAAGACAGGCAATTAAGGCTGGCAATGAAGGCAGACAATTAAGGTATTCAAATAATGCAGGTAATTAGGGAAGGCAATTAAGGCAAGCAATTAAGGCCTGCAATTAATGCAGGCAATTAAGGCAGCAAATCGAGGAAGGCAATTAAAGCATGCAATCAATTTAGCCAATAAAGGCAGGCAATTAAGGCAGGCAAATAATGCAGTTAATTTGGTAAGGCAATTAAGGCAAGCAATTAAGGCAGGTAGTAAAGATAGCCAATTAAGGCAGCCAATTAAGGCATGCAATTAAGGCAGGCAATTAAGGCAGGCAATAAAGGCAGGCAATCATATAAGGCAATTAAGGCAGGCAATTAAGGCAGACAATTAAGACAGGCAATTAAGGCTGGCAATTAAGGCAAGCAATTAATGTAGCCAATTAAGGCAGGCAATTAAGGCAGGCAAATAATGCAGGTAATTTGGTAAGGCAATTAAGGCAGGCAATAAAGGCAAGCAATTAAGGCAGGTAGTAAAGAAAGCCAATTAAGGCAGTCAATTAAGGCAGCCAATTAAGGCATGCAATTAAGGCAGGCAATTAAGGCAGGCATTTTAGGCAGGCAATCAAGTAAGGCAATTAAGGCAGGAAATTAAGGCAGGCAATTAAGGCAGACAATTAAGACAGGCAATTAAGGCAGGCAATGAAGGCAGGCAATTAAGGTAGTCAAATAATGCTGGTAATTAGGAAAGGCAATTAGGCAAGCAATTAAGGCAGGCATTTAAGGCAAGCAATATAGGCAGGGAGTAAAGAAAGCCAATTAAGGCATGCAATTAAGGCAGGCAATTAAGGCAGACAATTTAGGCAGGCAATTTAGGCAGGCAATCAAGTAAGGCAATTAAGGCAGGAAATTAAGGCAGGCAATTAAGGCAGTCAATTAAGACAGGCAATAAAGGCAGGCAATGAAGGCAGGCAATTAAGGTAGTCAAATAATGCGGGTAATTAGGAAAGGCAATTAGGCAAGCAATTAAGGCAGGCATTTAAGGCAAGCAATTAAGGCAGGGAGTAAAGAAAGCCAATTAAGGCAGTCGATTAATGCAGGCAATTAAGGCAGGCAGCCAATTAAGGCTGGTAATTACGGCATGCAATTAAGGCAGGCAATTAAGGCAGTCTATCTAGGCAGGCAATTAAGGTAGGCAATTAAGGCATGAAATTAAGGCAGACAATAAAGACAGGCAATTAAGGCTGGCAAAAAAGGCAGTCAATAAAGGTAGAAAATAATGCAGGTAATTAGAGAAGGCAATTAAGGCAAGCAATTAAGGCCTGCAATTAATGCAGGCAATTAAGGCAGCAAATCAAGGAAGGCAATTAAGGCATGCAATTAATGTAGCCAATTAAGGCAGCCAATTAAGGCATGCAATTAAGGCAGGCAATTAAGGCATGCAATTAAGGCAGGCAATTAAGGCAGGCAATTTAGGCAGGCAATCAAGTAAGGCAATTACGCAGGCAATTAAGGTTGGCAATTAAGGCTGCCAATTAACGAATGCAATTAAAGCAGCCAATTAAGACAGTCAATTAAGGTAGGCAATTAAGACAGGCAATTAAAGCAGGCTATATAGGCAGGCAAATAAGGCAGGCATTCAAGGAAGGCAATTAAGGCAAGCAATTAATGTAGCCAATTAAGGCAGGCAATTAAGTCAGGCAATAAAGGCATGCAATTAAGGCAGGTAATTAAGGCAGGAAATTAAGGCATGCAATTAAGGTAGGCAACTAAGGCAGATATTTAAGGCAGTCAATTAAGGCTGTCAATGAAGGCAAGCAATTATGGCAGGTAGTAACGAAAGCCAATTAAGGCAGGCAATTAGGGCAGGCATTTAAGGAAGGCATCTAATTAAGGCTGGTAATTAAAGCATGCAATTAAGGCAGGAAATTAAGGCAGGCAATTCAGGCAGTCAATTAAGGCAAGCAATTAAGGATGGCAATTAAGGAATGCAATTAAGGAAGCCAATTAAGGCAGTCACGTAGCGCAGCCATTAAGGCAGGCGATTAAGGCAAGCAATTAAGGCAGGTAGTAAATAAAGCCTATTAAGGTAGGCAGCCAATTAAACCGGCGGGTAATTAAGGCATGCAATTAAGGCAGGCAATTACGGCAGGCAATTAAGGCAGGCATTTAAGGCAGGCAACCAATTAAGGCTAGTAATTAAGGCATGCAATTAAGGCAGGCAATAAAGGCAGGCAATTATGGCAAGCAATTAAGCATGGCAATTAAAAAAAACAATAAAGGCGGGCAATTAAGGCGGCAATTAAGGCAAGCAATTAAGGCAGTTAGTAAAGAAAGCTAAATAAGGCAAACAAAAAAGCCGGCAGCCAATAAAGGCTGGTAATTAAGGCATGCAATTAAGGCAGGCAATTAAGGCAGGCAATAAAGGCAGGCAATAAAGGCAGGCAATAAAGGCAGGCAATTAAGGCAGGCAATTAAGGCAAGCACATAAGGCAGGTAGTAAAGATAGCCAATTAAGGCAGGCAATAAAGGCAGGCAATTAAGGCAGGCAGCCAATTAAGGCTGGTAATTAAGGCATGCAATTAAGGCTGGCAATTAAGGCAGGCAATTAAGGCAGGCAATAAAGGCAGGCAATTAAGGCAGGCAATAAAGGCAGGCAATCAAGAAATGCAATTAAAGCAGGCAATTAAGGCAGGCAATTAAAGCAGGCAATTATGGCAGGCAATTAAGGCATTCCATTTAGGCAGACAATTAAGGCAGGTTATTAAGGCTGGCAATGAAAGCAGGCTGTTAAAGGTAGGCAAATAATGCAGGTAATTAGGGAAGGCAATTAAGACAGGCAATTAAGGCAGGCAATTAGGGCAAGCTTTTTAGGCAGGTATTGAAGAAAGCCAATTAAGACAGGCAATTAAGGCAGGCAGCCAATAAAGGCTGGTAATTAAAGCATGCAATTAAGGCAGGCAATTTAGGGACGCAGTTAAGGCAAGCTATTAAGGATGGCATTTAAGGCAGCCAATTGAGAAATGTAATTAAGGCAGGCAATTTAGACAGGGAATTAAGGCAAGCAATTAAGGCTTGTATTAAAGAAAGCCAATTAAGGCAGGCAATTAAGGCAGGCAGCCAATTAAGGCTAGTAATTAAAGCATGCTATTAAGGCAGGCAATTAAGGTAGGCATTTAAGGCAAGCAATTAAGGATGGCAATTAAGGCAGCCAATTAAGGCAGGCAATTAAGGCAAGCAATTAAGGATGGCAATTAAGGCAGCCAATTAAGGCAGGCAATAAAGGCAGGCAATCGAGAAAGGCAATTAAGGTAGGCAAATAATGCAGGTGATTAGGGAAGGCAATTAAGGCAGGCAATTAAGGCAGGCAATTAAGGCAAGCAATTAAGGCAGGCAGTTTAGAAAGCCAATTAAGACAGGCAATTAAGGCAGGCAGCCAATTAAGGCTGGTAATTAAGACATGCAATTAAGGCAGGAAATTAAGCCAAGCAATCAAGGCAAGCAATTAAGGATGGCGATTAAGGCAGCAAATTTAGGAATGCAATTAAGGTAGCCAATTAAGGCAGGCAATTTAGGCAGGCAATTATGGCAGGCAATTAAGGCAGTCAATTAAGTCAGACAATTAAGGCATGCAATTAAGGCAGGCAATCAAGAAATGCAATTAAAGCAGGCAATTAAGCTAGGCATTTAAAGCAGGCAATTATGGCAGGCAATTAAGGCAGTCCATTTAGGCAGACAATTAAGGCAGGTTATTAAGGCTGGCAATGAAAGCAGGCTGTTAAAGGAAGGCAAATAATGCAGGTAATTAGGGAAGGCAATTAAGACAGGCAATTAAGGCAGGCAATTAGGGCAAGCTTTTTAGGCAGGTATTGAAGAAAGCCAATTAAGACAGGCAATTAAGGCAGGCAGCCAATTAAGGCTGGTAATTAAAGCATGCAATTAAGGCAGGCAATTTAGGGACGCAGTTAAGGCAAGCTATTAAGGATGGCATTTAAGGCAGCCAATTGAGGAATGTAATTAAGGCAGGCAATTTAGACAGGCAATTAAGGCAAGCAATTAAGGCACGTATTAAAGAAAGCCAATTAAGGCAGGCAATTAAGGCAGGCAGCCAATTAAGGCTGGTAATTAAAGCATGCTATTAAGGCAGGCAATTAAGGTTGGCATTTAAGGCAGGCAATTAAGGCAAGCAATTAAGGATGGCAATTAAGGCAGCCAATTAAGGCAGGCAATTAAGGCAAGCAATTAAGGATGGCAATTAAGGCAGCCAATTAATGCAGGCAATAAAGGCAGGCAATCGAGAAAGGCAATTAAGGTAGGCAAATAATGCAGGTAATTAGGGAAGGCAATTAAGGCAGGCAATTAAGGCAAGCAATTAAGGCAGGCAGTTTAGAAAGCAAATTAAGACAGGCAATTAAGGCAGGCAGCCAATTAAGGCTGGTAATTAAGACATGCAATTAAGGCAGGAAATTAAGCCAAGCAATCAAGGCAAGCAATTAAGGATGGCAATTAAGGCAGCAAATTTAGGAATGCAATTAAGGCAGCCAATTAAGGCAGGCAATTTAGGCAGGCAATTACGGCAGGCAATTAAGGCAGTCAATTAAGGCAGACAATTAAGGCAAGCAAATTAAGGCTGGAAATGAAGGCAGGCTATTAGGGTAGGCAAATAATGCAGGTAATTAAGGAAAGGCAATTAAGGCAGGCAATTAAGGCAGGCAATTAAGGCAAGCTATTTAGGCGGGTAGTAAAGAAAGCCAATTAAGGCAAGCGATTAAGGCAGGCAATTAAGGCAGGCAGCCAATTAAGGCAGGTAAATAAGGCTGTCATTTTAGGCAGACAATTGAGGCAGTCAATTAAGACAGGCAATTAAAGCAGGCAATGAAGGCAGGCAATTAAGGCAGGCAATTAAGAAAAGCAATTAAGGCAGGCAATAAAGGTAGAAAATAATGCAGGTAATTAGAGAAGGCAATTAAGGCAAGCAATTAAGGCCTGCAATTAATGCAGGCAATTAAGGCAGCAAATCAAGGAAGGCAATTAAGGCATGCAATTAATGTAGCCAATTAAGGCAGGCAATTAAGGCAGGCAAATAATGCAGGTAATTTGGTAAGGCAATTAAGGCAGGCAATTAAGGCAAGCAATTAAGGCAGATAGTAAAGATAGCCAATTAAGGCAGCCAATTAAGGCATGCAATTAAGGCAGGCAATTAAGGCAGGCAATTAAGGCAGGCAATTAAGGCAGGCAATCAAGTAAGGCAATTAAGGCAACCAATTAAGGCAGGCAATTAAGGCAGACAATTAAGACAGGCAATTAAGGCAGGCAATTAAGGCAAGCAATTAATGTAGCCAATTAAGGCAGGCAATTAAGGCAGGCAAATAATGCAGGTAATTTGGTAAGGCAATTAAGGCAGGCAATTAAGGCAAGCAATTAAGGCAGTTAGTAAAGAAAGCCAATTAAGGCAGTCAATTAAGGCAGCCAATTAAGGCATGCAATTAAGGCAGGCAATTAAGGCAGGCAATTTAGGCAGGCAATCAAGTAAGGCAATTACACAGGCAATTAAGGTTGGCAATTAAGGCTGCCAATTAACGAATGCAATTAAAGCAGCCAATTAAGACAGTCAATTAAGGTAGGCAATTAAGACAGGCAATTTAGGGACGCAGTAAAGGCAAGCTATTAAGGATGGCATTTAAGGCAGCCAATTGAGGAATGTAATTAAGGCAGGCAATTTAGGCAGGCAATCAAGTAAGGCAATTAAGGCAGGAAATTAAGGCAGGCAATTAAGGCAGTCAATTAAGGCATGCAATTAAGGCAGGCAATTAAGGCAGGCATTTTAGGCAGGCAATCAAGTAAGGCAATTAAGGCAGGCAATTAAGGCAGACAATTAAGACAGGCAATTAAGGCAGGCAATGAAGGCAGGCAATTAAGGTAGTCAAATAATTCGGGTAAATAGGAAAGGCAATTAGGCAAGCAATTAAGGCAGGCATTTAAGGCAAGCAATTAAGGCAGGGAGGAAAGAAAGCCAATTAAGGCAGTCGATTAATGCAGGCAATTAAGGCAGGCAGCCAATTAAGGCTGGTAATTAAGGCATGCAATTAAGGCAGGCAATTAAGGCAGGCTATTTATGCAGGCAATTAAGGTAGGCAATTAAGGCAGGAAATTAAGGCAGACAATTAAGACAGGCAATTAAGGCTGGCAATAAAGGCAGGCAATAAAGGTAGAAAATAATGCAGGTAATTAGAGAAGGCAATTAAGGCAAGCAATTAAGGCCTGCAATTAATGCAGGCAATTAAGGCAGCAAATCAAGGAAGGCAATTAAGGCATGCAATTAATGTAGCCAATTAAGGCAGGCAATTAAGGCAGGCAATTAAGGCAGGCAATTAAGGCAGGCATTTAAGGCAGGCAATCAAGTAAGGCAATTAAGGCAACCAATTAAGGCAGGCAATTAAGGCAGACAATTAAGACAGGCAATTAAGGCAGGCAATTAAGGCAAGCAATTAATGTAGCCAATTAAGGCAGGCAATTAAGGCAGGCAAATAATGCAGGTAATTTGGTAAGGCAATTACGGCAGGCAATTAAGGCAGTCAATTAAGGCAGACAATTAAGGCACGCAATTAAGGCTGGAAATGAAGGCAGCCAATTAAGGCAGGCAATTAAGGCAAGCAATTAAGGATGGCAATTAAGGCAGCCAATTAATGCAGGCAATAAAGGCAGGCAATCGAGAAAGGCAATTAAGGTAGGCAAATAATGCAGGTAATTAGGGAAGGCAATTAAGGCAGGCAATTAAGGCAAGCAATTAAGGCAGGCAGTTTAGAAAGCAAATTAAGACAGGCAATTAAGGCAGGCAGCCAATTAAGGCTGGTAATTAAGACATGCAATTAAGGCAGGAAATTAAGCCAAGCAATCAAGGCAAGCAATTAAGGATGGCAATTAAGGCAGCAAATTTAGGAATGCAATTAAGGCAGCCAATTAAGGCAGGCAATTTAGGCAGGCAATTACGGCAGGCAATTAAGGCAGTCAATTAAGGCAGACAATTAAGGCACGCAATTAAGGCTGGAAATGAAGGCAGGCTATTAGGGTAGGCAAATAATGCAGGTAATTAAGGAAAGGCAATTAAGGCAGGCAATTAAGGCAGGCAATTAAGGCAAGCTATTTAGGCGGGTAGTAAAGAAAGCCAATTAAGGCAAGCGATTAAGGCAGGCAATTAAGGCAGGCAGCCAATTAAGGCAGGTAAATAAGGCTGTCATTTTAGGCAGACAATTGAGGCAGTCAATTAAGACAAGCAATTAAAGCAGGCAATGAAGGCAGGCAATTAAGGCAGGCAATTAAGGCAGGCAATTAAGAAAAGCAATTAAGGCAGGCAATAAAGGTAGAAAATAATGCAGGTAATTAGAGAAGGCAATTAAGGCAAGCAATTAAGGCCTGCAATTAATGCAGGCAATTAAGGCAGCAAATCAAGGAAGGCAATTAAGGCATGCAATTAATGTAGCCAATTAAGGCAGGCAATTAAGGCAGGCAAATAATGCAGGTAATTTGGTAAGGCAATTAAGGCAGGCAATTAAGGCAAGCAATTAAGGCAGGTAGTAAAGATAGCCAATTAAGGCAGCCAATTAAGGCATGCAATTAAGGCAGGCAATTAAGGCAGGCAATTAAGGCAGGCAATTAAGGCAGGCAATCAAGTAAGGCAATTAAGGCAACCAATTAAGGCAGGCAATTAAGGCAGACAATTAAGACAGGCAATTAAGGCAGGCAATTAAGGCAAGCAATTAATGTAGCCAATTAAGGCAGGCAATTAAGGCAGGCAAATAATGCAGGTAATTTGGTAAGGCAATTAAGGCAGGCAATTAAGGCAAGCAATTAAGGCAGTTAGTAAAGAAAGCCAATTAAGGCAGTCAATTAAGGCAGCCAATTAAGGCATGCAATTAAGGCAGGCAATTAAGGCAGGCAATTTAGGCAGGCAATCAAGTAAGGCAATTACGCAGGCAATTAAGGTTGGCAATTAAGGCTGCCAATTAACGAATGCAATTAAAGCAGCCAATTAAGACAGTCAATTAAGGTAGGCAATGAAGGCAGGCAATTAAGGTAGTCAAATAATTCGGGTAAATAGGAAAGGCAATTAGGCAAGCAATTAAGGCAGGCATTTAAGGCAAGCAATTAAGGCAGGGAGGAAAGAAAGCCAATTAAGGCAGTCGATTAATGCAGGCAATTAAGGCAGGCAGCCAATTAAGGCTGGTAATTAAGGCATGCAATTAAGGCAGGCAATTAAGGCAGGCTATTTATGCAGGCAATTAAGGTAGGCAATTAAGGCAGGAAATTAAGGCAGACAATTAAGACAGGCAATTAAGGCTGGCAATAAAGGCAGGCAATAAAGGTAGAAAATAATGCAGGTAATTAGAGAAGGCAATTAAGGCAAGCAATTAAGGCCTGCAATTAATGCAGGCAATTAAGGCAGCAAATCAAGGAAGGCAATTAAGGCATGCAATTAATGTAGCCAATTAAGGCAGGCAATTAAGGCAGGCAAATAATGCAGGTAATTTGGAAAGGCAATTAAGGCAGGCAATTAAGGCAAGCAATTAAGGCAGGTAGTAAAGATAGCCAATTAAGGCAGCCAATTAAGGCATGCAATTAAGGCAGGCAATTAAGGCAGGCAATTAAGGCAGGCAATCAAGTAAGGCAATTAAGGCAACCAATTAAGGCAGGCAATTAAGGCAGACAATTAAGACAGGCAATTAAGGCAGGCAATTAAGGCAATCAATTAATGTAGCCAATTAAGGCAGGCAATTAAGGCAGGCAAATAATGCAGGTAATTTGGTAAGGCAATTAAGGCAGGCAATTAAGGAGGGCAATTAAGGCAGTTAGTAAAGAAAGCCAATTAAGGCAGTCAATTAAGGCAGCCAATTAAGGCATGCAATTAAGGCAGGCAATTAAGGCAGGCAATTTAGGCAGGCAATCAAGTAAGGCAATTACGCAGGCAATTAAGGTTGGCAATTAAGGCTGCCAATTAACGAATGCAATTAAAGCAGCCAATTAAGACAGTCAATTAAAGTAGGCAATTAAGACAGGCAATTAAAGCAAGCTATATAGGCAGGCAAATAAGGCAGGCATTCAAGGAAGGCAATTAAGGCAAGCAATTAATGTAGCCAATTAAGGCAGGCAATTAAGTCAGGCAATAAAGGCATGCAATTAAGGCAGGTAATTAAGGCAGGAAATTAAGGCAGGCAATTAAGGTAGGCAACTAAGGCTGACATTTAAAGGCAGTCAATTAAGGCTGTCAATGAAGGCAGGCAATTAATGTAGGCAAATAATGCAGGTAATTAGGGAAAGCAATTAAGGCATGCAATTAAGGCAGTCAATTAAGGCAAGCAATTATGGCAGGTAGTAACGAAAGCCAATTAAGTCAGGCAATTAGGGCAGGCATTTAAGGCAGGCATCTAATTAAGGCTGGTAATTAAGGCATGCAATTAAGGCAGGCAATTAAGGCAGGCAATTAAGGCAGTGAATTAAGGCAAGCAATTAAGGATGGCATTTAAGGAATGCAATTAAGGAAGCCAATTAAGGCAGTCACGTAGCGCAGCCATTAAGGCAGGCGATTAAGGCAAGCAATTAAGGCAGGTAGTAAATAAAGCCTATTAAGGTAGGCAGCCAATTAAACCGGCGGGTAATTAAGGCATGCAATTAAGGCAGGCAATTATGGCAGGCAATTAAGGCAGGCATTTAAGGCAGGCAACCAATTAAGGCTAGTAATTAAGGCATGGAATTAAGGTAGGCAATAAAGGCAGGCAATAATGGCAAGCAATTAAGCATGGAAATTAAAAAAAACAATAAAGGCGGGCAATTAAGGCGGCAATTAAGGCAAGCAATTAAGGCAGTTAGTAAAGAAAGCTAAATAAAACAGGCAATAAGGCAGGCAGCCAATAAAGGCTGGTAATTAAGGCATGCAATTAAGGCAGGCAATTAAGGCAGGCAATAAAGGCAGGCAATAAAGGCAGGCAATAAAGGCAGGCAATTAAGGCAGGCAATTAAGGCAAGCACATAAGGCAGGTAGTAAAGATAGCCAATTAAGGCAGGCAATAAAGGCAGGCAATTAAGGCAGGCAGCCAATTAAGGCTGGTAATTAAGGCATGCAATAAAGGCAGGCAATTAAGGCAGCAAATTTAGGAATGCAATTAAGGCAGCCAATTAAGGCAGGCGATTAATGCAGGCAATTAAGGCAGGCAGCCAATTAAGGCTGGTAATTAAGGCATTCTATTAAGTCAGGCAATTAAGGCAGGCTATTAAGGCAGGCAATTAAGGCAGGCAATTAGGTAGGAAATTAAGGCCGACAATTAAGACAGGCAATTAAGGCTGGCAATGAAGGCAGACAATTAAGGTATTCAAATAATGCAGGTAATTAGGGAAGGCAATTAAGGCAAGCAATTAAGGCCTGCAATTAATGCAGGCAATTAAGGCAGCAAATCAAGGAAGGCAATTAAGGCATGCAATTAATGTAGCCAATTAAGGCAGGCAATTAAGGCAGGCAAATAATGCAGGTAATTTGGTAAGGCAATTAAGGCAGGCAATTAAGGCAAGCAATTAAGGCAGGTAGTAAAGATAGCCAATTAAGGCAGCCAATTAAGGCATGCAATTAAGGCAGGCAATTAAGGCAGGCAATTAAGGCAGGCAATTAAGGCAGGCAATCAAGTAAGGCAATAAAGGCAACCAATTAAGGCAGGCAATTAAGGCAGACAATTAAGACAGGCAATTAAGGCAGGCAATTAAGGCAAGCAATTAATGTAGCCAATTAAGGCAGGCAATTAAGGCAGGCAAATAATGCAGGTAATTTGGTAAGGCAATTAAGGCAGGCAATTAAGGCAAGCAATTAAGGCAGTTAGTAAAGAAAGCCAATTAACGCAGTCAATTAAGGCAGCCAATTAAGGCATGCAATTAAGGCAGGCAATTAAGGCAGGCAATTTAGGCAGGCAATCAAGTAAGGCAATTACGCAGGCAATTAAGGTTGGCAATTAAGGCTGCCAATTAACGAATGCAATTAAAGCAGCCAATTAAGACAGTCAATTAAGGTAGGCAATTAAGACAGGCAATTTAGGGACGCAGTAAAGGAAAGCTATTAAGGATGGCATTTAAGGCAGCCAATTGAGGAATGTAATTAAGGCAGGCAATTTAGACAGGCAATTAAGGCAAGCAATTAAGGCACGTATTAAAGAAAGCCAATTAAGGCAGGCAATTAAGGTAGGCAATTATGCAAGCAATTAATGTACGCAATTAAGGCATGCAATTAAGGCAGGCAAATAATGCAGGTAATTTGGTAAGGCAATTAAGGCAGGCAATGAAGGCAGGCAATTAAGGGAGTCAAATAATGCAGGTAATTAGGAAAGGCAATTAGGCAAGCAAATAAGGCAGGCATTTAAGGCAAGCAATTAAGGCAATGAGTAAAGAAAGCCAAATAAGGCAGGCGATTAATGCAGGCAATTAGGGCAGGCAGCCAATTAAGGCTAGTAATTAAGGCATTCAATTAAGGCAGGCAATTAAGGCAGGCTATTAAGGCAGGCAATTAAGGCAAGCTATTAAGGCAGGCAATTAAGGCAGGCAATTAAGGTAGGAAATTAAGGCCGACAATTAAGACAGGCAATTAAGGCTGGCAATGAAGGCAGACAATTAAGGTAGTCAAATAATGCAGGTAATTAGGGAAGGCAATTAAGGCAAGCAATTAAGGCCTGCAATTAATGCAGGCAATTAAGGCAGCAAATCGAGGAAGGCAATTAAGGCATGCAATCAATTTAGCCAATAAAGGCAGGCAATTAAGGCAGGCAAATAATGCAGTTAATTTGGTAAGGCAATTAAGGCAAGCAATTAAGGCAGGTAGTAAAGATAGCCAATTAAGGCAGCCAATTAAGGCATGCAATTAAGGCAGGCAATTAGGCAGGCAATTAAGGCAGGCAATAAAGGCAAGCAATTAAGGCAGGCAATTAAGGCAGGCATTTTAGGCAGGCAATCAAGTAAGGCAATTAAGGCAGGAAATTAAGGCAGGCAATTAAGGCAGACAATTAAGACAGGCAATTAAGGCAGGCAATGAAGGCAGGCAATTAAGGTAGTCAAATAATGCAGGTAATTAGGAAAGGCAATTAGGCAAGCAATTAAGGCAGGCATTTAAGGCAAGCAATATAGGCAGGGAGTAAAGAAAGCCAATAAAGGCATGCAATTAAGGCAGGCAATTAAGGCAGGCAATTTAGGCAGGCAATCAAGTAAGGCAATTAAGGCAGGAAATTAAGGCAGGCAATTAAGGCAGTCAATTAAGACAGTCAATTAAGACAGGCAATAAAGGCAGGCAATGAAGGCAGGCAATTAAGGTAGTCAAATAATGCGGGTAATTAGGAAAGGCAATTAGGCAAGCAAATAAGGCAGGCATTTAAGGCAAGCAATTAAGACAGGGAGTAAAGAAAGCCAATAGAGGCAGTCGATTAATGCAGGCAATTAAGGCAGGCAGCCAATTAAGGCTGGTAATTAAGGCATGCAATTAAGGCAGGCAATTAAGGCAGGCTATTTAGGCAGGCAATTAAGGTAGGCAATTAAGGCAGGAAATTAAGGCAGACAATTAAGACAGGCAATTAAGGCTGGCAATAAAGGCAGGAAATAAAGGTAGAAAATAATGCAGGTAATTAGAGAAGGCAATTAAGGCAAGCAAATAAGGCCTGCAATTAATCAGGCAATTAAGGCAGCAAATCAAGGAAGGCAATTAAGGCATGCAATTAATGTAGCCAATTAAGGCAGGCAATTAAGGCAGGCAAATAATGCAGGTAATTTGGTAAGGCAATAAAGGCAGGCAATTAAGGCAAGCAATTAAGGCAGGTAGTAAAGATAGCCAATTAAGGCAGCCAATTAAGGCATGCAATTAAGGCAGGCAATTAAGGAAGGCAATTAAGGCAGGCATTTAAGGCAGGCAATCAAGTAAGGCAATTAAGGCAACCAATTAAGGCAGGCAATTAAGGCAGACCATTAAGACAGGCAATTAAGGCAGGCAATTAAGGCAAGCAATTAATGTAGCCAATTAAGGCAGGCAATTAAGGCAGGCAAATAATGCAGGTAATTTGGTAAGGCAATTACGGCAGGCAATTAAGGCAGTCAATTAAGGCAGACAATTAAGGCACGCAATTAAGGCTGGAAATGAAGGCAGCCAATTAAGGCAGGCAATTAAGGCAAGCAATTAAGGATGGCAATTAAGGCAGCCAATTAATGCAGGCAATAAAGGCAGGCAATCGAGAAAGGCAATTAAGGTAGGCAAATAATGCAGGTAATTAGGGAAGGCAATTAAGGCAGGCAATTAAGGCAAGCAATTAAGGCAGGCAGTTTAGAAAGCAAATTAAGACAGGCAATTAAGGCAGGCAGCCAATTAAGGCTGGTAATTATGACATGCAATTAAGGCAGGAAATTAAGCCAAGCAATCAAGGCAAGCAATTAAGGATGGCAATTAAGGCAGCAAATTTAGGAATGCAATTAAGGCAGCCAATTAAGGCAGGCAATTTAGGCAGGCAATTACGGCAGGCAATTAAGGCAGTCAATTAAGGCAGACAATTAAGGCACGCAATTAAGGCTGGAAATGAAGGCAGGCTATTAGGGTAGGCAAATAATGCAGGTAATTAAGGAAAGGCAATTAAGGCAGGCAATTAAGGCAGGCAATTAAGGCAAGCTATTTAGGCGGGTAGTAAAGAAAGCCAATTAAGGCAAGCGATTAAGGCAGGCAATTAAGGCAGGCAGCCAATTAAGGCAGGTAAATAAGGCTGTCATTATAGGCAGACAATTGAGGCAGTCAATTAAGACAGGCAATTAAAGCAGGCAATGAAGGCAGGCAATTAAGGCAGGCAATTAAGGCAGGCAATTAAGAAAAGCAATTAAGGCAGGCAATAAAGGTAGAAAATAATGCAGGTAATTAGAGAAGGCAATTAAGGCAAGCAATTAAGGCCTGCAATTAATGCAGGCAATAAAGGCAGCAAATCAAGGAAGGCAATTTAGGCATGCAATTAATGTAGCCAATTAAGGCAGGCAATTAAGGCAGGCAAATAATGCAGGTAATTTGGTAAGGCAATTAAGGCAGGCAATTAAGGCAAGCAATTAAGGCAGGTAGTAAAGATAGCCAATTAAGGCAGCCAATTAAGGCATGCAATTAAGGCAGGCAATTAAGGCAGGCAATTAAGGCAGGCAATTAAGGCAGGCAATCAAGTAAGGCAATTAAGGCAACCAATTAAGGCAGGCAATTAAGGCAGACAATTAAGACAGGCAATTAAGGCAGGCAATTAAGGCAAGCAATTAATGTAGCCAATTAAGGCAGGCAATTAAGGCAGGCAAATAATGCAGGTAATTTGGTAAGGCAATTAAGGCAGGCAATTAAGGCAAGCAATTAAGGCAGTTAGTAAAGAAAGCCAATTAAGGCAGTCAATTAAGGCAGCCAATTAAGGCATGCAATTAAGGCAGGCAATTAAGGCAGGCAATTTAGGCAGGCAATCAAGTAAGGCAATTACGCAGGCAATTAAGGTTGGCAATTAAGGCTGCCAATTAACGAATGCAATTAAAGCAGCCAATTAAGACAGTCAATTAAGGTAGGCAATTAAGACAGGCAATTTAGGGACGCAGTAAAGGCAAGCTATTAAGGATGGCATTTAAGGCAGCCAATTGAGGAATGTAATTAAGGCAGGCAATTTAGGCAGGCAATCAAGTAAGGCAATTAAGGCAGGAAATTAAGGCAGGCAATTAAGGCAGTCAATTAAGGCATGCAATTAAGGCAGGCAATTAAGGCAGGCATTTTAGGCAGGCAATCAAGTAAGGCAATTAAGGCAGGCAATTAAGGCAGACAATTAAGACAGGCAATTAAGGCAGGCAATGAAGGCAGGCAATTAAGGTAGTCAAATAATTCGGGTAAATAGGAAAGGCAATTAGGCAAGCAATTAAGGCAGGCATTTAAAGCAAGCAATTAAGGCAGGGAGGAAAGAAAGCCAATTAAGGCAGTCGATTAATGCAGGCAATTAAGGCAGGCAGCCAATTAAGGCTGGTAATTAAGGCATGCAATTAAGGCAGGCAATTAAGGCAGGCTATTTATGCAGGCAATTAAGGTAGGCAATTAAGGCAGGAAATTAAGGCAGACAATTAAGACAGGCAATTAAGGCTGGCAATAAAGGCAGGCAATAAAGGTAGAAAATAATGCAGGTAATTAGAGAAGGCAATTAAGGCAAGCAATTAAGGCCTGCAATTAATGCAGGCAATTAAGGCAGCAAATCAAGGAAGGCAATTAAGGCATGCAATTAATGTAGCCAATTAAGGCAGGCAATTAAGGCAGGCAAATAATGCAGGTAATTTGGTAAGGCAATTAAGGCAGGCAATTAAGGCAAGCAATTAAGGCAGGTAGTAAAGATAGCCAATTAAGGCAGCCAATTAAGGCATGCAATTAAGGCAGGCAATTAAGGCAGGCAATTAAGGCAGGCAATCAAGTAAGGCAATTAAGGCAACCAATTAAGGCAGGCAATTAAGGCAGACAATTAAGACAGGCAATTAAGGCAGGCAATTAAGGCAATCAATTAATGTAGCCAATTAAGGCAGGCAATTAAGGCAGGCAAATAATGCAGGTAATTTGGTAAGGCAATTAAGGCAGGCAATTAAGGAAAGCAATTAAGGCAGTTAGTAAAGAAAGCCAATTAAGGCAGTCAATTAAGGCAGCCAATTAAGGCATGCAATTAAGGCAGGCAATTAAGGCAGGCAATTTAGGCAGGCAATCAAGTAAGGCAATTACGCAGGCAATTAAGGTTGGCAATTAAGGCTGCCAATTAACGAATGCAATTAAAGCAGCCAATTAAGACAGTCAATTAAAGTAGGCAATTAAGACAGGCAATTAAAGCAAGCTATATAGGCAGGCAAATAAGGCAGGCATTCAAGGAAGGCAATTAAGGCAAGCAATTAATGTAGCCAATTAAGGCAGGCAATTAAGTCAGGCAATAAAGGCATGCAATTAAGGCAGGTAATTAAGGCAGGAAATTAAGGCAGGCAATTAAGGTAGGCAACTAAGGCAGACATTTAAAGGCAGTCAATTAAGGCTGTCAATGAAGGCAGGCAATTAATGTAGGCAAATAATGCAGGTAATTAGGGAAAGCAATTAAGGCATGCAATTAAGGCAGTCAATTAAGGCAAGCAATTATGGCAGGTAGTAACGAAAGCCAATTAAGTCAGGCAATTAGGGCAGGCATTTAAGGCAGGCATCTAATTAAGGCTGGTAATTAAGGCATGCAATTAAGGCAGGCAATTAAGGCAGGCAATTAAGGCAGTGAATTAAGGCAAGCAATTAAGGATGGCAATTAAGGAATGCAATTAAGGAAGCCAATTAAGGCAGTCACGTAGCGCAGCCATTAAGGCAGGCGATTAAGGCAAGCAATTAAGGCAGGTAGTAAATAAAGCCTATTAAGGTAGGCAGCCAATTAAACCGGCGGGTAATTAAGGCATGCAATTAAGGCAGGCAATTATGGCAGGCAATTAAGGCAGGCATTTAAGGCAGGCAACCAATTAAGGCTAGTAATTAAGGCATGGAATTAAGGTAGGCAATAAAGGCAGGCAATAATGGCAAGCAATTAAGCATGGAAATTAAAAAAAACAATAAAGGCGGGCAATTAAGGCGGCAATTAAGGCAAGCAATTAAGGCAGTTAGTAAAGAAAGCTAAATAAGGCAGGCAATAAGGCAGGCAGCCAATAAAGGCTGGTAATTAAGGCATGCAATTAAGGCAGGCAATTAAGGCAGGCAATAAAGGCAGGCAATAAAGGCAGGCAATTAAGGCAGGCAATTAAGGCAAGCACATAAGGCAGGTAGTAAAGATAGCCAATTAAGGCAGGCAATAAAGGCAGGCAATTAAGGCAGGCAGCCAATTAAGGCTGGTAATTAAGGCATGCAATTAAGGCAGGCAATTAAGGCAGCAAATTTAGGAATGCAATTAAGGCAGCCAATTAAGGCAGGCGATTAATGCAGGCAATTAAGGCAGGCAGCCAATTAAGGCTGGTAATTAAGGCATTCTATTAAGTCAGGCAATTAAGGCAGGCTATTAAGGCAGGCAATTAAGGCAGGCAATTAGGTAGGAAATTAAGGCCGACAATTAAGACAGGCAATTAAGGCTGGCAATGAAGGCAGACAATTAAGGTATTCAAATAATGCAGGTAATTAGGGAAGGCAATTAAGGCAAGCAATTAAGGCCTGCAGTTAATGCAGGCAATTAAGGCAGCAAATCGAGGAAGGCAATTAAGGCATGCAATCAATTTAGCCAATATAGGCAGGCAATTAAGGCAGGCAAATAATGCAGTTAATTTGGTAAGGCAATTAAGGCAAGCAATTAAGGCAGGTAGTAAAGATAGCCAATTAAGGCAGCCAATTAAGGCATGCAATTAAGGCAGGCAATTAAGGCAGGCAATAAAGGCAGGCAATCATATAAGGCAATTAAGGCAGGCAATTAAGGCAGACAATTAAGACAGGCAATTAAGGCTGGCAATTAAGGCAAGCAATTAATGTAGCCAATTAAGGCAGGCAATTAAGGCAGGCAAATAATGCAGGTAATTTGGTAAGGCAATTAAGGCAGGCAATAAAGGCAAGCAATTAAGGCAGGTAGTAAAGAAAGCCAATTAAGGCAGTCAATTAAGGCAGCCAATTAAGGCATGCAATTAAGGCAGGCAATTAAGGCAGGCATTTTAGGCAGGCAATCAAGTAAGGCAATTAAGGCAGGAAATTAAGGCAGGCAATTAAGGCAGACAATTAAGACAGGCAATTAAGGCAGGCAATGAAGGCAGGCAATTAAGGTAGTCAAATAATGCTGGTAATTAGGAAAGGCAATTAGGCAAGCAATTAAGGCAGGCATTTAAGGCAAGCAATATAGGCAGGGAGTAAAGAAAGCCAATTAAGGCATGCAATTAAGGCAGGCAATTAAGGCAGACAATTTAGGCAGGCAATTTAGGCAGGCAATCAAGTAAGGCAATTAAGGCAGGAAATTAAGGCAGGCAATTAAGGCAGTCAATTAAGACAGGCAATAAAGGCAGGCAATGAAGGCAGGCAATTAAGGTAGTCAAATAATGCGGGTAATTAGGAAAGGCAATTAGGCAAGCAATTAAGGCAGGCATTTAAGGCAAGCAATTAAGGCAGGGAGTAAAGAAAGCCAATTAAGGCAGTCGATTAATGCAGGCAATTAAGGCAGGCAGCCAATTAAGGCTGGTAATTACGGCATGCAATTAAGGCAGGCAATTAAGGCAGTCTATTTAGGCAGGCAATTAAGGTAGGCAATTAAGGCAGGAAATTAAGGCAGACAATAAAGACAGGCAATTAAGGCTGGCAATAAAGGCAGGCAATAAAGGTAGAAAATAATGCAGGTAATTAGAGAAGGCAATTAAGGCAAGCAATTAAGGCCTGCAATTAATGCAGGCAATTAAGGCAGCAAATCAAGGAATGCAATTAAGGCATGCAATTAATGTAGCCAATTAAGGCAGGCAATTAAGGCAGGCAAATAATGCAGGTAATTTGGTAAGGCAATTAAGGCAGGCAATTAAGGCAAGCAATTAAGGCAGGTAGTAAAGATAGCCAATTAAGGCAGCCAATTAAGGCATGCAATTAAGGCAGGCAATTAAGGCAGGCAATTAAGGCAGGCAATTAAGGCAGGCAATCAAGTAAGGCAATTAAGGCAACCAATTAAGGTAGGCTATTAAGGCAGACAATTAAGACAGGCAATTAAGGCAGGCAATTAAGGCAAGCAATTAATGTAGCCAATTAAGGCAGGCAATTAAGGCAGGCAAATAATGCAGGTAATTTGGTAAGGCAATTAAGGCAGGCAATTAAGGCAAGCAATTAAGGCAGTTAGTAAAGAAAGATAATTAAGGCAGTCAATTAAGGCAGCCAATTAAGGCAGCAAATTTAGGAATGCAATTAAGGCAGCCAATTAAGGCAGGCGATTAATGCAGGCAATTAAGGCAGGCAGCCAATTAAGGCTGGTAATTAAGGCATTCTATTAAGTCAGGCAATTAAGGCAGGCTATTAAGGCAGGCAATTAAGGCAGGCAATTAGGTAGGAAATTAAGGCCGACAATTAAGACAGGCAATTAAGGCTGGCAATGAAGGCAGACAATTAAGGTATTCAAATAATGCAGGTAATTAGGGAAGGCAATTAAGGCAAGCAATTATGGCCTGCAATTAATGCAGGCAATTAAGGCAGCAAATCGAGGAAGGCAATTAAGGCATGCAATCAATTTAGCCAATAAAGGCAGGCAATTAAGGCAGGCAAATAATCCAGTTAATTTGGTAAGGCAATTAAGGCAAGCAATTAAGGCAGGTAGTAAAGATAGCCAATTAAGGCAGCCAATTAAGGCATGCAATTAAGGCAGGCAATTAAGGCAGGCAATAAAGGCAGGCAATCATATAAGGCAATTAAGGCAGGCAATTAAGGCAGACAATTAAGACAGGCAATTAAGGCTGGCAATTAAGGCAAGCAATTAATGTAGCCAATTAAGGCAGGCAATTAAGGCAGGCAAATAATGCAGGTAATTTGGTAAGGCAATTAAGGCAGGCAATAAAGGCAAGCAATTAAGGCAGGTAGTAGAGAAAGCCAATTAAGGCAGTCAATTAAGGCAGCCAATTAAGGCATGCAATTAAGGCAGGCAATTAAGGCAGGCATTTTAGGCAGGCAATCAAGTAAGGCAATTAAGGCAGGAAATTAAGGCAGGCAATTAAGGCAGACAATTAAGACAGGCAATTAAGGCAGGCAATGAAGGCAGGCAATTAAGGTAGTCAAATAATGCTGGTAATTAGGAAAGGCAATTAGGCAAGCAATTAAGGCAGGCATTTAAGTCAAGCAATATAGGCAGGGAGTAAAGAAAGCCAATTAAGGCATGCAATTAAGGCAGGCAATTAAGGCAGACAATTTAGGCAGGCAATTTAGGCAGGCAATCAAGTAAGGCAATTAAGGCAGGAAATTAAGGCAGGCAATTAAGGCAGTCAATTAAGACAGGCAATAAAGCTAGGCAATGAAGGCAGGCAATTAAGGTAGTCAAATAATGCGGGTAATTAGGAAAGGCAATTAGGCAAGCAATTAAGGCAGGCATTTAAGGCAAGCAATTAAGGCAGGGAGTAAAGAAAGCCAATTAAGGCAGTCGATTAATGCAGGCAATTAAGGCAGGCAGCCAATTAAGGCTGGTAATTACAGCATGCAATTAAGGCAGGCAATTAAGGCAGTCTATTTAGGCAGGCAATTAAGGTAGGCAATTAAGGCAGGAAATTAAGGCAGACAATAAAGACAGGCAATTAAGGCTGGCAATAAAGGCAGGCAATAAAGGTAGAAAATAATGCAGGTAATTAGAGAAGGCAATTAAGGCAAGCAATTAAGGCCTGCAATTAATGCAGGCAATTAAGGCAGCAAATCAAGGAAGGCAATTAAGGCATGCAATTAATGTAGCCAATTAAGGCAGGCAATTAAGGCAGGCAAATAATGCAGGTAATTTGGTAAGGCAATTAAGGCAGGCAATTAAGGCAAGCAATTAAGGCAGGTAGTAAAGATAGCCAATTAAGGCAGCCAATTAAGGCATGCAATTAAGGCAGGCAATTAAGGCAGGCAATTAAGGCAGGCAATTAAGGCAGGCAATCAAGTAAGGCAATTAAGGCAACCAATTAAGGTAGGCAATTAAGGCAGACAATTAAGACAGGCAATTAAGGCAGGCAATTAAGGCAAGCAATTAATGTAGCCAATTAAGGCAGGCAATTAAGGCAGGCAAATAATGCAGGTAATTTGGTAAGGCAATTAAGGCAGGCAATTAAGGCAAGCAATTAAGGCAGTTAGTAAAGAAAGATAATTAAGGCAGTCAATTAAGGCAGCCAAATAAGGCATGCAATTAAGGCAGGCAATTAAGGCAGGCAATTTAGGCAGGCAATCAAGTAAGGCAATTACGCAGGCAATTAAGGTTGGCAATTAAGGCTGCCAATTAACGAATGCAATTAAAGCAGCCAATTAAGACAGTCAATTAAGGTAGGCAATTAAGACAGGCAAATAAAGCAGGCTATATAGGCAGGCAAATAAGGCAGGCATTCAAGGAAGGCAATTAAGGCAAGCAATTAATGTAGCCAATTAAGGCAGGCAATTAAGTCAGGCAATAAAGGCATGCAATTAAGGCAGGTAATTAAGGCAGGAAATTAAGGCAGGCAATTAAGGTAGGCAACTAAGGCAGACATTTAAGGCAGTCAATTAAGGCTGTCAATGAAGGCAAGCAATTATGGCAGGTAGTAACGAAAGCCAATTAAGGCAGGCAATTAGGGCAGGCATTTAAGGAAGGCATCTAATTAAGGCTGGTAATTAAGGCATGCAATTAAGGCAGGCAATTAAGGCAGGCAATTCTGGCAGTCAATTAAGGCAAGCAATTAAGGATGGCAATTAAGGAATGCAATTAAGGAAGCCAATTAAGGCAGTCACGTAGCGCAGCCATTAAGGCAGGCGATTAAGGCAAGCAATTAAGGCAGGTAGTAAATAAAGCCTATTAAGGTAGGCAGCCAATTAAACCGGCGGGTAATTAAGGCATGCAATTAAGGCAGGCAATTACGGTAGGCAATTAAGGCAGGCATTTAAGGCAGGCAACCAATTAAGGCTAGTAATTAAGGCATGCAATTAAGGCAGGCAATAAAGGCAGGCAATAAAGGCAGGCAATAAAGGCAGGCAATTAAGGCAGGCAATTAAGGCAAGCACATAAGTCAGGTAGTAAAGATAGCCAATTAAGGCAGGCAATAAAGGCAGGCAATTAAGGCAGGCAGCCAATTAAGGCTGGTAATTAAGGCATGCAATTAAGGCAGGCAATTAAGGCAGGCAATTAAGGCAGGCAATAAAGGCAGGCAATTAAGGCAGGCAATAAAGGCAGGCAATCAAGAAATGCAATTAAAGCAGGCAATTAAGGCAGGCAATTAAAGCAGGCAATTATGGCAGGCAATTAAGGCATTCCATTTAGGCAGACAATTAAGGCAGGTTATTAAGGCTGGCAATGAAAGCAGGCTGTTAAAGGTAGGCAAATAATGCAGGTAATTAGGGAAGGCAATTAAGACAGGCAATTAAGGCAGGCAATTAGGGCAAGCTTTTTAGGCAGGTATTGAAGAAAGCCAATTAAGACAGGCAATTAAGGCAGGCAGCCAATAAAGGCTGGTAATTAAAGCATGCAATTAAGGCAGGCAATTTAGGGACGCAGTTAAGGCAAGCTATTAAGGATGGCATTTAAGGCAGCCAATTGAGGAATGTAATTAAGGCAGGCAATTTAGACAGGCAATTAAGGCAAGCAATTAAGGCACGTATTAAAGAAAGCCAATTAAGGCAGGCAATTAAGGCAGGCAGCCAATTAAGGCTGGTAATTAAAGCATGCTATTAAGGCAGGCAATTAAGGTAGGCATTTAAGGCAGGCAATTAAGGCAAGCAATTAAGGATGGCAATTAAGGCAGCCAATTAAGGCAGGCAATTAAGGCAAGCAATTAAGGATGGCAATTAAGGCAGCCAATTAAGGCAGGCAATAAAGGCAGGCAATCGGGAAAGGCAATTAAGGTAGGCAAATAATGCAGGTAATTAGGGAAGGCAATTAAGGCAGGCAATTAAGGCAGGCAATTAAGGCAAGCAATTAAGGCAGGCAGTTTAGAAAGCCAATTAAGACAGGCAATTAAGGCAGGCAGCCAATTAAGGCTGGTAATTAAGACATGCAATTAAGGCAGGAAATTAAGCCAAGCAATCAAGGCAAGCAATTAAGGATGGCAATTAAGGCAGCAAATTTAGGAATGCAATTAAGGCAGCCAATTAAGGCAGGCAATTTAGGCAGGCAATTATGGCAGGCAATTAAGGCAGTCAATTAAGTCAGATAATTAAGGCATGCAATTAAGGCAGGCAATCAAGAAATGCAATTAAAGCAGGCAATTAAGCTAGGCAATTAAAGCAGGCAATTATGGCAGGCAATTAAGGCAGTCCATTTAGGCAGACAATTAAGGCAGGTTATTAAGGCTGGCAATGAAAGCAGGCTGTTAAAGGAAGGCAAATAATGCAGGTAATTAGGGAAGGCAATTAAGACAGGCAATTAAGGCAGGCAATTAGGGCAAGCTTTTTAGGCAGGTATTGAAGAAAGCCAATTAAGACAGGCAATTAAGGCAGGCAGCCAATTAAGGCTGGTAATTAAAGCATGCAATTAAGGCAGGCAATTTAGGGACGCAGTTAAGGCAAGCTATTAAGGATGGCATTTAAGGCAGCCAATTGAGGAATGTAATTAAGGCAGGCAATTTAGACAGGCAATTAAGGCAAGCAATTAAGGCACGTATAAAAGAAAGCCAATTAAGGCAGGCAATTAAGGCAGGCAGCCAATTAAGGCTGGTAATTAAAGCATGCTATTAAGGCAGGCAATTAAGGTAGGCATTTAAGGCAGGCAATTAAGGCAAGCAATTAAGGATGGCAATTAAGGCAGCCAATTAAGGCAGGCAATTAAGGCAAGCAATTAAGGATGGCAATTAAGGCAGCCAATTAATGCAGGCAATAAAGGCAGGCAATCGAGAAAAGCAATTAAGGTAGGCAAATAATGCAGGTAATTAGGGAAGGCAATTAAGGCAGGCAATTAAGGCAAGCAATTAAGGCAGGCAGTTTAGAAAGCAAATTAAGACAGGCAATTATGGCAGGCAGCCAATTAAGGCTGGTAATTAAGACATGCAATTAAGGCAGGAAATTAAGCCAAGCAATCAAGGCAAGCAATTAAGGATGGCAATTAAGGCAGCAAATTTAGGAATGCAATTAAGGCAGCCAATTAAGGCAGGCAATTTAGGCAGGCAATTACGGCAGGCAATTAAGGCAGTCAATTAAGGCAGACAATTAAGGCACGCAATTAAGGCTGGAAATGAAGGCAGGCTATTAGGGTAGGCAAATAATGCAGGTAATTAAGGAAAGGCAATTAAGGCAGGCAATTAAGGCAGGCAATAAAGGCAAGCTATTTAGGCGGGTAGTAAAGAAAGCCAATTAAGGCAAGCGATTAAGGCAGGCAATTAAGGCAGGCAGCCAATTAAGGCAGGTAAATAAGGCTGTCATTTTAGGCAGACAATTGAGGCAGTCAATTAAGACAGGCAATTAAAGCAGGCAATGAAGGCAGGCAATTCGGGCAGGCAATTAAGGCAGGCAATTAAGAAAAGCAATTAAGGCAGGCAATAAAGGTAGAAAATAATGCAGGTAATTAGAGAAGGCAATTAAGGCAAGCAATTAAGGCCTGCAATTAATGCAGGCAATTAAGGCAGCAAATCAAGGAAGGCAATTAAGGCATGCAATTAATGTAGCCAATTAAGGCAGGCAATTAAGGCAGGCAAATAATGCAGGTATTTTGGTAAGGCAATTAAGGCAGGCAATTAAGGCAAGCAATTAAGGCAGGTAGTAAAGATAGCCAATTAAGGCAGCCAATTAAGGCATGCAATTAAGGCAGGCAATTAAGGCAGGCAATTAAGGCAGGCAATTAAGGCAGGCAATCAAGTAAGGCAATTAAGGCAACCAATTAAGGCAGGCAATTAAGGCAGACAATTAAGACAGGCAATTAAGGCAGGCAATTAAGGCAAGCAATTAATGTAGCCAATTAAGGCAGGCAATTAAGGCAGGCAAATAATGCAGGTAATTTGGTAAGGCAATTAAGGCAGGCAATTAAGGCAAGCAATTAAGGCAGTTAGTAAAGAAAGCCAATTAAGGCAGTCAATTAAGGCAGCCAATTAAGGCATGCAATTAAGGCAGGCAATTAAGGCAGGCAATTTAGGCAGGCAATCAAGTAAGGCAATTACGCAGGCAATTAAGGTTGGCAATTAAGGCTGCCAATTAACGAATGCAATTAAAGCAGCCAATTAAGACAGTCAATTAAGGTAGGCAATTAAGACAGGCAATTTAGGGACGCAGTAAAGGAAAGCTATTAAGGATGGCATTTAAGGCAGCCAATTGAGGAATGTAATTAAGGCAGGCAATTTAGACAGGCAATTAAGGCAAGCAATTAAGGCACGTATTAAAGAAAGCCAATTAAGGCAGGCAATTAAGGTAGGCAATTATGCAAGCAATTAATGTACGCAATTAAGGCATGCAATTAAGGCAGGCAAATAATGCAGGTAATTTGGTAAGGCAATTAAGGCAGGCAATGAAGGCAGGCAATTAAGGGAGTCAAATAATGCAGGTAATTAGGAAAGGCAATTAGGCAAGCAAATAAGGCAGGCATTTAAGGCAAGCAATTAAGGCAATGAGTAAAGAAAGCCAAATAAGGCAGGCGATTAATGCAGGCAATTAGGGCAGGCAGCCAATTAAGGCTAGTAATTAAGGCATTCAATTAAGGCAGGCAATTAAGGCAGGCTATTAAGGCAGGCAATTAAGGCAAGCTATTAAGGCAGGTAATTAAGGCAGGCAATTAAGGTAGGAAATTAAGGCCGACAATTAAGACAGGCAATTAAGGCTGGCAATGAAGGCAGACAATTAAGGTAGTCAAATAATGCAGGTAATTAGGGAAGGCAATTAAGGCAAGCAATTAAGGCCTGCAATTAATGCAGGCAATTAAGGCAGCAAATCGAGGAAGGCAATTAAGGCATGCAATCAATTTAGCCAATAAAGGCAGGCAATTAAGGCAGGCAAATAATGCAGTTAATTTGGTAAGGCAATTAAGGCAAGCAATTAAGGCAGGTAGTAAAGATAGCCAATTAAGGCAGCCAATTAAGGCATGCAATTAAGGCAGGCAATTAGGCAGGCAATTAAGGCAGGCAATAAAGGCAGGCAATCATATAAGGCAATTAAGGCAGGCAATTAAGGCAGACAATTAAGACAGGCAATTAAGGCTGGCAATTAAGGCAAGCAATTAATGTAGCCAATTAAGGCAGGCAATTAAGGCAGGCAAATAATGCAGGTTATTTGGTAAAGCAATTAAGGCAGGCAATTAAGGCAAGCAATTAAGGCAGGCAATTAAGGCAGGCATTTTAGGCAGGCAATCAAGTAAGGCAATTAAGGCAGGAAATTAAGGCAGGCAATTAAGGCAGACAATTAAGACAGGCAATTAAGGCAGGCAATGAAGGCAGGCAATTAAGGTAGTCAAATAATGCAGGTAATTAGGAAAGGCAATTAGGCAAGCAATTAAGGCAGGCATTTAAGGCAAGCAATATAGGCAGGGAGTAAAGAAAGCCAATAAAGGCATGCAATTAAGGCAGGCAATTAAGGCAGGCAATTTAGGCAGGCAATCAAGTAAGGCAATTAAGGCAGGAAATTAAGGCAGGCAATTAAGGCAGTCAATTAAGACAGTCAATTAAGACAGGCAATAAAGGCAGGCAATGAAGGCAGGCAATTAAGGTAGTCAAATAATGCGGGTAATTAGGAAAGGCAATTAGGCAAGCAATTAAGGCAGGCATTTAAGGCAAGCAATTAAGACAGGGAGTAAAGAAAGCCAATTAAGGCAGTCGATTAATGCAGGCAATTAAGGCAGGCAGCCAATTAAGGCTGGTAATTAAGGCATGCAATTAAGGCAGGCAATTAAGGCAGGCTATTTAGGCAGGCAATTAAGGTAGGCAATTAAGGCAGGAAATTAAGGCAGACAATTAAGACAGGCAATTAAGGCTGGCAATAAAGGCAGGCAATAAAGGTAGAAAATAATGCAGGTAATTAGAGAAGGCAATTAAGGCAAGCAAATAAGGCCTGCAATTAATCAGGCAATTAAGGCAGCAAATCAAGGAAGGCAATTAAGGCAACCAATTAAGGCAGACAATTAAGGCAGACAATTAAGACAGGCAATTAAGGCAGGCAATTAAGGCAAGCAATTAATGTAGCCAATTAAGGCAGGCAATTAAGGCAGGCAAATAATGCAGGTAATTTGGTAAGGCAATTAAGGCAGGCAATTAAGGCAAGCAATTAAGGCAGTTAGTAAACAAAGCCAATTAAGGCAGTCAATTAAGGCAGCCAATTAAGGCATGCAATTAAGGCAGGCATTAAGGCAGGCAATTTAGGCAGGCAATCAAGTAAGGCAATTACGCAGGCAATTAAGGTTGGCAATTAAGGCTGCCAATTAACGAATGCAATTAAAGCAGCCAATTAAGACAGTCAATTAAGGTAGGCAATTAAGACAGGCGATTAAAGCAGGCTATATAGGCAGGCAAATAAGGCAGGCATTCAAGGAAGGCAATTAAGGCAAGCAATTAATGTAGCCAATTAAGGCAGGCAATTAAGTCAGGCAATAAAGGCATGCAATTAAGGCAGGTAATTAAGGCAGGAAATTAAGGCAGGCAATTAAGGTAGGCAACTAAGGCAGACATTTAAGGAAGTCAATTAAGGCTGTCAATAAAGGCAGGCAATTAAAGTAGGCAAATAATGCAGGTAATTAGGGAAAGCAATTAAGGCAGGCAATTAAGGCAGTCAATTAAGGCAAGCAATTATGGCAGGTAGTAACGAAAGCCAATTAAGGCAGGCAATTAGGGCAGGCATTTAAGGCAGGCATCCAATTAAGGCTGGTAATTAAGGCATGCAATTAAGGCAGGCAATTAAGGCAGGCAATTAAGGCAGTCAATTAAGGCAAGCAATTAAGGATGGCAATTAAGTAATGCAATTAAGGAAGCCAATTAAGGCAGTCACGTAGCGCAGCCATTAAGGCAGGCGATTAAGGCAAGCAATTAAGGCAGGTAGTAAATAAAGCCTATTAAGGTAGGCAGCCAATTAAACCGGCGGGTAATTAAGGCATGCAATTAAGGCAGGCAATTACGGCAGGCAATTAAGGCAGGCATTTAAGGCAGGCAACCAATTAAGGCTAGTAATTAAGGCATGCAATTAAGGCAGGCAATAAAGGCAGGCAATTATGGCAAGCAATTAAGCATGGCAATTAAAAAAAACAATAAAGGCGGGCAATTAAGGCGGCAATTAAGGCAAGCAATTAAGGCAGTTAGTAAAGAAAGCTAAATAAGGCAGGCAATAAGGCAGGCAGCCAATAAAGGCTGGTAATTAAGGCATGCAATTAAGGCAGGCAATTAAGGCAGGCAATAAAGGCAGGCAATAAAGGCAGGCAATAAAGGCAGGCAATTAAGGCAGGCAATTAAGGCAAGCACATAAGGAAGGTAGTAAAGATAGCCAATTAAGGCAGGCAATAAAGGCAGGCAATTAAGGCAGGCAGCCAATTAAGGCTGGTAATTAAGGCATGCTATTAAAGCAGGCAATTAAGGCAGGCAATTAAGGCAGGCAATAAAGGCAGGCAATTAAGGCAGGCAATAAAGGCAGGCAATCAAGAAATGCAATTAAAGCAGGCAATTAAGGCAGGCAATTAAAGCAGGCAATTATGGCAGGCAATTTAGGCAGTCCATTTAGGCAGACAATTAAGGCAGGTTATTAAGGCTGTCAATGAAAGCAGGCTGTTAAAGGTAGGCAAATAATGCAGGTAATTAGGGAAGGCAATTAAGACAGGCAATTAAGGCAGGCAATTAGGGCAAGCTTTTTAGGCAGGTATTGAAGAAAGCCAATTAAGACAGGCAATTAAGGCAGGCAGCCAATAAAGGCTGGTAATTAAAGCATGCAATTAAGGCAGGCAATTTAGGGACGCAGTTAAGGCAAGCTATTAAGGATGGCATTTAAGGCAGCCAATTGAGGAATGTAATTAAGACAGGCAATTTAGACAGGCAATCAAGGCCGGCAATTAAGGCAAGCAATCAAGGCAGGTAGTAAAGAAAGCCAATTAAGGCAGTCAATTAAGGCAGCCAATTAAGGCATGCAATTAAGGCAGGCAATTAAGGCAGGCATTTTAGGCAGGCAATCAAGTAAGGCAATTAAGGCAGGAAATTAAGGCAGGCAATTAAGGCAGACAATTAAGACAGGCAATTAAGGCAGGCAATGAAGGCAGGCAATTAAGGTAGTCAAATAATGCAGGTAATTAGGAAAGGCAATTAGGCAAGCAATTAAGGCAGGCATTTAAGGCAAGCAATATAGGCAGGGAGTAAAGAAAGCCAGTTAAGGCAAGCGATTAATGCAGGCAATTAAAGCAGGCAGCCAATTAAGGCTGGTAATTAAGGCATGTAATTAAGGCAGGCTATTAAGGCAGGCAATTAAGGCAGGCAATTAAGGCAGCCAATTAACAAATGCAATTAAAGCAGCCAATTAAGGCAGTCAATTAAGGTAGGCAATTAAGACAGGCAATTAAAGCAGGCTATTAAGGCAGGCAAATAAGGCAGGCATTCAAGGAAGGCAATTAAGTCAAGCAATTAATGTAGCCAGTTAAGGCAGGCAATTAAGTCAGGCAATTAAGGCAGGTAATTAAGGCAGGCAATTAAGGCAGGCAATTAAGGCAGGCAATTAAGGCAGACATTTTAGGCAGTCAATGAAGGCTGTAATTGAAGGCAGGCAATTAAATTAGGCAAATAATGCAGGTAATAAGGGAAAGCAATTAAGGCAGGCAATTAAGGCAGTCAATTAAGGCAAGCAATTAAGGCAGGTAGTAACGAAAGCCGAATAAGGCAGGCAATTAAGGCTGGCATTTAAAGCAGGCATCTAATTAAGGCTGGTAATTAAGGCATGCAATTAAGGCAGGCAATTAAGGCAGGCAATTAAGGCAAGCAATTAAGGCAAGCAATTAAGAATGGCAATTAAAGAATGCAATTAAGGAAGCCAATTAAGGCAGTGATGTAACGCAGGCATTAAGGCAGGCAATTAAGGCAAGCAATTAAGGCAGGTATTAAATAAAGCCAATTAAGGCAGGCAGCCAATTAAGGCTGGTAATTAAGGCATGCAATTAAGGCAGGCAATTACGGCAGGCAATTAAGGCAGGCATTTAAGCAAGGCAACCAATTAAGGCTAGTAATTAAGGCATGCAATTAAGGCAGGCAATAAGGCAGGCAATCAAGAAATGCAATTAAGGAAGGCAGCCAATTAAGGCTGGTAATTAAGGCATGCAATTAAGGCAGGCAATTAAGGCAAGCAATTAAGGATTGCAATTAAGGCAGTCAATAAAGGAATGCCATTAAGGCAGTCAATTAAGGCAGACAATTAAGGCAGGCAATTAAGGCTGGCAATCAAGGCAGGCAATTAAAGTAGGCAAATAATGCTGGTAAGTAGGGAAGGCAATTAAGGCAGGCAATTAAGGCAGGCAGTTAAGGCAAGCAATTAAGGCAGGTAGTAAAGAAAGCCAATTAAGGCAGGCAGCCAATTAAGGCTGGTATTTAAGGCAGGCAATTAAGGCAGGCAATTAAGGCAGGCAATCAAGTAATGCAATTAAGGCAGGCAATTAAGTCAGGCAATTAAAGCAGGCAATTATGGCCGGCAATTAAGGCAGTCAATTAAGGCAGGCAATTAATGCTGGCAATGAAGGAAGGCTATGAATGCAAGAAATTAATGTAGCCAATTAAGGCAGGCAATTAGGGCAGGCAAATAGTGCAGGTAATTAGGGAAGACAATTAAGGAAGGCAATTAAGGCAGGCAAATAATGCAGGTAATTAGGAAAGGCAATTAAGGAAGGCAATTAAGGCAGGCATTTAATGCAGGCAATTAATGCAGGCAAATAAGGCAGGCAATCAAGGAAGGCAATTAAGGCAAGCAATTAATGTAGCCAATTAAGGCAGGCAATTATGGCAGGCAGGCAATTAAGTCTGGTAATTAAGGCAGGTAAATAAGGCTGGCAATTTAGGCAGGCAATTAAGGCAGGCAATTAAGACAGGCAATTAAAGCAGGCAATGAAGGCAGGCAATTAAGGCAGGCAATTAAGGTATGCAATTAAGGCTGGCAATTAAGGCAGGCAAATAATGCAGGTAATTAGGGAAGACAATTAAGGAAAGCAATTAAGGCAGGCAATTAATGCAGGCAAATAAGGCAGGCAATCAAGGAAGGCAATTAAGGCAAGCAATTAATGTAGCCAATTAAGGCAGGCAATTAAGGTAGGCAGGCAAGCAATTAAGACTGGTAATTAAGGCAGGAAAAAAAGGCTGGCAATTAAAGCAGGCAATTGAGGCAGGCAATTAAGACAGGCAATGAAGGCAGGCAATTAAGGCAGGCGATTAAGGCAGGCAATTAAGGCAGGCAGCCAATTAAGGCTGGTAATTAAGGCTTGCAATTAAGGCAGGTAATTAAGGCAGGCAATTAAGGCAAGCAATCAAGGATGGCAATTAAGGCAGCCATAAAGTAATTCAACCAAGGCAGCCAATTAAGGCAGCCAATAAAGGAAGGCAATTAAGGCAGGCAATTAAGGCAGGCAATTAATGCAGGCAAATAAGTCAGGCAATCAAGGAAGGCAATTAAGGCAAGCAATAAATGTAGCCAATTAATGCAGGCAATTAAGGCAGGCAGGCAATTAAGACTGGTAATTAAGGCAGGCAATGAAGGCAGGTAATTAATGCAGGCAAATAAGGCAGGCAATTAAGGTAGGCAAATAATGCAGGTAAATCGGGAAGGCAATAAAGGCAGGCAATTAAAGCAGGCAATTAAGGCAAGCAATTAAGGCAAGCAATTAAGGCAGGTAGTTAAGAAAGCCAATTAAGACAGGCAATTAAGGCACGCGGCCATTTAAGGCTGGTAATTGAGGCATGCAATTAAGGCAGGCAATTAAGCCAAGCAATTAACGCAGGCAATTAATGCTGGCAATGAAGGCAGGCTAATGAGGTAGGCAAATAATGCAGGTAATTAGGGAAGGCAATTAAGGCAGGTATTTAAGGCAGGAAATTAAAGCAAACTATTTAGGCAGGTAGTAACGAAAGCCAATCAAGGCAGGCAATTAAGGCAGGCATTTAAAGCAGGCATCTAATTAAGGCTGGTAATAAAGACATGCAATTAAGGCAGGCAATTAAGGCTGGCAATTAAGGCAGGCAATTGAGGCAGGCAATTAAAAAAGGCAATTAAAAAAGGCAATGAAGGCAGGCAATTAAGGCAGGCAATTAAGGCAGGCAATTATAGCAGGCAATTAATGCAGGCAATTAAAGCAAGCTATTAAGGCAGGCAATTAAGGCAGGCAATTATGGCAAGCAATTAAGGCAGGTAGTAAAGAAAGCCAATTAAGGCAGGCAATTAAGGCAGGCAGCCAATTAAGGCTGGTAACTAAGGCATGCAATTAAGGCAGGCAATTAAGGCAGGCAATAAAGGCAGGCAATGAAGGCAGGCAATTAAGGCAGGCAATTAAGGCAGACAATTAAGGCAGGCAATTAAGGCTGGCAATAAAGGCAGGCAATTATGACAGGCAATTCAAGGAGGCAATAAAGGCAGGCAATAAAGGCAGGCAATTAAGGCAGGCAATTAAGGCAGGCAATTAAGGCAGGCAATTGAAGCAGGCAATTAAGGCAGGCAATCAAGGCAGGCAATTAAGAAAGGAAAAAGGCAGTCAAATAAGGCAGGCAATTAAGGCAGGCAATTAAGGCAAGCAATTAAGACAGGTAGTTAAGAAAGCCAATTAAGGCAGGCAATTAAGGCAGGCAGCCAATTAAGGCTGGTAATTAAGGCATGCAATTTAGGCAGGCAATTAAGGCAGGAAATAAAGGCTGGCAATGAAGGCAGGCAATTAAGGTAGGCAAATAATGCAGGTAATTAGAGAGAGCAATTAAGGCAGCCAATTAAGGCAGGCAATTAAGGCAAGCTATTAAGGCAGGTAGTTTAGAAAGCCAATTAAAACAGAAAATTAAGGCAGGCAGCCAATAAAGGCTGGTAATTAGGGCAAGCAATTAAGGCAGGCAATTAAGCCAGGCAATTAAGGCAAGCAATTAAGGATGGCAATTAAGGCAGCCAATTTAGGAATGCAATTAAGTCAGCCAATTAGGGCAGGCGATTAAGGCAGTCAGCCAATTAAGGCTGGTAATTAAGGCATGCAATTAAGGCAGGCAATTAAGGCAGGCAATTAAGGCAGACAATTAAGGCAGGCAATTAAGGCTGGCAATGAAGGCAGGCAATTAAGGCAGGCAGGCAAATAAAACTGGTAATTAAGGCAGGCAATTAAGGTAGGCAAATAATGCATGTAATTAGTAAAGGCAATTAAGGCAGGCAATTAAGCCAGGCTATTAAGGCAAGCAATTAAGGCAGGCAATTGAGGCAGGCAATTAAAAATGGCTTTAAAAGAAGGCAATGAAGGCAGGCAATTAAGGCAGGCAATAAGGCAGGCAATTATAGCAGGCAATAAGGCAGGCAATTAAGGCAAGCTAATAAGGCAGGCAATTAAGGCAGGCAATTAAGGAAGGCAATTAAGGCAAGCAATTAAGGCAGGTAGTAAAGAAAGCCAATTAAGGCAGGCAATTAAGGCAGGCAGCCAATTAAGGCTGGTAATTAAGGCATGCAATTAAGGCAGGCAATTAAGTCAGGCAATAAAGGCTGGCAATGAAGGCAGGCAATTAAGGTAGGCAAATAATGCAGGTAATTAGGGAAAGCAATTAAGGCAGCCAATTAAGGCAGGTAATTAAGGCAAACAATTAAGGCAGGTAGTTTATGAAGCCAATCAAGGCAGGCAATTAAGGCAGGCATTTAAGGCAGGCATCTAATTAAGGCTGGTAATAAAGACATGCAATTAAAGCAGGCAATTAAGGCAGGCAATTAAGGCAGGCAATTGAGGCAGGCAATTAAAAAAAGGCAATTAAAGAAGGCAATGAAGGCAGGCAATTAAGGCAGGCAATTAAGGCAGGCAATTATAGCAGGCAATTAAGGCAGGCAATTAAGGCAGGCAATTAAGGCAAGCAATTAAGGCAGGTAGTAAAGAAAGCCAATTAAAGCAGGCAATTAAGGCAGGCAGCCAATTAAGGCTGGTAATTAAGGCATGCAATTAAGGCAGGCAATTAAGCCAGGCAATTAAGGCAAGCAATTAAGGATGGCAATTAAGGCAGCCAATTTAGGAATGCAATTAAGACAGCCATTTAAGGCAGGCGATTAAGGCAGTCAGCCAATTAAGGCAGGCGATTAAGGCAGTCAGCCAATTAAGGCTGGTAATTAAGGCATGCAATTAAGGCAGGCAATTAATGCAGGCAATTAAGGCAGACAATTAAGGCAGGCAATTAAGGCTGGCAATGAAGGCAGGCAATAAAGGCAATCAATTAAGAATGGCAATTAAGGCAGCCAATTTAGGAATGCAATTAAGGCAGCCAATTAAGTCAGGAAATAAGGCAGGCAATTAAAGCAGGCAATTACGGCAGGCAATTAAGTCAATCAATTAAGGCAGACAATTAAGGCAGGCAATTAAGGCTGGCAATGAAGGCAGGCTATTAAGGTAGGCAAATAATGCAGGTAATTAGGGAAGGCAATTAAGGCATGCAATTAAGGCAGGCAATAAAGGCAAGCAATTAATGCAGGCAATTATGGCAGGCAATCAAGGAAGGGAATTAAGGCAAGAAATTAATGTAGCCAGTTAAGGCTGGTATTTAAGGCATGCAATTAAGGCAGGCAATCAAGAAAGGCAATTAAGAGAGGCAATTAAGGCAGACAATTAAAGAAGCAATTAAGGCTGGCAATGAAGGCAGGTAAAGGTAGGCAAATAATGCAGGTAATTAGGGAAGGCAATTAATGCAGGCAATTAAGGCAAGCTATTTAGGCAGGTTGTAAAAAAAGCCAATTAAGGCATCAATTAAGGCAAGCAATTAAGGCAGGCAGCCAATTAAGGCTGGTAATTAAGGCATGCAATTAAGGCAGGCAATTAAGGCAGGCAATAAAGGCAGGCAATAAAGGCAGGCAATTAAGGCAGGCAATTAAGGCAAGCACATAAGGCAGGTAGTAAAGATAGCCAATTAAGGCAGGCAATAAAGGCAGGCAATTAAGGCAGGCAATAAAGGCAGGCAATCAAGAAATGCAATTAAAGCAGGCAATTAAGGCAGGCAATTAAAGCAGGCAATTATGGCAGGCAATTAAGGCAGTCTATTTAGGCAGACAATTAAGGCAGGCAATTAATGCAAGCAATTAATGTAGCCAATTAAGGCAGGCAATTAAGGCAGGCAAATAATGCAGGTAATTTGGTAAGGAAATTAAGGCAGGCAATTAAGGAAAGCAATTAAGGCAGTTAGTAAAGAAAGCCAATTAAGGCAGTCAATTAAGGCAGCCAATTAAGGCATGCAATTAAGGCAGGCAATTAAGGCAGGCAATTTAGGCAGGCAATCAAGTAAGGCAATTATGCAGGCAATTAAGGTTGGCAATTAAGGCTGCCAATTAACGAATGCAATTAAAGCAGCCAATTAAGACAGTCAATTAAGGTAGGCAATTAAGACAGGCAATTAAAGCAGGCTATATAGGCAGGCAAATAAGGCAGGCATTCAAGGAAGGCAATTAAGGCAAGCAATTAATGTAGCCAATTAAGGCAGGCAATTAAGTCAGGCAATAAAGGCATGCAATTAAGGCAGGTAATTAAGGCAGGAAATTAAGGCAGGCAATTAAGGTAGGCAACTAAGGCAGACATTTAAGGCAGTCAATTAAGGCTGTCAATGAAGACAGGCAATTAAAGTAGGCAAATAATGCAGGTAATTAGGGAAAGCAATTAAGGCAGGCAATTAAGGCAGTCAATTAAGGCAAACAATTATGGCAGGTAGTAACGAAAGCCAATTAAGGCAGGCAATTAGGGCAGGCATTTAAGGAAGGCATCTAATTAAGGCTGGTAATTAAGGCATGCAATTAAGGCAGGCAATTAAGGCAGGCAATTAAGGCAGTCAATTTAGGCAAGCAATTAAGGATGGCAATTAAGGAATGCAATTAAGGAAGCCAATTAAGGCAGTCACGTAGCGCAGCCATTAAGGCAGGCGATTAAGGCAAGCAATTAAGGAAGGTAGTAAATAAAGCCTATTAAGGTAGGCAGCCAATTAAACCGGCGGGTAATTAAGGCATGCAATTAAGGCAGGCAATTACGGCAGGCAATTAAGGCAGGCATTTAAGGCAGGCAACCAATTAAGGCTAGTAATTAAGGCATGCAATTAAGGCAGGCAATAAAGGCAGGCAATTATGGCAAGCAATTAAGCATGGCAATTAAAAAAAACAATAAAGGCGGGCAATTAAGGCGGCAATTAAGGCAAGCAATTAAGGCAGTTAGTAAAGAAAGCTAAATAAGGCAGGCAATAAGGCAGGCAGCCAATAAAGGCTGGTAATTAAGGCATGCAATTAAGGCAGGCAATTAAGGCAGGCAATAAAGGCAGGCAATAAAGGCAGGCAATAAAGGCAGGCAATTAAGGCAGGCAATTAAGGCAAGCACATAAGTCAGGTAGTAAAGATAGCCAATTAAGGCAGGCAATAAAGGCAGGCAATTAAGGCAGGCAGCCAATTAAGGCTGGTAATTAAGGCATGCAATTAAGGCAGGCAATTAAGGCAGGCAATTAAGGCAGGCAATAAAGGCAGGCAATTAAGGCAGGCAATAAAGGCAGGCAATCAAGAAATGCAATTAAAGCAGGCAATTAAGGCAGGCAATTAAAGCAGGCAATTAAGGCAGGCAATTAAAGCAGGCAATTATGGCAGGCAATTAAGGCATTCCATTTAGGCAGACAATTAAGGCAGGTTATTAAGGCTGGCAATGAAAGCAGGCTGTTAAAGGTAGGCAAATAATGCAGGTAATTAGGGAAGGCAATTAAGACAGGCAATTAAGGCAGGCAATTAGGGCAAGCTATTTAGGCAGGTATTGAAGAAAGCCAATTAAGACAGGCAATTAAGGCAGGCAGCCAATTAAGGCTGGTAATTAAAGCATGCAATTAAGGCAGGTAATTTAGGGACGCAGTTAAAGCAAGCTATTAAGGATGGCATTTAAGGCAGCCAATTGAGGCAGGCAATTAAGGCAAGCAATTAAGGCAGGTAGTAAAGAAAGCCAATTAAGGCAGGCGATTTAGGCATGCAATTAAGGCAGGCAATTAAGGCAAGCTATTTAGGCGGGTAGTAAAGAAAGCCAATTAAGGCAAGCGATTAAGGCAGGCAATTAAGGCAGGCAGCCAATTAAGGCAGGTAAATAAGGCTGGCATTTTAGGCAGACAATTGAGGCAGTCAATTAAGACAGGCAATTAAAGCAGGCAATGAAGGCAGGCAATTAAGGCAGGCAATTAAGGCAGGCAATTAAGGCAAGCAATGAAGGCTAGCAATTAAGGCAGGTAATAAAGAAAGCCAATTAAGGCAGGCGATTTAGGCATGCAAATAAGGCAGGCAATAAAGGGACGCAGTAAAGGCAAGCTATTAAGGATGGCATTTAAGGCAGCCAATTGAGGAATGTAATTAAGGCAGGCAATTTAGACAGGCAATTAAGGCAAGCAATTAAGGCACGTATTAAAGAAAGCCAATTAAGGCAGGCAATTAAGGCTGGCAATTAAGGCAAGCAATTAATGTAGCCAATTAAGGCAGGCAATTAAGGCAGGCAAATAATGCAGGTAATTTGGTAAGGCAATTAAGGCAGGCAATTAAGGCAAGCAATCAAGGCAGGTAGTAAAGAAAGCCAATTAAGGCAGTCAATTAAGGCAGCCAATTAAGGCATGCAATTAAGGCAGGCAATTAAGGCAGGCATTTTAGGCAGGCAATCAAGTAAGGCAATTAAGGCAGGAAATTAAGGCAGGCAATTAAGGCAGACAATTAAGACAGGCAATTAAGGCAGGCAATGAAGGCAGGCAATTAAGGTAGTCAAATAATGCAGGTAATTAGGAAAGGCAATTAGGCAAGCAATTAAGGCAGGCATTTTAAGCAAGCAATATAGGCAGGGAGTAAAGAAAGCCAGTTAAGGCAAGCGATTAATGCAGGCAATTAAAGCAGGCAGCCAATTAAGGCTGGTAATTAAGGCATGTAATTAAGGCAGGCTATTAAGGCAGGCAATTAAGGCAGGCAATTAAGACAGGCAATTAAAGCAGGCTATTAAGGCAGGCAAATAAGGCAGGCATTCAAGGAAGGCAATTAAGTCAAGCAATTAATGTAGCCAGTTAAGGCAGGCAATTAAGTCAGGCAATTAAGGCAGGCAATTAAGGCAGGCAATTAAGGCAGACATTTTAGGCAGTCAATGAAGGCTGTAATTGAAGGCAGGCAATTAAATTAGGCAAATAATGCAGGTAATAAGGGAAAGCAATTAAGGCAGGCAATTAAGGCAGTCAATTAAGGCAAGCAATTAAGGCAGGTAGTAACGAAAGCCGAATAAGGCAGGCAATTAAGGCTGGCATTTAAAGCAGGCATCTAATTAAGGCTGGTAATTAAGGCATGCAATTAAGGCAGGCAATTAAGGCAGGCAATTAAGGCAAGCAATTAAGGCAAGCAATTAAGAATGGCAATTAAAGAATGCAATTAAGGAAGTCAATTAAGGCAGTGATGTAACGCAGCCATTAAGGCAGGCAATTAAGGCAAGCAATTAAGGCAGGTATTAAATAAAGCCAATTAAGGCAGGCAGCCAATTAAGGCTGGTAATTAAGGCATGCAATTAAGGCAGGCAATTACGGCAGGCAATTAAGGCAGGCATTTAAGGAAGGCAACCAATTAAGGCTAGTAATTAAGGAATGCAATTAAGGCAGGCAATAAGGCAGGCAATCAAGAAATGCAATTAAGGAAGGCAGCCAATTAAGGCTGGTAATTAAGGCATGCAATTAAGGCAGGCAATTAAGGCAAGCAATTAAGGATTGCAATTAAGGCAGTCAATAAAGGAATGCCATTAAGGAAGCCAATTAAGGCAGGCAGATAAAGCAGGCAATTATGGCAGGCAATTAAGGCAGTCAATTAAGGCAGACAATTAAGGCAGGCAATTAAGGCTGACAATCAAGGCAGGCAATTAAAGTAGGCAAATAATGCTGGTAAGTAGGGAAGGCAATTAAGGCAGGCAATTAAGGCAGGCAGTTAAGGCAAGCAATTAAGGCAGGTAGTAAAGAAAGCCAATTAAGGCAGGCAGCCAATTAAGGCTGGTATTTAAGGCAGGCAATTAAGGCAGGCAATTAAGGCAGGCAATCAAGTAATGCAATTAAGGCAGGCAATTAAGTCAGGCAATTAAAGCAGGCATTTATGGCCGGCAATTAAGGCAGTCAATTAAGGCAGGCAATTAAGGCTGGCAATGAAGGAAGGCTATGAATGCAAGAAATTAATGTAGCCAATTAAGGCAGGCAATTAGGGCAGGCAAATAGTGCAGGTAATTAGGGAAGACAATTAAGGAAGGCAATTAAGGCAGGCAAATAATGCAGGTAATTAGGAAAGGCAATTAAGGAAGGCAATTAAGGCAGGCATTTAATGCAGGCAATTAATGCAGGGAAATAAGGCAGGCAATCAAGGAAGGCAATTAAGGCAAGCAATTAATGTAGCCAATTAAGGCAGGCAATTATGGCAGGCAATTAAGTCTGGTAATTAAGGTAGGTAAATAAGGCTGGCAATTTAGGCAGGCAATTAAGGCAGGCAATTAAGACAGGCAATTAAAGCAGGCAATGAAGGCAGGCAATTAAGGCAGGCAATTAAGGTAGGCAATTAAGGCTGGCAATTAAGGCAGGCAAATAATGCAGGTAATTAGGGAAGGCAATTAAGGAAAGCAATTAAGGCAGGCAATTAATGCAGGCAAATAAGGCAGGCAATCAAGGAAGGCAATTAAGGCAAGCAATTAATGTAGCCAATTAAGGCAGGCAATTAAGGTAGGCAGGCAAGCAATTAAGACTGGTAATTAAGGCATGTAAATAAGGCTGGCAATTTAGGCAGGCAATTGAGGCAGGCAATTAAGACAGGCAGGCAATTAAGACTGGTAATTAAGGCAGGAAAATAAGGCTGGCAATTAAGGCAGGCAATTGAGGCAGGCAATTAAGACAGGCAATGAAGGCAGGCAATTAAGGCAGGCGATTAAGGCAGGCAATTAAGGCAGGCAGCCAATTAAGGCTGGTAATTAAGGCTTGCAATTAAGGCAGGTATTTAAGGCAGGCAATTAAGGCAAGCAATCAAGGATGGCAATTAAGGCAGCCATAAAGGAAATCAACCAAGGCAGCCAATTAAGGCAGTCAATAAAGGGAGGCAATTAAGGCAGGCAATGAAGGCAGGTAATTAATGCAGGCAAATAAGGCAGGCAATTAAGGTAGGCAAATAATGCAGGTAAATCGGGAAGGCAATAAAGGCAGGCAATTAAAGCAGGCAATTAAGGCAAGCAATTAAGGCAAGCAATTAAGGCAGGTAGTTTAGAAAGCCAATTAAGACAGGCAATTAAGGCACGCAGCCAATTAAGGCTGGTAATTGAGGCATGCAATTAAGGCAGGCAATTAAGCCAAGCAATTAACGCAGGCAATTAATGCTGGCAATGAAGGCAGGCTAATTAGGTAGGCAAATAATGCAGGTAATTAGGGAAGGCAATTAAGGCAGGTATTTAAGGCAGGAAATTAAAGCAAACTATTTAGGCAGGTAGTAACGAAAGCCAATCAAGGCAGGCAATTAAGGCAGGCATTTAAAGCAGGCATCTAATTAAGGCTGGTAATAAAGACATGCAATTAAGGCAGGCAATTAAGGCAGGCAATTGAGGCAGGCAATTAAAAAAGGCAATTAAAGAAGGCAATGAAGGCAGGCAATTAATGCAGGCAATTAAGGCAGGCAATTATAGCAGGCAATTAAGGCAGGCAATTAAGGCAAGCTATTAAGGCAGGCAATTAAGGCAGGCAATTAAGGCAAGCAATTAAGGCAGGTAGTAAAGAAAGCCAATTAAGGCAGGCAATTAAGGCAGGCAGCCAATTAAGGCTGGTAACTAAGGCATGCAATTAAGGCAGGCAATTAAGGCAGGCAATGAAGGCAGGCAATAAAGGCAGGCAATTAAGGCAGGCAATTAAGGCAGGCAATTAAGGCTGGCAATAAAGGCAGGCAATTATGACAGGCAATTCAAGGAGGCAATAAAGGCAGGCAATAAAGGCAGGCAATTAAGGCAGGCAATTAAGGCAGGCAATTAAGGCAGGCAATTAAAGCAGGCAATTAAGGCAGGCACTCAAGGCAGGCAATTAAGAAAGGAAAAAGGCAGTCAAATAAGGCAGGCAATTAAGGCAGGCAATTAAGGCAAGCAATTAAGACAGGTAGTTAAGAAAGCCAATTAAGGCAGGCAATTAAGGCAGGCAGCCAATTAAGGCTGGTAATTAAGGCATGCAATTAAGGCAGGCAATTAAGCCAGGCAATTAAGGCAAGCAATTAAGGATGGCAATTAAGGCAGCCAATTTAGGAATGCAATTAAGACAGCCATTTAAGGCAGGCGATTAAGGCAGTCAGCCAATTAAGGCTGGTAATTAAGGCATGCAATTAAGGCAGGCAATTAAGGCAGGCAATTAAGGCAGACAATTAAGGCAGGCAATTAAGGCTGGCAATGAAGGCAGGCAATTAAGGCAATCAATTAAGAATGGCAATTAAGGCAGCCAATTTAGGAATGAAATTAAGGCAGCCAATTAAGTCAGGAAATAAGGCAGGCAATTAAAGCAGGCAATTACGGCAGGCAATTAAGTCAATAAATTAAGGCAGACAATTAAGGCAGGCAATTAAGGCTGGCAATGAAGGCAGGCTATTAAGGTAGGCAAATAATGCAGGTAATTAGGGAAGGCAATTAAGGCATGCAATTAAGGCAGGCAATAAAGGCAAGCAATTAATGCAGGCAATTATGGCAGGCAATCAAGGAAGGGAATTAAGGCAAGAAATTAATGTAGCCAGTTAAGGCTGGTATTTAAGGCATGCAATTAAGGCAGGCAATCAAGAAAGGCAATTAAGGCAGGCAATTAAGGCAGACAATTAAAGAAGCAATTAAGGCTGGCAATGAAGGCAGGTAAAGGTAGGTAAATAATGCAGGTAATTAAGGAAGGCAATTAATGCAGGCAATTAAGGCAAGCTATTTAGGCAGGTTGTAAAAAAAGCCAATTAAGGCAGCAATTAAGGCAAGCAATTAAGGCAGGCAGCCAATTAAGGCTGGTAATTAAGGCATGCAATTAAGGCAGACATATAGGCAGGCAATGAAGGCAGGCAATTAAGGCAAGCTATTAAGGATGGCAATAAGGCAGCCAATTAAGGAATACAATTAAAGCAGCCAATTAAGGCAGGCAATTAAGGCAGGCAATTATGGCAGGCAATTAAGGCAGTCCATTTAGGCAGACAATTAAGGCAGGTTATTAAGGCTGGCAATGAAAGCAGGCTGTTAAAGGTAGGCAAATATAGCATGTAATTAGGGAAGGCAATTAAGACAGGCAATTAAGGCAGGCAATTAGGGCAAGCTATTTAGGCAGGTATTGAAGAAAGCCAATTAAGACAGGCAATTAAGGCAGGCAGCCAATTAAGGCTGGTAATTAAAGCATGCAATTAAGGCAGGCAATTAAGGCAAGCTATTTAGGCGGGTAGTAAAGAAAGCCAATTAAGGCAAGCGATTAAGGCAGGCAATTAAGGCAGGCAGCCAATTAAGGCAGGTAAATAAGGCTGGCATTTTAGGCAGACAATTGAGGCAGTCAATTAAGACAGGCAATTAAAGAAGGCAATGAAGGCAGGCAATTAAGGCAGGCAATTAAGGCAGGCAATTAAGGCAAGCAATTAAGGCAAGCAATTAAGGCAGGTAATAAAGAAAGCCAATTAAGGCAGGCGATTTAGGCATGCAATTAAGGCAGGCAATTTAGGGACGCAGTAAAGGCAAGCTAATAAGGATGGCATTTAAGGCAGCCAATTGAGGAATGTAATTAAGGCAGGCAATTTAGACAGGCAATTAAGGCAAGCAATTAAGGCACGTATTAAAGAAAGCAAATTAAGGCAGGCAATTAAGGCAGGCAATTATGCAAGCAGTTAATGTAGCCAATTAAGGCAGGCAATTAAGGCAGGCAAATAATGCAGGTAATTTGGTAAGGCAATTAATGCAGGCAATGAAGGCAGGCAATTAAGGGTGTCAAATAATGCAGGTAATTAGGAAAGGCAATTAGGCAAGCAAATAAGGCAGGCATTTAAGGCAAGCAATTAAGGCAATGAGTAAAGAAAGCCAAATAAGGCAGGCGATTAATGCAGGCAATTAAGGCAGGCAGCCAATTAAGGCTGGTAATTAAGGCATTCAATTAAGGCAGGCAATTAAGGCAGGCTATTAAGGCAGGCAATTAAGGCAGATTATTAAGGTAGAAAATTTAGGCCGACAATTAAGACAGGCAATTAAGGCTGGCAATGAAGGCAGACAATTAAGGTAGTCAAATAATGCAGGTAATTAGGGAAGGCAATTAAGGCAAGCAATTAAGGCCTGCAATTAATGCAGGCAATTACGGCAGCAAATCGAGGAAGGCAATTAAGGCATGCAATCAATTTAGCCAATAAAGGCAGGCAATTAAGGCAGGCAAATAATGCAGTTAATTTGGTAAGGCAATTAAGGCAAGCAATTAAGGCAGGTAGTAAAGATAGCCAATTAAGGCAGCCAATTAAGGCATGCAATTAAGGCAGGCAATTAAGGCAGGCAATTAAGGCAGGCAATAAAGGCAGGCAATCAAGTAAGGCAATTTAGGCAGGCAATTAAGGCAGACAATTAAGACAGGCAATTAAGGCTGGCAATTAAGGCAAGCAATTAATGTAGCCAATTAAGGCAGGCAATTAAGGCAGGCAAATAATGCAGGTAATTTGGTAAGGCAATTAAAGCAGGCAATTAAGGCAAGCAATTAAGGCAGGTAGTAAAGAAAGCCAATTAAGGCATCAATTAAGGCAGCCAATTAAGGCATGCAATTAAGGCAGGCAATTAAGGCAGGCATTTTAGGCAGGCAATCAAGTAAGGCAATTAGGGCATGAAATTAAGGCAGGCAATTAAGGCAGACAATTAAGACAGGCAATTAAGGCAGGCAATGAAGGCAGGCAATTAAGGTAGTCAAATAATGCAGGTAATTAGGAAAGGCAATTAGGCAAGCAATTAAGGCAGGCATTTAAGGCAAGCAATATAGGCAGGGAGTAAAGAAAGCCAATTAAGGCAAGCGATTAATGCAGGCAATTAAAGCAGGCAGCCAATTAAGGCTGGTAATTAAGGCATGTAATTAAGGCAGGCTATTAAGGCAGGCAATTAAGGCAGGCAATTAAGGCAGCCAATTAACAAATGCAATTAAAGCAGCCAATTAAGGCAGTCAATTAAGGTAGGCAATTAAGACAGGCAATTAAAGCAGGCTATTAAGGCAGGCAAATAAGGCAGGCATTCAAGGAAGGCAATTAAGTCAAGCAATTAATGTAGCCAGTTAAGGCAGGCAATTAAGTCAGGCAATTAAGGCAGGTAATTAAGGCAGGCAATTAAGGCAGGCAATTAAGGCAGGCAATTAAGGCAGGAAATAATGCAGGCAATCAAGAAATGCAATTAAGGAAGGCAGCCAATTAAGGCTGGTAATTAAGGCATGCAATTAAGGCAGGCAATTAAGGCAAGCAATTAAGGATTGCAATTAAGGCAGTCAATAAAGGAATGCCATTAAGGCAGCCAATTAAGGCAGGCAATTAAAGCAGGCAATTATGGCCGGCAATTAAGGCAGGCAATTAAGGCTGGCAATCAAGGCAGGCAATTAAAGTAGGCAAATAATGCTGGTAAGTAGGGAAGGCAATTAAGGCAGGCAATTAAGGCAGGCAGTTAAGGCAAGCAATTAAGGCAGGTAGTAAAGAAAGCCAATTAAGGTAGGCAGCCAATTAAGGCTGGTATTTAAGGCAGGCAATTAAGGCAGGCAATTAAGGCAGGCAATCAAGTAATGCAATTAAGGCAGGCAATTAAGTCAGGCAATTAAAGCAGGCAATTATGGCCGGCAATTAAGGCAGTCAATTAAGGCAGGCAATTAAGGCTGGCAATGAAGGAAGGCTATGAATGCAAGAAATTAATGTAGCCAATTAAGGCAGGCAATTAGGGCAGGCAAATAGTGCAGGTAATTAGGGAAGACAATTAAGGAAGGCAATTAAGGCAGGCAAATAATGCAGGTAATTAGGGAAGGCAATTAAGGAAGGCAATTAAGGCAGGCATTTAATGCAGGCAATTAATGCAGGCAAATAAGGCAGGCAATCAAGGAAGGCAATTAAGGCAAGCAATTAATGTAGCCAATTAAGGCAGGCAATTATGGCAGGCAGGCAATTAAGTCTGGTAATTAAGGCAGGTAAATAAGGCTGGCAATTTAGGCAGGCAATTAAGGCAGGCAATTAAGACAGGCAATTAAAGCAGGCAATGAAGGCAGGCAATTAAGGCAGTCAATTAAGGTAGGCAATTAAGGCTGGCAATTAAGGCAGGCAAATAATGCATGTAATTAGGGAAGGCAATTAAGGAAAGCAATTAAGGCAGGCAATTAATGCAGGCAAATAAGGCAGGCAATCAAGGAAGGCAATTAAGGCAAGCAATTAATGTAGCCAATTAAGGCAGGCAATTAAGGTAGGCAGGCAAGCAATTAAGACTGGTAATTAAGGCATGTAAATAAGTCTGGCAATTTAGGCAGGAAATTGAGGCAGGCATTTAAGACAGGCAATGAAGGCAGGCAATTAAGGCAGGCGATTAAGGCAGGCAATTAAGGCAGGCAGCCAATTAAGGCTGGTAATTAAGGCTTGCAATTAAGGCAGGTAATTAAGGCAGGCAATTAAGGCAAGCAATCAAGGATGGCAATTAAGGCAGCCATAAAGGAATTCAACCAAGGCAGCCAATTAAGGCAGTCAATAAAGGGAGGCAATTAAGGCAGGCAATTAAGGCAGGCAATTAATGCAGGCAAATAAGTCAGGCAATCAAGGAAGGCAATTAAGGCAAGCAATAAATGTAGCCAATTAAGGCAGGCAATTAAGGCAGGCAGGCAATTAAGACTGGTGATTAAGGCAGGCAATGAAGGCAGGCAATGAAGGCAGGCAATTAATGCAGGCAAATAAGGCAGGCAATTAAGGTAGGCAAATAATGCAGGTAAATCGGGAAGGCAATAAAGGCAGGCAATTAAAGCAGGCAATTAAGGCAAGCAATTAAGGCAGGTAGTTTAGAAAGCCAATTAAGACAGGTAATTAAGGCACACAGCCAATTAAGGCTGGTAATTGAGGCATGCAATTAAGGCAGGCAATTAAGCCAAGCAATTAAGGCAGGCAATTAATGCTGGCATTGAAGGCAGGCTAATGAGATAGGCAAATAATGCAGGTAATTAGGGAAGGCAATTAAGGCAGGTATTTAAGGCAGGCAATTAAAGCAAACTATTTAGGCAGGTAGTAACAAAAGCCAATCAAGGCAGGCAATTAAGGCAGGCATTTAAAGCAGGCATCTAATTAAGGCTGGTAATAAAGACATGCAATTAAGGCAGGCAATTAAGGCTGGCAATTAAGGCAGGCAATTGAGGCAGGCAATTAAAAAAGGCAATAAAAGTAGGCAATGAAGGCAGGCAATTAAGGCAGGCAATTAAGGCAGGCAATTATAGCAGGCAATTAAGGCAGGCAATTAAGGCAAGCTATTAAGGCAGGCAATTAAGGCAGGCAATTAAGGCAGGCAATTAAGGCAAGCAATTAAGGCAGGTAGTAAAGAAAGCCAATTAAGGCAGGCAATTAAGGCAGGCAGCCAATAAAGGCTGGTAACTAAGGCATGCAATTAAGGCAGGCAATTAAGGCAGGCAATAAAGGCAGGCAATAAAGGCAGGCAATTAAGGCAGGCAATTAAGGCAGAAAATTAAGGCAGGCAATTAAGGCTGGCAATAAAGGCAGGCAATTATGGCAGGCAATTCAAGGAGGCAATAAAGGCAGGCAATAAAGGCAGGCAATTAAGGCGGGCAATTAAGGCAGGCAATTAAGGCAGGCAATTAAAGCAGGCAATCAAGGCAGGCAATCAAGGCAGGCAATTAAGAAAGGAAAAAGGCAGACAATTAAGGCAGGCAATTAAGGCAGGCAATTAAGGCAAGCAATTAAGGCAGGTAGTTAAGAAAGCCAATTAAGGGAGGCAATTAAGGCAGGCAGCCAATTAAGGCTGGTAATTAAGGCATGCAATTAAGGCAGGCAATTAAGGCAGGCAATAAAGGCTGGCAATGAAGGCAGGCAATTAAGGTAGGCAAATAATGCAGGTAATTAGAGAAAGCAATTAAGGCAGCCAATTAAGGCAGGCAATTAAGGCAAGCTATTAAGGCAGGTAGTTTAGAAAGCCAATTAAGACAGAAAATTAATGCAGGCAGCCAATAAAGGCTGGTAATTAGGGCAAGCAATTAAGGCAGGCAATTAAGCCAGGCAATTAAGGCAAGCAATTAAGGATGGCAATTAAGGCAGCCAATTTAGGAATGCAATTAAGTCAGCCAATTAGGGCAGGCGATTAAGGCAGTCAGCCAATTAAGGCTGGTAATTAAGGCATGCAATTAAGGCAGGCAATTAAGGCAGGCAATTAAGGCAGACAATTAAGGCAGGCAATTAAGGCAGACAATTAAGGCAGGCAATTAAGGCTGGCAATGAAGGCAGGCAATTAAGGCAGGCAAATAAAACTGGTAATTAAGGCAGGCAATTAAGGTAGGCAAATAATGCATGTAATAAGTAAAGGCAATTAAGGCAGGCAATTAAGCCAGGCAATTAAGGCAAGCAATTAAGGCAGGCAATTGAGGCAGGCAATTAAAAATGGCTTTTAAAGAAGGCAATGAAGGCAGGCAATTAAGGCAGGCAATAAGGCAGGCAATTATAGCAGGCAATAAGGCAGGCAATTAAGGCAAGCTAATAAGGCAGGCAATTAAGGCAGGCAATTAAGGCAGGCAATTAAGGCAAGCAATTAAGGCAGGTAGTAAAGAAAGCCAATTAAGGCAGGCAATTAAGGCACGCAGCCAATTAAGGCTGGTAATTAAGGCATGCAATTAAGGCAGGCAATTAAGGCAGGCAATAAAGGCTGGCAATGAAGGCAGGCAATTAAGGTAGGCAAATAATGCAGGTAATTAGGGAAAGCAATTAAGGCAGCCAATTAAGGCAGGTTATTAAGGCAAACAATTAAGGCAGGTAGTTTAGAAAGCCAATCAAGGCAGGCAATTAAGGCAGGCATTTAAGGCAGGCATCTAATTAAGGCTGGTAATAAAAACATGCAATTAAGGCAGGCAATTAAGGCAGGCAATTAAGGCAGGCAATTGAGGCATGCAATTAAAAAAAGGCAATTAAAGAAGGCAATGAAGGCAGGCAATTAAGGCAGGCAATTAAGGCAGGCAATTATAGCAGGCAATTAAGGCAGGCAATTAAGGCAGGCAATTAAGGCAAGCAATTAAGGCAGGTAGTAAAGAAAGCCAATTAAGGCAGGCAATTAAGGCAGGCAGCCAATTAAGGCTGGTAATTAAGGCATGCAATTAAGGCAGGCAATTAAGCCAGGCAATTAAGGCAAGCAATTAAGGATGGCAATTAAGGCAGCCAATTTAGGAATGCAATTAAGTCAGCCATTTAAGGCAGGCGATTAAGGCAGTCAGCCAATTAAGGCTGGTAATTAAGGCATGCAATTAAGGCAGGCAATTAAGGCAGACAATTAAGGCAGGCAATTAAGGCTGGCAATGAAGGCAGGCAATTAAGGCAAGCAATTAAGAATGGCAATTAAAGCAGCCAATTTAGGAATGCAATTAAGGCAGCCAATTAAGTCAGGAAATAAGGCAGGCAATTAAAGCAGGCAATTACGGCAGGCAATTAAGTCAATCAATTAAGGCAGACAATTAAGGCAGGCAATTAAGGCTGGCAATGAAGGCAGGCTATTAAGGTAGGCAAATAATGCAGGTAATTAGGGAAGGCAATTAAGGCATGCAATTAAGGCAGGCAATAAAGGCAAGCAATTAATGCAGGCAATTATGGCAGGCAATCAAGGAAGGGAATTAAGGCAAGAAATTAATGTAACCAGTTAAGGCTGGTATTTAAGGCATGCAATTAAGGCAGGCAATCAAGAAAGGCAATTAAGGCAGGCAATTAAGGCAGACAATTAAAGAAGCAATTAAGGCTGGCAATGAAGGCATGTAAAGGTAGGCAAATAATGCAGGTAATTAGGGAAGGCAATTAAAGCAGGCAATTAAGGCAAGCTATTTAGGCAGGTTGTAAAAAAAGCCAATTAAGGCAGAAATTAAGGCAAGCAATTAAGGCAGGCAGCCAATTAAGGCTGGTAATTAAGGCATGCAAATAAGGCAGACATATAGGCAGGCAATTAAGGCAGGCAATTAAGGCAAGCTATTAAGGATGGCAATAAGGCAGCCAATTAAGTAATACAATTAAAGCAGCCAATTAAGGCAGGCAATTAAGGCAGGCAATTAAGGCAGGCAATTAGGGCAAGCAATTAAGGTAGGTAGTAAAGAAAGCAAATTAAGGCAGGCAATTAAGGCAGGCAGCCAATTAAGGTTGGTAATTAAGGCATGCAATTAAGGCAGGCAATAAAGGCAGGCAATAAAGGCAGGCAATAAAGGCAGGCAGCCAATTAAGGCTGGTAATTAAGGCATGCAATTAAGGCAGGCAATTAAGGCAGGCAATTAAGGCAGGCAATAAAGGCAGGCAATTAAGGCAGGCAATTAAGGCAGGCAATAAAGGCAGGCAATTAAGGCAGGCAATAAAGGCAGGCAATCAAGAAATGCAATTAAAGCAGGCAATTAAGGCAGGCAATTAAAGCAGGCAATTATGGCAGGCAATTAAGGCAGTCCATTTAGGCAGACAATTAAGGCAGGTTATTAAGGCTGGCAATGAAAGCAGGCTGTTAAAGGTAGGCAAATAATGCAGGTAATTAGGGAAGGCAATTAAGACAGGCAATTAAGGCAGGCAATTAGGGCAAGCACATAAGGCAGGTAGTAAAGATAGCCAATTAAGGCAGGCAATAAAGGCAGGCAATTAAGGCAGGCAGCCAATTAAGGCTGGTAATTAAGGCATGCAATTAAGGCAGGCAATTAAGGCAGGCAATTAAGGCAGGCAATAAAGGCAGGCAATTAAGGCAGGCAATAAAGGCAGGCAATCAAGAAATGCAATTAAAGCAGGCAATTAAGGCAGGCAATTAAAGCAGGCAATTATGGCAGGCAATTAAGGCAGTCCATTTAGGCAGACAATTAAGGCAGGTTATTAAGGCTGGCAATGAAAGCAGGCTGTTAAAGGTAGGCAAATAATGCAGGTAATTAGGGAAGGCAATTAAGACAGGCAATTAAGGCAGGCAATTAGGGCAAGCTATTTAGGCAGGTATTGAAGAAAGCCAATTGAGACAGGCAATAAAGGCAGGCAGCCAATTAAGGCTTGTAATTAAAGCATGCAATTAAGGCAGGCAATTTAGGGACGCAGTTAAGGCAAGCTATTAAGGATGGCATTTAAGGCAACCAATTGAGGAATGTAATTAAGGCAGGCAATTTAGACAGGCAATTAAGGCACGTATTAAAGAAAGCCAATTAAGGCAGGCAATTAAGGCAGGCAGCCAATTAAGGCTGGTAATTAAGGCATGCTATTAAGGCAGGCAATTAGGCAGGCATTTAAGGCAGGCAATTAAGGCAAGCAATTAAGGATGTCAATTAAGGCAGCCAATTAAGGCAGGCAATAAAGGCAGGCAATTAAGGCAAGCAATTAAGGATGGCAATAAAGGCAGCCAATTAAGGCAGGCAATAAAGGCAGGAAATCGAGAAAGGCAATTAAGGTAGGCAAATAATGCAGGTAATTAGGGAAGGCAATTAAGGCGGGCAATTAAGGCAGGCAATTAAGGCAAGCAATTAAGGCAGGTAGTTTAGAAAGCCAATTAAGACAGGCAATTAAGGCAGGAAGCCAATTAAGGCTGGTATTTAAGGCATGCAATTAAGGCAGGAAATTAAGCCAAGCAATTAAGGCAAGCAATTAAGGATGGCAATTAAGGCAGCAAATTTAGGAATGCAATTAAGGCAGCCAATTAAGGCAGGCAATTTAGGCAGGCAATAACGGCAGGCAATTAAGGCAGTCAATTAAGGCAGACAATTAAGGCAGGCAATTAAGGCTGGCAATGAAGGCAGGCTATAAGGGTAGGCAAATAATGCAGGTAATTAAGGAAAGGCAATTAAGGCAGGCAATTAAGGCAAGCTATTTGCGCGGGTAGTAAAGAAAGCCAATTAAGGCAAGCGATTAAGGCAGGCAATTAAGGCAGGCAGCCAATTAAGCCAGGTAAATAAGGCTGGCATTTTAGGCAGACAATTGAGGCAGTCAATTAAGACAGGCAATTAAAGCAGGCAATGAAGGCAGGCAATTAAGGCAGGCAATTAAGGCAGGCAATTAAGGCAGTCAATTAAAGCAAGCAATTAAGGCAGGTAATAAAAAAACAATTAAGGCAGGTGATTTAGGCAGGCAATTAAGGCAGGCAGCCAATTAAGGCTGGTAATTAAGGCATGCAATTAAGGCAGGCAATTAAGGCAGGCAATTAAGGCAGGCAATAAAGGCAGACAATTAAGACAGGTAATTAAGGCAAGCAATTAAGGCAAGCAATTAATGTAGCCAATTAAGGCAGGCTATTAAGGCAGGCAATTAAGGCAGAAAATTAAGGCAGGAAATTAAGGAAGACAATTAAGACAGGCAATTAAGGCTGGAAATAAAGGCAGGCAATCAAGGTAGTCAAAAAATGCAGGTAATTAGGGAAGGCAATTAAGGCAAGCAATTAAGGCCTGCAATTAATGCAGGCAATTCAGGCAGCAAATCAAGGAAGGCAATTAAGGCATGCAATTAATGTAGCCAATTAGTGCAGTTAATTAAGGCAGGCAAATAATGCAAGTAATTTGGTAAGGCAATTAAGGCAAGCTATTAAGGCAAGCAATTAAGGCAGGTAGTAAAGATAGCCAATTAAGGCAGCCAATTAAGGCATGCAATTAAGGCAGGCAATTAAGGCAGGAAATTAAGGCAGACAATTAAGACAGGCAATTAAGGCTGGCAATAAAGGCAGGCAATAAAGGTAGAAAATAATGCAGGTAATTAGAGAAGGCAATTAAGGCAAGCAATTAAGGCCTGCAATTAATGCAGGCAATTAAGGCAGCAAATCAAGGAAGGCAATTAAGGCATGCAATTAATGTAGCCAATTAAGGCAGGCAATTAAGGCAGGCAAATAATGCAGGTAATTTGGTAAGGCAATTAAGGCAGGCAATTAAGGCAAGCAATTAAGGCAGGTAGTAAAGATAGCCAATTAAGGCAGCCAATTAAGGCATGCAATTAAGGCAGGCAATTAAGGCAGGCAATTAAGGCAGGCAATCAAGTAAGGCAATTAAGGCAGGCAATTAAGGCAGGCAATTAAGGCAGACAATTAAGACAGGCAATTAAGGCAGGCAATTAAGGCAAGCAATTAATGTAGCCAATTAAGGCAGGCAATTAAGGCAGGCAAATAATGCAGGTGATTTGGTAAGGCAATTAAGGCAGGCAATTAAGGCAAGCAATTAAGGCAGTTAGTAAAGAAAGCCAATTAAGGCAGTCAATTAAGGCAGCCAATTAAGGCATGCAATTAAGGCAGGCAATTAAGGCAGGCAATCAAGTAAGGCAATTACGCAGGCAATTAAGGTTGGCAATTAAGGCTGCCAATTAAGGCAGGCAATAAAGGCAGGCAATTAAGGCAAGCAATTAAGGATGGCAATTAAGGCAGCCAATTAAGGCAGGCAATAAAGGCAGGAAATCGAGAAAGGCAATTAAGGTAGGCAAATAATGCAGGTAATTAGGGAAGGCAATTAAGGCGGGCAATTAAGGCAGGCAATTAAGGCAAGCAATTAAGGCAGGTAGTTTAGAAAGCCAATTAAGACAGGCAATTAAGGCAGGCAGCCAATTAAGGCTGGTAATTAAGGCATGCAATTAAGGCAGGAAATTAAGCCAATCAATTAAGGCAAGCAATTAAGGATGGCAATTAAGGCAGCAAATTTAGGAATGCAATTAAGGCAGCCAATTAAGGCAGGCAATTTAGGCAGGCAATAACAGCAGGCAATTAAGGCAGTCAATTAAGGCAGACAATTAGGCAGGCAATTAAGGCTGGCAATGAAGGCAGGCTATTAGGGTAGGCAAATAATGCAGGTAATTAAGGAAAGGCAATTAAGGCAGGCAATTAAGGCAAGCTATTTGCGCGGGTAGTAAAGAAAGCCAATTAAGGCAAGCGATTAAGGCAGGCAATTAAGGCAGGCAGCCAATTAAGGCAGGTAAATAAGGCTGGCATTTTAGGCAGACAATTGAGGCAGTCAATTAAGACAGGCAATTAAAGCAGGCAATGAAGGCAGGCAATTAAGGCAGGCAATTAAGGCAGGCAATTAAGGCAGTCAATTAAGGCAAGCAATTAAGGCAGGTAATAAAAAAACAATTAAGGCAGGCGATTTAGGCAGGCAATTAAGGCAGGCAGCCAATTAAGGCTGGTAATTAAGGCATGCAATTAAGGCAGGCTATTAAGGCAGGCAATTAAGGCAGGCAATAAAGGCAGACAATTAAGACAGGCAATTAAGGCAAGCAATTAAGGCAAGCAATTAATGTAGCCAATTAAGGCAGGCAGTTAAGGCAGGCAAATAATGCAGGTAATTTGGTAAGGCAATTAAGGCAGGCAATAAAGGCAAGCAATTAAGGCAGGTAGTAAAGAAAGCCAATTAAGGCAGTCAATTAAGGCAGACAATTAAGACAGGCAATTAAGGCAGGCAATGAAGGCAGGCAATTAAGGTAGTCAAATAATGCAGGTAATTAGGAAAGGCAATTATGCAAGCAATTAAGGCAGGCATTTAAGGCACGCAATTAAAGCAGGGAGTTAAGAAAGCCAATTAAGGCAGGCGATTAATGCAGGCAATTAAGGTAGGCAGCCAATTAAGGCTGGTATTTAAGGCATGCAATTAATGCAGGCAATTAAGGCAGGCTATTAAGGCAGGCAATTAAGGCAGAAAATTAAGGCAGGAAATTAAGGCAGACAATTAAGACAGGCAATTAAGGCTGGAAATGAAGGCAGGCAATCAAGGTAGTCAAAAAATGCAGGTAATTAGGGAAGGCAATTAAGGCAAGCAATTAAGGCCTGCAATTAATGCAGGCAATTCAGGCAGCAAATCAAGGAAGGCAATTAAGGCATGCAATTAATGTAGCCAATTAAGGCAGTTAATTAAGGCAGGCAAATAATGCAAGTAATTTGGTAAGGCAATTAAGGCAAGCTATTAAGGCAAGCAATTAAGGCAGGTAGTAAAAATAGCCAATTAAGGCAGCCAATTAAGGCATGCAATTAAGGCAGGCAATAAAGGCAGGAAATTAAGGCAGACAATTAAGACAAGCAATTAAGGCTGGCAATAAAGGCAGGCAATAAAGGTAGAAAATAATGCAGGTAATTAGAGAAGGCAATTAAGGCAAGCAATTAAGGCCTGCAATTAATGCAGGCAATTAAGGCAGCAAATCAAGGAAGGCAATTAAGGCATGCAATTAATGTAGCCAATTATAGCAGGCAATTAAGGCAGGCAAATAATGCAGGTAATTTGGTAAGGCAATTAAGGCAGGCAATTAAGGCAAGCAATTAAGGCAGGTAGTAAAGATAGCCATTTAATGCAGCCAATTAAGGCATGCAATTAAGGCAGGCAAATAAGGCAGGCAATTAAGGCAGGCAATCAAGTAAGGCAATTAAGGCAGGCAATTAAGGCAGGCAATTAAGGCAGACAATTAAGACAGGCAATTAAGGCAGGCAATTAAGGCAAGCAATTAATGTAGCCAATTAAGGCAGGCAATTAAGGCAGGCAAATAATGCAGGTAATTTGGTAAGGCAATTAAGGCAGGCAATTAAGGCAAGCAATTAAGGCAGTTAGTAAAGAAAGCCAATTAAGGCAGTCAATTAAGGCAGCCAATTAAGGCATGCAATTAAGGCAGGCAATTAAGGCAGGCATCAAGTAAGGCAATTACGCGGGCAATTAAGGTTGGCAATTAAGGCTGCCAATTAACGAATGCAATTAAAGCAGCCAATTAAGACAGTCAATTAAGGTAGGCAATTAAGACAGGCTATTAAGACAGGCAATTAAAGCAGGCTATATAGGTAGGCAAATAAGGCAAGCATTCAAGGAAGGCAATTAAGGCAAGCAATTAATGTAGCCAATTAAGGCAGGCAATTAAGTCAGGCAATAAAGGCATGCAATAAAGGCAGGTAATTAAGGCAGGAAATTAAGGCAGGCAATTAAGGTAGGCAACTAAGGCAGACATTTAAGGCAGTCAATTAAGGCTGTCAATGAAGGCAGGCAATTAAAGTAGGCAAATAATGCAGGTAATTAGGGAAAGCAATTAACGCAGGCAATTAAGGCAGTCAATTAAGGCAAGCAATTATGGCAGGTAGTAACGAAAGCCAATTAAGACAGGCAATTAGGGCAGGCATTTAAGGCAGGCATCTAATTAAGGCTGGTAATTAAGGCATGCAATTAAGGCAGGCAATTAAGACAGGCAATTAAGGCAGTCAATTAAGGCAAGCAATTAAGGATAGCAATTAAGGAATGCAATTAAGGAAGCCAATTAAGGCAGTCACGTAGCGCAGCCATTAAGGCAGGCAATTAAGGCAAGCAATTAAGGCAGGTAGTAAAAAAAGCCTATTAAGGTAGGCAGCCAATTAAACCGGCGGGTAATTAAGGCATGCAATTAAGGCAGGCAATTACGGCAGGCAATTAAGGCAGGCATTTAAGGCAGGCAACCAATTAAGGCTAGTAATTAAGGCAGGCAATAAAGGCAGGCAATTATGGCAAGCAATTAAGCATGGCAATTAAAAAAAACAATAAAGGCGGGCAATTAAGGCGGCAATTAAGGCAAGCAATTAAGGCAGTTAGTAAAGAAAGTTAATTAAGGCAGGTAATAAGGCAGGCAGCCAATAAAGGCTGGTAATTAAGGCATGCAATTAAGGCAGGCAATTAAGGCAGGCAATTAAGGCAAGCAATTAAGAATGGCAATTAAGGCAGCCAATAAAGGAATGCCATTAAGTCAGCCAATTAAGGCAGGCAATTAAAGCAGGCAATTATTGCAGGCAATTAAGGCAGTAAATTAAGGCAGACAATTAAGGCAGGCAATAAAGGCTGGCAATCAAGGCAGGCAATTAAGGTTTGCAAATAATGCAAGTAATTAGGGAAGGCAAATAAGGCAGGCAATTAAGGCAGGCAGTTAAGGCAAGCAATTAAGGCAGGTAGTAAAGAAAGCCAATTAAGGCAGGCAATTAAGGCAGGCAGCCAATTAAGGCTGGTAATTAAGGCATGCAATTAAGGCAGGCAATTAAGGCAGGCATTTTAGGCAGGCAATCAAGTAAGGCAATTAAGGCAGGAAATTAAGGCAGGCAATTAAGGCAGACAATTAAGACAGGCAATTAAGGCAGGCAATGAAGGCAGGCAATTAAGGTAGTCAAATAATGCAGGTAATTAGGAAAGGCAATTAGGCAAGCAATTAAGGCAGGCATTTTAAGCAAGCAATATAGGCAGGGAGTAAAGAAAGCCAGTTAAGGCAAGCGATTAATGCAGGCAATTAAAGCAGGCAGCCAATTAAGGCTGGTAATTAAGGCATGTAATTAAGTCAGGCTATTAAGGCAGGCAATTAAGGCAGGCAATTAAGACAGGCAATTAAAGCAGGCTATTAAGGCAGGCAAATAAGGCAGGCATTCAAGGAAGGCAATTAAGTCAAGCAATTAATGTAGCCAGTTAAGGCAGGCAATTAAGTCAGGCAATTAAGGCAGGCAATTAAGGCAGGCAATTAAGGCAGACATTTTAGGCAGTCAATGAAGGCTGTAATTGAAGGCAGGCAATTAAATTAGGCAAATAATGCAGGTAATAAGGGAAAGCAATTAAGGCAGGCAATTAAGGCAGTCAATTAAGGCAAGCAATTAAGGCAGGTAGTAACGAAAGCCGAATAAGGCAGGCAATTAAGGCTGGCATTTAAAGCAGGCATCTAATTAAGGCTGGTAATTAAGGCATGCAATTAAGGCAGGCAATTAAGGCAGGCAATTAAGGCAAGCAATTAAGGCAAGCAATTAAGAATGGCAATTAAAGAATGCAATTAAGGAAGTCAATTAAGGCAGTGATGTAACGCAGCCATTAAGGCAGGCAATTAAGGCAAGCAATTAAGGCAGGTATTAAATAAAGCCAATTAAGGCAGGCAGCCAATTAAGGCTGGTAATTAAGGCATGCAATTAAGGCAGGCAATTACGGCAGGCAATTAAGGCAGGCATTTAAGGAAGGCAACCAATTAAGGCTAGTAATTAAGGAATGCAATTAAGGCAGGCAATAAGGCAGGCAATCAAGAAATGCAATTAAGGAAGGCAGCCAATTAAGGCTGGTAATTAAGGCATGCAATTAAGGCAGGCAATTAAGGCAAGCAATTAAGGATTGCAATTAAGGCAGTCAATAAAGGAATGCCATTAAGGAAGCCAATTAAGGCAGGCAGATAAAGCAGGCAATTATGGCAGGCAATTAAGGCAGTCAATTAAGGCAGACAATTAAGGCAGGCAATTAAGGCTGACAATCAAGGCAGGCAATTAAAGTAGGCAAATAATGCTGGTAAGTAGGGAAGGCAATTAAGGCAGGCAATTAAGGCAGGCAGTTAAGGCAAGCAATTAAGGCAGGTAGTAAAGAAAGCCAATTAAGGCAGGCAGCCAATTAAGGCTGGTATTTAAGGCAGGCAATTAAGGCAGGCAATTAAGGCAGGCAATCAAGTAATGCAATTAAGGCAGGCAAATAAGTCAGGCAATTAAAGCAGGCATTTATGGCCGGCAATTAAGGCAGTCAATTAAGGCAGGCAATTAAGGCTGGCAATGAAGGAAGGCTATGAATGCAAGAAATTAATGTAGCCAATTAAGGCAGGCAATTAGGGCAGGCAAATAGTGCAGGTAATTAGGGAAGACAATTAAGGAAGGCAATTAAGGCAGGCAAATAATGCAGGTAATTAGGAAAGGCAATTAAGGAAGGCAATTAAGGCAGGCATTTAATGCAGGCAATTAATGCAGGGAAATAAGGCAGGCAATCAAGGAAGGCAATTAAGGCAAGCAATTAATGTAGCCAATTAAGGCAGGCAATTATGGCAGGCAATTAAGTCTGGTAATTAAGGCAGGTAAATAAGGCTGGCAATTTAGGCAGGCAATTAAGGCAGGCAATTAAGACAGGCAATTAAAGCAGGCAATGAAGGCAGGCAATTAAGGCAGGCAATTAAGGTAGGCAATTAAGGCTGGCAATTAAGGCAGGCAAATAATGCAGGTAATTAGGGAAGGCAATTAAGGAAAGCAATTAAGGCAGGCAATTAATGCAGGCAAATAAGGCAGGCAATCAAGGAAGGCAATTAAGGCAAGCAATTAATGTAGCCAATTAAGGCAGGCAATTAAGGTAGGCAGGCAAGCAATTAAGACTGGTAATTAAGGCATGTAAATAAGGCTGGCAATTTAGGCAGGCAATTGAGGCAGGCAATTAAGACAGGCAGGCAATTAAGACTGGTAATTAAGGCAGGAAAATAAGGCTGGCAATTAAGGCAGGCAATTGAGGCAGGCAATTAAGACAGGCAATGAAGGCAGGCAATTAAGGCAGGCGATTAAGGCAGGCAATTAAGGCAGGCAGCCAATTAAGGCTGGTAATTAAGGCTTGCAATTAAGGCAGGTATTTAAGGCAGGCAATTAAGGCAAGCAATCAAGGATGGCAATTAAGGCAGCCATAAAGGAAATCAACCAAGGCAGCCAATTAAGGCAGTCAATAAAGGGAGGCAATTAAGGCAGGCAATGAAGGCAGGTAATTAATGCAGGCAAATAAGGCAGGCAATTAAGGTAGGCAAATAATGCAGGTAAATCGGGAAGGCAATAAAGGCAGGCAATTAAAGCAGGCAATTAAGGCAAGCAATTAAGGCAAGCAATTAAGGCAGGTAGTTTAGAAAGCCAATTAAGACAGGCAATTAAGGCACGCAGCCAATTAAGGCTGGTAATTGAGGCATGCAATTAAGGCAGGCAATTAAGCCAAGCAATTAACGCAGGCAATTAATGCTGGCAATGAAGGCAGGCTAATTAGGTAGGCAAATAATGCAGGTAATTAGGGAAGGCAATTAAGGCAGGTATTTAAGGCAGGAAATTAAAGCAAACTATTTAGGCAGGTAGTAACGAAAGCCAATCAAGGCAGGCAATTAAGGCAGGCATTTAAAGCAGGCATCTAATTAAGGCTGGTAATAAAGACATGCAATTAAGGCAGGCAATTAAGGCAGGCAATTGAGGCAGGCAATTAAAAAAGGCAATTAAAGAAGGCAATGAAGGCAGGCAATTAATGCAGACAATTAAGGCAGGCAATTATAGCAGGCAATTAAGGCAGGCAATTAAGGCAAGCTATTAAGGCAGGCAATTAAGGCAGGCAATTAAGGCAAGCAATTAAGGCAGGTAGTAAAGAAAGCCAATTAAGGCAGGCAATTAAGGCAGGCAGCCAATTAAGGCTGGTAACTAAGGCATGCAATTAAGGCAGGCAATTAAGGCAGGCAATGAAGGCAGGCAATAAAGGCAGGCAATTAAGGCAGGCAATTAAGGCAGACAATTAAGGCAGGCAATTAAGGCTGGCAATAAAGGCAGGCAATTATGACAGGCAATTCAAGGAGGCAATAAAGGCAGGCAATAAAGGCAGGCAATTAAGGCAGGCAATTAAGGCAGGCAATTAAGGCAGGCAATTAAAGCAGGCAATTAAGGCAGGCACTCAAGGCAGGCAATTAAGAAAGGAAAAAGGCAGTCAAATAAGGCAGGCAATTAAGGCAGGCAATTAAGGCAAGCAATTAAGACAGGTAGTTAAGAAAGCCAATTAAGGCAGGCAATTAAGGCAGGCAGCCAATTAAGGCTGGTAATTAAGGCATGCAATTAAGGCAGGCAATTAAGCCAGGCAATTAAGGCAAGCAATTAAGGATGGCAATTAAGGCAGCCAATTTAGGAATGCAATTAAGACAGCCATTTAAGGCAGGCGATTAAGGCAGTCAGCCAATTAAGGCTGGTAATTAAGGCATGCAATTAAGGCAGGCAATTAAGGCAGGCAATTAAGGCAGACAATTAAGGCAGGCAATTAAGGCTGGCAATGAAGGCAGGCAATTAAGGCAATCAATTAAGAATGGCAATTAAGGCAGCCAATTTAGGAATGCAATTAAGGCAGCCAATTAAGTCAGGAAATAAGGCAGGCAATTAAAGCAGGCAATTACGGCAGGCAATTAAGTCAATAAATTAAGGCAGACAATTAAGGCAGGCAATTAAGGCTGGCAATGAAGGCAGGCTATTAAGGTAGGCAAATAATGCAGGTAATTAGGGAAGGCAATTAAGGCATGCAATTAAGGCAGGCAATAAAGGCAAGCAATTAATGCAGGCAATTATGGCAGGCAATCAAGGAAGGGAATTAAGGCAAGAAATTAATGTAGCCAGTTAAGGCTGGTATTTAAGGCATGCAATTAAGGCAGGCAATCAAGAAAGGCAATTAAGGCAGGCAATTAAGGCAGACAATTAAAGAAGCAATTAAGGCTGGCAATGAAGGCAGGTAAAGGTAGGTAAATAATGCAGGTAATTAAGGAAGGCAATTAATGCAGGCAATTAAGGCAAGCTATTTAGGCAGGTTGTAAAAAAAGCCAATTAAGGCAGCAATTAAGGCAAGCAATTAAGGCAGGCAGCCAATTAAGGCTGGTAATTAAGGCATGCAATTAAGGCAGACATATAGGCAGGCAATGAAGGCAGGCAATTAAGGCAAGCTATTAAGGATGGCAATAAGGCAGCCAATTAAGGAATACAATTAAAGCAGCCAATTAAGGCAGGCAATTAAGGCAGGCAATTATGGAAGGCAATTAAGGCAAGCAATTAAGGTAGGTAGTAAAGAAAGCAAATTAAGGCAGGCAATTAAGGCAGGCAGCCAATTAAGGCTGGTAATTAAGGCATGCAATTAAGGCAGGCAATTAAGGCAGGCAATAAAGGCAGGCAATTAAGGCAGGCAATTAAGGCAAGCACATAAGGCAGGTAGTAAAGATAGCCAATTAAGGCAGGCAATAGAGGCAGGCAATTAAGGCAGGCAGCCAATTAAGGCTGGTAATTAAGGCATGCAATTAAGGCAGGCAATTAAGGCAGGCAATTAAGGCAGGCAATAAAGGCAGGCAATTAAGGCAGGCAATAAAGGCAGGCAATCAAGAAATGCAATTAAAGCAGGCAATTAAGGCAGGCAATTAAAGCAGGCAATTATGGCAGGCAATTAAGGCAGTCCATTTAGGCAGACAATTAAGGCAGGTTATTAAGGCTGGCAATGAAAGCAGGCTGTTAAAGGTAGGCAAATAATGCATGTAATTAGGGAAGGCAATTAAGACAGGCAATTAAGGCAGGCAATTAGGGCAAGCTATTTAGGCAGGTATTGAAGAAAGCCAATTAAGACAGGCAATTAAGGCAGTTAGCCAATTAAGGCTGGTAATTAAAGCATGCAATTAAGGCAGGCAATTAAGGCAAGCTATTTAGGCGGGTAGTAAAGAAAGCCAATTAAGGCAAGCGATTAAGGCAGGCAATTAAGGCAGGCAGCCAATTAAGGCAGGTAAATAAGGCTGGCATTTTAGGCAGACAATTGAGGCAGTCAATTAAGACAGGCAATTAAAGAAGGCAATGAAGGCAGGCAATTAAGGCAGGCAATTAAGGCAGGCAATTAAGGCAAGCAATTAAGGCAAGCAATTAAGGCAGGTAATAAAGAAAGCCAATTAAGGCAGGCGATTTAGGCATGCAATTAAGGCAGGCAATTTAGGGACGCAGTAAAGGCAAGCTAATAAGGATGGCATTTAAGGCAGCCAATTGAGGAATGTAATTAAGGCAGGCAATTTAGACAGGCAATTAAGGCAAGCAATTAAGGCACGTATTAAAGAAAGCAAATTAAGGCAGGCAATTAAGGCAGGCAATTATGCAAGCAGTTAATGTAGCCAATTAAGGCAGGCAATTAAGGCAGGCAAATAATGCAGGTAATTTGGTAAGGCAATTAATGCAGGCAATGAAGGCAGGCAATTAAGGGTGTCAAATAATGCAGGTAATTAGGAAAGGCAATTAGGCAAGCAAATAAGGCAGGCATTTAAGGCAAGCAATTAAGGCAATGAGTAAAGAAAGCCAAATAAGGCAGGCGATTAATGCAGGCAATTAAGGCAGGCAGCCAATTAAGGCTGGTAATTAAGGCATTCAATTAAGGCAGGCAATTAAGGCAGGCTATTAAGGCAGGCAATTAAGGCAGATTATTAAGGTAGAAAATTTAGGCCGACAATTAAGACAGGCAATTAAGGCTGGCAATGAAGGCAGACAATTAAGGTAGTCAAATAATGCAGGTAATTAGGGAAGGCAATTAAGGCAAGCAATTAAGGCCTGCAATTAATGCAGGCAATTACGGCAGCAAATCGAGGAAGGCAATTAAGGCATGCAATCAATTTAGCCAATAAAGGCAGGCAATTAAGGCAGGCAAATAATGCAGTTAATTTGGTAAGGCAATTAAGGCAAGCAATTAAGGCAGGTAGTAAAGATAGCCAATTAAGGCAGCCAATTAAGGCATGCAATTAAGGCAGGCAATTAAGGCAGGCAATTAAGGCAGGCAATAAAGGTAGGCAATCAAGTAAGGCAATTTAGGCAGGCAATTAAGGCAGACAATTAAGACAGGCAATTAAGGCTGGCAATTAAGGCAAGCAATTAATGTAGCCAATTAAGGCAGGCAATTAAGGCAGGCAAATAATGCAGGTAATTTGGTAAGGCAATTAAAGCAGGCAATTAAGGCAAGCAATTAAGGCAGGTAGTAAAGAAAGCCAATTAAGGCATCAATTAAGGCAGCCAATTAAGGCATGCAATTAAGGCAGGCAATTAAGGCAGGCATTTTAGGCAGGCAATCAAGTAAGGCAATTAGGGCATGAAATTAAGGCAGGCAATTAAGGCAGACAATTAAGACAGGCAATTAAGGCAGGCAATGAAGGCAGGCAATTAAGGTAGTCAAATAATGCAGGTAATTAGGAAAGGCAATTAGGCAAGCAATTAAGGCAGGCATTTAAGGCAAGCAATATAGGCAGGGAGTAAAGAAAGCCAATTAAGGCAAGCGATTAATGCAGGCAATTAAAGCAGGCAGCCAATTAAGGCTGGTAATTAAGGCATGTAATTAAGGCAGGCTATTAAGGCAGGCAATTAAGGCAGGCAATTAAGGCAGCCAATTAACAAATGCAATTAAAGCAGCCAATTAAGGCAGTCAATTAAGGTAGGCAATTAAGACAGGCAATTAAAGCAGGCTATTAAGGCAGGCAAATAAGGCAGGCATTCAAGGAAGGCAATTAAGTCAAGCAATTAATGTAGCCAGTTAAGGCAGGCAATTAAGTCAGGCAATTAAGGCAGGTAATTAAGGCAGGCAATTAAGGCAGGCAATTAAGGCAGGCAATTAAGGCAGGAAATAATGCAGGCAATCAAGAAATGCAATTAAGGAAGGCAGCCAATTAAGGCTGGTAATTAAGGCATGCAATTAAGGCAGGCAATTAAGGCAAGCAATTAAGGATTGCAATTAAGGCAGTCAATAAAGGAATGCCATTAAGGCAGCCAATTAAGGCAGGCAATTAAAGCAGGCAATTATGGCCGGCAATTAAGGCAGGCAATTAAGGCTGGCAATCAAGGCAGGCAATTAAAGTAGGCAAATAATGCTGGTAAGTAGGGAAGGCAATTAAGGCAGGCAATTAAGGCAGGCAGTTAAGGCAAGCAATTAAGGCAGGTAGTAAAGAAAGCCAATTAAGGTAGGCAGCCAATTAAGGCTGGTATTTAAGGCAGGCAATTAAGGCAGGCAATTAAGGCAGGCAATCAAGTAATGCAATTAAGGCAGGCAATTAAGTCAGGCAATTAAAGCAGGCAATTATGGCCGGCAATTAAGGCAGTCAATTAAGGCAGGCAATTAAGGCTGGCAATGAAGGAAGGCTATGAATGCAAGAAATTAATGTAGCCAATTAAGGCAGGCAATTAGGGCAGGCAAATAGTGCAGGTAATTAGGGAAGACAATTAAGGAAGGCAATTAAGGCAGGCAAATAATGCAGGTAATTAGGGAAGGCAATTAAGGAAGGCAATTAAGGCAGGCATTTAATGCAGGCAATTAATGCAGGCAAATAAGGCAGGCAATCAAGGAAGGCAATTAAGGCAAGCAATTAATGTAGCCAATTAAGGCAGGCAATTATGGCAGGCAGGCAATTAAGTCTGGTAATTAAGGCAGGTAAATAAGGCTGGCAATTTAGGCAGGCAATTAAGGCAGGCAATTAAGACAGGCAATTAAAGCAGGCAATGAAGGCAGGCAATTAAGGCAGTCAATTAAGGTAGGCAATTAAGGCTGGCAATTAAGGCAGGCAAATAATGCATGTAATTAGGGAAGGCAATTAAGGAAAGCAATTAAGGCAGGCAATTAATGCAGGCAAATAAGGCAGGCAATCAAGGAAGGCAATTAAGGCAAGCAATTAATGTAGCCAATTAAGGCAGGCAATTAAGGTAGGCAGGCAAGCAATTAAGACTGGTAATTAAGGCATGTAAATAAGTCTGGCAATTTAGGCAGGAAATTGAGGCAGGCATTTAAGACAGGCAATGAAGGCAGGCAATTAAGGCAGGCGATTAAGGCAGGCAATTAAGGCAGGCAGCCAATTAAGGCTGGTAATTAAGGCTTGCAATTAAGGCAGGTAATTAAGGCAGGCAATTAAGGCAAGCAATCAAGGATGGCAATTAAGGCAGCCATAAAGGAATTCAACCAAGGCAGCCAATTAAGGCAGTCAATAAAGGGAGGCAATTAAGGCAGGCAATTAAGGCAGGCAATTAATGCAGGCAAATAAGTCAGGCAATCAAGGAAGGCAATTAAGGCAAGCAATAAATGTAGCCAATTAAGGCAGGCAATTAAGGCAGGCAAATAATGCAGGTAAATTGGTAAGGCAATTAAGGCAGGCAATAAAGGCAAGCAATTAAGGCAGGTAGTAAAGAAAGCCAATTAAGGCAGTCAATTAAGGCAGCCAATTAAGGCATGCAAATAAGGCAGGCAATTAAGGCAAGCAATTAAGGCAAGCAATTAAGAATGGCAATTAAGGCAGCCAATAAAGGAATGCCATTAAGTCAGCCAATTAAGGCAGGCAATTAAAGCAGGCAATTATTGCAGGCAATTAAGGCAGTAAATTAAGGCAGACAATTAAGGCAGGCAATAAAGGCTGTCAATCAAGGCAGGCAATTAAGGTTTGCAAATAATGCAAGTAATTAGGGAAGGCAAATAAGGCAGGCAATTAAGGCAGGCAGTTAAGGCAAGCAATTAAGGCAGGTAGTAAAGAAAGCCAATTAAGGCAGGCAATTAAGGCAGGCAGCCAATTAAGGCTGGTAATTAAGGCATGCAATTAAGGCAGGCAATTAAGGCAGGCAAAAATGGCAGGCAATTAAGGCAGTTAATTAAGGCAGACAATTAAGGCAGGCAATTAAGGCTGGCAATGAAGGCAGGCAATTAAGTTAGGCAAATAATGCAGGTAATTAGGGATAGCAATTAAGGTAGCCAATTAAGGCAGGCAATTAAGGCAAGCAATTAAGGCAGGTAGTTTAGAAAGCCAATTAAGACAGGCAATTAAGGCAGGCAGCCAATAAAGGCTGGTAATTAGGGCATGCAATTAAGGCAGGCAATTAAGCTAGGCAATTAAGGCAAGCAATTAAGGATGGCAATTAAGGCAGCCAATTTAGGAATGCAATTAAGTCAGCCAATTAAGGCAGGCGATTAAGGCAGTCAGCCAATTAAGGCTGGTAATTAAGGTATGCAATTAAGGTAGGCAATTAAGGCAGGCAATTAAGGCAGACAATTAAGGCAGGCAATTAAGGCTGGCAATGAAGGCAGGCAATTAAGGCAGGCAGGCAAATAAAACTGGTAATTAAGGCAGGCAATTAAGGTAGGCAAATAATGCATGTAATTAGGGAAGGCAATTAAGGCAGGCAATTAAGCCAGGCAATTAAGGCAAGCAATTAAGAATGGCAATTAAGGCAGCCAATTTAGGAATGCAATTAAGGCAGCCAATTTTGTCAGGAAATTAAGGCAGGCAATTAAAGCAGGCAATTACGGTAGGCAATTTAGTCAATCAATTAAGGCAGACAATTAAGGCAGGCAATTAAGGCTGGCAATGAAGGCAGGCTATTAAGGTAGGCAAATAATGCAGGTAATTAGGGAAGGCAATTAAGGCATGCAATTAAAGCAGGCAATAAAGGCAAGCAATTAATGCAGGCAATTAAGGCAGGAAATCAAGGAAGAGAATTAAGGCAAGAAATTAATGTAGCTAATTAAGGCTGGTATTTAAGGCATGCAATTAAGGCAGGCAATTAAGGCAGTCAATCAAGAAAGGCAATTAAGGCAGGCAATTAAGTCAGACAATTAAAGAAGCAATTACGGCTGGCAATGAAGGCAGGTAAAGGTAGGCAAATAATGCAGGTAATTAGGGAAGGCAACTAATGCAGGAAATTAAGGCAGGCAATTAAGGCAAGCTATTTAGGCAGGTAGTAAAAAAAGCCAATTATGGCAGCAATTAAGGCAGGCAATTAAGGCAGGCAGCCAATTAAGGCTGGTAATTAAGGCATGCAATTAAGGCAGACATATAGGCAGGCAATGAAGGCAGGCAATTAAGGCAAGCTATTAAGGATGGCAATAAGGCAGCCAATTAAGGAATACAATTAAAGCAGCCAATTAAGGCAGGCAATTAAGGCAGGCAATTAAGTTAGGCAATTAAGGCAGGCAATTAAGGCAGGTAGTAAAGAAAACCAATTAAGGCAGGCAATTAAGGCAGGCAGCCAATTAAGGCTGGTAATTAAGGCATGCAATTAAGGCAGGCAATTAAGGCAGGCAATAAAGGCAGGCAATAAAGGCAGGCAATTAAGGCAGGCAATTAAGGCAAGCACATAAGGCAGGTAGTAAAGATAGCCAATTAAGGCAGGCAATAAAGGCAGGCAATTAAGGCAGGCAGCCAATTAAGGCTGGTAATTAAGGCATGCAATTAAGGCAGGCAATTAAGGCAGGCAATTAAGGCAGGCAATTAAGGCAGGCAATAAAGGCAGGCTATTAAGGCAGGCAATAAAGGCAGGCAATCAAGAAATGCAATTAAAGCAGGCAATTAAGGCAGGCAATTAAAGCAGGCAATTATGGCAGGCAATTAAGGCAGTCCATTTAGGCAGACAATTAAGGCAGGTTATTAAGGCTGGCAATGAAAGCAGGCTATTAAAGGTAGGCAAATAATGCAGGTAATTAGGGAAGGCAATTAAGACAGGCAATTAAGGCAGGCAATTAGGGCAAGCTTTTTAGGCAGGTATTGAAGAAAGCCAATTAAGACAGGCAATTAAGGCAGGCAGCCAATTAAGGCTGGTAATTAATGCATGCAATTAAGGCAGGCAATTTAGGGACGCAGTTAAGGCAAGCTATTAAGGATGGCATTTAAGGCAGCCAATTGTGGAATGTAATTAAGGCAGGCAATTAAACAGGCAATTAAGGCAAGCAATTAAGGCAAGTATTAAAGAAAGCCAATTAAGGCAGGCAATTAAGGCAGGCAGCCAATTAAGGCTGGTAATTAAGGCATGCTATTTAGGCAGGCAATTAAGGCAGGCATTTAAGGAACAGCAATTAAGGCAAGCAATTAAGGATGGCAATTAAGGCAGGCAATTAAGGCAAGCAATTAAGGATGGCACATAAGGCAGCCAATTAAGGCAGGCAATAATGGCAGGCAATCGAGAAAGGCAATTAAGGTAGGCAAATAATGCAGGTAATTAGGGAAGGCAATTAAGGCAGGCAATTAAGGCAGGCAATTTAGGCAAGCAATTAAGGCAGGCAGTTTAGAAAGCCAATTAATACAGGCAAATAAGGCAGGCAGCCAATTAAGGCTGGTAATTAAGACATGCAATTAAGGCAGGAAATTAAGCCAAGCAATCAAGGCAAGCAATTAAGGATGGCAATTAAGGCAGCAAATATAGGAATGCAATTAAGGCAGCCAATTAAGGCAGGCAATTTAGGCAGGCAATTACGGCAGGCAATTAAGGCAGTCAATTAAGGCAGACAATTAAGGCTGGAAATGAAGGCAGGCTATTAGGGTAGGCAAATAATGCAGGTAATTAAGGAAAGGCAATTAAGGCAGGCAATTAAGGCAGGCAATTAAGGCAAGCTATTTAGGCGGGTAGTAAAGAAAGCCAATTAAGGCAAGCGATTAAGGCAGGCAATTAAGGCAGGCAGCCAATTAAGTCAGGTTAATAAGGCTGGCATTTTAGGCAGACATTTGAGGCAGTCAATTAAGACAGGCAATTAAAGCAGGCAATGAAGGCAGGCAATTAAGGCAGGCAATTAAGGCAGGCAATTAAGGCAGGCAATTAAGGCAAGCAATTAAGGCAGGTAATAAAGAAAGCCAATTAAGGCAGGCGATTTAGGCAGGCAATTAAGGCAGGCAGCCAATTAAGGCTGGAAATAAAGGCATGCAATTAAGGCAGGCAATTAAGGCAGGCAATTAAGGCAGGCAATTAAGGCAGAAAATTAAGACAGGCAATTAAGGCAGGCAATTAAGGCAAGCAATTAATGTAGCCAATTAAGGCAGGCAATTAAGGCAGGCAAATAATGCAGGTAATTTGGTAAGGCAATTAAGGCAGGCAATAAAGGCAAGCAATTAAGGCAGGTAGTAAAGAAAGCCAATTAAGGCAGTCAATTAAGGCAGCCAATTAAGGCATGCAAATAAGGCAGGCAATTAAGGCAAGCAATTTAGGCAGGCAATCAAGTAAGGCAATTAAGACAGGAAATTAAGGCAGGAAATTAAGGCAGACAATTAAGGCACGCAATGAAGGCAGGCAATTAAGGTAGTCAAATAATGCAGGTAAATAGGAAAGGCAATTAGGCAAGCAATTAAGGCAGGCATTTAAGGCAAGCAATTAAGGCAGGGAGTTAAGAAAACCAATTAAGGCAGGCGATTAATGCAGGCAATTAAGGCAGGCAGCCAATTAAGGCTGGTAATTAAGGCATGCAATTAAGGCAGGCAATTAAGGCAGGCTATTAAGGCAGTCAATTAAGGCAGGAAATTAAGGCAGGAAATTAAGGCAGACAATTAACACAGGCAATTAAGGCTGGCAATGAAGGCAGGCAATCAAGGTAGTCAAATAATGCAGGTAATTAGGGAAGGCAGTTAAGGCAAACAATTAAGGCCTGCAATTAATGCAGGCAATTAAGGCAGCAAATCAAGGAAGGCAATTGAGGCATGCAATTAATGTAGCCAATTATGGCAGTTAATTAAGGCAGGCAAATAATGCAAGTAATTTGGTAAGGCAATTAAGGCAAGCTATTAAGGCAGGTAGTAAAGATAGCCAATTAAGGCAGTTAATTAAGGCGTGCAATTAAGGCAGGCAATTAAAGCAGGCAATTAAGGCAGGCAATTAAGTAAGGCAATTAAGGCGGGGAATTAAGGCAGGCAATTAAGGCAAGCAATAAATGTAGCCAATTAAGGCAGGCAATTAAGGCAGGCAAATAATGAAGGTAATTTGGTAAAGCAATTAAGGCAGGCAATTAAGGCAAGCAATTAAGGCAGGTAATAAAGAAAGCCAATTAAGGCAGTCAATTAAGGCAGCCAATTAAGGCATGCAATTAAGGCAGGCAATTAAGGCAGGCAATTTAGGCAGGCAATTTAGGCAGGCAATCAAGTAAGGCAATTAAGGCAGGAAATTAAGGCAGGCAATTAAGGCAGACAATTAAGACAGGCAATTAAGGCAGGCAATGAAGGCAGGCAATTAAGGTAGTCAAATAAAGCGGGTAATTAGGAAAGGCAATTAGGCAAGCAATTAAGGCAGGCATTTAAGGCAAGCAATTAAGGCAGGGAGTAAAGTAAGCCAATTAAGGCAGTCAATTAATGCAGGCAATTAAGGCAGGCAGCCAATTAAGGCTGGTAATTAAGGCATGCAATTAAGGCAGGCAATTAAGGCAGGCTATTAAGGCAGACAATTAAGGCAGGCAATTAAGGCAGGAAATTAAGGCAGTTAATTAAGACAGGCAATTAAGGCTGGCAATAAAGGCAGGCGATTAAGGTAATCAAATAATGCAGGTAATTAGAGAAGGCAATTAAGGCAAGCAATTAAGGCCTGCAATTAATGCAGGCAATTAAGGCAGCAAATCAAGGAAGGCAATTAAGGCATGCAGTTAATGTAGCCAATTAAGGCAGGCAATTAAGGCAGGCAAATAATGCAGGTAATTTGGTAAGGCAATAAAGGCAGGCAATTAAGGCAAGCAATTAAGGCAGGTAGTAAAGATAGCCAATTAAGGCAGCTAATTAAGGCATGCAATTAAGGCAGGCAATAAAGGCAGGCAATCAAGTAAGGCAATTAAGGCAGGCAATTAAGGCAGGCAATTAAGGCAGACAATTAAGACAGGCAATTAAGGCAGGCAATAAAGGCAAGCAATTAATGTAGCCAATTAAGGCAGGCAATTAAGGCAGGCAAATAATGCAGGTAATTTGGTAAGGCAATTAAGGCAGGCAATTAAGGCAAGCAATTAAGGTAGGCAATTTAGGCAGGCAATCAAGTAAGGCAATTAAGGCAGGAAATAAGGGAAGGAAATTAAGGCAGACAATTAAGACAGGCAATTAAGGCAGGCAATTATGGCAGGCAATTAAGGTAGCCAAATAATGCAGGTAATTAGGAAAGGCAATTAGGCAAGCAGTTAAGGCAGGCATTTAAGGCAAGCAATTAAGGCAGGTAGTAAAGAAAGCCAATTAAGGCAGGCGATTAATGCAGGCAATTAAGGCAGGCAGACAATTAAGGCTGGTAATTAAGGCATGCAATTAAAGCAGGCAATTAAGGCAGGCTATTAAGGCAGGCAATTTGCAGGCAATTAAGGTTGGCAATTAAGGCTGCCAATTAACGAATGCAATTAAAGCAGCCAATTAAGACAGTAAATAAGGGAGGCAATTAAGACAGGCAATTAAAGCAGGCTATATAGGCAGGCATATAAGGCAGGCATTCAAGGAAGGCAATTAAGGCAAGCAATTAATGTAGCCAATCAAGGCAGGCAATTAAGTCAGGCAATAAAGGCATGCAATTAATGCAGGTAATTAAGGCAGGAAATTAAGGCAGGCAATTAAGGTAGGCAACTAAGGCAGACATTTAAGGCAGTCAATTAAGGCTGTCAATGAAGGCAGGCAATTAAAGTAGGCAAATAATGCAGGTAATTAGGGAAAGCAATTAAGGCAGACAATTAAGGCAGTCAATTAAGGCAAGCAAGTAAGGCAGGTAGTAACGAAAGCCAATTAAGGCAGGCAATTAAGGCAGGCATTTAAGGCAGGCATCTAATTAAGGCTGGTAATTAGGGCATGCAATTAAGGCAGTCAATTAAGGCAGGCAATTAAGGCAGTAAATTAAGGCAAGCAATTAAGGATGGCAATTAAGGAATGCAATTAAGGAAGCCAATTAAGGCAGTCACGTAGCGCAGCCATTAAGGCAGGCATTTAAGGCAAGCAATTAAGGCAGGTAGTAAATAAAGCCTATTAAGGCAGGCAGCCAATTAAACCGGCGGGTAATTAAGGCATGCAATTAAGGCAGGCAATTACGGCAGGCAATTATTGCAGGCATTTAAGGCAGGCAACCAATTAAGGCTAGTAATTAAGGCATGCAATTAAGGCAGGCAATAAAGGCAGGCAATTATGGCAAGCAATTAAGGATGGCAATTAAGGCAGGTAATTAAGGCAAGCAATTAAGGATGGCAATTAAGGCAGCCAATAATGGAATGCCATTAAGTCAGCCAATTAAAGCAGGCAATTAAAGCAGGCACTTATGGCAGGCAATTAAGGCAGTAAATTAAGGCAGACAATTAAGGCAGGCAATTAAGGCTGGCAATCAAGGCAGGCAATTAAGGTTTGCAAATAATGCAGGTAATTAGGGAAGGCAAATAAGGCAGGCAGCCAATTAAGGCAGGTAATTAAGGCATGCAATTAAGGCAGGCAATTAAAGCATGCAATTAAGGCAAGCAATTAAGAATGGCAATTAAGGCAGCCAATTAAGGAATGCCATTAAGGCAGTTAATTAAGGCAGGCATTAAAGCAGGCAATTATTGCAGGCAATTAAGGCAGTCAATTAAGGCAGACAATTAAGGCAGGCAATTAAGGCTGGCAATCAAGGCAGGCAATCAAAGTAGGGAAATAATGCTGGTAATTAGGGAAGGCAATTAAGGTAGGCAATTAAGGCAGGCAGTTAAGGCAAGCAATTAAGGCAGGTAGTAAAGAAAGCCAATTAAGGAATGCAATTAAGGCAGGCAGCTAATTAAGGCATGCAATTAAGGAAGTCAATTAAGGCAGGCAATTAAGGCATGCAATTAAGGCAGGCAATCAAGAAATGCAATTAAGGCAGGCAATTAAGTCAGGCAATTAAAGCAGGCAATTATGGCCGGCAATTAAGGCAGTCAATTAAGGCAGACAATTAAGGCAGGCAATTAAGGCAGGCAAATAGTGCAGGTAATTAGGGAAGACATTTAAGGAAGGCAATTAAGGCAGGCAAATAATGCAGGTAATTAGGGAAGGCAATTAAGAAAGGCAATTAAGGCAGGCAATTAAGGCAGGCAAATAAAGCAGGCAATCAAGGAAGGCAATTAAAGCAGGCAATTGAGGCAGGCAATTAAGACAGGCAATTAAGGCAGACAATTTAGGCAGGCATTTAAGGCAGGCAAATAATGCAGGTAATTAGGGAAGGCAATTTAGGCAGGCAATTGAGGCAGGAAATTAAGACAGGCAATTAAAGCAGGCAATGAAGGCAGGCAATTAAGGCAGGCAATTAAGGCAGGCAATTAAGGCAGGCAATTAAGGCAGGCAAATAATGCAGGTAATTAGGGAAGGCAATTAATGAAGGCAATTAAGGCAGGCAATTAAGGCAGGCAATTAAAGCAGGCAAATAAGGCAGGCAATCAAGGAAGGCAATTAAGGCAAGCAATTAATGTAGCCAATTAAGGCAGGCAATTAAGGCAGGCAGGCAGGCAATTAAGACTGGTAATTAAGGCAGGTAAATAAGCCTAGCAATTTAGGCAGGCAATTGAGGCAGGCAATTAAGACAGGCAATTAAAACAGGCAATAAAGGCAGGCAATTAAGGCAGGCAATTAAGGCAAGCTATTAATGATGGCAATTAAAGTAGCCAAATAAGGTATGCAATTAAGGCAGCCATTAAGGCAGTCAATTAAGGCAGGCAATTAAGGCAAGCAATTAAGGCAGGTAATAAAGAAAGCCTATTAAGGCATGCGATTTAGGCAGGCAATTAAGGCAGGCAGCCAATTAAGGCTGTTAATTAAGGCATGCAATTAAGGCAGGTAATTAAGGCAGGCAATTAAGGCAAGCAATCAAGGATGGCAATTAAGACAGCCAATAAGGAATGCAACTAAGGCAGCCAATTAAGGCAGTCAATAAAGGCAGGCAATTAAGGCAGGCAATTAAGGCAGGCAATTAAGGCAGTCAATAAAGGCAGGCAATTAAGGCAGGCAATTAAGGCAGGCAATTAAGGCAGGCAATTAATGCTGGCAAATAAGTCAGGCAATCAAGGAAGGTAATTAAGGCAAGCAATAAATATAGCCAATTAAGGCAGGCAATTAAGGCAGGCAGGCAATTAAGACTGGTAATTAAGGCAGGTAAATAAGGCTGGCAATTTAGGCAGGCAATTGAGGCAGGCAATTAAGACAGGCAATTAAAGCAGGCAATGAATGCAGGCAATAAGGGCAGGCAATTAAGGCAGGCGATTAAGGCAGGCAATTAAGGCAGACAATTTAGGCACTCAATTAAGGCGGGCAAATAATGCAGGTAATAAGGGAAGGCAATTAAGGCAGGCAATTAAGTCAGGCAATTAATGCAGGCAAATAAGGCAGGCAATCAAGGAAGGCAATTAAGGCAAGCAATTAATGTAGCCAATTAAGGCAGGCAATTAAGGCAAACAGGCAATTAAGGCAGACAGGCAATTAAGACTGGTAATTAAGGCAGGTAAATAAGGCTGGCAATTTAGGCAGGCAATTGAGGCAGGCAATTAAGACAGGCAATTAAAGCAGGCAATGAAGGCAGGCAATTAAGGCAGGCAATTGAGGCAGGCAATTAAGGCTAACAATTAGGGCAGGCAATTTAGGCTGGCAATGAAGGCAGGCAATTAAGGTAGGCAAATAATGCAGGTAATTAGGGAAGGCAATTAAGG